>NC_134484.1:168240432-168840432 GCF_040206685.1 Ascaphus truei | reverse complement strand
TGACATGGCAAAATCATGAAATATATTGATGATAACTATTAGCCTATTAGGCTGGTCAAGAGCAAAATAATAATATTTTTCTACAATCGGCCAAAAAACTGCCCTTAAATTGAATAGGCTTAAACTGTACAATTGTTTTTGCTGCAGTTAACGAATGAGGCAATGCGTGCCTATTTTATTCTTGCAAGTACAGATTTGACAAAGAATTCACCACGTATTAATAATTAGTTAGAATATCTTTTAATGTCTCCAATTTCTCTTTTGCTCTAATTTCCCTTAATGCACAGACTATAAACAGGACATACACACCATTGGGTTTGGAGTTTGGTGGAGTTTTTAGAGTTGAAACCCATCAAATACACATACCGATACACACACAGTAGACAATGAAAAAAATATGTCTAATGGTACAGTATTAGCAGAAAAGAAGGATTGGAGAAGTACTATGGCATGGTGGTGGTCTTGGTTATGGCAGAAAAAAACTAGTATGGAATGAGACAGTAGACAAAAGCCTAGAAAAACATCTTACTGCTATGAAATAAATCAACAGTTTACTTGAGCTGCAGCCTTCTAGATATATAAGAGAAATTAAACTGAAAGGGAGGTTTTATCAACATCATCATCAGAATCATCACAATTAGCTGTTTCAACATTATCAGCATCCTGCAACCTCCTGAAAGTACTGGGTTGTTGTAGGGATAAACTGGGTAGAAGGGTGAAACAGGTTGCCAGGCAAGAACTGCGTGTTGCTTGAACCTCTCAAAGTTACTTAGAGAAATTAGTCATCCATACCAGAGTAAGCAAATATTTTGTTAGTGTGAGGGCTGAATCTGTCTCTGAAAGTACTAACAAAGTAGAAACACCAGTTAATCACAGTCAGAGTGATATACAGTAAAGTTGTTTGACAACAAAGAGACGGAGGGGCGAAGGAGGACTCCGAGGTTGAATCATTTTATGAATCTGCCAGGCCTCAGCCTCTTAGTGGCTTTTTCTATCTGCTGAAGTATTCAGTCGGGATGTTTTTAAGCTAAAATGCCTTAAAAGAAAATAATAAGTCCCTTAGTGTGCAAGAGCACTAGCATAACTACTTGTGAGGGAAAGATCAGAGTAAGAGACATATTTCTTAGTAAAACATGCAAGGACGGATGATGAACTGGCTCTAGATTTTATACTGTAAGACTCTAAAAAGGTGGTGGAACAAGGGATCGCTGTGGGAGTGATTGGGGCAGAGACAGAGAGGTAGGATATGGACGATGATGTGACTGCTGAGGAAGATGCTGATTTTGAACGTGATGTTGGTAGCGTGTGTGGTGCAGGGAGTACACAGGCAGAGGAGGGAGATGACTCTGATGGCAGTAAAGAAGGCGATGACAGCTGTATAATGAAAAGCAAAAGTGATGTCTTTATTTTTTTCTCTATTTCAAAGAAAGAAAAAAAAACACACAAGCCCCCCACCACCAACATCATTATCTACTACATAAATAGCACATATTGTAAGCCACAGAAGCCAATGTCACATCAGTTATCATCATCAAGAGACCATGGCCATGATAGTGGCACTAGGGAGATATGCAAGGAAATATTATCACAATTGAAAAGTGTACTGTAGATAGCGCCTAATAGGACACAGTGCTCAAATCAAATATCCCAATGTTAAATAGTGGTGTCAGTATAAAAAAAAGGTGAGAAGTATAAAATAAGAAAATGTAATACATTACAAATATATTAAGCAATAGAGATTGGCAAAAATAGGTGCAAGAAATCAGAACCTTACAGAGCCTTACAGTCCAATACCAAAAACGGAAAACCAAATTAGAACATTAGTCCAAGTGCTAATTTCTTGGTTTTCTACTCATATCAAGTTTTTCAGTTATATAATTTTAGTTTCCTAAAGGTTTTTATGATTTTATTCTTTAAAACATTTGTTGAGCTTTATTATGCTATTTTCATGCTTTCCTGCTTATTTTCAGTTTTTCCATAATGTAGTAAAAATTCTAAACCAAAACCAAACAAAATGAGTTTTTACAAAACCAGAACCTAACTACAAAACATTTTTAGAGCCAAAAACACATCCAAATCAAAACACACTGTCATGATAATATATTGAGATATTGTCGTTTAAAAGTATTATAGAAAGGAAGTAATGAGTACGTTTATATATTGAACCTCAAAAACAAAAGAAAAAATAAGTGGGGAAAGGCATAGTATAAAATCCTTTATATAGAAAAATTCAGACAGGTAAAAAGATTGCAATCACAAAAGTATGAATAAGTGTATGGTCGCCTATGTTTTGAGACCCAAGTCTCTTACTACCTCTGTAGACAATCACCCGATTTTCCTCTCATCTGCAGTGTCTGGCACTCTGGAAATGGACCGCTGGAGCCTGTGTGGTCTGTTGGGGTTGAAGAGGTACTCTGAAACAGAATGGTGACCCCTGTTGGTTTGCAGAGGTCATCTCTCTGCCTTGTGGAGTCCTCTCATTTCGTCGACCGGAGTCCTGTTGTTGTGGTGACCTCCTGGATGTGGCATGTAGGTCCTAGAAGTGCGTCTTCCCTTCATTCGCTTATATATTGAGGCAAGAATCTAAACGTATATTTAGGAGTGTTTTTTCCTGTGTCTTAAAACCGTCAACTTATCAGCGGATTTATGACAGGGGTAGGCTTATATGTTTTTCAATGGGAAAAGAATGGTATATAGGGTTTGCCCTGGAGTTATGGAAACATAATTCAACAGAGGTGTGTTTTGGACCAAACACGTGAATTTTGATTTTTCTACACCAGTGACCTCTCTGGAGGAAAACCTATTACATGGCAACGTACTGTATAGGGATTTCTGTTTTCTGTTTCATCCTGTTATTTTTAGAAACTGTTCTGCATTTATTGTAACTGTATATTTTGTAATATTTTTATGTATTCTAAGCACTGTATTTTTATATATATTATACAATTCTCTAATAAGTAATGCTTTGGGGCTCTGAATGTGCTGAGCACACTCTGGAGAGATCTTTTACATTTTCGGACCCATTTTGTGAAACAGATTTTTGTGTTTTTTCTATAATAAACAGGAACCTGAGACCATGGCAGATATATATTAATTATACATATTTTGAATAATTTCTTGGGTGGTGGAAGCATATGAATATGATTGCAATTGAGAAGGGGTTAATATTCACTCATTGAAAGTACCTTGCGGAGGAGAAAGGAGAGTTGGATAGAGTAGCTGTGTGTATTAAAACTGGTTGCATATTTAAGTCACATGCTCACTTGCACGCTGTTCGTGACAGATGGTATGTTGAGATGTGTTGAGGGGAGATATTGTTCATTTGAGGGACCTTAGTAAAGGTAAAAAGTGGGACAGCTTGTGAGCTGTGTATTAACCCATGTCCTATATGCAGGTCACATGCTCACAGGTGTGCTGTACATGACAAATGGTGATGAGATAACAATATTTATTTTTATCAGAGCTTTTAAATGGTTGGCGCTTATGCCTGCACTAAAAAGTGACTGATCTGTGTGAGTCTTGCGAGAGATCACTGCTCTGTACCCCAAAAATATTGCTCAGTGTTATATTTTTATAAAACATACAAGCAGACAGTTTTGTACCCTTCCCCCTCTTATTTTTCTTTTGTTATCTTTTTATTTTGAGTAAGTGTAAACATGGCTGCTTTATACCGATGCCAGACGAAAGAGATGCTGATGACTCAGTGTGAGGAGCGTGATCTCCAAAATCTGGGTAAAAATAAAGAGGAGCTGATACAAATTTTGATGAGTGTGACTTAGCCCTAAAAATTGCCCACAGGTCAAGAAACCCAAGACTGTCATATTCTGAGAACACCAGCAGTTCTCAGCCTGCCAGTGCCCTGGAGGTGTACTGTATTTGCAAACTACTCTAAAGTTGACACAATGCGGAATACCTAGTTCCAAGAGTCTGAGAGAGAAAGAGAGACAAGCTCCAAAATGCGAAGCAGCGAGATATGCTGAAGAGGAGAAGCAGCAGGATATGCTGAAGAATGTGAAGCAGCAGGATATGCTGAAGAACATGAAGAAGCGAGATATGCTGCAGAACACGAAACAGCGAGATATTCTGCAGAATGCTAAGCAGCGAGATATGCTGCAGATTGTGCAGCTGAAAGAGAAAGACAAGCAAAGATATATATATATATATATATATATATATATATATATAATATATATATATATATATCAGAAAATGTTAAAGGAGCGCCTATTGCAATAAACTGCCTAACTGTGAGTCAGTAGCCAACTGCGTTTGTACAACCTTTGGGGTGGCTAAAGCGGACTAAAATATAATTAAAAACCCTATGTGTTTTTAAGATAAAATGTGTAATAGCTTTAATACAAGGTATACATATCAAGATAAAAATTATAATTTAATGGGAAAAAAAAGGAAATGTATGTTATTATACAAAAAGATAATTTTATTAAAACTAGTTTAAAATGAAAAAATCTATTGTATAAAGTGAAAAATATAAAAAATGAAAGAAAAAAATATTTTAAAAATAAGATGTTCTCCCAAAAACTTTTGAAACCTTAAAAGTCACAGAGTCCTGTTCCAAATGAATGCATCCAGGTATAGGCAGCCCGTTTGTAAGGGATCACAACTCCCTAGGAATACCTATGAAAGAAAAAAGAAAAGAAAACAGGCGCACACCTAGTGCATTAAAGTTTTACAATAATTTTATGGAACAATTAAAACCAGACAAATGCCCACTCACAAGTATAGCGTTATTTGAAAGCAGTTATGAGATTGGCCCTCATAAGCCAGTGTTGTCGTTTGAGTCTGTAATGGTGTCCTCTCGTGCGCGGTCTCCTTCACCGGAAGTGACGCTCACCCGGTCTGGTGTCCCGCACAAAACGGAAGTCCCTCCAGGAAACCGAGGCCTCTCCTGACTGCCTCTAGCTGCTGCACCACCAATGGAGCCAAACGAAGATTCACTGATCTGCTTTGCCGAGCCTCCCACACACTGCGTTCCTTTCAGTCTGCTTTCAGTGGGACAAATGCCTGCTCTGCTCTAGCCACGCCCTACGCGTTTCGTCATCAATGATGACTTCTAGGGGAAGAAGTCATCATTGATGACGAAACGCGTAGGGCGTGGCTAGAGCAGAGCAGGCATTTGTCCCACTGAAAGCAGACTGAAAGGAACGCAGTGTGTGGGAGGCTCGGCAAAGCAGATCAGTGAATCTTCGTTTGGCTCCATTGGTGGTGCAGCAGCTAGAGGCAGTCAGGAGAGGCCTCGGTTTCCTGGAGGGACTTCCGTTTTGTGCGGGACACCAGACCGGGTGAGCGTCACTTCCGGTGAAGGAGACCGCGCACGAGAGGACACCATTACAGACTCAAACGACAACACTGGCTTATGAGGGCCAATCTCATAACTGCTTTCAAATAACGCTATACTTGTGAGTGGGCATTTGTCTGGTTTTAATTGTTCCATAAAATTATTGTAAAACTTTAATGCACTAGGTGTGCGCCTGTTTTCTTTTCTTTTTTCATATATATATATATATATATATATATATATACAGATATTGTTAATTTGAGGGACATTTGTGAAGGTGAAAAGTGGGCTGAGAGCTGTGTATTAACCCTTGTCCCGTATGCGGGTCACGTAATCACAGGTGTGCCGGATGTGATACACACATTTTTTAATAACCAAATCACGAGATGAGTTCCCACTCCTATTATATTATAAGATAATATATGACATTACAAGTGATAAACAGTTTAAAATAAAATGCTCTACGTTCTTATTATGCCGCCTTAATGAAGGATACCCCAAACTGGATACTCTGATTAAATTCTATAATATAGTTCACTATGGTGCAAGTGAAAAAAAAATAATAATAATATAGTATAGTAAATAAATAATAAAAAGTGTTGTGTTGCAAAAAAAATGCTTGCTAGTACTGTACAGTAGCTTACAGCACCATTCAGGTAGTAGGAAGGTATCACTAAAGGAGCTCTAACTTCTCAGGCTTCTTCTGTATGATCGAGTCACTCAATGTTTACAGTTGAAGGTTGACGCACAAAAAATAAAAATTACATGTAATCTAATACTATTGAATAATTGTCTTAATAAAAAGGAATTGCTGAGAGTCAGATGCAGCATTTTCAAAGGTAGGGGACAATGGCCGTAAGCAGCAGCCACAGAATCAGCACTTATCGGAAGCATGCTGCCCTATAGTATGTAGGGTTTCATCAGAAGACCCATAAAGAAGCTGCTATTCTTTTTTAATTAAAATGGGTTATTGAGTGGGGTCTTTCTCTGAGTGGTTCATGGATAATGAAAGGGGGGTGGCAGCCACTCATAGGAAGATGCTACAATAGCGGAAATGCTCCTATTTTTTATTAGTGTATATTTCCTTGCCCAGAGGTGTCCTAGTACAATGGGCACTTCTGCTTCAGGTACCCAAAGTATTGAAAAAATACATCTCTTTCACGGGGGGGGGGGGGGGAGGGGGCAGAAAATGCTTAAACAATAGCAATTTTTATTTTTTTTAAATTATTGTGTGAGTTCTCAAAATATTACAAAGCGTTTTTGTTGCTGCTGAATGTTATGACTGTTTTCATTTTAAGTCATTGTTTTTATTTTCTTGAATACTAAGGGTCACAGATATACAATTGTTGTCCAATGATCATGTGCTTGGTCCATGTGTTTATACTGTAGCTGTTTGTTCTCCTTTGCAGAACGATTTATGTTTTCAGCCATGCAAAGTGAAATAACTGCATTGTGGAAAAGAAGGCAAATATTTGCTTGCTCAAACAAAGCTCTTATTCATCTCACAGCTGACCAAATTCATAAAACTAAACATGGCCTGATTTCTCCAGTCCAGCAGTGACTGCATATTGTCCTCCAATAAATACTGCCATATTTTAGTTCCACTCATTGGATATTGACAGGCAATGAAAACAACATGAAGAAATGCTATAACTCACAGCATTCCCGGGCTTACTTTTTCTTAATGCTGAAAAAAGAAAAAGGGATTAAATTGTCAACTCTTATTTAACCCTGTTGAATTTCATTTTTCCTTATCATGATTGGGATATCCTTCAAGTAAATTTTCATATGTGAAGAAGTATTAAGTAGCTGCACTTTTCTCCAGCTGAGCCAAACCACATTTTTTTTAAATGAATCACGCTTCCATGGACACCCTCAGCAACTCTTTTATCTTTCAAAATGCAAACACTTTTAATAATGAGATCATCGAGCCCCACATGAACAGGATAATCTTCGAAGCACATGGCAGAATGTATTCTACAAGAACCTTTGCTCATAAAAGGAAAAAAAAGGCAGATCTTAGAACTCTTAAACAATAAATGCATGCTATGATGATATTTGATGACATCACTTCAAAATGACATTATAAAATGATTATTCTCATATGATGAAAAACAATCTATATTTTAAATATGTGTAGCCCTGTTTCCTGATACTACAGTACGCTACCAATGCTGTGTGACCTGTTGGCTCGCAGAGACTCAGCCTCTGCTACGGAGAGCCTGGGGCAGCTGATACGAATACGGATATCTATTACTTGGTGCAGCGCCTCCACCTGCGATGGCTCCCAGCAGAATGGAAGTTGTTCCTCGCAGGACACTAATGTATTTTACACACACACAGTATATATATATAACCGATGACTTAACTGACACAATCATAACCTTGCATATGATCAACAGGTGTCCCTCCTTGGCGGAGACACTATACAACTGTGTCTCGCAGGATGCGACCCCCTCACCGTGTACCCACACCGTGTGCAATTCCCACACTCAATATTGCCCCACCCCCAAAGCGAGGTATACGTGTGTGACTGCGCAGCCATTGTGTTCGAATAGGAATATGTATATATGTATACAGTTGGTGCACTTGATGGGGTTACCTGCCGTGGGCTCCAGCGCCCGGGCCTGCCAAAGAACTTCACAAAGGATCAGATGACCGATGGATTCTCCAGGAGCACCTTCACGGGGCGATCCCACCCGTGTGGCTGTGCTGTGCAGCCGAGGTCTGAGCCCAGACCTCTGGTACGATTGTACAATAGTCTCTGAATGTCTCACTGTTATGCTGAACTAAGGGACTGCGCCCTATCTGATGGCCAGGCCCTACTTCCGCTCCACTCTACGGGGACTCAGGGCCTAACTGGGCCAGGGTATGAGGCCTAGTGTATGGGCTACCGGCCTCCCTACATGCAGAGCTCCTTCTCCTTCCTCCTCGGCTCTGGTCTGCCCGACGTGCTCCCCTGCACAACCTCTAACCCTTCCTCCCATTATTCCGGCCGCCCTATTGGCTCTCTGGCGTCACCTGGTCTCGCTATAGCTGCTGGGACTCGTAGTCCCGTGCGCTCCACCTATAGGAACCGCTCTTCTTTCGCTGGCTTTGCAACCTCTTGTTGCGCATGCGCGACCTCTGCTCCATCACCACCTCCACGGCTCACCGCGCATGCGCGAACACCAACATGGCGGCGCCCTATCTCTCAGGCCACTGCGGAGCCTCCGAGGCACCGAAGCACTCCCTACACGCAGCAACCTCCCTATTCTCCCTGCCTGCGGAGATAAAGGTAAGACCTGGGGGACCTGGCTACATCCTCCCCCCTGTGGACTCCAACCTCCCCGCTTGGAACACTAGAACATAACTGGCACAACCATTATATAATAAAAATGCATGAATAAGTACGATACATTTCACACTCTATATAAGGTTATACATCTCACTGAACATAACGATAACTGACTTTACTCGGTTACGAGCCCACTGCAGAGCCTCATAATGGGGTGCTCCGAACTGATCATAGGTCATCCTCATTGGAGGCTGTCCAACTCTCTGGCTTCGTCATAATTGTTCTTCAGCCACTCCCTCGGGAGAATGACTATTATAGTCCTGAGGCCCACCCTCTTCCCTAGGGGGAGTTACAGTCTCTACATGCTCATTTGAAGGCACAGAACAGGGACTCTGCAGGTCCAAAGTAGAATTCTCGAGAGGCACCGGATTGGGTGTTGGTGTACCGAGCCCTTTACCCATAGCTCCTCCGGGAGATGCTCGTCGTGTCTGAGGGCCCCTTTGAGAGGTTCCCTCCTGGGGGGTCTTCATGGGTCGTATTATTATCAGTCTCTGGACCACCCTGGTTCCTTTCTCCATCCTGGTTCCTTTCTACATCCAATGGAGTAGCTGGTAATTCGGTCTCATCCTCCCCCACTTGGGGAATCGGGAGCAAATGGTTTCTGTGCCATATCTGTACCTGGCCCTCCGAGTCCTTGATACGATAGACAGGGAGGCCAGGCATATGTGACTCCACTTCGTAAACTCCTTCTCTCCACCGGTCGGCCAGTTTGTGTTTTCCCGGTACTCCCAAGTTGTGGAGAAGTACGGCATCTCCTGGCTGAATGTCCCGATGTATGACCTTATGGTCATAGCGTTTCTTGTTACCAGCATTCAGCTTTTCCGTAGATTTCTCAGCTTGCTGATAGGCCTGTTGCAGGCTGTCTTGTAGCCTCTGCACATATTTGAAATGAGTGGCGTTATGGACCCCATCAGTGGAGACCCTCAACCTGATATCTACCGGCAGTCGGGCATCTCCCCGAACATCAGGAAGTAGGGCGAAAATCCGGTAGATTCGTGTCTGGAACAGTTGTAGGCATGTAATAGCATTTCCACATGCCTTCTCCACTCAGCCTTTTGTGTTCCCGTTAAGGTTCCCAACATGTCCAGTAAAGTGCGATTGAACCGTTCGGGTAAGGCGTCCCCTTCAGGGTGGTAAGGGGTGGTTCGTGATTTGGTGATGTACAAGATCTTCAGTAATTCCCTGATAAGTTTACTTTCAAAGTCTCTGCCCTGATCAGAATATAGTCGGTGGGGAAGCCCATAATGTATGAAGTATTTCTCCCAAAGTACTTTGGCTACCGTGATGGCTTTTTGGTCTTTGGTTGGAAAAGCTTGCGCATACCGCGTGTAATGGTCTGTGATGACCAACACATTGCAGATCCCCCGGCTATCCGGTTCAATACACAGGAAGTACATGCATATTAAGTCCATGGGACCCATACTTTTCAAATGACCCATATGGGCAGCTCTGGTGGGGAGTGTTTTGCATTGGATGCATCGGCTACACCGATGACAATGATGCTCCACGGCCTCCTTCATTTTTGGCCAGAAGAATCGATCTCTCACCAGTCCAATCTACTCCACGACCCGGTATAGTAGATTGTCCCGTATTTCAAATTTGTCTGCTTCTCTCATTAAAATACCCCCCCACACCTCCAGGAGCGTGTTTGAGTAGATCGGTGCGGTTTTTCTGGATAGCGTGGCGGATGGCGCCGGCTATTGGGTCACGAACTTGGTATCGCACCATGTCTTTCCAGGATATGATCTTGTCAGGGGTGATGTGCATGCCGCTGGGGTCCCGGTACACAGCCGGGATGGCTTTAGACGCACACCCTAGAGATTCCGCCACCCTCAATTCAGAGAAGGCTACTTGATCATTAACTATGGCCGCGGTGCAACACAAGGCCCGCATTCCAGGGCCAGGGATTTCTTCCCATTGCTCGTCGTCGGGAGTGGCGGCCAGCCCCGGGCGTTTGGAGAGGGCATCGGCTCCCACATTCAGGGGCCCCAGTTTATATTTCAGGGTGAAATTGTAGTTGAATAGGGCGGCCAACCAATGATGACCAGCCGCATCCAGGAGGTCATGATATACGTGAGGGGGTTATTGTCCGTTCGCACGTCGAAGGTGATTCCGTAGAGGTAATCATGAAGCTTATCCACAATGGCCCACTTTAAGGCGAGAAACTCTAGCTTATGAATGGGATAATTTTGCTCACTGGACGTCAGGCTGCGACTAATGTAGGCTAAGGGTCGTAATCCCTCTGGGTGTTTCTGATGCAGTACTGCCCCTAGTCCACTGAGACTAGCGTCCACATGTAGGATATATGGTTGTTCGAGGTCGGCATAGGCTAATACCGTTGTGGCCGTCAGACTCTGTTTCAGGTCCAGGAAGGCCTGTTCACACTCTGTGGTCCACTTGTCTCCAAAGGGCTGTCGTGCGGGAGTTGCCTTTCATCTCGTGTCTTCCGGGTATATTTTGAGGAGACTGTGAAGGGCTTTGGCCCGGCGAGAATAGTCCTCCACGAATCTACGATAGTATCCGCATAACCCCAGGAAAGTGCGCAATTCTACCACATTATCGGGTCATGGCCAGCTAACTACTGCATTGATCTTGGCGGGGTCAGTGGCTATTCCCTCGGCTGACACGATGTGGCCTACTGCACCGACACACTTTATTCGAGCAAATACCCAGTATGTACCTGGCAGATAACTGGAATGCGCCGCTCCTCACCTCTGACAAGCCCCGTTGCGTTTGCCTTCCCAGCCTGGGTTCATGCCTGGCTGACGGGCGGCTGATCTGTTAAATGATAATGATTAGGATTTAATAGGCTGCAATGCTTCGCGTGTCTACCAGATGGCATAAATTCATGAATTGTAATGCAGTATATATATATATATATATACTGTGCAGTATTGCAGCCAGCGGGAATAAAATGCTTCAATCCCTGTCTGGAAAATACCTCAATGCACTCGGGCAGAAAACAGTCACAAACCTCAATACACCCGGGTATACCCGAATTCGTGGGACTAGCCAAGCCCGAATAAAGTGTGTCGCCAGTGTACATAGGTCAATGAGGTCCTACAGAATCGGCATTTATCCAAGGACAACTTAAGTCCCTCTTGTCCGAGACAATCGAGAATCTTCGGGAGTCGTGTCTCATGTTCTTCCAGTGTTCTGCCAAAGACGATAATGTCATCCAGATACACCAAACATTCCCTGGGGTTCAAGCCTCCCAAGGTTTTCTCCATCAACCATTGAAAGGTGGCCGGCGCTCCACAAATGCCCTGTGGCATGCAGTGAATTGGTAGAATCCCAGTGGACAGATGAAGGCAGTCTTTTCTTGATCCTCTGGGCTCATGGGTACCTGGTAGTGCCCGGACCGTAGATCCAACACACTGAACCATTTGCTCCCATTGAGGGCATTCAGGATCTCCTCTATGCAAGGGAGGTTATACTGGTCAGGAATCGTGCGATTATTCAGTGTCCTGTAATCCCCACACAGTCTCACAGCTCCATTCTTCTTCCTCACTACTATAATGGGGGATGCATAGGGGCTCCGGGACTCCGTGACGATCCCGGCTTCCTCCATCTCGTGAATCACGGCCCGTACATCATCGACGTCCCTAGGGGTGATACGCCGAGAGCGCTGGCGAAAGGGGGTCGTGTCATTCATCCGGATAGTGTGCTGGGCACTGCGACTGCACCCCACATCCATCTCCCCAGTAGAGAAGACGTCACGCCTGGCTTCTAATTGGCCCTGCAATCTCTCTCTCCCCTCTTCAGGTAGCCCGGCCATCCCGAAGTCAAAGTCCAGTCCTTCGGAGGGGCATTCGACGCAAGCGGCTTTGACCTGGGCGGACTCATCCACTAGACTGACCGGGTAGATCCGACCCAACTTCTGGCCCGCATCTATAGCCATGGTGAAGGGGGATAGATTCTGCACCAACACATAGATGTGACGAGGAATGGCAGCAGGCAAATCCCGAAACTCAGGTACTATTCGATATCCTCTTCGAGCGTCTTCTTCCGGGGTGCTTTCCAAGGAGAAGAGCTGTTCAGTGTCTGCGCGCTCGGCGTATGAGCACCAGGCGGGCATTCTCTGTATGGCCCCCGGTGGAATTTCAGTTAAGCCGGCCCTGCCGCAGAACAACAGTCCGTAGCTCTTGAGGGCCGAGGGTGGGGGGCCTTGTCCACCAGAGCGAGCTGCAGTTGAAGACTGGACATGGGCAATTCATTCGTTTCTTGCAAGTAGGCCCAGATAACAGCCTGTACAATATCTGCATTGGTCCCCAAAATGATTGGATACTTGGGCAATTCCTTGGGCTCCGGGCACATGAGGGCGTCTACGTTCATGGGGTTGGATTTTCCGGTGTTGAGCTGTCGAATTCCCAGAGACACCGTCACGATGCCATCTATAGGGTAGTCTTCATTGCTCAGGCCCCTCACTTTTATATGTTCGGGCGACTTCAGGGGTTTGTTCTGAAGGTGTTGGTCATAGATCCCTCGATATATAATGGTTACTTGCGACCCGGTGTCCAGCAAGGCCGAGGAATAGATGCCATCCACTAATATGCGTATGAGGGCCACAGGCCCCACTCGATTGTTCCAGTCTCGAGGGCAGTCACTGTCATGGGGGGAATTTAAGGTAAGGTAATTGGGGTCGCCAGGTTCAGTAGAAACCGGCGTCTACACAGCCTCTCCGTTGGCGGTGTACACTCCGCAGACCATGGCATGGGGCGTGAACTTCTTGGGGGAGGGACTCCGGTCACGAGATTCTCCCATTCGGCAATCATAAGATATATGCCCCTTCTTCCCGCACTTGTAGCAGGATAGATCGCGGGGCAGCGTGCGGCTCTTTCTTCTCGCAAGTTCCTTTACTCTTGAGGGTGGAGACCCCTTTTGCTTTCGGCAGGAAGTGAAGCATCAGATGAGCCTCTTGCTCCTTGACTTGCTGCAAAATCTTCGTGAATGTAGGGGGGGCTCTAACGGGTAAGGTTATCCCAAATCATGTTGGCAATGGGGTGGTTAGGGCTGGATCCCCTCAGGTATTGTTTACGGAGATACTCGTCCATTTGTGCAGCGGTAACATACTTATGGTGAATCAAGGGCCCCAATGCTATCTGTACTCGATGGATGTAGGCCGACAAGTCTTCCCCTTCCTTTTGGTTAATGGCATAATATTTGGCCCACAGGGCCCCATCATCTTCTGCCACCCCATAGGCCTACATCAGGAATTCAACGATCATCCTGGCGGTCAAGTCAGGATGTTGCTCTCTATGAATGCTGACCAGAGTGGATGCTGGGGGCCTCAAGCATTCCATGATGCTTTGGTGTTTGACTGCGTCTGTACAGGACCATTCCTCCATTACACCCCTGGTGTGTTCTTTCCATGGGTCTATCCCATCCTCCCCCGTCGGGACGGGCAGTGTCCCGGAGAAGGCTTTCAATTTCCGGTAATTTTGGGAGTGGGTAGCCAGAGTGAGTGCTTCAACTAGGGGTGGTAAACTGGGTGGGGCGGTCAGATGGCCTACCTTTTCATTAAGTTTCTGCAGCATATCCCTACAAAGTCCAGCTTCTTCGGACGCACTAGACCCCGCATAACTGAATTCTGATTGATAACTGCCCGCATCACTGGCCGGGTAATGGGCAGAGGCGAACGTAGGATAATTTTCGCCAATCGCGTCAGTGGGTACGTCCCGGAGTGGGTATACAAAAGGGCTCCCGCCAGGTGGGGAATTGGGGAGCAGTAGGTATTGGGGAACTGAGGTTTCCAGTACCACTAAGTCTCTGCGACAATCAAATAGCAGGGTTTTCCACTTGGCGTCTCGGTCTATGAGGACATCCACCAGGCGGGCTTTGGAGAACCCTGGCAGTTGTCTGAGGGCAGTTTGTAATGTCTCTAAGGGCAAGGCCATAGGATCTTGGCTCACGGCCACCACAAGGCGGGCAGGCGTTTGCATCTGCCGTGCCCATTCTCGCACACTATGGCGCGAGGGGAGAGTCATTTTGGGACAGGAGGCTGGGTGAATTTAAAGTTGGGGCACCCCAGGTCTTTATCTCAGCAGCGCCTACAAATGTAGCCCTGTTTCCTGATAATACAGTACGCTACCAATGCTGTGTGACCTGTTGGCTCGCAGGGACTAAGCCTCTGCTACGGAGAGCCTGAGGCAGCTGATACGAATACGGATATCTATTACTTTGTGCAGCGCCTCCACCTGTGATGGCTCCCAGCAGAGTGGAAGTTGTTCCTCGCAGGACACTAATGTATTTTACACACACACAGTATATATATATAACCGATGACTTTACTGACACAACCATAACCTTGCATATGATCAACAGGTGTCCCTCCTTGGCGGAGAGACTATACAACTGCATCTCGCAGGATGCGACCCCCTCACCGTGTACCCACACCATGTGCACTTCCCACACTCAATATTGCCCCACCCCCAAAGCGAGGTATACGTGTTTGACTGCACAGCTGTGACGGTTCAGGGGATTCCTTCCCCTTTTGTCTATCCCTCTGTCTCATCTCCTCCCATTCCCTCTCCTCTTTCCCACTCCGGTCCTGTTCCCTCTTCCCCACTGCCTCAGCGCTTACCCCGCATGTCCCACGTACCCACACGGTCCTCAAGTGCCTGTCCTGATGTCCCCTGCTCCCAGATACCCGTTATGCCCACGGACAGTGCCTTACCTCCCCTGGCGGCTCCGTCCGCTCCCTTGCCTCCTGCCGTCGAGGTGCCCGCAGCACGGCGCTCCGCGCACCTCGTGACGTGGCCTGTGCATGCACTCCCTCAACTTGCGGAGGGCGCGCGCACATGCTCCTCGTAGGAGTCCCGCCGTTTCCCCGACTCCTCCTCTAGGTGCCTCCATGCCATCTCCCTGTCACAGCCTGTGCGCGCGCACCTTCAATTTACAGAGGGCGCGCGCACACGCTTCTCTCATAGGCCCGGTCACGATCCTGACTCCTCCTCCCAGTCCCTACAGGCCATTCCCCTGACTGTTCCTTCTGTCTCCTCCTCTACTCTCCCTGCCCTATCCCCTTTGTCTCCCACTTCTCTCTCTGCTCCTCCCCTCTCTCCTATTGGTATGTCTCCCTTTATAATCCCTGTCTGTCCTCTCTATCGTCGCTCTGCATAGTTCCTGTTTCCCTGTGTGTGCTGACCTATGCTGTGCTCCTCCTCTGTCCCTGCTATATCCTGCTCCTGTGTTATACTTTGGATTTCCCTGGCTTTTGACCCCTGCTTGTCCTCGACTACCCTGTTCTCTGTACCCCTTTAACCTTGCTACGAACTCTACCTTGCTGCTCTCTGGAATCCTCGGACCTGGCTTTGTACCCTGACAACTCTACTCTCTGGACCCCTGGACATTGGCACACGGACACGACCATTCTTACTCTAATACCTACGGACGTTGCAAGTATCATTAACTACTTCCTCAACAGGCCCAGCAACGCTATACCACACTCTGGGCGTGCTCCCATTGCTGTGGGTGTGTGGTGTAATACCATTCCCACCTCAATACTGGGGTCGCCAGGTCTGCGGGCATACATGCGTGACAATATGCAGAGCCCAACAAACGCAGACCCCCTTGAGGTTGGTACAAGTATTTCCATCGAGGCCTTACAATTTGTTAGTAATCAGCTGTCCACTGTCTCCCAGCAATTGGCTAACTTTTCCCTTCAGGAGAGTACCATGGCTTCTTCGCCACCAGTGGCTACTACCTACGTCAGTCCTGGCCCTTGGATCCCCTCTCCTAATCGCTATGATGGGGACCCCCTCACCTGTCGCGGTTTCTTAAACCAATGTGATGTGCAGTTTGAGATGTCCCCCTCACTGTTTCCCACTGGCCGTGCCAAAGTAGCATATGTATACGGCTTGCTCACCGGAGACGCTCTCGCTTGGGCCTCCCCCCTATGGGAGCGCTAGAGCGAAGTTACGCAAGATTACTTACTATTCAGACGTGAATTTCAACTTGTGTTTGATTCTCCCGCACGGCGTGAGACAGCCGCCTTCTCCCTTTTTCACATTTCTCAGGGCCGAAGATCAGCTGCCATATACGCCTTCGAGTTCCGTACGCTGGCCGCCGAAGTCCAATGGAATGATGAGGCTCTCACCGCCGCATACTGGCACGGACTCTCAGATACGTTGAAAGACGATCTGGCTACCCATGCCCAGCCTACGTCCCTAAAGGAGTTGATCACCCTGAGCGTACGCATGGATCAGCATACGCAGGAGCGAAGGCACAAAAGGCACTGTTCCCATTCTTCTTCTTCTGTTGTTTCCCACAGGTCGCCTACAACACCTCTCCTGGCCCTGTAGTCGCTGGAACCGATGCAGGTCGGCAGTCAGCAACTTCAGGCAACTGAGAGAGCGCGGCGTCGCCTGAACAGGCTGTGTTTCTACTGTGCTTCTCCGGAACATCGTCTCCAAAATTGTCCCTTGAAGCCGGGAAACGGGCGCACCCAGTAAAGGTAGAGGGGCTTCTACTGGGTACTGTCTCTCCTTGCCCCTCTCCTCCCGAAGCTCTCCCAAAGAAGTTTCTGCTTTCGGCCACATTGGAGGGTCCTAACCTTTTCGTAAAGGTTGAAGCCTTCGTCGATTCAGGATCGGGTGGTAATTTCTTAGACCAGAAGTTCGCATTGGAGAATCAAATCCCCATGGGCAGAAGGAAGAGCCCCATTGGCCGCAAGGCCATCAACGGACGACCTCTCCAGTCGGCATTCATCATTTGGGAGTCTATTCCTCTTATCTTGACCCTGGCTGATGGTCATAAGGAGGTAATTATCTTCGATATTTTTCAATCTCCCTCTGTGCAAATTATTTTAGGATTGCCTTGGCTTCAACTCCACAATCCGCGCATCGATTGGTCCAGCACCCTACCTCTCCAGTGGCCCTCATCCGAAGATGCTGTTCCTGCGGGGTCCCCCATTGCTGTGCTTGCCGGCCTGGATTCCGTTTCTTCCAATCTATTGACCCTGCCTACCGTGTACCATGAGTATTTGGACGTGTTCAACAAGGTACAGGCGGAGGTTCTTCCTCCTCATCGTCCGTCCGATTGTCCTGTCGACCTTATTCCTGGGACCGTCCTGCCGAAGTCTAGATCTTATCCACTCTCCGTCCCGGAGACCGAGGTCATGACTACCTACATTCAGGAAAATTTGGAGAAGGGATTAATCCGCAATTCTACCTCCCCTGCCGGGGCTGGCTTCTTCTTTGTGAAGAAGAAGGATGGATCACTGAGGCCATGCATTGACTTCCGCGGACTCAATAAGATCACGGTGAAGAACCGGTATCCTCTTCCGCTCATTTCAGAACAGTTCGACCATCTCCAAGGGGCCTCTATCTTCTCTAAACTGGACTTAAGAAGTGCCTAAAATCTCATTCGCATAAGGGAGGGAGACGAGTGGAAAACAGCATTTAACACACGTTCTGGACATTATGAATATCTTGTTATGCCCTTTGGGTTGTGTAACGCTCCTGCCGTGTTTTAGGAGTTCATGAATGACATTTTCCGCGATGTATTGGGAACTTTTGTAATAGTCTACCTAGACGACATTCTTATTTTTTCTAAAAACCTGGAGGAACACATTCAACATACCAAACTCGTGCTTTCCAGGCTCCATTCTAATCGCCTTTATGCCAAGATGGAGAAATGTCTGTTCCACCAGGCTTCTACTGCCTTCCTAGACTCTATCATCTCCAGCCAAGATTTTTCTATGGATCCAGAGAAGCTGAAGGCGGTTCTTGATTGGCCGCTCCCTAGTTCACTCAAGGCTGTGCAGCGTTTTCTTGGCTTTGCCAATTATTACAGGAAGTTCATCAAAAAAATTTATTCTATTGCTCTTCCCATCACTGCATTGACCAAGAAGGGCGCCAATGTCTCATCCTGGTCACCAGAGGCCATTCGTGCCTTTGAGATGCTCAAGAAGGCGTTCATGTCTGCTCCCATCCTTCGTCATCCGGATACTTCCCTCCCCTTCACTTTGGAGGTCGACGCCTCGGACGTAGGAGCTGGCGCAGTTCTGTCCCAGAGGGCTTCCCCTCAAGAGAAACTCCACCCTTGTGAGTTTTTTTCACGGAAATTCTCAGCGTCCGAAAGGAATTATGATGTTGGTAACCGTAAACTTTTGGCCATTAAACTGGCTCTTCAAGAATGGAGACACCTTTTGGAGGGTTCCAAAGAACCAGTTGCTATTCTCACGGACCACAAAAAATTGTTGTATATTGAAGGGGCTCGTCGTTTGGGTGCCCGTCAAGCTCGCTGGTCACTCTTCTTTTCCCGCTTCAACTACAGCATCTCATATATTCCTGGTACCAAAAATGTCATAGCGGACGCCCTCTCTCGTCAGTTCGCCACTGAGACCGAAGCTCAGGAAATCACGGAGCCTATTCTCCCTGCCAAGTGCATAATTTCTGCAAACAACTTCGATGTGTTGAACGAGATTAACAAGGCTCAAGCTCATATTCCCAGCAGGTTCAGGGTACCGGAAGGACGTCTTTACGCAGCTCCACGCTTTCGCCATAAAGTGTTACTTTGGGGTCATTCCTCTAGAGCAGTTGGTCATCCAGGCTTCAAAAGGATGGCAGACCTCATTAAACAGACTTTTTGGTGGCCTAAAATGAATCAAGACATTGTCGAATTTACCACCGCCTGTCCTGTATGTGCCCAGAGTAAGACGCCCCATCATAAACCTTCTGGACTTCTTTTGCCCCTTCCCATTCTGGAACAACCCTGGAAACACATTTCGATGGACTTCATTGTTGAGCTGCCCATTTCCAAAGGGATGAACACCATCTTGGTCGTAGTAGACAGGTTCTCTAAACAGGCACACTTTATCACCCTCTAGGGTCTTCCCAACTCTGCCACTTTGGCTGACGTCTTCTCCAAAGAAATTTTCAGGTTACACGGCGTTCCCATTTCTATTGTCTCGGATCGTGGGTCTCAGTTCATCTCAAAATTCTGGCGGGCCATTTCTCAAAGATTGGGTATCTCTCTTTGGTTTTCCTCGGGATGCCATCCACAAACCAATGGTCAAACTGAAAGGATGAACCAAACTCTTGAACAGTATCTAAGATGCTTCATTTCGGACTCACAAGATAACTGGGTGGACTTTTTGCCATGGGCCGAATTTGCCAAAATTCCCTGAAAAACGAGTCTACTCAGGAGTCTCCCTTCTTTATCAACTTTGGCTTTCATCCCAGTAGCCTTCCTCTTTCGCCTTCCCCTTCGGGCATTCCCGCGGCTGACTCTCATGTTGCCAATTTACAAGAATCCTGGAAAAAGATCCTCAAAACTTTACAAACTGCAGTTTCCAAACAAAAAACCAAGGCAGACCGTCATCGTCAAAGGGTCCTTCCTTCAAACCTGATGACTTGGTGTGGCTTTCGTCCAAAAATATATGGCTCAAAACTCCATCACCCAAATTGTCCCCTAGATTCCTAGGACCATTCAAAATATTGGAGAAAATTAATCCTGTGGCTTATCGTCTCGACCTACCTCCCACAATGAAGATTCCATCCGTGTTCCACATTTCCCTTCTTAAAGCCTTTATTTCCAGTCCTCATTTTCCTGATCCTTCTCGGAGACCCAATCCGGTGTCCACCCTGGGCCAACAGGAATATGAAGTGCAGTCTCTCATCGACTCTTGCTGGTCCAAAAATAAACTCCAGTTTCTAGTCCACTGGAAGGGCTACGGTCCAGAGGAACGTTCTTGGGTACCAGCACGTCACATTCATGCCCCCAATCTACTTCGTCAATTTCACCAAAAATTTCCGCTCAAACCCTGGTTGGATCGCTCGGAGATCGATCCTCAAGGGGGGGATACTGTGACGGTTCAGGGGATTCCTTCCCCTTTTGTCTCTCCCTCTGTCTCATCTCCTCCCATTCCCTCTCCTCTTTCCCACTCCGGTCCCGTTCCCTCTTCCCACTGCCTCAGCGCTTACCCCGCAGGTCCCGCGTACCCATACGGTCCTCAAGTGCCTGTCCTGATGTCCCCTGCTCCCAGATACCCGTTATGCCCACGGACAGTGCCTTACCTCCCCTGGTGGCTCCGTCCGCTCCCTTGCCTCCTCCCATCGAGGTGCCCGCAGCACGGCACTCCGCGCGCCTAGTGACGCGGCCTGTGCGCGCGCTCCCTCAACTTGCGGAGAGCGCGTGCACACGCTCCTCGTCGGAGTCCCGCCGTTTCCCCGACTCCTCCTCTAGGTGCCTCCGTGCCATCTCCCTGTCACAGCCTGTGCGCCCGCACCTTCAATTTAAAGAGGGCGCGCGCACACGCTCCTCTCATAGGCCCGGTCACGATCCTGACTCCTCCTCCCAGTCCCTACAGGCCATTCCCCTGACTGTTCCTTCTGTCTCCTCCTCTACTCTCCCTGTCCTATCCCCGTTGTCTCCCACTTCTCTCTCTGCTCCTCCCCTCTCTCCTATTGGTGTGTCTCCCTTTATAATCCCTGTCTGTCCTCTCTATCGTCGCTCTGTATAGTTCCTGTTTCACTGTGTGTGCTGACCTATATTCTGTGCTCTTCCTGTGTCCCTGCTGTATCCTGCTCCTGTGTTATACTTTGGATTTCCCTGGCTTTTGACCCCTGCTTGTCCTCGACTACCCTGCTCTCTGTACCCCATGAACCTTGCTACGAACTCTACCTTGATGCTCTCTGGAATCCTCGGACCTGGCTTTGTACCCTGACGACTCTACTCTCTGAACCCCTGGACATTGGCACACGGATACGACCATTCTTACTCTAATACCTACGGACGTTGCAAGTATCATTAACTACTTCCTCAACAGGCCCAGCAACGCTATACCACACTCCGGACGTGCTCCTATTGCTGTGGGTGTGTGATGTAATACTGTTCCCACCTCAGTACTGGGGTCTTGTCAGGTCTGCGGGCATACAGGCATGACAGCAGCCACTGTGTTCGAATAGGAATATGTATATATGTATACAGTTGGTGCACTTGATGGGGTTACCTGCCGAGCGCTCCAGCACCCGGGCCTGCCAAAGAACTTCACAAAGGATCAGACGACCGATGGATTTTCCAGGAGTACCTTCACGGGGCGATCCCACCTGTGTGGCTGTGCTGTGCAGCTGAGGTCTGAGCCCAGACCTCTGGTACGATTGTACAATAGTCTCTGAATGTCTCACTGTTCTGCTGAACTAAGGGACTGCGCCCTATCTGATGGCCAGGCCCTACTTCCGCTCCACTCTACGGGGACTTAGGGCCTAACTGGGCTGGGGTATGAGGCCTAGTGTATGGGCTACAGGCCTTACTACACGCAGAGCTCCTTCTCCTTCCTCCCGCTCTGGTCTGCCCGACGTGCTCCCCTGCGCAACCTCTAGCCCTTCCTCCCGTTATTCCGGCCACCCTATTGGCTCCCTGGCATCACCTGGTCTCACTATAGCTGCTGGGACTCATAGTCCCGTGCGCTCCACCCTATAGGAACCGCTCCTCTTTCGCGGGCTTTGCAACCTCTTGTTGCGCATGCGAGACCTCTGGTCCCTCACCACCTCCACGGCTCACCGCGCATGCGCGAACACCAACATGGCGGCGCCCTATCTCTCAGGTCACTGCGGAGCCTCCGAGGCACCGAAGCACTCCCTACACGCAGCAACCTCGCTATTCTCCCTGCCTGCGGAAAAAAGGTTAAGACCTGGGGGACCTGGCTATATCTGGATATACTTTAAATTAAGAGACAATAATGTTCTTCGCTTCCTGAGCACTAACTTTATTGTTTGTGCTTAGGGTAGAAAGTAAAAGTTCTAGAGAAACATGTTGAAAATGGATAGGAAGCTAAAAAGTTACGCTCAATATGCTTATTTTCATCCAGTTATGCAAAATACATGTCAGTAACTACGTGACAGATTTGGAAAACATTTAGAAGACGAGTATCTTATATTTACATTACATTTAAAAACCCTTATAATGCAATGATATCTGAAATATTAATGTTTGGAAATCCATCAGTAGTGGCTGAATTAAGCTCTGGAATACTAAGCTTGACATTCTGCTAAGTACGTCTGCAGGGGGCCAAGCTTTATGTATCATTTATACAGTACAGTACAGTAATAGCCACGGTGCTACTCATATGCTTCTTTAAGCAAGTGTGTCTTAAGGTGGGTCTTAAAGGTGGATAGTCAGGTATTGAGGGGAAAGACATTGCCAAGGTGTGGGGCAGTCAGTGAGAAAGGTTTAAGGCGGGACAGGGCTTTAGATACATGGGGGTAGAGAGAAGCTATCCTTGAGCAGAACGCAAGAGTCGGGATGGTGCATAGCGAGAAATTAGGGCTGAGATGTAGGGAGGGGCAGAATATTATAAAGCTTTAAAAGTGAGGAGGAAAATTGAGTTCAAGATGTGGGATTTAATAGGAAGCCAGGAGAGTGATTTCAGCAGGGGAGTCGCTGAGCCAGATATAGGAAAGAGTAGAGTGATTCTGGCAGCAGTGTTTAGGATAGATTGTAGGGGAGACAGGTGAGAGGCATGAAGGCCAGACAACAGGAGGTTACAGTAATCGAGACGGGAGAGAATGAGGGCCTGAGTCAGAGTTTTAGCAATCAAGCAATAGAGGAAAGGGCATATCTTTGTAATATTGCAGAGAAAAAAGTGAGATGTTTTATATACGTTTTGAATGTGAGAGGATAATGGGAGAGAGGAGTCAAGTGTGACCCCTAGGCAGCGTGCTTGGGCTACTGGGTGAATGATAGTACTTCCAACAGTAATGTGGAAGGAGGTAGTAGGGCCAGGTTTGAGAGGAAGTATGAGGAGCTCTGTTTTTGCCATGTTAAATTTAAGTCGGCGGAGGGCCATCCAAGATGATATCGCAGAGAGACATTCAGAAACTTTGGTCTGTACAGCAGGAGTAAGGACAATTTGTGTGTCGTCAGCATAGACTCAGTACCACACATGGCCGTGTGAGTACAACAAGACATTATATTATATATCACATCCATCTATTCTATTATTGATCATTGTTTATCTGTCAGTGCTAACTTTGCACTTCTATTTGTTTTGCGCCCCCCTCCCCCCCGTTCTTTCTTTTTCATATCCTGTATTTATCCTGCCTTCTCTGTCTTTGACCACTTCTCTGGGTGGTACTCAAACCACCCTCTGCTGCCCCTTCTTCTTCCTCCTCCATCTCACCTAAGACTTTGTTGACTATCTTAAGGAAAAGGTGGAATCCATACATCAGAACACCCCCTCTGTTTCCTCCTTTCTAACTCTCCTCCTGCCTTCCTTGACTCTTTTTCTGCTGTCTAAGAGGAGGATGTGTCACTGCTGATCTCCTCTTCTCCCTCTATCACTTGCCCTCTTGACCCCATTTCCTCCCATCTCCTAAAACCTCTTGCTCCTACTATAATACCTACGCTCACACACATCTTTAACTCCTCCCTATACTCTGGTACCTTTCCCTCCTCATTCAAACATGCAACAGTTATACCATTACTCAAACAGAGCAAACTTGACCCTTCCTGTCTTTTTAACTATCGACCTGTCTCCCTCGTGTCTTTTGCCTCTAAACTCCTTGAATGTCTTGTATTCTCTTGCTTGCTCCACTTTCTCAACACCTATTCTCTCCTAGACTCTCTACAATCTGACTTCCACACTGCTCACTTGACTGAAACAGCCATCACTAAAATAACTAATGACCTCCATGCTGCCAAAGACAGAGGTGATTACACTCTGCTCATATTACTTGACCTCTCTGCAGCATTTGTCACAGTGGACCACCCTCTTCTCCTTCACATTCTCCATACTCTTGGTATTTGTAACAAAGCTCTATCCTGGATCTCCTCTTACCTCTCCCATCATACTTTCAGTGTCTCTTCTGCTAACACCTTCTCCTCTATCGATCTCTCTGTGGGGGTACCCCTGGGCTCTGTCCTGGGACCTCTTCTCTTTTCTCTGTACACACTCTCTCTAGGTGACTTAATAACATATTTTGGGTTTAATTATCACCTCTATGCTGACGACACACAAATATACTTTTCAACACCCGACCTTACACCTACTGTACAAACCAAAGTTTCTGATTGTCTCTCTGCTATATCATCCTGGATGGCCCTCCATCACCTTAAACTCAACATGGCTAAAACAGAGCTCCTCATACTTCCTCCAAAACCTGGTCCTACTACCTCCTTCCACATTACTGTTGGAACTACGATCATTCACCCTGTAGCCCAAGCTTTACACTCTTCTGCCCCTCCTTACATCTAAGCCCTAATTGCTCATTATGCACCATCCAGACTCTTGCGTTCTTCTCAAGGATGTCTTCTTTCTACCCCCTTTGTATCTAAAGCCCTCTCATGCCTTAAACCTTTTTCACTGACTGCCCCACACCTCTGGAATGCCCTTCCACTCAGTACCCGACTAGCACCCTCTCTATCCACCTTTATGACCCAACTTAAGACACACTTGCTTAAAGAAGCATATGAATAGCACTGTGGATATTCTGAACACATGATACATAAAGCTTGGCCCCCTGCAGGCGTACTTACCAGAACTCCCTCCTATTTTCTCTGTACGTTCTCCCTACCTAACAATTAGACTGTAAGCTCCTCGGGGCAGGGACTCCTCTACCTTAATGTTACTTTTATGTCTAAAGCACTTATTCCCATGATCTGTTATTTATATTATCTGTTATTTATTTGATTACCACATGTATTACTACTGTGAAGCGCTATGTACATTTATGGCGCTATATAAATAAAGACATACAATACAATACATGCATACATACACATACACACATACACACACACACACACACATATATATATATATCCCCTGATGAAATCCGCAAAGGCGGAAGAAACGCGTAGGGACGGTTTGCATTGAAACTACGGTGGCTGACCTGCCTTCGGCACCAGAGAGAGACCAAGGAAATACAAGGAACATCCTTCCGGTATCCAGCACCGCATGTGTGGGAGTAATGGTGGACGCACGCTGCTGAGAAGCTCCTGACGGATGTCTGTTATAGAAACACCTTGGAGAAAACGGCGTTCTCAACTGCTGGGTCTCGAACTGATCGTGAGATTACAGAGCGGAGGTGACGGTGAAGTCTTCGTTTGGTGCATGGGCAGGTCCCATAAAACGCTTATTTTAATCAGACTAATTGTAAGTGTGCAATTGTCTTGTCCATGGTTTATTAAAATGTCAATCTGATTTTACACAAGGATCGGGCGCTTTTTCTCTTTTCTTTTTTCATATATATATATATATATATATATATATATATATACGATCGACGGACAAAACCATCCGCCAGGAGGACGAGGCGAGGAACCTCGGCGATTAAGAGACAGAGAGCGGTATGGATACAGGGGAAGGAAGGGTAAACATGCCAAATGGTAAACAATGAATTGACAATAAATAACCTTTTGGATGTGTTTCTTTCTGACGAACAGACATCTGTTCTTCAGAAACACCTTTCTTTCTCACCCACACTTTTTGTAAATAAGTTTGACTGGGTCAAAGACCTTAATCTGTTCTGTCAAAAGCAGCTCCTCACTAAACATTTTAACAAAATGTCTCAAAATGATGATATGGGAGCAGTAAGTGATCAAGTTTGGAATACACAAGACCGAGAACTAATTCAAGATCTTGGTTCTCAAACAACAGTTCCTACTGTAGATACTAATGAATTAAGTTTAGTGTCTCTTTTAGACCTAAATCGACGTTCTGCCCTCCAATTCAAACCAACTCTTCTATTGAAATTTTTGCGAATCTAGTAACTGAAGATATTCTTAAAATACCCAAATGTACAGGTTCTAATAACCTGCCTGGATCGCAATTGAGGGCAATTGCCGACTTACGTAAATTGTCAGCGGTGGAGATTAAACTGGCAGATAAAGGTGGGAATGTTGTGATTTGGCCAAAAAATTAGCATGAAAAAGTGGTATTTAGGCAACTAAGTGATACGGAATGTTACTCTGAAGTTGGTTCAGACCCTACAGCTAAATTTAAGATAGAACTGGATTGTATCCTGGAGAATGCCAGTTCACAAGGTACAATCACTTTAAAAATTAGTAAGAGTCTAATGTCAAAATTTCTTATTATACAGTACCTACTTTCTACATCCTGCCGAAGGTCCACAAAAAAAACCTGAATCCCCCTGGCAGGCCCATTGTGGCAGGGATAGGGGGTTTGAGTGAGCCAATCTGTCGTTTTATTGATGCTTTTCTGTATCCCATAGTGGAGACTTTACCAACCTTTCTCCGTGACACTATGGACGTCCTATCTAGGCTGAATGAGATTACGGTAGATGGAAATGTAATTCTAGTCACATGTGATGTGGAGTATTTATATACCTCCATCCATCCTCAGGATGGCCTCAGAGCGTCCCATTTTTTTATATCCATGACGAATTTATCAATCAACTTAGTAGATTTTTTGATGGAGTTAATGGCATTAATTTTAACACACAACTATTTTGTGTTTAAGAACAAATTTTATCTTCAGTCAAGAGGTACTGCCATGGGAGCCGCATGTGCTCCCTCGTACGCTAACCTTTTTTTTAGGTTGGTGGGAGCAGGAGGTAGTCTTTATCGAAAAAATAGGGATATGACGGATCGGGTTTTGTTGTGGTTGAGATACATCGATGACAGCCTAGTCCTCTGGCAGGGTACTGCGGAGGATTTGGGGATGTTCGTCGATGTTCTCAACCACAACAACCTGAATATAAAATTAACATCAAAACACAGTTCTAGTTCTATTGATTTTCTAGATCTGTGTATCAGTATTGACGTCAATGGACAACTGAATACTGATATTTTTAGGAAGGAAACTGCCACTAATGCAATCCTACATATTTCTAGCTCCCATCCAAGACACCAAATTTCGGGAGTTCCTATTGGCGAATTCATTCGCCTAAAGCGAAATTGCTCTAATCCTAGAACCTTTGAGCTAAGAGCAGCAGAGATGAAATCTAGGTTTCAATCAAGAGGGTACAGCCTATCTGTAATAAAACAAGGCTATGAACGTAGAAAAAACATGACTAGGGCCTCCTTATTAAAACCTACTGTAAGATTAAGGATAAAAATACTCCAAATAAAATAAGGTTTATTGGAACATTTAACCAACAATGGAACAATTTGAGAAGTATTTTGCAGCAACACTGGCCGATCCTCATGATGGACCCTGATTTAAAAGAAATTTTAGGGGTGAGAGTAGACCTGACAAGTAGGCGGTCCCCTAACCTTAGAGATAAGCTGGTCCACAGCCACTACATTTCGCATACAAATTCTACCTTCTTGTCTTCTTTTGACAAGAAGGGTTTTTTCAAATGTAGTGGCTGTTCTGCCTGCAAATTTGTACGGCAGACATCTATTTTTTCTGACAGCAAGGGAATACAACAGTTTAAGATACACCAATTCTTGAACTGCCGCTCTAAGGGAGCAATCTACTATCTTACATGCCCTTGTAATAAAATATACGTGGGCATGACTACCAGAGAGGTTCGTTTTAGGATATTAGAACACTGTCAGAACATAAAATCTGCACAAAGGGACATAGAATCCTCTAAAAAGATCACGACAGTTGCCAAACATTTTTTACATGAACATGGGGCTGACAATTCTGTTATATCTGCACTTGCCATAGAACGTGTCTCTTTGGGGATACGGGTTGGCGATATCGAAAGAGCACTTTTACAGAGGGAATGCAGGTGGATTGTTATGTTGGGCTCCATGCTACCCCAAGGTCTGAATGACTACCTGGGGTTTTCAATGTTTTTGTGATTAATGATGTAATGACAGACAATCACCAGCAGGAGATCTAAAAATTTACGTGATAGATTGGTGCATAGTCACCATCAGCGCGCCAAAGTGGAAACATGGATTAGCCCTATCAAAGGGATGTATAGATGTCAGGGCTGTAAGGCTTGCAAATATGTAACTCTAGCCAAGTCATTTGAGAATAATGACAGTACACAGCAATATAACATAGACAGTTTTATTAATTGTCGAACCACTAATGTTGTATACCTTCTCACATGCAAATGTGGGAAGAGGTACGTTGGCAAGACCACGTGACAATTACGCAGGCGTATTCTCGAGCATGTAAATTCTGTGAAACACTCTGCCGAAACGCCAGTGGCGAGACACGTTACACAATTTCATGACGGAGATGTTGACTGTTTAAGATTCATTGGTATCTATCAGCTTAAGTGCCCAGTACGAGGGGGAAATGTAGATCAGATGCTCTTGAGAATTGAGGCTGAATGGATCTACAAACTAAGGACAAGGAGTCCTTATGGCCTCAATGAAGGATTCACCTTCACCCGTTTTATTTGACCATCTGTATACGTCTGCCGTGTGTTACTCCCCACGCATTGTCATTGATACCTACATCTTACCCGTACCTATTAGTGTGCTATCTGACTGTCATAATTATGTGTACTGAGTATCTACATTATGGATCTCAGAGCTACCCTCCCGCTATGTCATGTTAGCTAACCATGGTTTTGTATAAACTGATATGATTAATGTTTATTTATTCACTCAAATTAGTGACTATATTACCTATTTATGAACCCAGCTTATTTATAGCTTTTGGGTTCATAATAAATGTGTTATGGATTCACAAGACATAACTCATTAAATCCAAACTCCTAAAAATGTGTGTGTTTCTGTTTAATTTATTTCATTTTATCACCAAATTAATACTGTATGTAATGATATCTCTGCACTTAATTTAGGGCAAACTACTGTACATATCTGATTTTTAACTCTGGTGTGCCAATGTTACCTCTATTTCCTACATGTCTGACACTGAGGATGCTTATAAGAAAATTGGCTATCTTTGTTTGCACATGCGCATTAACATGAGGATATGAGTTTTACAACAACTCTATCCACATATGCGCATTACTGATGCAAACAAACCCCTGTGAAATGGCAACATCAGTGTCAATGTGTCTAAGTGGCCACGCATGCGCACTATCTCCATCTAGTGTTTATGTGAATGTGTCTAAGTGGCCACGCATGCGCATTAGCTCCATCTAGTGTCAGTGCGAATGTGTCTAAGTGGCCACGCATGCGCACTAGCTCCATCTAGCTGCCGATACTGCGCAAGTGTCCCCTGACAGTGTCAGTGGGGAAGCACGGCAATGTGCGCATGCGCAGTAATCGTGTGTGCCACGCGACCGACAAGGGAGGAATACCCGTGATAACTATGAGTTTTGGCAACCCTCCGTTACAACTTTGGAGGTTTGATTATAGCACCCTGCAAATCAATGCTGTAAGGTAAGTCATATATGTTTTTTCAGTAGTTGTGCTCGCGCTCTATTGCGCATGCGCAGTAGCTGGACGCCGATTACGTTACCATGGGGACCGCAGGGTTTAAATAGCGTTCGGTTTAGGCCTAATGCATATTTTGTCCCTGAGGAAGCTCCGTAGTAGGAGGGAAACGCGCGTTGGACGCGTGTTGATGATGTCAGCCCCCTTCATGGGGTTATTTTAATACAGTAATTGTCAGCCGTTTACTAGATTAGCCATATATATAACAACTAGGGCAGTGGCCAGGCAGGGATTTCTGCATTGGTTTAAGACCTGATTAGGAGGCCATACTAATAGCCCCAATGATGTTTACTTTCTATCAGGCTCATCAGTGAAGTGGTGGGCTCGGTTGCTCACTCCGGCTGTGTGCACCCTAGCAGCCTCTTATTCTCCAGTTTTAATAATATACTGGAACATTCAATATTAGAGACTGCTTATCTGCACTAGTTACTTTATTTAATTTATTTTTAAACGTTATCACATCTTCAAATTGGTAATATATGTTTTAAGTAGTTGCTATTAAAGGTTAAATTTTAAATTTAGGTAGTGTGCATTTGAGTGAATTTCCTTTGGAGTGCAAATCACTGTACCCCCCATTTTTTCTGATTCACTTCAGTTCACAGTTGCACCTACTTTTCATTATCAATCGAATTTATTACTATTATAATTCTCTTCACAATTAGTATGGTTTAGTTGATCACTCCCTTATCCCCTTCTTTTGTTTGTATGGTGTTTTCCCTAAACTTTTTCTTCCCCCGTTCTTTAATTTAAATAATCTTTTGGCCTTATTTTAAGGGGATTCAATGGTCAGCTTTTAGGTTTTTGACTGTTTTTTATGTTGTATTTATTCACAGTTATTCACAGTAATGCTTTCCTTGTCTCCCCCAATTTTTCCTCTTGGCTGGTATTTTTTAGAATTTAATCAAAGTAGTTGTTTTTATGTATTTAGTCCATTGACTCTTTTTTCTTTCTTTCTACTATTTTAGATATCCTTAATACGCTCAATGTGTTTTGAAATGTTCTCCTCAGAGTGGAGACATTACATGAATGGAATATTTGATTATTCTCTTTTCTGAATGAAGTTTGACATCTGTCAGATCTCTGCTGTTATCTTTACATCACAGGACAATTTGTCCTGCTGCAAAAAGATGCCATTATACATCTGAATGGTGCATTGCAACATAGCACCAAAGTAGACTCTTTCCCTTTAAGTCTCTCTCCTTGATGATTGTATTGTATTGTATTGTATGTCTTTATTTATATAGCGCCATTAATGTACATAGCGCTTCACAGCAGTAATACATGTGGTAATCCAATAAATAACAGATAATATAAATAACAGATCATGGGAATAAGTGCTTTAGACATTAAGGAAGAGGAGTCCCTGCTCCGAGGAGCTTACAGTCTAATTGGTAGGTAGGGAGAACGTACAGAGACAGTAGGAGGGAGTTCTGGAAAGTGCATCTGCAGGGGGCCAAGCTTTATGTGCCATGTGTTCAGAATAGCCACAGTCCTATTCATATGCTTCTTTAAGCAAGTGTGTCTTAAGGTGGGTCTTAAAGGTGGATAGAGAGGGTGCTAGTCGGGTACTGAGTGGAAGGGCATTCCAGAGGTGAGGGGCAGTCAATGAAAAAGGTTTAAGGCGGGAGAGGGCTTTAGATACAAAGGGGGTAGAAAGAAGACATCCTTGAGAAGAACGCAAGAGTCTGGATGGTGCATAACGAGAAATTAGGGCTGAGATGTAAGGAGGGGCAGAAGAGTGTAAAGCTTTAAAAGTGAGGAGAAGAATGGAGTGTGAGATGCGGGATTTGATCGGAAGCCAGGAGAGGGATTTCATGAGGGGAGATGCTGAGACAGATCTAGGAAAGAGTAGAGTGATTCTGGCAGCAGCGTTAAGGATAGATTGTAGGGGAGACAGGTGAGAGGCAGGAAGGCCGGACAGCAGGAGGTTACAGTAATCAAGACGGGAGAGAATGAGGGCCTGAGTCAGAGTTTTAGCAGTCGAGCAACAGAGGAAAGGGCGTATCTTTGTTATATTGCGGAGGAAAAAGCGACAGGTTTTAGAAATGTTTTGAATGTGAGGGGCAAATGTGAGAGAGGAGTTGAGTGTGACCCCAAGGCAGCGTGCTTGGGCTACTGGGTGAATGATCGTAGTTCCAACAGTAATGTGGAATGAGGTAGTAGGGCCAGGTTTGGGAGGAAGTATGAGGAGCTCTGTTTTAGCCATGTTGAGTTTAAGGCGGCGGAGGGCCATCCAGGATGATATAGCAGAGAGACATTCAGAAACTTTGGTTTGTACAGTAGGTGTAAGGTCGGGTGTTGAGAAATATATTTGTGTGTCGTCAGCATAGAGGTGATAATTAAACCCAAAAGATGTTATTAGGTCACCTAGAGAGAGTGTATACAGAGAAAAGAGAAGAGGTCCCAGGACAGAGCCCTGGGGTACCCCCACAGAGAGATCAATAGAGGAGGAGGAGGTATTAGCAGAAGAGACACTGAAAGTACGATGGGAGAGGTAGGATGAGATCCAGGATAGAGCTTTGTTCCGAATGCCAAGAGTATGGAGAATGTGAAGGAGAAGAGGGTGGTCCACGGTGTCAAATGCTGCAGAGAGGTCGAGTAATATGAGCAGAGTGTAATGACCTCTGTCTTTGGCAGCATGGAGGTCGTCAGTTATTTTAGTGAGGACTGTTTCCGTGGAGTGAGCAGTACGGAAGCCAGATTGTAGAGGGTCTAGGAGAGAATAGGTGTTGAGAAAATGGAGCAAGCGAGCGAATACAAGACGTTTAAGGAGTTTAGAGGCAAAAGGCAGGAGGGAGACAGGTCGATAGTTAGAAAGACAGGTAGGGTCAAGCTTGCTGTTTTTGAGTAATGGTATGACTGTTGCATGTTTGAAGGAGGATGGAAAGGTTCCAGAGCAGAGGGAGGAGTTAAAAATGTGCGTGAGCGTAGGGATTATAGTAGGAGCAAGAGGTTTTAGGAGATGGGAGGGAATGGGGTCAAGAGGGCAAGTGGTAGAGGGAGAAGAGGCGATCAATAGCGACACATCCTCCTCTGAGACAGTGGAAAAAGAGTCAAGGAAGGCAGGAGGAGAGTTAGGTAGAGGTGTAGGATGGGAGGAAGAAACAGAGGGGATGTTCTGATGTATGGATTCCACCTTTTCCTTAAAATAGTCAGCAAAGTCCTGAGCGGAGATGGAGGAAGGAGAGGCAGCGGAGGGTGGTTTGAGTAGAGTATCAAAGACAGAGAACAGTCGGCGTGGGTTAGACTTGTGCATGTTGATTAGTGAAGAAAAGTAGGCTTGTTTAGCTTGCGAGAGGGCAGAGTTGAAACAGGATAGCATAAATTTGTAGTGAAGGAAGTCTGCGAGAGTATGAGATTTCCTCCAGAGGCGTTCAGAGGAACGAGTGGAGGAACGCAGCATGCGCGTGTGGGAATTTAACCAGGGTCTAGGGTTAAAAGGGCGAGTGCGGCCGAGAGAAAGCGGGGCATGTAGATCAAGAGAGGAGGACAAGGCAGAGTTGTAGTTCCTGACCAGTTTGTCAGGGTCTATAGCAGATCTGAGAGAGGAGAGGGAGGAGTGTAACGTGGACTCAAAGTCAGATAAGTGAATAGAGCGCAGGTTTCTGCAGAACCGGGGTGTAGATGGAGGTGGAGAAAGGGAGAAGCGAGATAGAGAGAATGAGATGAGGTGATGGTCAGAGAGAGGAAAAGGGGAAATGGAGAAATCAGAGAGAGAGAAATTTTTAGTGAAAACCAGGTCTAAGTAGTGGCCATCCTTGTGGGTGCTGGCTGCAGTCCACTGTTGAAGGCCAAAAGAAGAGGTTAGAGAAAGAAAGCGGGAAGCCCAAGGGAGAGAGGGGTCATCAATGTGGCAATTGAAGTCCCCAAGGAGAAGAACAGGGGAGTCTGAGGAGAGGAAGAAAGAGAGCCAGGATTCAAAGTGAGAGAGAAAGGCAGAAGGGGGATGAGTAGAGGTAGGTGGGCGATACATGACTGCCAGATGAACAGGGAGAGGAGAGAAGATCTGGACAGTGTGAACCTCAAAGGAGGGAAAGGCAAGAGAGGGGGGAATAGGAATAGTTCGGTAACGGCAGAGAGAGGAGAGCAGGAGCCCCACACCTCCACCCCTGCCATCAAGGCGCGGAGTGTGGGAGAAGGAAAGGCCACCATAAGAGAGAGCAGCTTCCAGAGCAGAGTCAGACTGAGTGAGCCAGGTCTCAGTTATAGCAAAGAGAAGCAGGGAGTGAGAGAGAAAGAAGTCATGCACAGAGAGGAACTTGTTAGAGAGGGAGCGAGCATTCCAAAGGGCACAGGAGAAAGGGAGAGAGGAGGGAGGGTGGCAGGGGATGGGTATGAGGTTGGAGGGGTTAACACCAGAAGGAGTAGAAGTTGTATGTGGGAGGCGAGGACGAGAGCAAGTTGAAATAAGGCAGGGACCAGGATTGGGAGAGATATCCCCAGAAGCAAGGAGGAGAAGCATGGATAGGAAGAGGATGTGTGAGGATGATTTGTAGGGGTGTGTTTTAGTGCAGGAGGTATAGCTGTGTGGTGACAGAGGACGCAGGTAAGAAAGGAGTTCATGTGAACTGAGAAGTGGGGAAGTAAGGAGAGATGGAGATATATGAATAGAGTTAGAGACATAAGGAGACTGGTGGAAGGAAGTGCATAATTTGAAAATAAGTGCGGTTGCAGCAAATATAAAAAATAAAGGCAGCATCACAGCAATAGTTAAGTGTTGAGATGTGCAGTCTTAGATAGATGATATCCTCTTTTCCAACGTAGATCAAAAGCAGGAATCAGAAGCAGTAGGTGATGTCCACTTTTCCACTTCTTTTTGAACTTCCTTTTTAAACTTCATAAATACTTGAAACATATATACTTAAAAGCATATCTGCTTAAAAGCATGGCTGCTAGCAGCAATGGCTGTTAGGAGTTTACTTATATACTTTTAGAAAGTCACCTGGTTGGCACAACAAACTTAATTAACATATGTGAGGGTAGTTAAAGCAAATGGTTTTTCTAAGGTGGGTGTTGCTGATGATCGTGGAGTTCTCTACTGCGCATGACAACATACAGGCATTCTTTCCATGCCTGATATCGGAATCAGGAGTTGAGCAATTACAGCTGAACATAGCAAGGCACTCATCGCGGAATTTTGCCGTGCGCATGCGCGGGAACTCGATCCTCTCCACGACTGGATGAGAGGCTTTTGGTGCGAAATTGACATCCTCATTTGCAGCCTTTTTATACCGGAACTGCTCCAATGCTAAATTACTAAGCTAGAAGAAGCCCATGGGGGTGAAACGCGTTGTGGTATTCATCTGCTACTGGCCCTGACTGCTGGCCTCGCTTGGACCTTATATTCTTTGGATTGGAGTATCTTTATGTGTGGTGATTCACTCCGGCTGTGGTGATCCCGTCCAGGACATTAAGTTACACTGAACTCAGACCATCTATGCACCGTCAGGAGCTGAGTATATCTTTTACTCTGGTTCATATATATGCCACTGCAGTATTTATTAGTTAGTGTACTGGCATTTAATTCTCTATTAAGTGTATGACCAGTCTCCTGTATGTTATTGTTTTGTAGGCTTATGTTTGGGTCACTGAATTATTTCCACTGCTCCTCTCCCCTGTTCATGTGAGCTATATTTGTAGTTCTATGTTATAAGGAGGGTTTATTACAGTGCTCTACATATGTGTTTAGACATGTTCAGTGTTATTATTGTGTCATGATTCTGTTTATCTGTGTTGCTTGACATATTTTCTGGTGGGCTTACACCACACATTCCTTCTTATGTATTTTGGAGTTTAGGGCATTAGCCTTTATTGTTTTTTCATATCATCTCCTCATTGTATTACCGGTCGGTTGTTGATCACTATGGGTACTTGGTCCCCATAGTGGTTTCATAGATTGAGGTTTTGTTTATTTTTTTCCTTATTTTTGTGTTGTAAGCGTTAGTCCCATTTTTATTTTTTGTCCATTGATACTCTTTGAGTCCAGTAGTTAGGGTTTCAGTCAGTTTTCTGTTTTTTTTCCTTTAAATATTGATTCAATAAATGTATTATTATTTTGCATTATAAGTCTGAGTGCTTTTTGTGAGGTTTCTTTTTCTTCTTTTGTGTTTATATGTATATATATTCTACAATTTATTAAAATAAGTTCACTTAGTGGGAAGTTTGACATACTTGTGAACAAAGAGAGAGAAACATGTGTCTCTTTGAATGGTATGCTTGTAGGAATTAGCATTTCCAAAGGAAAATTAGACTTGCTCTGACTCAGACTTAGGTCCTCTCATGACAATTGGTAGCATTTGGCTTGGACAAAGAAAGGTGGCGGGTGGGGTGAGAGAGAGAGAGACCTTGGGAGGGTGAAAATATATAAGCTATTTCCAAGTTGCTCTCAGGATATTATGAAATACAAAGACATTTAGTCATACTGTATAAATATACATAAGTCCAAATTTACAGACATCTCCCACATAGACCTATGGAGTTATTAATTAAGGTCCACTGCAGGTTAACACTCCTATGGGCCTTATAATAATAATAATAATAATAATAATTTTAATAATTGTTTGTTCCTGTATAGCGCTGCTAGTTTTACATAACGCTTTACAGAGACATGTTTTGCAGACACATTCCTTCCCCCAAGGAGCTTTCAATCTATGATTTTGGTGCCTTAACTCTAATTGTTGTCAATGGCAGTTAGCTGCTGCTTGGGTGTTTAACCTAAAATAGACTTTAGTGAGTTGGCCCCTTTGTGTTCTGTTTTTCTACTTTCTGTTATGGTTTTTCCATGTGCCATTACCTTCTCCATTCTACTGTTGAAAACACCAACAGAACTATGCTTTGGCAATGATGATCTATTGAGCAGTAAAGGTATCAGTAGACTTCTCACCATGTCAGTAAACTTCTCACCAAGCTGTTATTTATTTCTTAGAATTAATGTACTCTTTGAAAAGCCGAAATATTGAGTTCAATGGGCCTTAAAGTGTCTTCCAGCATGGATTGTGTCTTATGGCAGGTGATCACTTACGGTCCAATATAACTATAAAATAATGTTTTTCTAAAATAGGTGGCATTTAAAGTGTATAAATTATACTAATATTCAGAGTGGGTAAACTTGACTTTATTTTTTGGGGGTTTTGTATACAAAGTTATGTAAAAATAACTCAAAAGAAGCAGGATTTTTTTAAATTATTTTTTAATTGAAACTTATGTGGATTCGCTGATATGTTTTTCAGTGGCAAACCCAAAAGTTCATCAGGTTCATTTAAAAAAAAAATGTAATCAGAGTATGAACCTTCCTCAGGTTTTAGCTTGTACAATATTTAGCTTCGATTTAAAAAATATATATTTAAACATCTGAACAAATGTCAAATTTAACAAATGTTGTATGTGCTCTAAAACAGCATTGTTAAATGATAAAATGGCAAAGTCTTATATGGATACCTCTCCAATGAGTAATAATTGTGCTGAAAAATAATTGTCCCAAAACGATGTATGACTGGTGTGTTAAAATCCCACATAGCAATGCAGTAAGGATAAAATATTAACCACCTGCCGGTGACCAGTACAAGTATAACATCCAATTTGAAGGGAACAATAAATGATAATTAATCAGCATCCATATGGTGGAATATGGAACATAGGAATGAACTCACATGAGATGTATGTCTCCAAAAGTGGGGAGTCCTTGAGTCCAATGATCCAAGGTAAAACATACCATATAACTTCCTTTATTAATTGCGATACCACGTTTGTGGTTTATTTGTTGAGATGTGGTTGTGGAAAGCAATACATAGGAAGAACCATTAGATCATTAAAAATCCGAATACTCGAACACTTACGCCTGATTGTTTAAAAAGATATCAACCACCCAGTGTCCCAACACTTCAACAATTGCAATCCGGGCAATGTGGATAATTTTACATTCTTAGGTATAGAGCATGTACCATGTCCAATTAGAGGGGGTAATAGGTTAAATAATACTGTAGGTTAAATATTCTTGACAAAAGGGGACTATTTTGGATTTTCACCCTTCAGACCCGTATTCCCAATGGTCTTAACTCAGACTGGGACATAGGGCCCCTTCTTCATGATACATAAGAATGAATCAAAGAATTATGTCTGCTCACAATTACACAATTTTTCTTGATTGAGTAACTTTGAAGATCGGTAATTTTGATCCTAAATAGTATATGGAAATTATGTGTAATGACATGCAATTTGTTATTATTATTTTTTTTTTTACATTTTGTTTACATTTTTAGAATAATTTTTCCTTAATTATACATTTGGTGATCGATTATTCAGTCCAAATTTTGCACAGGATGATTATACATTTGATGATGATTTTATCAAGATAAAATTATGTCAGCTTATATATCTATATACTTATTCATAAGAAGTCTTTTATCATTATTTCAGTCTCACAATATATTCTAAATACACTTCCGTGTATGTATTGGTTTCTAGGAATTTATAGATCTGCAGTTATTCACATATTCACAAATTATTGTTCACATTTATGTTTCAATTTTTTATTATATAATTTATTAGAATATTTAAATAAATATCTACAGATAGTTTTTTCCTTAGACCATTTCAAACATATTAACCTTATTGCAGTAGGGTATAGATATACCCAATATCTAAGGAGTTTGCATTTTTTATTTTATTTTTCAGTTTACGTGTCAGTTTTTCTTTTAAATGTATGTCTAATTCACTTTGTATGTCCTTAGCCTTACTGATACCGGAGTAACAGTGTTGATTGTTAATAAAGTTTTTGTTATTTTCGTACTAATGATCCTGACACGCTGACGTCATACGCCCCGCGTCATTTGACTCACCCGGAAGTGGCGGGGATAGGCCGCGGTCGCATCATGATCATGTATTTAATACACTCCGGTAAGTACGTTTTTTATTCACCTTGATAAAGGGCTTTCTAGTCCAAAACGCGTTGGTGTATTGTTTGCTGCTATGATCCATTAAAATTGCCTTATGTTTTATCGTGGGAACGCACGAAAAACTGTTGTTTTTGCAGGCCTACTAGCATTGGATGTGCTGCTGAGGCGCATATGAGTCTAACACATCGCCGGTTTTTCCCTGGCTTTTTCCTGGAATGCGACGCACTTCACCTTGAGCATGCCGCATTCATTTTGCTTTCTCAGCCACGGGTCATGCGCGGTTGACGCGCGGTTGATGCGTTTATTGAGAATGGTTCGGATTTAATAGGTTGCAATTCTTCGCCTGTCTGCCAGATGGCAGATATTCATGAATTGTAATGCGCATGCGCTTCAGTAATGTGTCGACTTGCAGGTGTTTCATTTAAAAAAGATACCACAGTGTGCTATTGTAACTTGGCCTTGAGACTGAAGGAAGAGGTTGCAAAAATGTATCAATTTAGGCTTTTCAAGACAAAGACCAGTTTCGGTTACAGTATTCTCCAGAGACCCGCCGCCCGCCATGAGTGTTTCTAGTGCAGCCTGTTTTCCAAAAACCCGACAGAAGTTACGCGCATTTGATATGGGCCGCGATTAATGCAACAGATGATAAGATGGCAACAGTTGTTCAAATTTATCAGTATTTTCATGAAAACTATGACTTTTACAAATTTTCGCCAGCTCCTCATACGTGGAAGCGTGCATAAAGGAAAAGGTTATGTAGCGATCCCTGTTTTTATCGTATTGAGCCACAATTTGTTGGAGGGTATTGGTGTGTGTCACTGACTTTTTCCTGTATCTATGATCATGCAGACGGCAAAAGGCGAAGGGTCGTGTTAAAAGCAACTAAGAAACGACAGTCGCTGCCAAGCAATGCACTGGCACCGGCTTCCGATAACGGACCCACCGTCAGTGACAACCCTGAGCCTGAGTCGGATTTTGCGTGCAGTTTCGATCAAGCTTGCATGTACATAAGCAATTTCCAGCCTCATCAGCTGACTACAGGTGGACTAGTCCCGCTGCAAACTATCGACGTGGATGATCAAGAACACTGGACTGGCAGTGGACCGGCGCTGGCGCCAGCTGAATGGGAAATTCTATTGGTGAGTATTGTTGCCGTATTATTTTCTGTGTTTTTTTTATTTTGACAAAACAGTATCAATATCGGTGCGATTCAAAAGTCAAGCGATTCTCCTGTAAGCAATATCATTGGCTGAGCGGCTTCTACAGTACTGTACTGCAGATACTGAACAATTGGTGGAATGCTAGGCGCATGCGCATTGGAACCTTCTTGAAACGCATATGCGTGTCATTACATCCACGGAAGGCGCATGCGCATGTGAACAGGAGACGCCCCCCGAGAAAATTATTGGTGGGACTAGCTGGGAACTTTTTAGACCATTACAGTAAAACTTTTCTTTTTGTTTTTCCTCAGAAAAGAAAGCGGCTAATGGAGGGATTTCGATGGATAATATCACTTTGTGTAACAATGCCTGCACATTGCTGAATCGGATTTAAAAAGCCACGTATCGGAGTCTACAGTTTAGTGGCCGTTGTTATTGATTAGGATAGAATACTGTACCTGAAACAGTATGCTGATGTTTTCCGGCCGTACAGTATACAATACTTTTTTTATAAACAGTATACTGTGTAATAAACCCGAAAAAATTAAAACTATGTATTTATTCTACATGTATTACAGTACTGTACATACTGTACAGTATGTGTCTTCTATACAGTGCCAGTACATACAGTACAGTACTGTATGTGTCTTCTATTTTTTTTTAATACTCTTGTACTGAGCATATCTACAGTATACATATACTTGTTACAGTAGCAAAGGAGCCAATGGAACAATATAAAATAAATCAACATGTTCTTTTATTGGTGGAGTAAGTACAAACATTTTTATTTACAAATACTGTACAATGTAGAAACATTTTAAGTGCACAGCAATTCAAAACATCAACAGGTGTATGGTTTACTGCTAATGTAGTGAAAACATTTATGTATAGAAAGTAAAAACATTTACAGTCAGTCAGTATGGTTTAGTCACAAGTTTTAAAAACAAATTCTTTATTCATAAAATATACAAAACGCAACATCTCCTTTATTAAAGTCAAAACATATAAAGTGGGATGGTGTGCAAAACAGTCTGCACCAGTACAGTCCTCGAGGGCAGCAGACAGGACCAGTTTTCAGGACAACCTTGAAAACCGTGCCTGTTTGCGGCCCTCCGGGACTGGAATTGTGCAGGTCCTGTGTGTGTGTGTGTGTACAGCAAGTTAAAACATTTCTGTTTAAATACAAGTTAAAAAACACACAACAACATCTCCTTTATTTAAGTGCAGCAGGTCAAAACATGTATAATACAGTTCAGCACAACAGTATGGTCTTACCTGTGATTAAAAAAAATCTTTATTCATAAAATACAGTATACAAAACGCAACATCTCCTTTATTAAAGAAACATACAGTATACAGTACAGTGGGATGGTGTGCAAAACAGTCAGGCATGCCTGCACCAGTACAGTCCTCGAGGGCAGCAGACAGGCCCGGTTTTGCTTGAAAACTGTGCCTGTTTGCGGCCCTCCGGGACTGGAATTGTACAGGTCCTGTGTGTGTGTACATCAAGTTAAAGCACTAAGTTAAATACAGTACAGCATGTCAACACATCTCCTTTATTTAAGTTCAGCAGGTCAAAACATGTACAGCACAGTTCAGCACAACAGTATGGTCTTACAGTTCCTGTGATTAAGCCATAAAGTCCACCACATTGTCCATCCATGGCCGATTCCTTGCATGGCGCAAAACGCCATTAATGCAGTCTCGAACGCCTTTCATTACAGATCTGTAATTGGATAAAAGCGCCGCATTTCATCCCGAATGTTCTTTCTTAAATTTGCAGGAAGCGCCTTTTTTACGTGATTTCCGTCGTAGTTCACTTTGAAGGCCCAGTCGCAGTACAACGAGTAGGGAACATGGTGCTTAAAAAGTAATAAGGCATACTTGTGGGGTGCACCAGCACTCTTCACCCTATACTTCTCCCTGAGCGCCGGTGTCAGATCGCAAAGGGAGATGTCGGGCACCGTATCCATGCGAGCGAATGTAGGTCTTCTGTGAGCGGGTGTGCTTGAGGCGACAGGCGATGGTAGGTTGTCTGGGAGGAAGCTTTCCTCCGGTCTTGGTCACCGTGTTGTCTCCTGGCGTGGTCTTGACAGGGTTGTCATGTCCTCCTCAATGGCATACATGTACACTACATCTTCTGGTGGAGGGGGTGCGCTTGGTTATGGAAGGGGGTCGATGCTCCCATTCATCACATCCATGTCACCCCCCTGCTCCGGCGTCGGGGAAACAGGGGCATTAACACCGAGCAAATTATGTATACCCGCTACTGCTGCGGCCAAGTTTATTCGAGCATTTGCCCGTTCTTGGCCGCAGCAGTAGCCTGGCGCGCGCCCGAGAGTGACGGGCGCGCGCCGAAGCAGCGGAAGAGCGCCCTCCGATCGGGGCGCTCTCCCTACCGCTGCCGGGTCCGCCGGGTCCCCCGGAACCCCCTGCCGCCGTCCCGCGATCGCGGGACACCAGGGCTCCCTCGGGGAGCCCTGGACACGCGTGCAGGGGGCGCACGCTCCCGAAAACGCGTGACCGCGCATCTATGACGCGCGGCACGCCGAGGGGCGGCCACTAGCAAGCCGGGAAATCTCCCGGCTTGCGGATCTGGCCGCAGTGTAATAAACTGTGTCGCCACTGTATGTCAGCCTCTATCTTCTCCATCCGTCGATCCATCCGTTGATCCATATCTAGCATCCGTTGATCCATATGTATCATCCGTTGATCCATATGTAGCATCCGTTGCTCCACATTTAACATGGTCTCCAGAAGTAAATCTTTCTTTACTAGCACAATAGAGTTCCCGGGGAGATGCACACTTATCCCATTCAGCATCCGGTCTAACGAGCTGCTTCTTGTGCATGGCGTGTGGACATCTGGGTTGATGGGTGCAACGGAGGATGAGATGGGGATTCCATGGAGAGAAGCGGCAGCGACGTGGAAGAAGGGTGGAGGAGGTGACCTGTGGATATCCGGTAGAGGAGAAGCGGCAGCGTCGTCGAAGAGGGATGGAGAAAGTGACCTTTGGATTTCCGGGCGAGAAGCAGAGTCGTCTAAGAGCAAAGGAGAAAGTGACCCGTGGATTTCAGAGGCGGCAGCGTTGTCGAATAGAACCGGAGAACATGGCCTGTGGGTTTCCGGGAGGGCGGCAGCAGCGTCGAGGACGAGGGGTGGAGAAGACGGGCTGAAGATTTCCGGGACAGCAGCGGCAGAGTCGTCGAAGCGTATGTGAGGAAGTGGTCTGCGGGTTCGATGGGTTGGCTGCCAATCGTTTTGCGTCGAGAGTACATCACCGTATATCTTCTTGACATAATAAGGCTGACGTCTATGAAAACCCTTAGCCTTTGGGGTCAGCAGAAGGTTTTCTTTATTGGCCTTAGCCTGTCGCTTTTGCCTTGGCGTGGAAACGGCAACCGCCTTTCGCTTTTTCTGCATGACAGGCACGGCAGAGGCGAGTGGGTTCCTGCATCCGTAGAATCGGGGTTGCTCCATGGAAGCAGGTGGCACAATGCAGTATCTGGACAAGGGCAAGTTCAGATAAAGATCATCGAGTGGTGGGCTATGCAAAGTGTGTAACCTTTTATGCATGGCAGCGAGGTACAGGTGTTGAAAGTGGGCGTACTCTAATGTGAGTCAATACCGTATAAATACACCATCCATTTTGTGGATTCACTGCACATTGAATACACATCTACTAAACATTGAATATACATTCTTGTGTTTGTATTTCTTTCTACTCGCAGCAATGCCTGTTAAAAAGATTTTCAAGGATCTCAGCATGCGAATTAAGGAGATGTACACGAGCGGACACCGAATTGCTGCTATCCAACGCTGGTTAGCTACTTCTGGCCTCGTTGTGCCAGTAACCACCGTGAGCTATCATGCACACGGAAAAAAACAGAGAACGCAAAAGGGCACCGAGGGTAACTAACGCGTAAGTATATTTTAACACTTTTTAAAAAAAATTATATCCAAAAATGTACTGTACATCTACAGTACTGTATCTAATATTTTGTATATTCATATTTATATTACAACAGTATATATATTTTGTATATTTATATTTATATTACAACAGGATATATATTTTGTATATTCATATTTATATTACAACAGTATACTGTATATATTTTGTATATTTATATTACAACAGTATATATATTTTGTATATTTAAATTTATATTACAACAGTTTATATATATTTTGTATATTTATATTTATATTACAACAGTATATATATTTTGTATATTTATATTACAACAGTATATATATTTTGTATATTTATATTACAACAGGATATATATTTTGTATATTCATATTTATATTACAACAGTGTACTGTATATATTTTGTATATTTATATTTATATTACAACAGTATATATATTTTGTATATTTATATTACAACAGGATATATATTTTGTATATTCATATTTATATTACAACAGTATACTGTATATATTTTGTATATTTATATTTATATTACAACAGTATATATATTTTGTATATTTATATTTATATTACAACAGTATATATATTTTGTATATTTATATTTATATTACAACAGTATATATATTTTGTATACAGGCATACCCCGTTTTACATACACCCACTTTACGTACACTCGCAAGTACGTACATTTTTTTTTAGTTACACCATACCCCTGTGTACGTACACGTGCTTCGCAAGTACGGACACCAGGGGGCGGCGTGCGTGCGTGCGCACCTCCAATACAGCAACCTCCTTCATTGTGGTCCCTAACTGAGTGGGAGTGCAGGTAAAGGGGAACGGGGAACGGGGCCGGATGGCAGGGGGAAGGGGGAGATCGGGCGCGCCATCAATCAGCTGCTATAGCAGTGATTCCGCCCGCACTGCAGCTCCTGGCTTTTCTCCCTCCGTTCTCCTCCTCCCTCCTCCCTCCTCCCTCCTCCCAGCTCGATTTGACCTGCTGCTGCTGCTGCTGCTGCTGAACGGAACGGAACTTTGCATGTGAGTTACAGGCTACGGGGGAGGAGGAGGTCCTCTTCTACTGCATTCTGTGCTTGTGTCTGAGTGTGTGTGTGTGTGTGTCTGTCTGAGTGTGTGTGTGTGTGTGTGTGTGTCTGTCTGAGTGTGTGTGTGTGTGTGTGTGTGTGTATCTGAGTGTGTGTGTGTGTGTGTGTCTGAGTGTGTGTCTGAGTGTGTGTGTGTCTGTCTGAGTGTGTGTGTGTGTGTGTGTCTGAGTGTGTGTGTGTGTGTGTGTGTTTGTGTGTGTGTGTCTGAGTGTGTGTGTGTGTGTGTGTGTGTGTCTGTCTGAGTGTGTGCGTGTGTGTGTGTGTGTGTGTTTGTGTGTGTGTGTGTGTGTGTGTGTGTGTGTGTCTGTCTGAGTGTGTGTGTCTGTCTGAGTGTGTGTGTCTGTCTGAGTGTGTGTGTCTGTCTGAGTGTGTGTGTCTGTCTGAGTGTGTGTGTGTCTGTCTGAGTGTGTGTGTCTGTCTGAGTGTGTGTGTGTGTGTGTCTGTCTGAGTGTGTGTGTGTGTTTGTCTGTGTGTCTGTCTGAGTGTGTGTGTTTGTCTGAGTGTGTCTGTCTGAGTGTGTGTGCGTGTGTGTCTGTCTGCGTGTGTGTCTGCGTGTGTGTCTGCGTGTGCGTGACTGAGTGCGTGTGCGTGACTAAGTGCGTGTGCGTGCGTGATTGTGTGACTGAGGGAGTGCGTGAGAGATTGTGTGACTGAGGGAGTGCGTGAGAGATTGTGTGACTGAGGGAGTGCGTGAGAGATTGTGTGACTGAGGGAGTGCGTGAGAGATTGTGTGACAGGGAGTGCGTGAGAGATTGTGTGACTGAGGGAGTGCGTGAGAGATTGTGTGACTGAGGGAGTGCGTGAGAGATTGTGTGACTGAGGGAGTGCGTGAGAGATTGTGTGACTGAGGGAGTGCGTGCGTGTAAGCCAAGCTGATCAAGGACCTGAGTAAGGCCGTGCGTATAGTGCCGGCGATGCCGCCCAAAAACAAACACATTGCCGCCGCCACGTGCGCTTATAGTAAGCGCGAGAGCGGCAATGTGACGGAGCGGACTTTGGAAGCCGGGAATATTTGATTTTCAAGGGCTGTCACACCTCATGTGACAGCCCCTGAACAAATCAAATGTCCGGGAGTCTGCGATGCCGCCGCAAAGCGAAATATAACTTTCGCTAGCGGGGATGGGTGATGTCGCCGGTCGCGGGCACTATACGCATGGCCTAAGCAAGCACAGCATTGTAAAACACTGTACAGTATTGTACTGTACTGTTTTCACCAAAGTCACAAAAAATAAGTCCCAAAAATATATCAGTCAGTCAAATAAATGCACCTCACCTTCATGCCCTTTCAGTAAAAATACTGTACAGTAGAAGATATGCCCTCTCCTTCATCCTTCCTACATATTTTTAAAATAATTTTCCATTCATCCATGTTGTATCTGTCAGCACATAAGAAAAATCAGCTGACATTAAAGATTTTATTTCAATAAAGCCTACTGTATTTATTTTGGTTACAAATGCATTATTTACATCAGTTATGCACATATATGATGTTTGCAGTACAGTACATGCATTGTAAAGTGGAAAAAAGGTAGTGCTTCACTTTAAGTACATTTTCACTTTACATACATGCTCCGGTCCCATTGCGTATGTTAAAGCGGGGTATGCCTGTATTTATATTTATATTACAACAGTATATATATTTTGTATATTTATATTTATATTACAAAGTTTTATATTGCTGCATATTAATAGAATAATATATTGTATCCTGTTGATCTACTGTCTCTAATATTTTTACTTCCCGGAATGTTTTTCTTTACATTGTAGGGAGACAGCTCTTCTGGTGGACAGAATAAGTGAGGAGAATGATGAGAAGAGTGCATTAAGGGTCAAATACACTCTGCATGCAAATCACAATCTCACTGTATCCGAGACAGCATAAAGAAGATGAGACGCAGCATTGGATGGAAATATGGACGTGTGAGGTTAGTACTGGACAGTACAGGAGGTAAAAGTGTTGTTTAGGAAACTGTACTGTACCGCTAAAATTATTTATTCCTTGTCATTACAGAACGTACCCCATAATAAGGGACGCAAACAAAATCAAAAGAGTGGTCCAGGCCGAGGCATGGATGGACAGTGGGGAAACTTTCCAGGATTGCATCTTCTCTGACGAGTCTACTGTGTCGCTGGAGAGATTTGAATGCTCTGCGTTCCACAAAAAAGGCTGCATATCTTTGAAGCCGCGGCCAAAACACCCCGTGAAGCTGCATATGTGGGGTGCCATCTCTAGGCGTGGACCAGGATGCATTGTCATCTTTTAAGGTAAAATATATGAAATATAATGTAGCCTTATGCACTGTACTTTACTAGTGTAGCCTTACTGTATGCACTGTACTGTACTATTGTGCAGTTTTTTGAGCACTTTTCTTTTCTTGCTATAGGAATCATGAATAAATCTTTCTTCCAAGAAAACATTGTTCCTGAGATAGTGCAATACATCACATGCGAGTTCCCGAATGGTCACCGCTTCTATCAGGACAAGATCCGAAGCACACCGCGTCAACAGCGCATATCCTTGAGCGCAGTATCAACTGGGTGAAGAAGCCAGCGGAGTAAGTGCGGTAACCGTGTCTCAATTTCTTCCCACTGTTTTTACTGTGTACTGTATCTCTTAAACTAATTGTCCTTTTTTTCCAATGACAGATCGCCAGACTTCAATCCGATCGAAATGGTCTGGCATCAGCTGAAGGACCATATCCGGAAAGTGGCAAAACCCTCCAAAAAGGACGAGTTGTTGAAAGGCATAATGAGTTTTTGGAATGATGTACTCACCGTTGAATGCTGCAATAATTATATAGACCATATTGCCACTGTGTTGCCCATTGTGATCGCGCGTAATGGGCAAGCATCAGGAAAGTAGTATTGTGCTGTAGTATTGTAAGTACAGTATGATACAGGTAAGTATGGCACAGATTTTTTCTTTCCCAATAGTCAGAGTATACAGTAGTTACAGTTTTTTCTTTACAGAGAGAGCAGCACCAGCCATCAGGTTACAGTACATAGTATTTAACAGTAGTCAGAGTATACAGTAGTTCCAGTATAGACTAGTTTGACAGTACTACAGTAACTGCCTACTAACTGCTCAATTTTTTTCTTTCCAGAGAAAGCAGCACCAGCCATGTACAGTAGTACTACACATCACACAATGTCATAATACATTACGCACATAACTGCACACATTTTTTGTTTTCTTGTCGTTTCAGGAAAAAAGGTGGCCTGGGGGGAGGTGGGGTGTTGTGTCCAGTCTAATCTGCTTGTACAGTCAAATGTACAGTATCTAAACAGCAGTAATGATGTACACAAAACCTCTCCTCTCTCAATGAACTACTGTACTGTACACAGAATGAGGAACAAGATAAAGACGGAAAAAATAATATTACTATATATATATAATATATTATACATTACAGTATATATTATTAAATAATATTCTTATAAATATGCATTATTCATGTTCCCCATGTTTTACAAATGTTTTCTAAATGTTTATCCAATTTCAATCTGCCAGAAGAACTTAATAAAGACAGCATTATGTATTATTCATGATTATTTTAATATTTGTATTTTTTGGTTCCTGATAAAATAAAATGAATATTTATTCACATTCCTGCTAATCATAATCATTGACAACAACCACAACCCCCCCCCCCCCCCCACTCCTTCAGTACACCAATGAATAAGAATGAATGTCAAAACAACATGAGTTAGTTAATGGTTTTTTAACTCTCAATTCTCACAATGCTGTGCAAATCAGATTTACATTTCAAAATCGAGAAGGGATTTTCAAAAGCGTTACCGTAAACTAAGCCTCAAAGGGTTGCGGGGCAGGGGGTTAGTCATGTGCAGTAATCAGCTATCTCCCATCTCAAAGAGGATTACACAATGGCAATATTCAGAAAATTAACGACTCTGTGGAGAGGGGGGTTGGGTGACTCATGCGCAGTAAGCAGCAAGCTCCCATCTCTAAAAGGATTAGAGTACATGCAGGAGCAGTGAGGCGATTGACTCTCGGCTAGGGATGGATTAAAAACACAATGACTAACTAACTTCAGAAAATTAATGACTCTGTGGAGGTGTCTTTCGATAAGTGTTTGTGTGTGCGGGAGGGAGGGATGAAGGATTAGTCGTGCAGCAGTTCAAAGAAATAACATACTGTACTGTAGAGTACAGTAATTTCAAAAGGCAGTTCATCATAATACTGTAATTTGATCCCTACACCCCCCAAATACAGTACATAAAAAGCACACAAATCAACCATATGCAGGCAAACGCACAGATTTAATATCGTAATATCAAGATTGTTTTTGCAGGCTTGTGGATAAAATAACAGTTAAAAGTTACAGGTGCATGAGCAGGAATAAACTAGGTCCCATCCGAAAGAGGATTACACACAGGCGCATAGAGAGGTGATACTCTGTGCAAATCAAATTCGAGAAGGGATTTTCCAAAGCGTTGCCGTAAACAAAGCCTCAAAATTCCCATCTCAAAGAGAATTACACGCAGGCGCAGTGAGGCTTTGTAGCTCGGCTATGGACAGATTCAGAACACAATGGCAAGATTCAGTAAATTAACGACTCTGTGGAGAGGGGGGGGATTGGGTGACTCATGCGCAGTAAGCAGCTCCCATCTCAATGAGAATTACATGCAGGCGCAGTGAGGCATTGTAGCTCGGCTATGGATGGATTCAGAACACAATGGCAAGATTCAGTAAATTAACGACTCTGTGGAGAGGGGGGGTTGGGTGACTCTTGCGCATTAAGCAGCTCCCATCTCAAAAAGGATTACACGCAGGCGCACTGAGGCTTTGTAGCTCGGCTATGGACGGATTAAGAACACAATGGCAAGATTCAGATAATTAACGACTCCGTGGAATTTCAAATCCTTGACCTAGCGTTCGTGGGGGAGGGGGCTACAGGGTACAGCTGCATGAAGTTCAAAGCTAAAGACATACTTTAATTTCAAAAGGCAGTTCATCATAATAATACACCCCCAAATGCATTACGTAAAAAGCACACAAATCAACCATGTGCAGTCAAACGCACTGGGTCGCAGTCAAAAGCTACAGCACAGATTGAATATCGTAATACAGTAAGATGGTTTTTGCAGGCTTGTGGACAAAATTAAAATAAAAAAATTACAATAAAAAATTTTTTACATTTTTTTTGGTCACTCCTTCAGGCAAGCAAGCAAGCAAGCAGTGGTGGGCGAAGTTACAGGCGCATGCACAGTAAATTCCTGCTGTCAAGCAGGAATGTGATTGAAACCAGACACACGTTCAAAGGAATGGTGTGGGAGAGATGTACTTCATTGCACAGAAGATAAGAAGTTGAAATACCCTGCAGTGCAGTTAATTATCCTGAGCGAGGGGAGAGCGCTGTATATGCAGAAATGTGACACTGTTACAGTACTGTACATGCCTATGCGTTTCAACAATTTTCAAATGAGACATATTGTACAGCAGCACAGCACTGCAAATGCATGTATACTTTAAATATGCAAATTTACAATTACTGCGCGCGCACACACAGACTGTGTACTGACATAGGTTGAACCGCGAAGGTATTAGACTTCAAAGACAACAGCTCGCAAACGCCCTCCTGAGTTTTTACACGGCATTGCAGTATTGCAGACAGCGAGAATAAAATGCTAATATCACGAGCGTGAAAATAACGCAGTTCACTCTTAGCGAAAACGACAAAAAATCGCACCTAACCGGGATAATCTGAAAGCCGCCGATCTAGCCGACTTAGACTCAGATCGGCCGCCACTGTAGTGCTTTGGTTTTTTTCTCTCTCTTCTGGCTTATTCAAATGTCAAATTTACAATGTTTGGACTTAAAACCAGCAAACCTGTCCTTCTTTGGAGCATACTAAAATACTCTAAAGACTCCTTTTCCGTGCATACAGTAGGTTTATCATCATTTTGAATTTTCAATATTCTGAATGAATTACTAAAAGATTTGTGTCAAGCATCAGGTTTATAAATTGTATGCTTCATTAAACTTAAAGTGCTAACAAAGGAGGATGCGTCCTTCGAAGTGTCATCCTTCATCGCAGAGGGCAGTGACTGTCACATTAGGAATCTATATGCTCAATTAACCACTGGCAGGCTCAATTTTATTGCAATTTCTCTTGCACCCTATAGGATATTACTCTCTATCTTTCTCTCACATTTCCTTTCACACTTATTCGAAGTCTAACTACATTTATTCTTCTTTATTTCCCTCTTTAATTATAGTATCACATATTCACTATTGACAATGAAATAAGTTAGAAGCATGTTATATTCTATATATTTTCAAAGAGCACTGCTATGATTACTGTCTTAATAAATATCTAAATAAGAAAGTAGTTAAAATAACTATGTTAGATATATGTCTTATAACTAAATAACAACAGTAAAACATTACATGGGTATGTACATGCTATCATTGTACATCAGGAGATCTGCATGTTATAACTTAGATCAGTAATAGTAGATACGTAAATTAATTAATGAATACAATTGCAATGCAGAAAAAAAGGATACTTGTAAGTTTCTCTAGAAAGGCCACATTTATTTATTAAAACAGCAGGTATCTTCTTATCACACCAAATCACGTTTCCTTTTAATAACCACATATTCACTTAGATTAGTTCCTGCAAAAAGATAATGAATTGAAAACTTCCATACAGTATATTATTAGAAACAGCACAATTTCAAGAGTGAGAAAATATGACGAAGCGTAAATTTGTTAGTTTCTTTGGCAATATTTGACGACGGCGTTCATAATATATTCATCAAAATTGGTATCAAGGTGCTTTCCTAGGAATAGATCTACAGAAGTCCGCTAAATCTAGGCTACTAACATGATGTTACCTAAGTAGGTACCATCCGTTAGCTTTCCAGGATTTAACTGATACCCTCAAAGCTAAATAAATGCATAAACAGCACCCTTTTGCATATGGCTAATGCCGAGATAAGACAGTCCCTGGTGCTAACTTGCTGTAACGCTTACTCGCGTTAGCCATACAAATAATGCATGATTTATGTTCAACAGCTGCGCAAATGTGTGCACCTCATCCACGGCCTCATTGGTCACCTCTCCGCGCTGAGCTGCACTGTGCCGCACGGATTTCATTTGTAGTCAGATGGAATCATTATTTGTTTTCTTACAGTTCAGTGCGTGTCCGGCAAGTGGTGCACTGAATATCTTTGCCTATTAAATTTTGTGTGCTGCAGTGTCTGGAGAAGGTGTCTGAGAGAAGATAAAATGTAAACGTCTCTTTGTATAATGACTTTGTACATCTCTACTGTTGCAGTTTCACATTTTATTAAATAACACTATGCACTAACCAAATTTGTCTCATAATGTTTGTACTGTGCATGGCATGGGACATGGCGCCTACTCCTTTCCACACACGACCTGCTTGCAGTTATGCCTATATGATATGTTGCGCATTCAAGTTGGGATAGATAAGAGTGCGACTCTATCTGAGATCTGTGAGTACTGTATATCGTTGACAAATACCCATTCTACAAATAAACACCAAACCACGAAGGTTGGAGGAATTCTATTTGACACAACTTAAGCATGAATGATTGCTCTATTCGAACACCTTTGCATCCTGGCAAGAGCGCAGGTACTGTACACTGCACGCATCATTGATGGGTATGTTCGATGAGGACAAACTTTGATGGAGAAAGAGATTGGTCTGGACCAGTAGATTGAAAAATACAACTTCCCGACCGATCCCTCCAATCTGCCTCCACCCGAGTACCTGTTCTAACCTGCCCCAATACCATTACCAGTATGGACCATGAAAATTAGATGAAACTACATCCCAACCACATGATCAACTGGAACATCTACATACAGAACACACCTTGCATTTACAATGGGTAACTGCCACCCAATTTTCAAGGTGTCTAATCAAAGTAAATATAAATGAACATAAGTTTACCTACAGTAATGTACAGTAGAACTGTCATTCCCAAATAACCCTGTCACGGGGAACAGGTATTTACACATTTAAATCCGGGATCATATCATTGAGCAAAGCCAATAAGTAAAATACATTGGAATTTATTCCATAGAAACAAGCAAACACACATTGAATTACAATAGCTGCAAAAAGATACACTTACTGAGTGTAACGAATCCGTACCTTAGTTTGCTGTTTGCCATGCCTTACAGACCTATGCAGCCCTGGAACACTGCTCCTGATCTTTGCTGCAGCTCCACTCTGGGTTCACTCATTGAGGCAATGCTGTCACACGCTCCTTCTGCTATTGGTTCACTGACCTTTAAAGACACCTTTCCCACAATGCTTCCCTGCCGAGCAGAACCCTTCCTGGTTGTCACAAGTGTTCTGCCACAAGCCCTAAGGCTTGGCTCTGTTATGTTCTAATCTCTCTAGTTCTATTCCCTAGTTCATGCAGAGGTTTGTTCCTGTCTCCTGTGCTGAAGCGGAGTACTCTTCATGTTAACTTCAGATCTCTGTTTCCTGAGGCCGGCTGCTAGTCTCATGCAGTGGCCTGTTCCTGTGCTGAAGCGGAGTATTCTTCATGTTAACTTCAGATCCCTGTTTCCTGAGGCCGGCTGCTAGTCGCACGCAGCGGCCTGTTCCTGTCTCCTGTGCTGAAGCGGAGGTCTCTCCAGTGTTGACTTCAGCTCCCTGTTTCCTGAGGCCTGCTATCCTTCCACAGCAAGAGCCTATCTACCGGTACTTGGGTCTCGCTGCTCATTCCCCATAGCAGTGGCCGTGTCCTGGTTCCTGTGCTGAAGCGGAGGTCTCTCCAGTGTTGACTTCAGCTCCCGGTTTCCTGAGGTTTGCTGTCCTTTCTCTGCAGAGCTGATCTGTTTGGTTCCTGGGGCCTGCTGCTCATTCTACATAGCAGAGGCCGTGTCCTTGTTACTTTTCTGAAGCAGAGCACCTCCCGTGTATTCTTCTACTTCCTGTTTCCTGTGGTCTGTTGCCCTACCCTTAGCCAATCTATGAGTCCTGAGGTCTGTAGCTCTCTCTCTCCTTGCACAGGCCGCTCTGGACTCTTGCGCTGAAGCACTGGTTTACCAGTGCTGCCTGGCGGCGTGCCCACTCCGGTCTGCCTATCCTTTCCTGAGACCAGTACTATGGGCCATGGTCATTGAACGCGCAGAAACCATGCCCGCGATCACGCTCCTAAGCTGAGGCGGGGAACTTCTGATTTCCTGTTGCCGAACTCCTGCTTGAATAACGTTTACCCTGATCTCTCCAGTCCTGACCGTCTTGTTCACTGATGATGCTACCTTCTCCAGTCCCGACACTGCTACGTATGACTACGAACTGCGCAATCCGGATCAGCCTGCGCGGTCTAAGGTCGGTGCTTATACAACCCCACCTCAGCCACGCGGTTCGACCCAGGTTTGTGGCGAGAACAACCGTGACAGTATGCTCGGCCCCACAAACCCGGACTGCCCTGTGGTGAGGGTTGGCAAATTTCTGTCTGAAATCCTGTCCCGGCCTGCAGACCAGTCCCAGTATCTATGCGAAATACTACCTCGGATGGAAAATCCGTTTATGTTAGAAGGTTTAACCCCTTTGCAACACCGATGCCGTAATGATCTTATTATGAAGGCTTTCTGCCTCCAGGAATTAAAAGAGTTACTGGCCAGTTGTGTTCTCTCCCCTGGTTCCCCTTTAACCTGGGAGAATGTGAACCCTATGGAACTGGCCGACGCCCAAGATACACTCTGTGCCCTGGCCTTATCACTGGACATTCTCGTAGTACGAGAGGACCCTCTCTTCATGTTGGCTCACGCACAAAACACACTCTGTGTACTTTCCCTGACTTTGGACATTTGCATAAAGGAACAGGACCCTCTCCTCGCCAGCTACGCTGCCGCTTGGCAGTCCCCCTGTGCTGCCAGTCCTGTCGCTAAACCTGGGGACAAATCTCCCTCTCCAGGAAATGACCAAACTGATGCACTATCACTGCCCCCTAACATAGAAGCTGCCACGGTCCGTAGCCCTGATTGTACACCCGGTTACTCTGACCCCTTGATATGTCTACGTTAACCCCTGCCGATCAGCCCTGTGAGGTTCCTCTGGAGTCTACGTATGTTTCTCTAGCCAACACTAAGGCCCTAGTATCCAAGAGCGAATGCTTTTTCCCTCTATTTCTAGCTCAGAATCCCTAACTTCTGTACTCGAGCTTAGCCCTGTCTTAACCCTGCTAGTCAGGCCTATGAGTTTTCCACTGCAAATCCCTGTATTTATCAGGTCTGTGTGTCTCTCTCACAGTGTAAGCTTTCTTTACTCTCTCTTTCTAACTCTGAATCTCCCATTCCAGCCCTTGAGATTTTTCGTGCTTTAACCCCTGCTAGGCAGTCCTGTGCGCTCTCCCCGTCAGAGAAAGAATCCCTTCTACTTCCACATTCTAAGCTCTCTGAGTCCCCTTTGGTAATTCCTGTTCTCTGCCAGCCATGGTCACGTCCCTAGCTCCAAAGGAGAAATCCCTTGTCTCACCTATTACAGAGGAAAAACTCTCTATGTTCTACTCTCAGGTACTATCTGCATTAACCCCTGTAAATTCTTGCTGCCTCCAAGCTAATGCCTTCGTTCTAGCCTCAGAGAATGAGTCCCCAAGTCCGACAGCAGTGGTTGCATATAAGGATTACCCTAACCTTGCGGAGTCCTTATAAATTCTTTGCTATAAATCCCCTGCTTCAGCTCAAGTTTCCGCTGCCTTGCCTCCTGAAACTTCGGCTAAAGTTCTGGTTCCAGTTAAATGTATTCAGGGACCAAGTTTTTCCCTAAGCTTGGTCGCACAGTTCCCACTACCGGGTATGTCGCTGAACCAGCCTGTCACCCAGAGAGCGGTGATCCCTGCTTCAGCGCATAGTCCCCACATTGTGGAATCTGCAGTAATTTCTGGTTTCCCAGACACTCCATACCAAATACCCACTTCAGAGACCAGTACAGTTATGATTACCCCCCTTGTACTGTCTATGTTCTCCTCTTCTCAAGGCTTAGGGTTAAAAGTGTACAGTGGTCATTATGCCCCATCCTGGGGTTCATGTTGTGTTCTCAGGAATGTTTGCTGACACACTGCCTTCACTCATATGTGCTAGCTACAGTAGAAGCCTGCACAGTTTTCCCTCTCTCTGAAATTTGCCTTGTTGGTTCCGATAATCTGAGAGGTAAAAACCTCCATTCAGATTCAGAATCTCCTCCTATAGAGGCCGTCCTTGCTTTTGGTTCCCCTGATTTCTCTGCCCATGCAAACCCTCCAGGGATCAGCATATCTGTTGTTACTCCCTTAGTACAGTCTGAGACCACCCTGCCTATATTACTAGTCCTGGTGTTTAAATCTGAGCTATTTAGTTTTCCTGCCCTTGCTAAACCTCAGTCCCTCAGCACTGCATCTAAATATGCCCCAGCAACCGTTGGGTTACTCGGGGTAAAAATGAAAGCTCCTGTCTTAAAGGGTACTGTCTCACACATGTCCAGCAAACCTAGAACCTCAGTGATTGATTCTAAGTCACTTATCACTAAATCTGATTTTCTCACTAGTCAAACCCAGACACCCTCACCACTGGCTAGGAGTCCCATTATCAGAATTTTTGCACTAGTAAACATGCCTATTCATGTTTTTGTCATAACAAGCATCCCTGTTGTTAGGGCCCTTACAGTTTTGGATAAGACTCCTTTTGCTTCTAAGGTTTCTGCTATTAAGAGTTTTCATGGTTCCAACTTACCGCTTGTTGTCTCTTTCACTCCCATCATTACTCCCCCATTACCCGTCACTGACTCTCAAGCACCAGCTCCTGACGCTAGTTCTCCTATCAGTACCCCTGCATTGCTAGATGTTTCTGTTATGGATTCCGAGCCTCCAGCTCCGGAGTCGATTTCTCTACTCGCTGCTGCTCTTGTAGTCTCTCAGGTCCCTGTCACTGAAGTACAGACTTCAGCTTCTGATGTTATCTCCCCTCCCTCTGCTACCCTTGCTCTGCCTGATTCTCAAGTTCCAGATATTAAAGCCCCAAAGCCTATTCCTACTCCCCAGACAATACTATCTCCCACTGAGGGTTCCCCAGTATTTAAGAGCTCCACTGCTGATTGCTTCTCTGCCTCTGCTAAACCATGGTTTTTCCCCTCGGAACCTTCTGTTGCCCCTGTTATTTCCTCTGTGTTGGAAATACTCTGTACGTATCCCTAGATTTCGGTCTCTATGCCTGGTTTACTGCTTGCCTTGTCACCTTCCATACCAATACCTGGAAATGGTCCCACCTACCCTATACCCTCGCTGACCTCTATCTGGGAGAACTCTGGAGGAGAAGACCCTCTCAAATTTCTACATGCAGAGGTCAGCCTAGACTTTGTCTGTCCCGAAGGTCGCCCTGGTATTTTCGATCAACCATCGATGCCGCTTATCCTGAACTCTGGTCCCATTACTAAAGACAGGGCTCCCAGTGGAGGTTCTTCTGCTGTTTCTGTTCTGTAAACCCCTGAATTCCCAAGCCATTTTGCGTGGCGAGCCATGTACCAATGTTGTCTCTACCACCACTCTCATATCCTTGAACAGTACTCACCAAGGAACTGCTCGCTTACGGATCCCCTTTCCGCCTAAAAAACTTTAGGAACAACTCAATGTCCCCGAGGCCCATGGATGGCCCTGTCTGGCCGCAGTTCTCACTGGCGGGTGGGGGTACGCAAAGGAGTGCCCATGAGTCTCTGGACCATGACTCTACTCCCAATCCCAGACAGTTCAGGAACAATTCCAGGTCCCCCAACTCTATGAGTGGTCTTATTCACCCGGAGGTCTCACGTGAAGGGGGGGGGGTAATGTAATGGATCCGCACCTTAGTTTGCTGTTTGCCTTGCCTTACAGACCTATGCAGCCCTGGAACACTGCTCCTGCTCTTTGCTGCAGCTCCACCCTGGGTTCACTCATTGAGGCAATGCTGTCACACGCCCCTTCTGCTATTGGTTCACTGACCTTTAAAGGCCCATGGCTCATTGGTTCCTGGGGCCTGCTGCTCATTCTACATAGCAGAGGCCGTGTCCTGGTTCCTGTGCTGAAGCGGAGCACCTCCCGTGTATTCTTCTACTTCCTGTTTCCTGTGGTCTGCTGCCCTACCCTTAGCAGAGGCCAATCTATGAGTCCTGAGGTCTGTAGCTCTCTCTCTCCTTGCACAGGCCGCTCTGGACTCTTGCGCTGAAGCACTGGTTTACCAGTGCTGCCTGGCGGTGTGCCCACTCCGGTCTGCCTATCCTTTCCTGAGACCAGTACTATGGGCCATGGTCGTTGCACGCGCAGAACCCACGCCCGCGCTCACAAGCTGAGGCGGGGAACTTCTGATTACCTGTTGCCGAACTCCTGCTTGAATAATGTTTACGCTGATCTCTCCAGCCCTGACCATGGCTTGTCCACTGATGATGCTTCCTTCTCCAGCCCCAACCCTGCTACGTATGACTACGAACTGCGCAATCCGGATCAGCCTGCGCGGTCTAAGGTCGGTGCTTATACAACCCCACCTGAGCCACGCGGTCCGACCCAGGTTTGTGGCGAGCACAACCGTGACACTGAGATCTGGGGTTGACAAACTATACTTCCTAAGTGCAGGGAATCTTCACCCTGATACAGTTGCAAAAACAAACAGACAATTTCCAGGCAGCTTTTTCTCTTGAAGCAGCTTCTTCCTGCTGGAGACTTGTAACTGGACACATAGGGGCCTATGCTGTAAACGGCACTAATGGCCATTTGCCAGAGGTTTGCCCTCGCTGTATGTAGTAAGGTGCGCATATCTGTGAGAGCAACCTTAGAAATCATGGCTAGGTGCCGGCGGAGAGAAGGGCTCCGCTGGCGAGATCTGTCTGCAGAGAGAGAGATCCGCCTCTCTCAGCACAAATCTCTCCGGCAATAAAAATATTTGTACATTAAAATTGTATTAATAGTGTAGATGTGCAGGGGGTCTCCGGAGCTGAACCGCGTTAATTTCAGGTCCGGGGGCACCCTGCTTCCCGAGATACAGGCCCCGTTATCAGGTGCCGGTATCTAATTGCATTTAAATGTCCCGATCAGGTGACCACGGGATGTAAACAAAGCAGAGGGAAACCGGCACCCTATAAAGGGGCCTGTATCTCGGAAAGCAGGGGGTCCCGGACATAAAACCAACACGGTTCTACTTCTGAGACCCCCTGCACATCTACACTAATAATACAAATACATTAATGCAGCTTCATTACCTTAGCAGCTATCTGCTAAGGCTGAGGTGAGCAACCCTATCGCCATTCGCCACTTGTGGTGAAATGGCAGGCTAACTGTGGCGAATTTAATATTGATCTAGTTTAGCCCTACCTTCCCCCTCCAAGAACTCCGTTTTGTGTCCTGCAAAACCTAGCTGTGCAGACCCCATGTGGAGAAGCACTCCGCTGTCAATCTGCCTCTCCCACCTTCACGGCGCCGCATCGGGGGGGGGGAGTTATGGACACCGATTGACCAGTTGCGCAAGCGCTGTGGAGGGGAACCCAGGTATCATGCCATTTAAAAAAAACTTGTCCGCTGCTGCTCTGTTCCCCCGACTGACTGACTGACTGAACAATTTGTTGGTTCCCTCTGTCCTGTCTCCCCTCCTTGCTTGCTCTGGTAAACTGCCCCTCCTCCACTCAACTGATTTTGGTAGCGCTGGTTCCCTCTGTCCTGTCTCCCCTCCTTGCTTGCTCTGCTAAACTGCCCCCCCCCCTTCCCTCCTCCACTCAGCTGATTTTGGTAGTGCTGGTTCCCTCTGTCCTGTCTCCCCTTCTGCTCAGGTGTGTGTGTGTGTGTGTGTGTGTGTGTGTGTGTGTGTGTGTGTGTGTGTGTGTGTGTGTGTGTGTGTGTGTGTGTGTGTGTGTGTGTGTGTATATATATATATATATGTGGCTACATTGAAAAATAGGTTGCCCACCCCTGCGCTAAGGCAATGAATGGGTTAAGACACAATAGCATGTTTATTGGGGACAATTGCCTCCAATAAACATTGCAATACACAACACACACATCACCTGTGCCCCCAACAACCCCTATACCCCCCTAACATACATTACATGTATTTTTTTTTATGCACAGGAATGATACTATAGGCTGGCGGTGCCCCTCAGGGGGTCCCCACTTGACTGCAGTACCAAATCTGTGCCCCCAAAAAATAAATTACAAATACATAATTACTTTTAAATAAATACATCCCCCACCACCGCCCCCTAACACATACAGTATAGTAATGGGTAAAATTACTATTATCCACATATGGATAATAGTGTATTTGCCCATTTAAAATACATTAATACCAATAAATAAAATAAATACATCTTGCACTCACCCTTGGTTGGCTGCTACGATGAAGGCCATTCTCATCTTCATCACCGTCCATGCCCTCGGGTGCTGCGAAACATACACAAGTATAAAAAGAGCCAATGTAAAGTCCCCTAACCCCTTAATCACCTAAGCGGTTATTAACCGCGACAGTCATTTAGGGGTTAACCCACCCTCACCCACCAGTCTCTCGGGGAGCCTAACCACCCTCACCCACTACCCACCCCTTGAGGCCTAACCACCCTCACCCCTACCCACCCAGGGACGCCTACCCACCCTCCCTTGGGGACAATACCCCCTACCCCCACTACCCACAATCCTAACAATACACAGCCCCACAATAAACAGTACTGTATTTAATAAACAATACATAAGCCACCCCCTGTGCCCCCTAAAAACAGGACTTATTCTTTTACATACAGAGTTACTACCCCAGGGCCACGGGAGTCCCCGGTGGTCCTGACGGGTGTCCGCAAGCCCCACAGTGTACCAGTACTCCAGGGTCTGGAGGCCTGCGGGTGGTCCCCACCAGGCGCCATGGTCCTCCAGGTGGTCCCTGCCGGGTCACTGTGGGCCCCAAATGGGGTCTCCACGGGTGGGCCCGTGGGTGTCTGGGGGCCCCCGGGTCAGCCCCACAGGTGTCTGAGGGCCCTCGGGTGGTCCCTACGGGTCCGCAGGGCCCCCACAGATGTGGGGCCCGCAATTCTTCCCCACAGGTGTTCCCTGTGGGTCCGCAGCCTTGTACCCGTGGGCATCCGGGGAGTCCTCAGATGGTCTCCAGAGGTCCCTGCAGACCTAAGGAACCAACCCTGTATGTAAAAAAAAAACCTGTCCTATACATTTAAATAAATAAATACCCCCTTTCCCCCAAAACAAATACAGTACAGTAATGTGCAAAATAACTATTATCCAGATATGGATAATAGCTTTTTTTGTCCATTATTAAATACATTACCTAGCATAATAAAATAAATACAGTTCTACTTACCTCATCAATATGAAGCCCCTTACTTACTAACTGATTGGCAGGCTTCCCTCCCTTTTTGATGACATCAATACCTTAGAAAATGGGGACATGTCACATGATACACCAGCCAGTTGGATTATATAAGGTCTGTCCTGTCTCATTTGAAGCCAAGAAGATGATGGGGCAAAATCTCAAGCCCGTTTTGCATTATACAACAGAGAAGACAGAAGGAAAGAACTTACCCGAGATGTCTCTTCAATCAACATATGTTTGTGGACATCTTCACATCGATTGTTGGGAGCATTGTGTTGTGGGTGAAGAGATGGATGGGGGTGAGGACAGCAAAGGTAAGAAACACATTGAATGCATGTTATTTAATTGTGTATTTTTTAGGTTGCCAATGTGCATATTTATGCCCCTTTATGGGTATAGCGACAAGCAGTGCATTTTTTGGCAAATGTTTTTATTTATTTCATTGTAATGTATTGTATTTTTTGTTATGTTTTTTTTTTCCGGTTGCCCATTAATTGTCATTGTAGGCATGGTTTACCATAGTCACAATCAATGACTTTATTGACAAATGTATTTTATGTTGTGGCTTTTATTTTATCTTGCCCATTCATTGCCATCATGGCAATCCCTGCCCATATTGAGGGGCATAGTTTACCACTGTGACAATCACTAGGCAGAGGGGATGGAGAGTGGGTGTAGTTGCCTCATGGAGTGTGGTTAGGTCTCCCAGGTAGGTAGCGAGGGAGGGGGGTTAAACCCTTAATTACTATAACGGTTACTAACTGCTAAGGTGAATATGGGCTTAGTGGCCAGCAGTTTTTTTTGTATTGTAATGTTGCTGTCCACGAAGGACAAGGAGGCTGTTTTTTATCCTGACAGGGGTAAGTAGAACTTTAATTTACTTTATGCTGGCTGGGAACTGTTTAATTTTAAATGAGCAAATGTGCTATTATCCAGATCTGGATAATAGTAATTGTGCCTATTATTGTACTGTATGTGTTGGGGAGGGTGGGGGGTAAAAGGTAGAAGCTGAGGTCAAACACTGAGGAACAAACAGGAACAGAATGTGCAAGGCAACAAGACAAGGCAACAGAAGTTTGAGGTAAGCACTACGTTCAGGAACGAAGATTATGCTTAGCCAAATTGCCACAGGGCTGGCTGAGCATATAAAGGGCTGGTGAACAATAGACAGCTCGTAAGCAGCTGCCAGAGATTAGGGTGAACTACCCAATCGGTAGCAGATGCCCAATGGTCGAATGGAGGCGGAGAGAGCTGCAGGTGCTGGTGATCCTAGGGCAGAGTGGAGTTACGAGTTAACCCCTCGTGTGCTCCATGGTGCAGCGCTGGTGTGAGGTTTCCTGCAGTGTGATGTGTCACCCATGTCATCATGGCTCGTGATGCCTGAGCCTGCGGTTATAACCCTGTCTGATGCGTGGCACTTGTGGGTGGCTTCCCTGGTCTGCGACGCATCACATGTGTCATTACAGGACCTGTCGTGGGGGCGGGGCCTAACGTCGATCCTCACAGTACCCTCCCCCCCTTTAGGAGTGACCTCCGGGCATCTCAGAGATGTCTTGAGAGGGTGCTTCAAGTGGAAGGCCCATATGAGCCTGGGGGCATGTAATTTGTTCCGAGAGGTCCAGGATCGCTCTTCAGGCCCTAAACCCTTCCAATGGACCAGATACTGTAGGCCTCCCCTGGTTTTATATATATACATATACATATACATGATGAACCAATATACAAAGAAATGTTTAAGGGTTATCAAAAACATGCTCTAATAAAAATACCACTTCTCCATATCAGCCACAGTAAAATAAAATCCTATTTCCTAAAAAAATCAAATCTCATCTTCCAATCAAAAGCATCAAATGCCAATCAAAACATTCAATTTACATAGTATACATGATGCATACAATCTATGCACCATGTACACTCTGCCAATCAATGTTAACAATAAAATATTCCAAACGAAATACCATTAAATCCAAACAAGTATATTATTTAAACCAAGCAAGTCACCATAAATCAATTAACATTCATTAATCAAATCCCAAAACAATTAAAATACCATCCATAACAATTACACAATTAACTATTTCAATCGTTAAACAGAACAAGTTACCATCAGACAAAATATAAGTACCAAAAACAATACATCCCAACTCTGATTGGCTCTAATACCATGTGACAAGCTTTAAATGACGTCACATCTGTTCTCCCCAAAGCCTCTGTCACATGGTCAACTAGAGCCAATCAGAGTAGGGATGTAGTTCCCATGCTCTGATTGGCTACCGTACCATGTGAGGCCGGCCATCTTTCTTTTCATGGCGTCATCTTAAAGGCAATTGAAGCACAGCCATTCTGATTGGCTGGCGTCATTGCCTTTAAATGACGTCATCAAAATTAATTTTTTGCCCCAAAATCACATGATGAAGATGGATTACAAATAGAAGACCCCTGGATTGTTATTGTTTATTATTTTATGGTTTATTATTTTATGGTTTATTATTTTATGGGTTCCTGTGCGTGGATTGGTTCGAGAGTAAGGTGTTCAACGAGAGTCGGTGAGTTGGTCAAGTAATGGTAAGTGAACAAAATAAATGGTTTATTTTTAACTTGTACATGTTTTTTTTTTAATTTTTTGACATGTCATATTTTTTTTTTAAAGATAATTTCTTGCCACTGTATGTATGTATGTATGTATGTATGTATGTATGTACGTATGTATGTCTAGATCAATATATACATACAGGGTAAGAAATGGTTTGGTAGGAAATGCTTGTTTTGCTGTCTTTAAAGTGTTTTTGGCTATGCTGCTATGCATAAATGTGTGTGTAATGTATTTTGGAATTAGATAGATGTAATTTTTGGTTTTGTATGCTGTACTTTAGGTCATGGTGAGGCTTGCTTTTGTATATTGTATTCTTTTTGGTGAAAAAACAGGTGTAAAATCAGCGCTTATGCAAACAACAAATGTATAAATAAAAACAACCTTAGATACAATGTTCAAATGGTAGTCCTGGAGCTGCCTAAAGAGATTGTTCTGGTATCTTCCACCCAGACTTGGATTGGTAGAAAAAAGGCAACCTTCTCTGGCACTGAGGCAAGGGTGTAGATAGATGAATTTGAATTTCTTCTTTTAGACAGTGACCTCAGGAAAGGAGAGAAAAAGACAAAACATGCAGGAAGCCTGCAATAGTGTATTACCCAGGGATAACAAAGATATAAATGTAAGGAGCAATTTATTACAAAGTTAAAATGACCATGAATGACCATAAAATACAATGCTATACAAACATGATTAATATAAATATATAAGTGCCTAAGCACTGGGTGATTGAAAGAATGCCTAAGCACTAGCCAAAACGTGGAACTTTGGCCAAGATTTCCGTGATTGCTCCGTCTGGTTAAAACTGGAAACCTACTCACCAGATGTGAATAGGTATTAAGCACTGGTTTAATGGTCTTTGCCGCCGGGTTAACCGCTTGCCATGGGGTGTTTTCGTCTGCTTCTGCCGGGGATCAGGTTCTGTGCTCCGTCGTGAATCACTTCCTGGAAAACACACGATCCGTTCGCCCGCTGACGTCACCAGTGATTGTCCACTGCTACGGTGTCCCTGCGGTGCCAGAAAACCTTCCAGGGATCCCTGACGAAGAAACACATTATTGGAGGTTTCGAAACACGTTGGAAGGTTTTCTGGCACCGCAGGGACACCGTAGCAGTGGACAATCACTGGTGACGTCAGCGGGTGAACGGATTGTGTGTTTTCCAGGAAGTGATTCACGACGGAGCACAGAACCTGATCCTCGGCAGAAGCAGACGAAAACACCCCATGGCAAGCGGTTAACCCGGCGGCAAAGACCATTAAACCAGTGCTTAATACCTATTCACATCTGGTGAGTAGGTTTCCAGTTTTGACCAGACGGAGCAATCACGGAAATCTTGGCCAAAGTTCCACGTTTTGGCTAGTGCTTAGGCATTCTTTCAATCACCCAGTGCTTAGGCACTTATATATTTATTTTAATCATGTTTGTATAGCATTGTATTTTATGGTCATTCATGGTCATTTTAACTTTGTAATAAATTGCTCCTTATATTTATATCTTTGTTATCCCTGGGTAATACACTATTGCAGGCTTCCTGCATGTTTTATTCTTTTTGGTACTTATATTTTGTCTGGTGGTAACTTGTTCTGTTTAACGATTTAAATTTTTAATTGTGTAATTGTTATGGATGGTATTTTAATTGTTTTGGGATTTGATTAATCAATGCTAATTGATTTAAGGGGACTTACTTGGTTTAAATAGTATACTTGTTTGGATTTAATGGTATTTTGTTTGGAATATTTTATTGTTAACATTGATTGGCAGAGTGTACATGGTGCATAGATTGTATGCATCATGTATACAATGTAAATTCAATGTTTTGATTGGCATTTGATGCTTTTGATTGGAAGATGAGATTTGATTTTTTTAGGAAATAGGATATTATTTTACTGTGGCTGATATGGAGAAGTGGTATTTTTATTAGAGCATGTTTTTGATAACCCTTAAACATTTCTTTGTATATTGGTTCATCATGTGTATGTGTGTGTGTGTGTGTATATATATATATATATATATATATATATATATATATATATATATATATATATATATATATATATATATATATATATATATAGTGCAGAATAAATGAGTTCTTCATTATTAGGTGATACCTTTTTTATTGGACGAACAATTTATGTCATAGGACAAGCTTTCAAGAGTTCTCCTCTCTTCTTCAGGTCAGCAATACTGATATACAAAGGATTCAATGGCTAAAACAGTGTAGAAAGACGGAAAAAAAAAACAACAGATATGTACTGTAGATAAGGTAGGGTGTTAAAAGTGTTTGAAGCCAGGGGACAGTGACAAAGAAAGTGGGGAGGGGGAGGGATGCTGGGGGGGAGAGAAAGTGTGGATAAGAATTGAGGCAAGCAGGATAATTACAAACAACTGCAACACCGTAGCAGTGGACAATCACTGGTGACGTCAGCGGGTGAACGGATTGTGTGTTTTCCAGGAAGTGATTCACGACGGAGCACAGAACCTGATCCACGGCAGAAGCAGACGAAAACACCCCATGGCAAGCGGTTAACCCGGCGGAAAAGACCATTAAACCAGTGCTTAATACCTATTCACATCTGGTGAGTAGGTTTCCAGTTTTGACCAGACGGAGCAATCACGGAAATCTTGGCCAAAGTTCCACGTTTTGGCTAGTGCTTAGGCATTCTTTCAATCACCCAGTGCTTAGGCACTTATATATTTATTTTAATCATGTTTGTATAGCATTGTATTTTATGGTCATTCATGGTCATTTTAACTTTGTAATAAATTGCTCCTTATATTTATATCTTTGTTATCCCTGGGTAATACACTATTGCAGGCTTCCTGCATGTTTTATTCTTTTTGGTACTTATATTTTGTCTGGTGGTAACTTGTTCTGTTTAACGATTTAAATTTTTAATTGTGTAATTGTTATGGATGGTATTTTAATTGTTTTGGGATTTGATTAATCAATGCTAATTGATTTAAGGGGACTTACTTGGTTTAAATAGTATACTTGTTTGGATTTAATGGTATTTTGTTTGGAATATTTTATTGTTAACATTGATTGGCAGAGTGTACATGGTGCATAGATTGTATGCATCATGTATACAATGTAAATTCAATGTTTTGATTGGCATTTGATGCTTTTGATTGGAAGATGAGATTTGATTTTTTTAGGAAATAGGATATTATTTTACTGTGGCTGATATGGAGAAGTGGTATTTTTATTAGAGCATGTTTTTGATAACCCTTAAACATTTCTTTGTATATTGGTTCATCATGTGTATGTGTGTATGTGTATATATATATATATATATATATATATATATATATATATATATATATATATATATATATAGTGCAGAATAAATGAGTTCTTCAGTATTAGGTGATACCTTTTTTATTGGACGAACAATTTATGTCATAGGTCAAGCTTTCAAGAGTTCTCCTCTTTTCTTCAGGTCGGCAATACTGATATACAATGAATTGAGGCAAGCAGGATAATTACAAACAATTTTGATAGGGTGTGAGAAAACTCATGTCCACATTAAGTCCTTTGGTTTTGGTGTCAAAGAGTCTTATCATTCTGAGTGCAAATATTTTCCGTTCTTGGGTGCGTTTAAACATTCCATTGAGGATTTTGATTTTTAAATCATTTATGGAATGATCTGGTTGTGAGAAGTGATGTCACAACCAGATCATTCCATAAATGATTGGCCTCCAGACCCTGTTTGAAAAATGGTGCTGGGCTACCGTAGGTCTGAGAGGTGACCCGTCAGGCCCACCCGGGACTCCCATGGGCCTGGGGTATTTACCCTGTATGTAAAATAATAAATCATGTATTTATGGGGGGGCACAGGGGGTGGGTTATGTATTTAATAAATATAAAGATGTTTATTGTGATGCTGTGTATTGTTTTTATTGTCGGTACTGGGGGTGGGGGAAGGGGGTATTGGCCCCAAGGGTATGTGGGTAGGCCTCCCGGCTGGTTATTGGGTGAGTGAGGGTGGTTAGGCCTCATGGGGTTGGGGGGTAGTAGGGGAGGGTATGTAGTCCTCCAGAGTGGTGGGTGAGGGTGGGTAACCCCTCAATGACTGTAGCGGTTAATAACCGCTATGGTGATTAAGGGGTTAGGGGACATTACATTGGCTGTTTTTATTCTTGTTCATGTTTTGCAGCATCGTAGGGGTCATGGACGGTGATGAAGATGAGGATGGCCTTCATCGTGGCAGCCGGACATGGGTGAGTGCTATATGTATTTATTGTTCTATATGTATTTTAAATGGACAAATGAACTATTATCCATATGTGGATAATATTAATTTTGCACATTACTATACTGTATGTGTTAAGGGTGATGTATTTATGTGTTGTAATTTTTTTAGGGGTGCACTGAATTGGTACTGCACGCCTGCGGGGGAACACCCGAGGGCCACCGCCGGCCTATAGTATCATTGCTGTGCATCCCAAAAATGTAGGGTGACCAGGTGTCCCGTTTTAGCCGGGACAGTCCCATTTTTTTAATGGCTGTCCCGGCTGCCCCACATTTTTTTTAAATGTCCCGTTTTTTTGTGGCTGTTCCGGATTTGCCCATCAGAGCAGGGGGGCAGCAGAGAGCACAGAATGCAAGCAGAGAGGAGAGCAGGAGTGGAGCGGAGGCCGGTCTGACTGCAGGGTGTGGGGGCGGGGTTAGTGTCAGCGGAGCCTCAGCAGTGAGATCCGGAAGTGAGGTGCCCTCTGCCAGTCAAGATGGCTTCCCCCCCTCCTTTCTCCACAGTGACAGGTAGGACACAGAGAGAGAGAGAGAGAGAGAGAGTGAGTGTGAGTGGCTCTGTGTATGACACTGGTTCTGTGTGTGTCACTGTGGTGTGTGTGTGTGTGTGTGTGTGTGTGTGTGTGTGTGTGTGTGTGTCAGTGGCTGTGTGTGTGTGTGTGTGTCAGTGGCTGTGTGTGTGTGTGTGTGTGTGTGTGTGTGTGTGTGTGTGTGTGTGTGTGTGTGTGTGTGTGTGTGTGTGTGTGTGTGTGTGTGTGTGTGTGTGTGTGTGTGTGTGTGTGTGTCTTTATTTGTACACTGGCGACACACTTTATTCGAGCTCGGCTAGTCCCACGAATTCGGGTATACCCGGGTGTATTGAGGTTTGTGACTGTTTTCTGCCCGAGTGCATTGAGGTATTTTCCAGGCAGGGATTGAAGCATTTTATTCCCGCTGGCTGCAATACTGCACAGTATATATATATATACTGCATTACAATTCATGAATTTATGCCATCTGGTAGACACGCGAAGCATTGCAGCCTATTAAATCCTAATCATTATCATTTAACAGATCAGCCGCCCGTCAGCCAGGCATGAACCCAGGCTGGGAAGGCAAACGCAACGGGGCTTGTCAGAGGTGAGGAGCGGCACATTCCCGGTATCTGCCAGGTACATACTGGGTATTTGCTCGAATAAAGTGTGTCGGTGCAGTATAGCGCCATAAAATGTACATAGCGCTTCACAGTAGTAATACATTTCATATAAATAACAAATATAAATAACAGATCATGGGAATAAGTGCTTCAGACATACTGTAAAAGTAACATTAAGGAAGGAGTTCCTGCTCCGAGGAGCTTACAATCTAATTGGTAGGTAGGGAGAACTTACAGAGACAGTAGGAGGGAATACTAGTAAGTGCGTCTGCAGGGGGCCAAGCTTTGTGTCATGTGTCCATGATTATCCAGTGCTACTCATATGCTTCTTTAAGCAGATGTGTCTTATGGTGGGTCTTAAAGGTGGATAGCGAGGGGGCTAGTCGGGTATTGAGGGGAAGGGCATTCCAGAGGTGTGGGGCAGAAAGTGAGAAAGGTTTAAGGCGGGAGAGAGCTTTAGATACAAAGGGGGTAGAAAGAAGACATCCTTGAGAAGAACGCAAGAGTCGTGATGGTGCATAGCGAGAAATTAGGGCTGAGATGTAATGAGGGGCAGAAGAATGTAAAGCTTTAAAAGTGAGCAATAGAATTGAGTGTCAGATACGCGATTTAATCGGAAGCCAGGAGAGGGATTTCAGCAGGGGAGACGCTGAGACAGATTTAGGAAAGAGTAGAGTGATTCTGGCAGCAGTGTTTAGGATAGATTGTAGGGGAGACAGGTGAGAGGCAGGAAGGCCGGACAGCAGGAGGTTGCAGTAATCGAGACGTGAGAGAATGAGGGCCTGAGTCAGAGTTTTGGCAGTTGAGTAACAGAGGAAAGGGCGTATCTTTGTGATATTGCGGAGGAAAAAGCGACAAGTTTTAGAAACGTTTTGAATATGAGAGGAGAATGAGAGAGAGGAATCAAGTGTGACCCCTAGGCAGCGTGCTTGGGCTACTGGGTGAATGATCGTATTTCCAATAGCAATGTGGAAGGATGTAGTAGGGCCAGGTTTGGGAGGTAGTATAAGGAGCTCTGTTTTTGCCATGTTAAGTTTCAGTCGGCGGATGGCCATCCAGGATGATATTCCAGAGAGGCATTCAGAAACTTTGGTCTGTATAGCAGGTGTAAGGTCAGGGGTTGAAAGGTAAATTTTTGTGTCGTCAGCATAGAGGTGATATTTAAACCCAAAAGATGTGATTAGGTCACCTAGAGAGAGTGAGTAGAGAGAAAAGAGAAGGGGTCCCAGGACAGAGACCTGGGGTACCCCCACAGAGAGATCAATAGAGGAGGAGGAGGTGTTAGCAAAAGAGACACTGAAGGTACGATGGGAGAGGTAAGAGGAGATCCAGGATAAAGCTTTGTTCCGAATACCAAGAGTATGGAGAATGTGAAGGAGAAGAGGGTGGTCCACGGTGTCGAATGCTGCAGAGAGGTCGAGTAATATGAGCAGCGTGTAATGACCTCTGTCTTTGGCAGCGTGGAGGTCGTCAGTTATTTTAGTGAGGGCTGTTTCAGTAGAGTGAGCAGTGCGGAAGCCAGATTGTAGAGGGTCTAGTACAGAATAGGTGTTGAGAAAGTGTAGCAATCGAGAGAATACAAGACGTTCAAGGAGTTTGGAGGCAAAAGGCAGGAGGGAGACAGGTCGATAGTTAGAAGGACAGGTAGGGTCAAGCTTGCTGTTTTTGAGTAATGGTGTAACGGTTGCATGCTTGAAGGATGAAGGAAAGGTACCAGAGTAGAGGGAAGAGTTAAAGATCTGTGTGAGCATAGGGATTATAGAAGGAGCAAGAGGTTTTAGGAGATGGGAGGGAATGGGATCAAGAGGGCAAGTGGTAGAGGGAGAAGAGGAGATCAGCAGTGATACATCCTCCTCCGAGATAGCAGAAAAAGAGTCAAGAAAGACAGGAGGAGAGTTGGGAAGCATTGTGGGATGGGAGGAGGCAACAGATGGGATGTTCTGCCGTATGGACTCCACCTTTTTCTTAAAAAAGTCAGCAAAGTCCTGAGGTGAGATGGAGGAAGAAGAGGAGGCAGCTGAGGGTGGTCTGAGTAGAGAGTCAAAGACAGAAAAGAGACGGCGTGGGTTAGACTTGTGTGTGTTGATTAGTGATGAAAAGTAGGTTTGTTTAGCCTGAAAGAGGGCAGAGTTGAAACAGGATAGCATAAATTTGTAGTGAATGAAGTCTGCGAGCGTATGAGATTTCCTCCAGAGGCGTTCAGAGGAACGAGTGGAGGAACGCAGCATGCGTGTGTGGGAGTTTAGCCAGGGTCTGGGGTTAGAAGGGCGAGGACGGCAGAGAGAAAGTGGGGCATGAAGATCAAGAGAGGAAGATAAGGCAGAGTTGTAGTTCCTGACCAGGTTAAATAAACACAAAAATAGATGACATAACCCGGCGCTTATATATGTGAAAAAACAATGAAAAAATGGAAAAAATATTGTATATATAGTCCCAAATGGTGCCAAGTGATGAAATGATAGTTCAATGGTTACAACCTGAAAAGTCCGGTTGGGCACAGACTCAGTTCACAGTTCATCAAAACAGATGGTTCTTCTCATATGTTGTACTTGATCCTGCATATTAAAGATATCAAGCAGAGAACAAACATTGTGCAGTATATTGAGACAAACAATAATATTTCCAAATGATGATGTATATCTGAATTGCCTACTTACTAGAAGTGGCTAGATCACGTGCAGGGGAGAGAATCTGTTCTTTAAGCCTTCTTGCCCTGGAAGCCTCTTGATGTCGCACGAACCCCTCGTGGTGTTCCTGGCCTCCGTGGGTATAGAAGGGATATTTCTGCAGCCCCTGTCTTCAGGAATCCTGTACCTCTTACTCCGTTTAGGGAACAAAAAGAAGAAGGACAGAGGATTGCGCAGCACAATAAATCTTTAATGGCACTTGCCCAAAACCACGATAAAATACTCACAGAAGGAGGTGAGTTAAAATACAATAAAAAAGTGCTCGGCCCAGCACACACACACAGCCGCCTAAGTCACTGGTAGTCCGCTCCGGCACCGCGTGCACCCCGCGTGTATCCGGCGCTCCAGTGTGACGTCACTGTCTTCAGTAAGACTCGCGGCTGGGATGACTGGGACTCAGCTCCTTAGGCTCCTCCCTACGCGTTTCGTGACGGGGAACGTCACTTCGTCAGGGGATTGTGGAGCCTCATCAATCCCATGTCACTTTTATAGCCGTCAGATTAACCCCTTACATGAAAGGGATCTCATATGGCTATTTACTGGTAATTGGTACCAGCGGGGTTTAAGGAAGCATATGAATAAAGCACTATACATATATTAAAATAAAATAAAATATATAAAAGAGCACTTAAACAATGATGATGGACTAAAAACATGAAAAAACTATAAAATGAACTGGATGGGAGGAAAAAATGTTTTCAAGTCAAAAGATTATAAAAAGGAAGCTAAATCAAAATCAATATTTAACCCTTTGGGTTGGAGCGTGCGCAGAGTGTAGATCCAGAAGGATTCCTGTTGGGATACCTTCTGCAATCTATCACCCCCTCTGACACCTACCTTTGGGCAGTCTATGCCGATACATGTTAACCCCTCAGGGGACATGTTATGGTGTGTTCTGAAATGGTTGGACACACTGTGTGTCTCCAGCCCTTTCTTAATATTATAAACATGTTCGGCAAATCTTCGTTTTAACGGTCTCCCTGTACGTCCCACGTACTGTAATTTACAGGGGCATTCTAGGAGGTAAACACAATAGTTGGTATTACAGTTAATGAATGTGCGGATTTCAAAAATTTTCCCGGTAACATTTGATCTGAATTCCTTACATTTTATACCATAACTGCACCCAATGTATTTTTTACAGGGAAAATATCCATTAAGCTCTTTAAGCCACATAGTATCTCCTGGTCCTTGTTTTTTCTTAGGGCAACTGGGGGCCAGTACTGATTTTAAATTTTGAGCTTTTTTATAGACCACTTGCGGTTTATCAGGCAGTACAGTTTGTAGGATCGGATCTCTCTGCAAGATGCCCCAATGTTTTGTTAACACCTTGACAATGTCCTTAGACATACCGTTGTACTGCGTGATAAAAGGCAAAAATATCTTGTTGGTACCAGCATCTATTTTCTTAACAGGGTGAACAAGAGACTGTCTATTTTGTTTGTTTAGCCTGAAAGAGGGCAGAGTTGAAACAGGATAGCATAAATTTGTAGTGAATGAAGTCTGCGAGCGTATGAGATTTCCTCCAGAGGCGTTCAGAGGAACGAGTGGAGGAACGCAGCATGCGTGTGTGGGAGTTTAGCCAGGGTCTGGGGTTAGAAGGGCGAGGACGGCAGAGAGAAAGTGGGGCATGAAGATCAAGAGAGGAAGATAAGGCAGAGTTGTAGTTCCTGACCAGGTTGTCAGAGTCTGAAGCAGAACTGAGAGAGGAGAGGGAGGAGCGTAAAGTGGAATCAAGAGCTGGGAGGTTAATAGAGCGCAGGTTTCTGCAAAAATGAGGGCGAGATGGAGATGGAGATGGAGAGAAGCGAGAGAGAGAAAATGAGATGAGGTGATGGTCAGAGAGGGAAAAGGGGAAATGGAGAAATCAGAGAGAGAGAAGTTTTTAGTGAAAACCAGGTCTAAGTAGTGGCCATCCTTGTGGGTGCTGGCTGCAGTCCACTGTTGAAGGCCAAAAGAAGAGGTTAGAGAAAGAAAGCGGGAAGCCCAAGGGAGAGAGGGGTCATCAATGTGGCAGTTGAAGTCCCCAAGGAGAAGAACAGGGGAGTCTGAGGAGAGAAAGAAAGAGAGCCAGGATTCAAAGTGAGAGAGAAAGGCAGAAGGGGGATGAGTAGAGGAAGGTGGGCGATAGATGACCGCCACATGGACCGGGAGAGGAGAGAAGATCTGGACTGTGTGAGCCTCGAAGGAGGGAAAAGCAAGAGAGGGGGGAATAGAAACTGTTCTGTAACGGCAGAGAGAGGAGAGCAGGAGCCCCACGCCTCCACCCCTGCCACCAGGGCGTGGAGTGTGGGAGAAGGAAAGGCCACCATAGGAGAGGGCATCTTCCAGAGCAGAGTCAGACTGAGTGAGCCAGGTCTCAGTTATAGCAAAGAGAAGCAGGGAGTGAGAGAGAAAGAAGTCATGTACAGAGAGGAACTTGTTAGAAAGAGAGCGTGCGTTACAAAGGGCACAGGAGAAAGGGAGAGAGGAGGGAGGGTGGCAGGGGATGGGTATGAGGTTAGAGGGGTTTACACCAGAAGGAGTAGAAGTTGCATGTGGAAGGCGAGGACGAGAGCAAGTAGAAATAAGGCAGGGACCAGGATTGGGAGAGATATCCCCAGAAGCAAGGAGGAGAAGCATGGATAGAAAGAGGATGTGTGAGGATGATTTGTAGGGGTGTGTTTTAGTGCAGGAGGTATAGCTGTGTGGTGACAGAGGGCGCAGGTAAGAGAGGAGTTCATGTGAACTGAGAAGTGGTGAAGTAAGGAGAGATGGCGAAATATGAATAGAGTTAGAGACATGATGAGGCTGGTGGAAGGAAGTGCATAATTTGAAAATAAGTGAGGTTACAGTAAATATAAAAAGTAAAGGTGGCATCACAGCAATAGCAATGTGTTGAGATGTGCAGTGTGGGATGATAACCTCCTTTCCAGCGTAGTTCAAATGCAGGAATCAGAAGCAGTAGATTGTGTCCACTTTTTCCACTGTGTGTGTGTGTGTGTGTGTGTGTGTGTGTGTGTGTGTGTGTGTGTGTGTGTGTGTGTGTGTGTGTGTGTGTGTGTGTGTGTGTGTGTGTGTGTGTGTGTGTGTCAGTGGCTCTGTAGGGTTGTGCGGGTCAGTGTCTCTGTGGGTCAGTGGCTGTGGCTCTGTGTGTGTGGGTCAGTGGCCCAGTGTCTGTGGGTGTCTGGGTCAGTGGCTCTGTGTGTGTGGGTCAGTGGCTCTGTGTGTGTGGGTCAGTGGCTCTGTGTGTGTGGGTCAGTGGCTCTGTGTGTGTGGGTCAGTGGCTCTATGTGTGTGGGTCAGTGGCTCTGTGTGTGTGGGTCAGTGGCTCTGTGTGTGTGGGTCAGTGGCTCTGTGTGTGTGGGTGTGTGGGTCAGTGGCTATGTGTGTGTGGGTCAGTGGCTCTGTGTGTATGGGTCAGTGGCTCTGTGTGTGTGGGTCAGTGGCTCTGTGTGTGTGGGTGTGTGGGTCAGTGGCTCTGTGTGTGGGTGTGTGGGTCAGTAGCTCTGTGTGGTGGTGGGTGTGTGGGTCAGTGGCTCTGTGTGTGGGTGTGTGGGTTAGTGGCTCTGTGTGTGGGTCAGTGGCTCCGTGTGTGTGGGTCAGTGGCTCTGTGTGTGTGGGTCCGTGGCTCTGTGTGTGTGGGTCAGTGGCTCTGTGTGTGTGGGTGTGTGGGTCAGTGGCTATGTGTGTGTGGGTCAGTTGGTCTGTGTGTTTGGGTCAGTAGCTCTGTGTGTGTGGGTCAGTGGCTCTGTGTGGTGGGTGTGTGGGTCAGTGGCTCTGTGTGTCTGTGTGGGTCAGTGGGTGTGTGTGGGTCAGTGGGTCAGTGGCTCTGTGTGGAGATAACATTTTTTTAGATCTATTTATTATATGTATTATTTATCTTGCCTTTGACTGTATCCTCCCCTCCAAATTCCGTTAACATGGCCGTGCGACGTCACGTAATGCACATTGCCATAACAACGAGCCGCTCCCTGACATAACGCGGCATCAAGTTGACATAACAACGGGACGCATCATGGCGCCGAGGCATCACGTGATGCCACATTGTTATGGCAACATGTCACCGCCTGACGTCAGTGTCTCGGTGTCATGGTAACGGGGTGCGTCATGTGATGTAATTTGTTTTATAAATAATTTTTTAATGTACCCCGGTTTTTCATTTGGAAAATCTGGTCACCCTACAAAAATGTGATTTATGTAATGGGAGTATAGGGGTTGTTGGAGGCACAGGTGGTGTATGTTGTTTATTGGGGGCAACTGTCCCCAATAAACATGCTATTATACCTTAGCCGCTAAGGCAATGAAGGGGTTATCTGCTATGGTAATGAAGCAGCATTAATGTATTTTCATAATATTGTGCGAGTTACAGGAACCTGTTTGAGGCATCGGTGCCAGTGTCGCCGTCATCTTTATAGCGGGCACGTCGCGTATGGAACGCTATAAAGATGGCGGCGACACTGCCACCCGATGACACATACCGGGGCCTGTAACTCGGAAAGCAGGGGGTCCCTGATCCAAAAATCAATGCGGTTCAGCTCATGGGACCCCCTGCTCACAGTACACTATTATTAAAAATATATTCATGCTGCTTCGTTACCATAGCACATAGTCGCAAAGGTAAGGAATGATTGTTTATTGATATGGGTGTTTTATTCATAGTGTAGATGTGCAGAGGGTTTCCGAAGCTGAACCGCTTTGGTTTTAGGTCCGGGGACCCCCTGCTTCCCTAGATACAGGCCCCTTCATGGGGTGCCGGTATCCCTCAATGTGCTGTCTCTTATTATCGGACATCCTTCTGGTAATTATCATATATATATATATATATATATATATATATATATATATATATATAAACACAAAATAGGTGCCGCAGTCAAATCACCCCTAAATGGTCGAATTAATGGGATAACCAGTGGTCAAGGTAAAAAATAACCCTCTGGTGGTGCTACCGACCCACAAAATGTATGAAACATGAAAAGAAAAAAGAAGGGTCAAAAAGGTGCACTCAAACAATATCTAATGAAAAATGAAAAAATGTACTTTATTAGCAATGAGAAATAAAAAAACACACAAGACAGACCCAAACAACTACCACATAATAAATTGCTGTGCGTAAATGCGGTTATAAATATAGCACCAAGTCACATGGATTATGCACCAAAACACATGAAGGTCTGTTGAAAACCAATACATAAAGGTTCAAGTATGGCATAACAAAACCAGGGGAAAGAATAATTCCCCCAGTAATGAAACTAAGATCGGCCGATCTAAAAAAGGTATTAAACAAACCAGACCACATGAAAGATAGTAATACCTCAAATGCCTGCTAGTCAAGCAGCACGGATGAGAAATATAGACCGGGGATAGGTTTTTGTTTATGTTTATTGCACTTAAAGGGACAGAGTACCCATTGTTTTGGTTACACTTTTGGACAAATAAATCCACCAACATATTATTTCACCAGAAGAGTCGTGTTGTCTCCTCACTAACCACGGGAAAAAAATCGCTAGAAAAACAAATCTCATTAGCATGCACTTTACGTTTGTTCTGTTTGATGCAATATGTCTTTGCTCCAAGATTGAGATTTTGATTTTGTTGTTATTAAAAGAGAAAGAGAGTCCATTATATTCATTTTACTTTATACTTATAAACCACCAATCACTCCTTATTTGTATATATGAGAAAATGGCAACATTGGAAAAGATCAAGACAAACATTTTCTTCAGAATATATTTAAAATAAAATTGAAAGTTTGAGACCAGTAATAATTTAGAAATTATGAACACATTTTGAACCAGTGCATAGATTTGACAAATGCTGTCTTTTCAATAAAATTGTGCAGTAATCTTGGGAGAGCATTTGATTTTTTTCTAAACTTTAAAAATCTCGGGAAGCAGGGGGTCCCCGAGGCTGAAAATCAACTTTGTTCAGCTCAGGAGACCCCCTGCTCACGCACACTATGAATAAAAAATAAAATGTAAGCAGCTTCATTACCTTAGCAGCTATCCGATAAGGTAATGATTTTTTTCTTGGGGGGGATGGGGAGGGGTTTTTTTTGATACTAGTGTGCAGGAGCAGGGGGTCTTCTGAGCTGAACAAAGTTGGTATCAGCCTCGGGGACCCAAACTTCCCGAGATACAGGCCCCGTTATGGGGTGCCAGTATCCCTCTGCTTTGTTTAGATCCCTCTTTCACTTGGGCCGTGAAGCGGGAGAATTTAAACATGGCTGGGATACTGGCACAAAAAAGGGGATGTACAAGGGCACTGCGGATTTCTAAATATAATTAATTTATTACTTCATATACACTATGGGATACTGGCACACCATAATGGGGCCTGTATCTCGGGAAGTAGGTGTCCCCCGACCTGAAATAAATGCGGTTCAGATCCGGAGAACCCCTGCTACATTACTGTAATGTTTAAAATTAATTAAAACCCCAGCGATCGCCTGTGAGAGGCGCGGAGTTAGAGTAACTGATTCAGCCTATCTCTTACTGCGCGTCTCTTACAGACAGGTACAAGCCGGTACGATTAACACAGCAGGGATTCATCTAGTTGTACAGTTATACATCTGCAAAACCCTTTACTACATTTGCAAGAGAGATAAAGGTCGTGGCAACTTTTTTGGACTGTTGACATTTATTTGTAACATTTTTGCGGTCTGCAATTATTTTAATATACCATGTTCATGAATATTTGCAGATGTTTTGCACATTTTTATCTTTCAATACAAACTGTCGGAGTCTCCATTTTTGTATGTAGTAAGGAGGATGTTTTTTTCTACGCCAGAAGAAGAAACTTAAGTGTATACTTTTATCTTTTTCAAGTTATAAAAAAAAATTCTGCAATTTCCGAAATACAGAAATACTGCAAAAGTAAAGCAAAACAACTAAGATTTTGTCATAGAAAACAGTAATACACATTTCACTGTAATTTAAATTGTGTCATTGTTTCTGCACAGATATAAGTTTAGTAGAGACACACACACAGTGAAACTGAAGCCACATGGAAAACCTACTACATTCCTCTTTATTGCTACTTATTGTAGTCTGTGATTCAGGGGAGTCCCCAGGGGGGACACGGATTTGTCTGGGGGGCGCGGAGATGCAGAGACTCTTCCCCAAGGCATTGAAATGAAATGACGGGGCCTCTGCAACTGAACTTACCGAGGTCCAGATGGCTTGCGTGACGCATCGCTATGGCAACGCGGTGTAATTTGACATCTGTCGCCATGGCAATGCGATGTCAAATGCCGTCGCGGGTCACATGACGTCACATGACCCTGCGTTGTCATTTTGATGCCGACCTAAGAGATAAGAGGATGCGAGAATTGATGGGAGCAGGCAGGAGGATGCAGCTTCTGTAACTCATGGAAACATACCAAGTCATTGGCAGTGAGTACTGCTTAACAGTTTTATGAATCTCAAGTAACTAACAGAGCAAGACAGACATGCCCAGATGTATAAATCTGTTTAATGCAGCCATTAGGAACATCCTATTTACAGTCCCATTTTTTGTTACAATGGAATTTTACAAAATGATAATCATCATAACTGGACAGAAGACGAAAGCATCATTATTGAAATTAAATGTGTCCTCTATTAGAAAATAGGCAATAATGATTCAGTGAAATCATTGAGTACATAAAATTACAAGAGGCAGATATGTCGTTTACATATTCTATTGTATTTTTATAGTTATTTCTATGTGTAGATTCTTTAAAAAAAAATAATGCTTTGGATACAAAATATTTGAATTTACAAAATGTGTGTAAATATGATTTAGTAATTATGTAATCATATATTTTTTACAAACTGAATGCAACACATTAGTAGAAACAATAGATAATATTATGCTTTCGTACATAACACTTTAATATCAAAGCATAAAACATTAGAAAAAAATTTAAACAATAAATTAAAAAAAGAAGTAAAGTAATTAAAATTGTGGGTAAAAGAAATGTGAAAAAGAAGTGAGAACTGTGATAAAAGGCTTTTACCCCTCACTCCATACATTTATGGAAATGTACAGAAGATCAAAACACGATATCATGATTACGATATCATCCTGGATGGCCCTCCACCGACTTAAACTCAACATGTCAACAACAGAGCTCCTCATATTTTATCCCAAACCTTGCCCCACTACCTCCTTCCACATTACTGTTGGAAGTTCTGTCATAAACCCAGTAGCGCAAGCACGCTGCTTAGGGGTCACACTCGACCCCTCTCTCACATTCTCCTCTCACATTAAAAATGTATCTAAAACCTGTCGCTTTTTCCTCCGCAATATTACAAAGGTATGCCCTTTACTCTATTGCTCGACTGCTAAACTCTGACTCAGGCCCTCATTCTCTCCCGTCTCGATTACTGTAACCTCTTGCTGTCCGACCTTCCTGCCTCTCACCTGTCTCCCCTATGATCTATCCTAAACACTGCTGCCAGAATCACTCTACTCTTTCCTAAATCTGTCTAAGCATCTCACCGCTGAAATCACTCTCCCGGCTTTCTTTCAAATCCCGTATCTCACACTCAATTCTCCTCCTCACTTTTAAAGCTTTATACTCTTCTGCCCCTCCCTACATCTCAGCCCTAATTTCTCGCTATGCACCATCCCAACTCTTGCGTTCTGCTCAAGGATGCCTTCTCTCTACCCCTTTTATATCTAAAGCCCTGTCCCGCCTTAAACCTTTCTCACTGACTGCCCCACACCTCTAGAGTGACCTTCCCCTCAATACCTGACTAGCACCCTCTCTATCCACCTTTAAGACCACCTTAAAACACACCTGCTTAACGAAGCATATGAGAAGCTCCATGGCTAATACTATAGACCTGATACATAAAGCTTGGCCCCTTGCAGATACACATACCAGAATGCCCTCCTACTGTCTCTGTACGTTCTTCCTACCTACCAATTAGATTGTAAGCTCTTCAGAGCAGGGACTCCTCTTCCTAAATGTTAATTTTTGTGTCTGAAGCATGTATTCCCATGTTCTGTTATTTGTATTATTTGTTATTTATATGATTGTCACGTGTATTACTACTGTGAAGCACTATGCATATTAATGACGCTGTATAAATAAAGACATACATACTGTACATACATACATACATACATACATACATACATACATACATGTTGAGGGACTGCATTTGAGTGCCGGAGCATTTGGAAAATCTAATACAGTAGATACAATACTAAATGCAGCAGAACTGTGGCAAGTAGGTTAGTAAAAGTACAAGAAAAAAAAGTTGATATTGTTCTCAAAGGAGGTTTCATGTATTGTACAGTAAAAGCTAAAAAAAAATATTTTTGGAAATATAAGCAGTCTCAGAGAAATGAGGATAGAAAACGATATCAGACTAGACAAAAAAAAGTCTAACCAAATAATCAGATGTGCAGACATGAAAGTAGAAGAGAAATTAGCCCAGCTCAGAAGAGGGATACAACTTTTTGTGTATGTAAAAGTAAAAGGAGAAAAACAAAAGAAGAAATAATAAGACAGAAGAGGGTCTGAGTTTTTACAGCAGTTAGGAAAATGAACAGACTAAGTTGTCTAAGTGAACCAAATGGTTTCTATCTGCCATTAAAATGTATGTTTCTATATTTTCAGTATACAGTTTACTGTATATGTAATCAGTTGTATAACATTTGATTGGAAGCAAATGATATGGTCCAGACAGTAGCTGAGGATGCCGTAAATCTGCATTGTCAATAACAGAGTAGAGAACTGAAAGTATAGCTTCAAGGATTTATTTAGCAGTTTGTCACAAAATGAATGCATTAATGGAATATAATAACACTCAGCTGTAAAGTATATGCAAAGCAGGAATTATGCAGCGAAGCAGGAATGGTTTTTTTTTTTTGGTGCTTCCTCTGTTCCTCAAGTACAGTATTTAGGCAATAGGAGGTAGAGCAATGTTTCCCAATCTGTGCGCCGCAGCGCCCTGGTGCGCCGTGGCTTGCCTAGAGGGGCGCCGCGATTAGCCTCCCCACCATCACTCCGATTATCCCTCCCCACCATCACTGCTTCATGCCGGCCGGGCCGAAGGGGATTGGCTGCAGGTCAGAGGAAGCCGGGGGCGGGGCTTCCGCTTTGTGCAGAGCACACGGTGAGTGTGTGTGTCTGCCTTCCTGCTCCTGGCTCCTGTGGCTGCGCGGTGTCCCATCCCCTTCTGCCCCGGGTGATAGGAGAAGGTAGGGGGGTGATAGGAGAAGGTGGGGGGGAGGGGAGGGAGAGAGAGGTGTACATTTGCTTGTCCAGTGACTGTGTGCAGGGAGCCGCCTGCACGGATCGCATGCCTTTCCTCCCCCCCCAGTCACTCACATCCGTCGCTGCCTCTGCTCTCCACTGCTCTCCAATGTGTGTATCTGTGTGTGTGTGTGTGTGTATTTATTTGTGTGTGTGTGTATTTATTTATTTGTGTGTGTGTATTTATTTATTTGTGTGTGTGTGTTTATTTGTGTGTGTGTGTATTTATTTGTGTGTGTATTTATTGTGTGTGTGTGTATTTATTTGTGTGTGTATTTATTTGTGTGTGTATTTATTTGTGTGTGTGTGTTTATTTGTGTGTGTGTGTGTGTGTGTGTGTGTGTGTATTTATTTATTTGTGTGTGTGTATTTATTTGTGTATGTGTGTGTGTGTATTTATTTGTGTGTGTGTGTGTGTGTATTTATTTGTGTGTGTGTGTATTTATTTGTGTGTGTGTGTGTATGTGTGTATTTATTTGTGTGTGTGTGTGTGTGTGTGTGTGTGTGTGTATTTATTTGTGTGTGTGTGTATATTTATTTGTGTGTGTGTGTGTGTTTATTTGTGTGTGTGTGTGTGTGTGTGTGTGTGTGTATGTATGTATTTATGTGTGTGTGTGTGTGTATTTATTTGTGTGTGTGTGTGTGTGTGTATTTATTTGTGTGTGTGTTTATTTGTGTGTGTGTGTGTGTGTGTATGTATTTATTTGTGTGTGTGTGTGTGTTTGTATTTATTTGTGTGTGTGTATGTATTTATTTGTGTGTGTGTGTGTGTGTGTGTGTGTGTATGTATTTATTTGTGTATGTGTGTGTGTATGTATTTATTTGTGTGTGTGTGTATGTATTTATTTGTGTGTGTGTGTGTGTATGTATTTATTTGTGTGTGTGTGTGTGTGTGTGTGTGTATGTATTTATTTGTGTGTGTGTGTGTGTGTGTGTGTGTATGTGTGTGTGTGTGTGTGTGTGTGTGTGTGTGTGTGTGTGTGTGTGTGTGTGTGTGTGTGTGTGTGTGTGTGTGTGTGTGTGTATTTATTTGTGTGTGTGTGTGTGTGTGTGTATTTATTTGTGTGTGTGTGTGTGTGTGTGTATATATATTTATTTGTGTGTGTGTGTGTATTTATTTGTGTGTGTGTGTGTGTGTGTGTGTATTTATTTGTGTGTGTGTATTTATTTGTGTGAGTGTATTTATTTGTGTGTGTGTGTGTATTTATTTGTGTGTATGTGTGTGTGTGTGTGTATTTATTTATGTGTGTGTGTGTGTGTGTGTATTTATTTGTGTGTGTGTATTTATTTGTGTGTGTATTTATTTGTGTGTGTGTGTATTTATTTGTGTGTGTGTGAGTGTGTGTGTTTATTTGTGTGTGTGTGTGTGTGTGTGTGTGTGTGTGTGTGTGTGTGTGTGTGTGTGTGTGTGTATTTATTTGTGTGCAGGGAGCTGCCTGCACGGATCTCCTGCCTTTCCTCCCTCCCTGAGAGAGTGTGTCTGAGAGAGTGTCTGAGAGAGTGAGAGACAGTGTGTCTGAGAGAGTGAGAGAGTGTGTCTGAGTGAGAGAGTGTGTCTGAGAGAGTGAGAGAGAGTGTGTCTGAGAGAGTGAAAGAGAGTGTGTCTGAGAGAGTGTGTCTGAGAGAGTGAGAGAGAGTGTGTCTGAGAGTGAGAGAGAGAGAGAGAGAGAGAGGTCTGAGAGAGAGTGAGGTCTGAGAGAGAGTGAGGTCTGAGAGAGAGTGAGGTCTGAGAGAGTGTGAAGTCTAAGAGAGAGAGAGAGGTCTGAGAGAGAGTGAGAGAGAGTGTGTCTGAGAGAGTGAGAGTGTGTCTGAGAGAGTGAGAGAGAGTTTGTCTGAGAGAGTGAGAGAGAGTGTGTCTGAGAGAGTGAGAGAGAGAAAGGTCTGAGAGTGTCAGGGTTCTGCTAGCCACAAACCAGGGTCGGACCGCGAGGCTGAGGTGGGGTTGTAAAAGCACCGACCTGAGACCGCGCAGGCTGATCCGGATTGCACAGTTCGTTGTCATATATCGCAGGATCAGGATAGGAGAAGACAGCGTCGTCGTTGTACAAGCCAGGGTCAGGACAGGAGATATCAGGATAAACATTGTTCAGGCAAGAGTTCGGCAACAGGTAGTCAGGAGAGCCCCGCTTCAGCTTAGGAGCGCGGGGTTGGCCTCTGCGCGAGCGACGACCATGGCCCATGGTACTGGTCACAGGAGATGGTAGGCAGACCAGAATAGCACACCGCTTTGCTGCACGGGTGCACCAGTGCTACAGCGCAAGAGTCCTGAGCGGCTGGGGAATCCTCTGTAACAGCGCAGGAACCAGGACACGGCCTCTCTAGATTAGGGAAAGAGTAGGCCCCAGGAACCAGGAAGCTGAAGATCCACAGGGAAACCTCCGCTACAGTGCAGGAATCAGGAGACTGAAGGGCGCGGGGGATACCTTTGCCTCAGTGCAGGAAAGCAGGAAGCTGAAGACATAGGGGATACCTTTGCTTCAGCGCAGGAGAACAAGCGGGAGCTTGAAGGAAGCTGAAGGACGCAGGACGGAACCTCCGTATCAGCATAGGAGAACAAGCGGCTTGAAGGGAGCTGAAGGACGCAGGGCGGAACCTGGTATCTGCATAGGAGAACAAGCGGCTTGAAGGAAGCTGAAGGACGCAGGGCGGAACCTGGTATCAGCATAGGAGAACAAGCGAGGGCTTGTGGCAAAACAGTAGACATCCAGTTAGGACTATGCTCGGCAGGGAGCATTATGGGAAGACAGTACTTAAAGGCCAGCGGGCCAATCCCCGGAGGGGGGTGTGAAGGTACTGCTCCAATGAATGAATGCAAGTCTAGGTTGCAGTGATAGGCTGCACAGCTGCAGTAGATACCAGAGGGAGTGTGTATAGCTTTGGTGAGTGAATCCAGGCTGCAGCAAACATCAGGAGAGGTGCTCCAGGACTGCACAGTCTGCAAGGTAAGGCAACCAGTAAACTGCGGAGCGGATTCCTTACAGAGAGAGAGTGAGGTCTGAGAGAGAGTGAGGTCTGAGAGAGAGTGAGGTCTGAGAGAGTGTGAAGTCTGAGAGAGAGAGAGAGGTCTGAGAGAGAGAGAGAGAGAGGTCTGAGAGAGAGAGAGGTCTGAGAGAGAGGAGGTCTGAGAGAGAGAGAGGTCTGAGAGAGAGTGAGGTCTGAGAGAGAGTGAGGTCAGAGAGAGAGAGAGAGTGAGGTTAGAGAGAGAGAGAGTGAGGTCAGAGATAGAGAAAGTGAGGTCAGAGAGAGAGAGAGTGAGGTCAGAGAGAGAGAGAGAGAGTGAGGTCAGAGAGAGAGAGAGTGAGGTGAGAGAGAGAGAGAGAGAGAGAGACAGAGCGAGAGAGAGAGAGAGGTCTGAGAGAGAGAGAGGTCTGAGAGAGAGTGAGGTCTGAGAGAGAGTGAGGTCTGAGAGAGAGTGAGGTCTGAGAGAGAGTGAGGTCTGAGAGAGAGTGAGGTCTGAGAGAGAGTGAGGTCTGAGAGAGAGTGAGGTCTGAGAGAGAGTGAGGTCTGAGAGAGAGGACTGAGAGAGAGAGAGAGAGAGAGAGAGAGAGAGAGAGAGAGAGAGAGGTCAGAGAGAGAGAGAGTGAGGTCTGAGAGAGAGAGTGAGGTCTGAGAGAGAGTGAGGTCTGAGAGAGAGTGAGGTCTGAGAGAGAGTGAGGTCTGAGAGTGAGAGAGAGGTCTGAGAGAGAGAGTGAGGTCTGAGAGAGAGTGAGGTCTGAGAGAGAGAGAGGTCTGAGAGAGAGAGAGGTCTGAGAGAGAGAGAGGTCTGAGAGAGAGGAGGTCTGAGAGAGAGAGAGGTCTGAGAGAGAGTGAGGTCTGAGAGAGAGAGAGAGTGAGGTCAGAGAGAGAGAGAGTGAGGTCAGAGATAGAGAAAGTGAGGTCAGAGAGAGAGAGAGTGAGGTCAGAGAGAGAGAGAGAGAGTGAGGTCAGAGAGAGAGAGAGTGAGGTGAGAGAGAGAGAGAGAGAGAGAGAGAGAGAGAGAGAGAGAGGTCTGAGAGAGAGAGAGGTCTGAGAGAGAGTGAGGTCTGAGAGAGAGTGAGGTCTGAGAGAGAGTGAGGTCTGAGAGAGAGTGAGGTCTGAGAGAGAGTGAGGTCTGAGAGAGAGTGAGGTCTGAGAGAGAGTGAGGTCTGAGAGAGAGTGAGGTCTGAGAGAGAGGACTGAGAGAGAGAGAGAGAGAGAGAGAGAGAGGTCAGAGAGAGAGAGAGTGAGGTCTGAGAGAGAGAGTGAGGTCTGAGAGAGAGTGAGGTCTGAGAGAGAGTGAGGTCTGAGAGAGAGTGAGGTCTGAGAGTGAGAGAGAGGTCTGAGAGAGAGAGTGAGGTCTGAGAGAGAGTGAGGTCTGAGAGAGAGAGAGGTCTGAGAGAGAGGTCTGAGAGAGAGAGAGGTCTGAGAGAGAGAGAGAGGTCTGAGAGAGAGAGAGAGGTCAGAGAGAGAGAGTGAGGTCAGAGAGAGAGAGAGAGGTCAGAGAGAGAGAGTGAGGTCAGAGAGAGATAGTGAGGTCAGAGAGAGAGAGTGAGGTAAGAGAGAGAGAGTGAGGTCAGAGAGAGAGTGAGGTCAGAGAGAGAGTGAGGTCTGAGAGAGAGAGTGAGGTCTGAGAGAGAGTGAGGTCTGAGAGAGAGTGAGGTCTGAGAGAGAGAGAGTGAGGTCCGAGAGAGAGAGAGAGAGAGAGAGAGAGTGAGGTCTGAGAGAGAGTGTGAGGTCTGAGAGAGAGAGAGTGAGGTCTGAGAGAGAGAGAGAGAGGTCAGAGAGATTGAGAGTGTGTGAGAGTGTCTGAGAGAGACACCAACTGCGCATTGCAACTGTTAGGTATGTATATACACCTTTGTTTTTACTTTGGGCGCTGCGTAAAAATCCTGATCGCATTGGGGAGCCTTGAAAAAATTCTGATTGCCTTGGGGAGCCTTGAACCGAAAAAGTTTGGGAACCACTGAGGTAGAGGATGGAAAAGGGACCTTCCATCTAGATGAATGAGGAGCAGAGTGAATAGGATCATGTGGGGGGCTGGATTTCCCTGTTGGAGCATGGTCAGTATGAGGAAGATTTCTAGGAGTGCATTAAATGTAACTCCATTAGTTTGGACTTTTTATCTATTCTGTACTGCAGTAAAATCTTAAACTGTTATCTTGCTTTCAGCTTATTGAGTATAATAACTTGTATTATAGCTGAGGGGTAGGTTCCTGAGAACTATCAATTTCTTCTCTCCGCAGTAAAGATTTAGCATTCCAGATCATTTGATGAGGAACCTCAGGCTCAAGGTGGTAAACAAGAAAAGAAAGTCTGAGAGAGAGTGAGGTCTGAGAGAGAGTGAGGTCTGAGAGAGAGTGAGGTCTGAGAGAGAGGACTGAGAGAGAGAGAGAGAGAGAGAGAGAGAGAGAGAGAGAGAGAGAGAGAGAGAGAGAGAGAGGTCAGAGAGAGAGAGAGTGAGGTCTGAGAGAGAGAGTGAGGTCTGAGAGAGAGTGAGGTCTGAGAGAGAGTGAGGTCTGAGAGAGAGTGAGGTCTGAGAGTGAGAGAGAGGTCTGAGAGAGAGAGTGAGGTCTGAGAGAGAGTGAGGTCTGAGAGAGAGAGAGGTCTGAGAGAGAGAGAGGTCTGAGAGAGAGAGAGGTCTGAGAGAGAGGAGGTCTGAGAGAGAGAGAGGTCTGAGAGAGAGTGAGGTCTGAGAGAGAGTGAGGTCAGAGAGAGAGAGAGAGTGAGGTCAGAGAGAGAGAGAGTGAGGTCAGAGATAGAGAAAGTGAGGTCAGAGAGAGAGAGAGTGAGGTCAGAGAGAGAGAGAGAGAGAGTGAGGTCAGAGAGAGAGAGAGTGAGGTGAGAGAGAGAGAGAGAGAGAGAGAGAGAGAGAGAGAGAGAGAGAGAGAGAGGTCTGAGAGAGAGTGAGGTCTGAGAGAGAGTGAGGTCTGAGAGAGAGTGAGGTCTGAGAGAGAGTGAGGTCTGAGAGAGAGTGAGGTCTGAGAGAGAGTGAGGTCTGAGAGAGAGTGAGGTCTGAGAGAGAGGACTGAGAGAGAGAGAGAGAGAGAGAGAGAGAGAGAGGTCAGAGAGAGAGAGAGTGAGGTCTGAGAGAGAGAGTGAGGTCTGAGAGAGAGTGAGGTCTGAGAGAGAGTGAGGTCTGAGAGAGAGTGAGGTCTGAGAGTGAGAGAGAGGTCTGAGAGAGAGAGTGAGGTCTGAGAGAGAGTGAGGTCTGAGAGAGAGAGAGAGGTCAGAGAGAGAGAGTGAGGTCAGAGAGAGAGAGAGAGGTCAGAGAGAGAGAGTGAGGTCAGAGAGAGAGAGTGAGGTCAGAGAGAGAGAGTGAGGTAAGAGAGAGAGAGTGAGGTCAGAGAGAGAGTGAGGTCAGAGAGAGAGTGAGGTCTGAGAGAGAGAGTGAGGTCTGAGAGAGAGTGAGGTCTGAGAGAGAGTGAGGTCTGAGAGAGAGAGTGAGGTCCGAGAGAGAGAGAGAGAGAGAGTGAGGTCTGAGAGAGAGTGTGAGGTCTGAGAGAGAGAGAGTGAGGTCTGAGAGAGAGAGAGAGAGGTCAGAGAGATTGAGAGTGTGTGAGAGTGTCTGAGAGAGACACCAACTGCGCATTGCAACTGTTAGGTATGTATATACACCTTTGTTTTTACTTTGGGCGCTGCGTAAAAATCCTGATCGCATTGGGGAGCCTTGAAAAAATTCTGATTGCCTTGGGGAGCCTTGAAACGAAAAAGTTTGGGAACCACTGAGGTAGAGGATGGAAAAGGGACCTTCCATCTAGATGAATGAGGAGCAGAGTGAATAGGATCATGTGGGGGGCTGGATTTCCCTGTTGGAGCATGGTCAGTATGAGGAAGATTTCTAGGAGTGCATTAAATGTAACTCCATTAGTTTGGACTTTTTATCTATTCTGTACTGCAGTAAAATCTTAAACTGTTATCTTGCTTTCAGCTTATTGAGTATAATAACTTGTATTATAGCTGAGGGGTAGGTTCCTGAGAACTATCAATTTCTTCTCTCCGCAGTAAAGATTTAGCATTCCAGATCATTTGATGAGGAACCTCAGGCTCAAGGTGGTAAACAAGAAAAGAAAGAAGTTTGGATTATGGGTCGTATTGCATAACAATGATGGTGAGATTTATGACAACAGAAGAGGCAGTCTCTAGGAATATAATAGTTGGTTGTGGTAGCAGGAGAACGGTTTCTACTCAGTGATGCGGGTAGCATTAGGTTATCTCCCTTGCGCTGGCATTGGAGTTGAGAAAGGAGATAGACTGCAGCTAAATATACGGATTACAGGTTCTCTTACATGGAGTTTAATGGGTGTATGGAAGCAAGGAAGTCATGGTGGTTAGCTTAAAAGGTAAGCCAGATGGAGTTCTAATTATATAGTCTGCATGTAGGTGGTTGGCAGCTATGATGGGTGTTATGGTTTTACGGAAGTGGTATATTTTATGTTGTCAGTAAAGATAATAATTAAGTGCTATGGTGCTCAGATCTGTGGTACTATATTGGTTTCTACAATGAGGGGGTGTTGAATGCATATTTAACCCCCTTTTATTTATCTGATACATTCTATGTATGTGGAGGTAGGTATACATGTATATGGGTGTGTATACATAGACAGTTAGATGGATATGTGCATGTATTACGGTGGATGAGTGTATAAAATAAAAAGTTGAAAAACCTTGATTAATGATCATAGAAGTGTCTGTTAAATTATTAGAATTGTATGGGATGTTAGTAGATACTTTAATGGCTCTTTTAGGGGCTAGAACCAGTGTATGGTGGTAGAGCTTCATAATTCTAAAGTTCCTTATTTAGTAAAACTCTGGGTAGCACCTTTCTTTCCCTTCCTCTCCTTTCTGTATTTGAGCACCTTTGGGGTACAAGAAGCCAGTTTGATCTGGTTAAACCCAATTTATAATGCGAGTATAATATGGGTTTTTGTTTGGGCAACAGTTTTGGTTCCAATTGGGAGGTTGGAGGTGGACTCAGGTATTTTGCTGTTTAACATGGGTACCTGTCTTTTTGTAGAAATTGAAGATTATTTTATGAGTTGGAATCTGCGTGGGGACGTCCCTCCCTTCATGGGAGGATGACCTTCTCTTATTTTGTACACTGGAGGAAAACGTCCTCCCTTATTATTCAGATTGTTAGTTTTCTTTGACTGTTATTACTTCATGTCTAAACAATGTAAGGAGAAATATTTTTTATATATATGTAGAAGAGTCCCCCTCCTTACCTCTGGTGAGGGGTAACTGCTCCGCTACTCAGCTGTTTGTCGGAGCCCTGCATGACCAGGGAGTTTGTGGGGGCAGCCATTTTGTGGCAAGGTGCGCATGTGCAGTGTCGGGTATTGTTATTACTAAGTGTATTGAGTTCTATGAGGAATCATCCCCCAATGCTGGGATCTCTCATAGGTGGACGCGCTGCACAAAGAGAGAGTGAGCTCACCCCTGGCTCAGGCCTCCTGTGAGCGTATAGGTAACAGCAAAATGCGTAATCACCCGCAGTTTCCCTTAGGCATATATATATAGCTAAAAAAGAAAAATTACATATTTTATATATTGGCTGCAGCTTCTGAGACTGTGTTGATTTTTTGGGTATAAACATGAAGCAAATTTAATCCAAGCAGTAAGTGCTACAGGCATACCTATAGTGGTCTTTGGATGTACAGAGACAAGTGTGCTGGGTTGAACCTGGCAGGAGATGAATGCCATTGCTGTGTGCCACGGGGCATGATATCTGAATAAGGGCATGCTGGAAGGGTAGGGGGGAATTTTCTGGCTACAAAATGTTGTCTGTCAATAAAGCTGCTGCCCATTTTACTTTCAATCTTGCTACTTTGTGTTATTTGGAGGAGTTATGTTTTATGTGATATTGGATAAGGGATAGGCGAAACTTTCAAAATGTGTTACCTGGAATTCATAAAGTACTTGAAAATCTGGGCAGATTAATTCAAATTCGTTATTGACCTCACTCCAGACAGATATCTTTTTAGATATCACAAACGGATTCGTAATCTGTTTATTGTTATAAAGGGGGGGGAGAGAGGAAGACTTTCTCATTTTCTTAGCAGTCGCTAGTTGTACATATTTCCCCTCAAATAAATTAGGGAGACATGCCTGTGCTGAAAAAGCATACTTGAGAGATATGCTAATGGCTAGGCAAGTGTTAGTGTTTTATTTATTGTAAACTAAAGTTTTTCAAATAAGTATGTGTCTGACACTGGCAGATGGCACAGTGACATTTTTTGTCCCTGTTCTGTTATACCATAGCCATATTTGTGCGTATCGTTCATGTAGCACCAAAATGAGTGCATATGCCTTTAGTAGCTCCCTCCCCCTGACTTCCTTTAAAAGCAGACCACTTCCACTTCCTGGTTGACAGTTTAATGTTATTTATTTAAATGTTATAAAATGTTATAAAATGTTTTGCCAGGAAGTAATACTGTACATTGTGAGTTACCTCTCGTTTTCAAGTATGCCCTGGGCATACAGTTAAAGATAATATAGAATAGGTATATGTAACAGTTACAGACCGGATTCAAATGTGAGACAGCTTTAGTTTTGAAAGAACTTAGACTGGTGGTGGCTGTGAGAGTCTCCGTAGATTGTTCCTTGAGGAGCAAATCTGAGATACCTGTGAGATATGCTAATAGCTAGATTTCTACATGTGTAAGCAGTGAACAGCAATCAGCTCAAAAATAGGATGTAGCAAACGACAGGGGGTGCCCAGTGCTACATCCAAATGACAAAACATACATGATAATAATTGCAAGAAATAATGCTTCAGTACTAATAATAATGCTAATACTAATAACAATAAAATATGTTTTTTTAGTTAGATATTTTGGCCAAAGCATCATAAGCCTGCACACCAAATCGTCAAGGTAAACCATAATAAGTGCAAGTCCTACACTACACTGCATTTGTTCCCTATACTTCTGTATGAGGGGGAATCTATTTTGATCTGGTTTGAAACTGATTGGCCGGCGAAGCCGGCCAATTCAGTTGAACAGCAATTCTACTTGTTACCAAGTAGAACAAAGATAAACCAGTCAAACAAAAATGAAATGAACCCAACAAGTGCACTGATGAAGTGCACTTAAAACAGAAGGGTTAAATCTGAAGAACCCTGATTGGTGGATACCGAGCAAAGCACCCCGCCTAACGCCCACTGGGAGGCAAACTCTGAAACCGTCCCAGTAGACTCGGCGTCTGTATGAGGGGGAAGAACCATAATAGATTCCTTACCTGCAGCAATATGAGATCCACCATTACAAGGGGGAGGTGACGTGAGCTCTGGGGGAGGTGCCACAACCTCAAAACAACTGATTCCAGTCAGAAATTAATTAACACACAAACCCAGCAAGCTCAAACGCCCACACCCACCTAATCTTGACTATATGTAATGCCAATAGAGTGCCACTGGGCTGTGGCACATGAATATAGCAAACGACAGGGGGTGCCCAGTGCTACATCCAAATGACAAAACATACATGGTAATAATTGCAAGAAATAATGCTTCAGTACTAATAATAATGCTAATACTAATAACAATAAAATATGTTTTTTTAGTTAGATATTTTGGCCAAAGCATCATAAGCCTGCACACCAAATCGTCAAGGTAAACCATAATAAGTGCAAGTCCTACACTACACTGCATTTGTTCCCTATACCTCTGTATGAGGGGGAAGAACCATAATTATTACCATGTATGTTTTGTCATTTGGATGTAGCACTGGGCACCCCCTGTCATTTGCTATATTCATGTGCCACAGCCCAGTGGCACTCTATGTGGCATTACATATAGTCAAGATTAGGTGGGTGTGGGCGTTTAAGCATGCTGGATTTGTGTGTTAATCAAAAATAGGATGTGACAGTAATGCTACCTATCAGCTGGTTTATCTCTCACTGATAGAGCAGTGGACTAAAAAAGCAGTGGCTGTGGGTTCTAGCCTTGTTGGGTCTGGCACCATTCTAGTTACAGTATTATGTTGGTGCTTTAGGCTTATTATGAACTGAATATAGTTGGATTGGAAATCCTTTTAGAATGTGTTGGACAGGACTCATTTAATTACACTTTGCATTGCCATTAGTATATCGCTCAGGTGTAACCCTTTTTCAGCGCATGTCTCCTTAATTTATTTGAAGGGATGTTTGAGGGGATATATATATAACTGGAGACTACTTATAAAATGATATGAGAGTGAGTGACAAACCATTTGCGGATTGTAAAATATTAATCTGTGAACAAGAAAAAAAAATCCGCAATTTTGGATTGCTCTTTTGGAGAGTGATCCGCGGAAAATCGTGAATAAAATGAACCACCCGATCCAAGGCTTATCCAAATTTGTCAAAAAAATGTACCCATCTCTAGTATTGGGTCATTGATTGAAAACTCCATGGTCAGTGCATGCAAATGAGATTTGTTTTGCAGTAATGTTTCTGCATAAATAATTCTTAGTGAATATGGCCAGAATGACTGATTTTTATTGTGTTAAATCACCTTTTATTTTTGGCAGATCACACAGTTTATAATAAAAAGATCACACAAAGATCTAGATCAGCGGTGCGCAATCTGTGGGGCGCGACCCCCAGGGGGGGCGCGAGACTGCCGACGGGGGGCGCGGGGTTTACAGAGGCCCCGCGCGCTTCCCGAAGGCACTTAAATTAAGTGCCGGGGGAGCTGCAGGGCCTCTGTAAACCATACTTACCCGTGGCTCCGGCGGCTTCCTCCCGGCGTCGCCATGGCAACGCGGCGTCAAAATGACGCTGCGAGGTCATGTGACGTCACGTTGCTATGGCAACGTGCCGTCATTACGCCGGAGCGCGGGTAAGTTGGGGTTGGGGGGGGCGCGGGAGCGAGGGGACAGCCGTCAGGGGGGCGCAGGGAAAAAAGTTTGCGCCCCCCTGATCTAGATATTAAAATGTAGAAAAACATAAATGGAAAGTAATGGTTCAAGAAATATATTTAATTTTGTTCCATAAAACTGTTATTTTTTTTCATATTGACCTAGTGAACTGTAAACAAATCTCAATACTAACATGAAATATACTAACATGATATGCTTCCTTTTTCAATAATACCTCTCTGTATAACAGAAAAGAAGAAAAAATTATAGATTGGAAAGTTTAGAAAAATAAATAGCTATTATAATCCTTCTGCTTAATCCAAATTACTCTAATGGGCATGTTAATGTTATATGATGCTAATTGTAGCAATTATAAAGAAAGAAGACATATGATGCTACCTATCCTTGCCCATGAACAAATGTAAGGGACAATTAACAACAGATTAGCTCCTTGTTTTAGCTTGTCACAGGAGGATGATCACTGACCTCCTCATTTCATCCTCATTAGTGTCTCAGGTCAACAAAAACCATTGCTCTTTAATCATCACACATCATCCCTCATGCCTTCTCACTTGGAAGCAAATAATGTGTTGCCATGAAAGTCAGAGATCAAATATGAACTTTGATCTTATTGAAGTACTGCGCTCATGGTGCTTAGGTCAACCACTGGGCAAAATTCTGTGGTAGATTTTTTTGAACACAAAAACTATTGTAAGTGCATAACACCTACTGTGTTTTTGTTTTGTCATTGCAGCTGGAATATATCGAAAAATTTCTGTGATTTATTGAAATACTCAGCATGACAGCAATTGGTATCTTTATTGTAACCAGAGAACAAATGCTCCATATAATGATACATCATTGGGCATGTTTTCTATGAAGTGAAACACACACACACACACACACACATACACACACACAGTGTGTGTGTATGTGTGTGTGTGTGTGTGTGTGTGTGTGTGTGTGTGTGTGTGTGTGTGTGTGCGTGCGTGCGTGCGTGCGTGTGGAATATCAGGTTGAGAATAAAAAAAGTAGTGCTTACCATTGCCCCATGAGCCTCATTCATTTTTTGTCATTGGCATATGGCATGTCATTGTCCATAGCCACCGAGGCAGAAGTGATGCAATTTGTTGGCATGTACTATCACAGCACAATCTATCTGTCCAACTGAGCCCTTGGAAAATAACAAAGCCAAAAAAGGTCAGCCAAAAACTTTACATCTTTATCAGAAGAACACACATGCACATGTTGACCTTAAAAAAAAACCATGTGATTTATGGATTAAATAAGAATTAATTTGAATTTATATTACAATTGGATACATAGGAACATAGTGTTTAAACGCTTCAAGAATAAGACATTTAGCAAGATATTATATGAAGAAAAAAAATCCTGAAAGTAAAATATATATGGATTCAACTCTTTTCTATGGCAGGAAAAGTACAGGTATAGGAAGTAAATGTAAACATGAATACGAAGATGGAAGTATTTTGGATTTTTTGTACATAATGTCAAACTACTTTTATTTATTCTCTTTATTTTCATTCCTTGTGTAGCCTCTTTACCCCCACCCTAAGTGAGATCTGGTCTGCTACTTTCGTGCGGTGTGGTGCATACCGGTGAGGTAACAGGAGGGCTGAGTACTTCCGTAATTATGTGGTGATTACCAGGACAGGTTTACAGGGTACCTTATTCTTTGGCAGCTCCTCCAGTCAGCGAGGATCCTGTGGTAGTAGAATGGTCTATGCTGACACTTTTCCAGGTTCCCAAGACAGTGAATCACACTTGCATATGGTTCCATGGTATTTATTGCATTGGTTAGTTCTTACAGCAGTGCATTTCTTTCTTACTTCCCCTGGAAGGTTACTTTAAGGCTTGAGGCCCATCTAAGTTTCCTTCTGGTGTTCCTCCTGTATCCCCTTATGGGACATAAGGTAGCTGTTCCTCACTCCACAGGGCGAGGAAAGAGACGCACCCGATTTTGGGAGAGAGACGGTTTATATACACTGGGGTTGAGCTTGTAATCCTGCCCCATAACAGGGCAGGTTTGATACTGACAGGTGTCCCATCTGCAAATCACCCAGCCAGTTCCTTCCCAGGCTGACACTCTCTAGTTGTTGCTAGGCCCGCCCTTGGATACACTAAGGTATTCAAGGCTGTAATAGCACACTAGGCCTTCTGGAGGAATTAACCCATCAACTGCCTGTACCTAACAGGGCTTACACTGGTAGGTACCAGGGAAGTAAGTAGCGGCCGGAGGCTAGGCTACACTTGTTTCAATATTCCTCTTTCCCCAACTTGTTGCTAAAATGATTGTTCACCACTTTCAAGAAATAAATAGTTCTCAGCATATTCTTTGAATGTACCTCTCTTTCATATCACCTACCTGAATTCTTTTTATGCACTTCTTCTACTCAATTTTTTAAAGTATTTGCTACAGTTTATCTCATTTCATGTTTATTTCAGAGGGTACAGATTAATGTTTTAAATAGGTACGAACTATGTCCAAAATTTTTGACTCTTGAAACAACCAGCTCATTTTTGTCCTATGCTAAATACATTTGAAGGAAGGCTGGAGAGAAGTAAGGATAATTCTGACACTATATAAATCCAAGAACACACCTTGAATACGGAGTACAGTGTTTGCACCTCTTAATAAAAAAGACAGTATGGTACTGAGAAAAGTTTAAATGGTTTAAACATTTAAATGGTTAAAAGCTCACTCCATAGCATCTCCCACTCTCTGGGGAACTTGCTTGCTTGCAGTATGATTGTGACAAATCTAATACAGAGTGCTTTTCCTGGTAATGTACAGGTTAGTAAAAGCTTCAATCAGACTTAGAACTATGCAACTAATTTTGACAGATTTATTATAAATCATTCTTCCTGGTAATACACAGGTTATTAAAAATGTATATTAGTGTTAGGGACCCTTGAGATGTGGTCTGCCGTGTAGTGGCTCAGGTGCTGACAACACTTTGGCCAAAATGTTAAACTAAAAGACCATTTTATTTAATAGATATCTATACATATATATTTAGGCACTGTACCGTGTATAAGTTTCACTGGATGTGCACTGAGCTCTGTCTGTGTTTCATGTTCTGTCTCTGGTTTTAAATATACTATGTAACTATGCATGTTATATCACAAATCCCTCCTTGCATAGTGTACTTGATGAGTTGTTTATGTATTTTTATTTTTCCATAAAACTTTTCATTAACACTTTTAGAGGTCTATTCTAGTAGCTTCGATAAGAAGCTCATCAAGCTTTTGGAGCACTTCCATATGATTTGGCAAGTTTGCTATTAAGAAAGCTTCGATAACTTGCTAAAATCATACAAGTGTGCATTTTCCCGAGCGGTCTCGCTCCTGCTCCAACACATCGAGTGAGAGCTGAAAAACAGCAAAAAAGCGCCATTTTGATAAGATCACGCTATTCTAGTAGCCCTGATAATCTTATCGGGGCTCTGAAACAGCGAGCTTATCACAGATCTTATCTCGCCACCCCAAGGGTGGCAAGAAGGGATTTGAGAGTAGGAGTTATAAAACTATATACAGGCATACCCCGCATTAACTTACGCAATGGGACCGGAGCATGTATGTAAAGCGAAAATGTACTTAAAGTGAAGCACTACCTTTTCCCCACTTATCGATGCATGTACTGTACTGCAATCGTCATATACGTGCATAACTGAAGTAAATAACACATGTGTAACAGGCTCTATAGTCTCCCTGCTTGCGCACAGCTTCGGTGCAGGTAGGGAGCCGGTATTGCTGTTCAGGACGTGCTGACATGCGCATGCGTGAGCTGCCATTTTCCTATTGAGCGATATGTACTTACTCGCGAGTGTACTTAAAGTGAGTGTACTTAAACCGGGGTATGCCTGTATATTTTTCCTGCATTGGATTGAAGCCAGGAGCCTCCGTAGCTGATGCATATTAATACCAGCTTCGGAGACCCCCCGGCTTCAATCCAATAAAAATACATTTACAGGCAATTTCATTACCTTAGCAGCAATCCGATTGGTTGAATTACCATTTTACATCTTCTATTTTTTATAAAGGAAGCCCAATACTCGGGAAGCAGGGGGTCCCTGAACCTGAAATTAATGCGGTTACACTTATTTTATTAACCCCTTCCAGGTATATTTCACAGAATTTACAAACATTTGTATGCATTTATCATAGGGACCTGCTATTGAGGCTTACCTTGACGTTGGTTACCAGGCTTGTCATTATTTGAACAAAAGATGAAACCAAAAGTCTCCTTTATCTTACAGACTTAGGTTTAACAATGTATATTTATTTCCTCATTTACTGTTAGCCCAGTGGGAGAAGCGCAGGGATTCACTTTCTGTTTTTTCCCCTATGTATGGCCAATTTTTTCACCAGCAGCATGCTCCTTACATGGAGAAGCGCAGTGAATATACAGTATATATAGTATTTGTTTTACAGTTTCCAGACTGCACAGCTTTTTGAAATAATGTGATACATATACTGTAGAAAGTTGTTAAATGGTTTATAATGTTATTATGTTTTCTTATATAGTACTGACAGTGAACGCTGCACACTACATTCTAATTGTGGTGCCTGAGAAAAAGGGAGATATGGGACTTTCAATGTTGTACCTCTGGACCTGCACTATTACACTTTACAGTTCAGTATAAGGGCCAGTGAATCAGAGGAGCCTTCTACAAATCCTAGTGTCAGTTCCTTGTGACGTGGGTAAGTTAAATTATCTCCCTGTGCTTAAATTATATTGTAAGGTCTATAGGGCAGAGACTCAATGTGCCTGCAAAATTCTATATACAGCACTGTCACTATTTAAGAAAACAAATATTCTTTCAATCACTGAGCCACTCCTTCAATCTAGATGTTATGTTTATATATATATATATATATATATATATATATATATATATATATATATATATATATGCGACAGACAGATTCCTTTTTAGACAGTGCAAGAACTAGAGAATTTAAGATATACTATTTTCTCAATTGCAAATCTAAGGGGGTCATTTATTATCTAGCTTTGACAGCGAGGGGGTAATCAGGTCATCAATAAAGGTATGATGCCCGGCTGGTTACCTCTGATCCATATTTGGGGTTTTAGAGTGTCAGCTCTTGAACCTGTTTGTTGTACATGCAATGTATGTAATTGTCTGACAATAATGAATTTTCTGTGTTTTACTTTTCCAGGAGTACAGCAAGCAGAGATTGCTAGGCTGTGAGTTTCTAGGGGGGTTTTACAGAGAAAGTTTTGTCAGAATGTGTCTAGCTAGCGGGGTTCCAGAGTTGCTGGATACCCCAAAAATGTACCGGGAATCAGGTCGGATTATATGATACATTGAGACACATTGCTCTGGTAAAATCTCCCCTTGAAAATGCTTGTGCGACTCACCACTAGGACTCCCTGATTCAGCACAGACCAGAAAGGTAAATGGGGCATAGGGATGTGTGGTATCCCTGAAATGGTAAAGGGGTCCCCAGTATAAGTGTGGAATCCCAGTTAATGCCCTGATCACCTAGAACCTGATATAGGGGTTCTGGGGGTATTCCAACCATATATAAGTTTGCAAGGGTTTTTATGAAACCTAAGTCCGGTTTTCAAGAAGGAAATGAGATACAGTCCTTAGAATGAACCTAAGCATTTTTTCATTCTACTTTGGGACATAGAAAAAATATGGGAAAAAATATAATGTTTCTTAGGGGGCTATGCACTAAGCAGTGAGCTTTTGCGATTGGAATATTTTTGCTCGGCCGTTATAAAGTATTGTATTGTATTGTATGTCTTTATTTATATAGCGCCATTAATGTACATAGCGCCTCACAGTAGTAATACATGGGGTAATCAAATAAATAACAGATAATATAAATAACAGATCATGGGAATAAGTGCTTTAGACATAAAAGTAACATTTCGGAAGAGGAGTCCCTGCCCCGAGGAGCTTACAGTCTAATTGGTAGGTAGAACGTACAGAGACAGTAGGAGGGAGTTCTGGTAAGTGCGTCTGCAGGGGGCCAAGCTTTATGTATCGTGTTCAGAATATCCACAGTGCTATTCATATGCTTCTTTAAGCAAGTGTGTCTTAAGGTGGGTCTTAAAGGTGGATAGAGAGGGTGCTAGTCGGGTACTGAGGGGAAGGGCATTACAGAGGTGTGGGGCAGAAAGTGAGAAAGGTTTAAGGCGGGAGAGGGCTTTAGATACAAAGGGGGTAGAAAGAAGACATCCTTGAGAAGAACGCAAGAGTCTGGATGGTGCATAACGAGAAATTAGGGATGAGATGTAAGGAGGGGAAGAAGAGTGTAAAGCTTTAAAAGTGAGGAGAAGAATGGAATGTGAGATGCGGGATTTGATCGGAAGCCAGGAGAGGGATTTCATGAGGGGAGATGCTGAGACAGATCTAGGAAAGAGTAGAGTGATTCTGGCAGCAGCGTTTAGGATAGATTATAGGGGAGACAGGTGAGAGGCAGGAAGGCCGGACAGCAGGAGGTTACAGTAATCAAGACGGGAGAGAATGAGGGCCTGAGTCAGAGTTTTAGCAGTCGAGCAACAGAGGAAAGGGCGTATCTTTGTTATATTGCGGAGGAAAAAGCGACAAGTTTTAGAAATGTTTTGAATGTGAGGGGCGAATGTGAGAGAGGAGTCGAGTGTGACCCCTAGGCAGCGTGCTTGGGCTACTGGGTGAATGATTGTAGTTCCAACAGTAATGTGGAAGGAGGTAGTAGGGCCAGGTTTGGGAGGAAGTATGAGGAGCTCTGTTTTAGCCATGTTGAGTAAAGTGAAGCCAAACGTGGGATTCACTAACAAGTTCAGCGCATTTTGGTCCGGCCGAGCAAAAATATGCCCGACCGCCCGAGCTCTCTTTCCCCCCTGCTATCGTGCTTAAACTTGTAAAGCGTGATAGCTGATAGATAAAAAAGCCACCTGTAAGAACGGCATGGAGATGCTGCGTCTCCATGCACGGCTCTTACAGGCGATCAAGAAGCATAAATACACATTTTAATACTAGTGTACATGTTCAGGGGGTCTCCTGAGCTGAATCGCATTTGTTTCTGGCTCGGGGAAACCCTACTTCAGGATATACAGGCCCCGTTATGGGGTGCCAGGATCCCTGTGCTTTTAAAGCTCCCGTGTCACGTGACCGGGGGATTTCAATCCTGCAGGGGAATACCGGCACCCCATAAAGGGCCTGTATCTCATGAAGTAGGGGGTCCCCGAGGCTGAAACCAATGCGGTTAAGCTCAGGAGACCCCCTGCTCATCTACACTAGTATCAAAACACACCTCACAATAAAAAATAATTAATTACCGTAGCGGATATCCGCTATGGTAATGAAGCTGCTTTAATATAATTTGTATTTATATTGTGCGGGAGCAGGGGGTCTCCTGAGCTGAACCGCATTGATTTCAGCCTCAGGGACCCCCTGCTTCCCAAGTTACAGGCACAGATATGGGGTGCCGGTATCCTATTATTTACATGTCGCACGTCACGTGACGTCATTTAAAAATGGTGGAGACACTGGCATCCGATGCCCCATATGGGGCCTGTAACTCGGGAATCAGGGAGTCCCTGAGCCAGAAATCAAAACGGTTCAGCTCAGGAGACCCCCTGCTCCCGCACACTATTAAAAAATTACATTAAAGCAGCTTCATTGACTTAGCGGCTAGCCGCTAAGGCAATGAAGGGGTTAAGGCCCAATAACAGCTTTATTGGTGGCAATTGCTCACAATACACCTTGCAATATGTACTAGCCACACAGCCCCTGTGCCCCCAACAACCCCTATACCCCCCTAATATACATTACATTTATTTTTTTATTTTAAAGCATAGGAATGTTACTTTAGACTGTCGGTGGCCCTCGGGTGGTCCCCGCAGGTGTCTGGGGGTCCCCGCTTGCCAGCGGTACCAATCCTGTGCCCAAAAAAATAAAAATACAATTATATACTTTTAAATAAATACACTCAAACATTTCTAAACAAAGAAGCAAAATACATTTAAAATACATAAAAACAAGCATTTGATAAAACAACCATTGCTTGTCCCTGTATGTATGTATATCCATAGACAGTGGCAATGAATGGGCATCAAAAAAAAAATTAAATCACAATAAAAATACAAATAAAAAAACCTGTAAAAGAAAAATAACATATATCATTTTTTTAAACTTATCTTTAGATGTCTTCAGCCTACGATTCCCAGGGACACCGCAAGTTCTCGAACCAATCCACAAACTCGAACAGGAACAGGTCACAGGTAAAAAAAAAATCCGAAGTCCTTTTCTTCTTTCTTTTTCTTCATCTGTAATTTGTAATCCAATTTTTGGGTCTATGGGGTCTTCGGGGGTCTTCTGGGGTATTCTTTTTCATTTGTATCTTCTTCCAGCTTCTGCAGGCACGCCCTTGAGGTCCCCGTCTTTTTGCCGCAAAAGGAGGCTGCATAGGCTTTTATAGGCCTATGACATCACATTTTCGGCAAATGGCTCCCACCGCTCTGAGTGGCCAGTGAAAACCATGTGATTTCCTTTTTTTTGGGTGACATCATGTAAAGGAAATGAAGCCAGCCAATCAGAATGGCTGTGCTTCCTTTCACTTTAACATGACATCATCAAAAGCAACATGGCTGCCGTCACATGGTACTTGAGCCAATCAGATTGTGGGAGCTATATCCCCAATCTGATTGGTTGTTGTACACCATGTGACTCCCTTTGGATGAAGTCACATCCTTTCCCCAAAAAACACTGTCAATGGTCTACTACAACCAATCAGATTGGCAATTAGTGTACTGTATGTGTTTGTTAGGGGCTGGGAGAGGTGTATTTATTGAAATGTAGGCCATGTTTTATTTATTTTTAAATACAGGAATGGTACCGCAGGCCAGCAGGGACCCATGGGGACGACCCCCGGAAGCCCACGGGGACCACCCGAGGACCCCCGGATGCCCACGGGGACCATCTGAGGACCCACGGACACGTGTGGGGAAGAACTTGGAGCACCACAGCTGTGGAGGATCACCTGTGGACCCTATTGTGTCCAACGGACACCCGCGGGGACAACCTGGAGGCCCGCGGAGCCTAGCGGGAACCACCCAAGGGCCCTAAGACACCTGTGTGAACCCACCAGGGTGCACTGTGGGGCCTGCGTAAACCCGTGGGGATAACCCAGGGACCCCCGTCTGCCTGTGGTATTAATCCTGTGTGTAAAAAAATAAATAATGGTTTTATGTGGGAGTACAGGGTGGGTGGGTTGTGTATTGTTGTTTATTAAATAGTGTAATGGTTTATTGGGGGCCTAGGAGGTGGGTAGTTGGGCTGTTGTGTGTATTTTTTTTATTATGGGTAGCGGGGGTGGGTGAAGGGGGTATTATCCCCAAGGATGGGTGTTTAGGCCTAGGTGGGTAGTGGGGGAGAGTGGGTTAACCGCTTAATTACTATAGCGGTTACTAACCGCTAAGGTGATTAAGGGGTTAGGGGACATTAGATTGTCATTTTTTATTGTACTGTATTGTTTGTAGCAACGGAGTACATGGACGGTGATGAGGATGAGGCAGCCTGGTAGGGTTGAGTGCAAGATGTATTTACTTTATTTATGCTGCTTAATGTTGTATTTTAAATAGGCAATTGCACTATTATCCATACCTGGATAATAGTAATTTTCCCATTTCTGTACTGTATGTACTAGGGAGCAGGGGTGGGTGGCTGTATTTATTTAAAAGTATATATTATATTTTTTGGATGCACATGATTGGTACCGCAGGCCAGCAGGTCACACAGGGATCACCCGAGGGCCCCATATTCCCGCGGGGATATCCACAAAATGGCCATGATGGTCCTGTGACTAGAGGAAGCATGGCAGGAGTTAGAGAAGCAGCTCTGTGTCCATGCTGAGGGAACAACCGGAGCCCACAGCAAGCAACATAATATCCCCTCTGAAGTCTTGGCTGCTGGCAGGAACAGACTGTGGAATACATAATCCCCTGGAACACAACAGGCTGATGAGAATAGATCAGGACTGCATTTAAAGGTATAGGCACTGTTCTAAATGTCAATGTATAGGGAAGTGGTGGGGTGAAAAACCAGACTAAAACAGACCAACAGACCACCAGAGTCAAACTATATTCATAGACTTTTCACAGAATCCTGACATCATTATAATAAAGCTACCTAATGCAGGTGAAGGGCGCTTTCTCCCCACGCATTCATAGAAAGTAAGAAACCACCCACCTAAACAAGAAAATAAATAATAGAGAATAATAAACTCCCGCTGACTGTCTGTGCCAGCCATCAAGGATCGTGGGTGCTTCAACCCCCCCCCCCTCCTCCACCCCCCAAGCAAAGGGGCTGGTGAAAAGAAAGACATCCTCAAAAATCCTCTATATGGCGCACTTGTGGGCCTGGGAGCTGATAATCGCCTAAAGGATGAAATCTGCCCCAACAGGGACTTAAAAGCAATTTAAAGCAATATTTGCACAACCAAAGCTGTACCAAACTTTTCTGAACTTTACCATTAGCAATCTAAGATGGCTCCAAAACAGCCTGCTCAAAAAAAAAAAAATATCAGGAGTGCCCTGAGCTACTACTTTAAGTAGCAGGGGGACGCTTTCCCAGCGCGACCTACAGGGCCTGCCCCCGACGGTGGCCAGGACACAGAGCAGGAGCCCACGGGAATGCCTAAACAACAAACTCCCAAACAACACCCAAGTCACCAGACAAGACTTCCTAGGACTTTACAGGAGCAGGAAAGCGTTAGATAGGAGACGTGAAAAAGGAAGTGTTCTCACTAGGAAAGAGAACTGATAAATTAGAAAGGAAGCTAGATGAAATTATCAGGAGCTAAGAAGACTGGGTTAAACTAACCAAAGAACTAAGAGAACGCATGACTGACCTGTCATACCAGCATGAGGACATGGAAAACCGCGAGCGCTAAGAATAACCTAAGAGTAAGAGGCCTACCGTAGTCAAAACTGGAGCCAGAGGCCTTCATCTCAAAATGGCTGATGACCATGCTGCCGGCTAGAAGAGAAGCCAATCTACTGCTCGACTGATGTCATTGAGCCCTCCGGCCCCTACCAGGTCTATCGGAGCCTCCGCGAGATGTCATCATCCGCTTTCACTTCTTCAAAGTAAAAGAAGCTTTCCACTCAGCAGCGAGAGGATCCAGGAACCTTACCTTCGAGGGAATCCAGCTCCAGGTCTACCAGGACCTGTCCCCGACCACCCACACAAAGAGAAGATTACTGAGACCGGTGACGGCGGTGCTGAGGTATCGGAGAATCAGATATAGATGGGTCTTCCCCTTTTGCCTCCTGGTGACCAGGGAAGGCAAAGCTCATACGCTGAGAGATCCAGCGGGGCTCTCGAATTCCTGGAGGGCCTGGAGCTGGGAGCCGCAGCGGAGGAGGCGACCCCACCCAGATGCACGTGTCCAACCTGGGAGATCGTGGGCTCCACGAGAGCCCAACAGAAGAAGGCCCGAACCACTCGGGAAGAGGAAGCAGCCTAGCTCTCTGGGCCCACGTGAGTACCGCTAGCCCTCCGGGGCCAGCCCAATCCGGCCTGACAACTTTTTTCTTTCCTCAAAAAAATTTAAAATTCTACGATCAGTTCTGATCTGTACTATGCTAAGTTTGGTTATGTTCTATACTCTAAGTTTGAATATGTCTTATACGCTGCTAAATGTTGGTTGTGTTTTAGATTCTGCTATGTCCCCGGGGCCTCTAAATGGTGTGCTGTCAGCCTTAGTTCCCTGGGATGCGACCCCAACCAAGGAACACGGTTCCCCGTGTGTACCTCTAACCCACCCTTTTATGCCCCCCCTATTCCAAGTTACAAGGAACCTCAGGCATCGGTCATTGCCTACTCAGGGCATCCCGCATGGCCTTTTTTTCCATCCCTCCCCCCTCAGTCCCCTGTTGCAGTCCTCTCGTAACCCATTGATAGGTGGTAAGGTAGTTAAACTTCCACACTCTCAACCTTCTCTCATCAATCGAAGCTTGAGACCGGTAGCAATAGATAGAAATCCCGAATAGGCAGCCCTATTCATCTGTCAATGTAATTGAACATTATTTATCACAACATGAAAGGTTTTAATAACCCATGTAAAAGATGCATTGACCTATCAGACTACAAAAGACTGAAAGCAGACATAATCCTATTTCAGGAGACACACTTCAAACAAAGCAGAGTTCCCTCCTATTTTGACAGACAGTTTAGATAGATATTCCATGCTACAGCCCAAGTTAAAAAAAAAAAGGCATCTCCATACTGATAAAGAACTCCACCCCCTTCAAATCCATCACAGAAAGGGCAGACAGGGAAAGCAGATTCCTGATTGTGACAGCTTCACTCCATGGACCGGACCTAACACTAGCAAACATACGCACCCAACGAGGCCTGCCCCAAATTCCTGTCCATATTTTTCAATATCCTGGGAAAGGTAGCAGTGGGGCAGGTATTCCTGGGAGGAGACTTCAATCTGGCAATAAACCCTGAGATGGACAAAACAGGTCCCCAAACAAGGTGTAGGAAGGAGGACACTAGAGTCCTTCTCAAAGGACTCAAGAATCTGCAGCTCTGTGATGCATGGAGAGAGCTGTCCCCCTAGGTCAAAGAGTTCACATTCTTCTCTGCACCATACAGCTCCTTCGTGAAAAGACTACATCTTTGTCCTGACAAGACTAATTCCCAGAATTTCGAAGGCCAGGATACATGTGTTCTCTTGGTCGGACCATGCCCCAGTAGAAGTCCGGTGTTCAGGCCTAATTACCCATCCACTAAACTCTCAATGGAGACTGAACAAGTCTCTCTTGAAAGTTCCTGAGCTAAGAAATCTAGTGGAGGAAGACATAGCTTCTTATTTCAAAACCAATATGGGCAGCGTGTCCTTACCATTCACCCGTGGGAGGCTCATAAAGCCACCATAAGAGGAAGACTTATCAGCCTGGCCTCGGGAAGGTAGAGAGAGAGGGAAGATAAAATGAGGGCATCTAAAGATAGGATTGCAGATCTCACCAGAGCCCATCAGAGAGATGGAAGCAACCTAACGCTGAGGAGCTTAAACGAAGCGAAATTGGGTCTGATCCTGCTTTTGACATCTCAAGCGGAAAACTCCCTGAATTGGTCCAAAAGCAGGTTCTACGAGAAGTCCAACAAATCTCTAACAATGGTAAAAAGAAACCAGACTTCTTTGTGTCAATGCTCAAGCTCCAAATGTAACATAGATTGATAAATCACTTATGTAGAGAAAGGACCATATGAGTCAAAGTGTATGCCAATGTGTTGGTGTATAACTGAGCTCATAGATAAGGAGTATATAGATACCAATGGATGTAGACAAGGAAGTCTGTATATAAACAATCTCTCCTATCAGTTACCCTGGAGAACTCCATAGAGCTACACACAATATATACACATGCCTTTCCAGGTCAGGAAAGAGTATGATTACTCATGACCGGTACACTCTGCAGACTGTCCTGTGGATCCACATGCATCACGCTGGGAAGACTTGCTAGTAGAGGATCCAAGTGGGAAAAATAGCGGAGCACTGTGAGAGTAAGTGAATAACAGAAGGGGGGCCCACGAACCTTGGATGGGTTAAAAAATACCTTTATTATACTGACGACATCAGGAGAAAAGATGTTATACTCGGACGCGTTTTGCACTACAGCGCTTTGTCAACACGGAGGCACGTCTAGAGTGCGGATGGTCAGGCACCTGGGTCGGGATTGGAGAGAGTAGAATGGTCAGATACTTGTGAGGTCTGAGGTAGGAGCCGGTAGAATGGTCAGTGTCCATTTAGCCATGGTACTATGGGTCATAGCTTTATGAGGAGCTAATTTTAAATGAAATCTACTCTTGTGAGTGCATTGTGGCTTACTAGATATGGTTTTCACATCATATCTATATATGGCTGTGTAACATCAAAGTGTAACATTTAAGTGTGTAGCAGAGTTAATCTTGGAGTTGAAATTGGAGGTGAAGATTGAGGAAGATCTGAACTCTGCACAACAACTTTGCAACTGTGAGAACCTTACTTTCTAAAAGCTGTGCTTCTTTGTACTCTTCCTATCCTCCAATAACTGGCCAGTCACTCCTCCTGTATCCCACTATGCCCTCCCTATTTATTTTAATGTTTACTGTTTCCTCACTCCTTTGTGAACATCTCTGTTCTCTCCAACATCCCCACTCCCCACTGCACCATTATTTTTACACCTCTCGCCCAACAACTTCTTTACCCCTCAATAAAAAACACACACACAAATCCTCTATTCACACCCTCTATCTACTCCTTCCTGCTGCTGGGGATCTTCCCTAAGCCTGAAGCCAGACATACACACCTGATCTCACCCATGCATCCCTGCCATCTCTTCCCCTGTAAATGGTGTTAACCATTTCATTTAACACTGACTAACCTTAAAACTTGCCCCACAAATCAAGCATCCCAAAAGCCTGCACTCATGGCTACTGTCCCACAGTCACTTATACCACCCATTGTGGCCAAGCACACCCATCTACAGCACTTATTCCCTCACCTACTGTCTCTGTAAGTTTCCCCTCAAACCTCTTAGATTGTAAGCTCTTCGGGGCAGGGATTTCCTTTCCTATTGTCTGATTTTTGCTGCACTTATTGTATTATTATAATTCCTTGTACTGTATTCTTTGTGAAGCGCTGAGTACACTTTTGGCGCTATATAAATAAAGACATACAATACAATACAATATCTGAGCACCTTGCCATATTGCATCTTTCAAAGGATCCAGACCAACACTGAGTAAATCTCTTTTTTGTTGTACTTTAGTTCAAGTGAAATGCTACAGTATGAGATACTGAAATGTACATTTATAAGGTTAGATATGATACATGTATCGATGAGTATGCTGCAGGAAGCAGTGTGTCAGGGCACAGAAAAGGATGATCAGATAACAGCTGGTGTTAAAAGGTAATCTTTATTCGAACATCATGGTGCAGACAAAAAAATGGAGGGTAGCTCTTACGCGTTTCACGCCTAAATGGCGCTTCGTCAGAGAGTAAAAATGTTATGCTGGGACCCCCTTAATATAGAGCATAACATTTTTACTCTCTGACGAAGCGCCATTTAGGCGTGAAACGCGTAAGAGCTACCCTCCATTTTTTTGTCTGCACCATGATGTTCGAATAAAGATTACCTTTTAACACCAGCTGTTATCCTGATCATCCTTGGCTGTGCCCTGACACACTGCTTCCTGCAGCATACTCATCTATTCATCGTTATCACGGATGCACGCCATCAACAAGAAGAAGACAGGCTTTCCTCATGTGAGTTTTTCATCCTTTTCTATTTTGGAAGGTGTATTACTAAGGTGGTTGCAAGCGTGTGTGACATTGTCCTCATTAGGAGTAATGTGGTGGAGCTAATCATTCTCCACTCACAGCACCCCTAGGACTTCAATATATATGTCTTATACACAACGCTCACCTATACACTCATCACTCACATTTATATTAGACGCCTGCATTACTACATCTTCAATCAAGAAATCCTACATGGACATTATCATAACCATTCCTCTATAGTCATTTTGAGCACTATTGATGAACTTTGTTCCTCTATTGCATGATACATGTATCAGTTGTATTTTTTCCTTGCACATTTACAGTAATCTATACAACATTTATAATTAATGTATATAAAAGCTTTATTTAAACTTTTCCACAAAGGATGATGCATGAAAAATTTGCAAGTCTTTCCTACATTACAATCCAAGTCCATTAGTGATATACTGCTCCAACATCACCTAATGTAACAATAATAGGTACCACTATAGGGAAATGAGTATATTTACATTACAATGAACTATTTCAGCCTGTGAGTAATTTATCTGGGTGTTTCTTGACAGCTTTATTAACAAAAAAACAAGTTATAAGGGATTTCCTTCAACTGCTGACAGTGCACTACAATCCCCTGGATTTAATTGTGCAAAAGATAAATTGAAATGCTGTTAAAATATTCTAAAGACTCCATTGTGGCACCTTAATACAAGAGAAGAAAAAAGTTTACTGATTACAAAAACTTTGCAAATCAACAAAATGGGCACTGGTATTTGAATTCAAATTAAAACTACACTTAAATACTCTACCTATTTACTTACAGCACAAAGAAAAAATATATTTTTTTAAAGGCTCTGTTTTTTTTATATACATGTTAAAAAATGAAATTTATATTTTGTTATTTAGCCATCTGAACCATGGACTTTCAAAGACTTCCTTGCCTATTTTCCTAAGTGGGCCTTTTCCTCTTTGATTACTATCAGTAGCTAATGTCAATATTTTGTCAGGAAAGCTAATACTGTTTGGCACCAAAAAATCCTCTGAAGAGAATCTCTGTAGTCACTTGGATTTTACATTTCTAAAGTGATTAAATTAACATGAATGTTAAATATATCACTATTATTTATATTTAATAGTGTCCCTTAAATTATAGTTAAAAACACATGTAGTTTACAATGAAATAATAGACAAAGAAATCTAACAGTTACTGTACATACTTTTGAATTTAGCATATATCTTTATTCAGGATATTACTACGGACTGGCACTGAGTTTGAAGCAGGGGAACCTGGTTCAATTCCCAGTGTCGGCTCCTTGTGACCTTGGGCAAGTCACTTTATCTCCCTGTGCCTCAGGCACTAAAAAATAGATTGTAAGCTCCACGGGGCAGGGACCTGTGTCTGCAAAATGTCTCTGTAAAGCGCTACGTAGTAAAACTAGCAGCGCTATACAAGAACATGCTAAAAAAAAAAATCTATGGTTAAACTAAATCCTTGCAAGAGAGATATTAAAACATTGCCACTTATGTGAGCTAGAATTTTTTTCCTTTTTTGAAATAAGATAAAAGATAATATTTACAATAGAGGGGAATGCTTTACGATAAATCCCCATATGGCAAATTAAGTTTAAATTGCTAACAAATTATCTTACAAAATGATACTCAAATAGAAATGCTATTTATGTGTTACAGTATCTACTGTATAGTTCTTTGAAGTATGTGGTAGAAGATGGAATTTAAGTAACGTTTTTGTATTCACTGGATACTGCCAAACACCTGTGGACATTACTGTATGTTAATATTTTATATTTCATGGATCAAGAGTTTCTAGATTCTATTTTACTATGAAAAACAGTGCCTCAATGTCAATTTTATGACACATTTCTTTTTAAAGCCTACTACTCTCATTTACCGACATACAGTAGCTGCAATTCACAAGGTCATTGATACAATACTAGATGTTCTTAGCCTCTTTTCTCAAAAAGAAAATGTATGGATACTTATCCCAGAATGATTTGAGAAAGCAGAAGAAAAATTAGACTTGGTCATCCTATTCTCCTGGCTTGGCCAAAAGGCCATATATTTATTTATAAAAATGTTTTATCAGGAAGTAATACATTGAGTGTTACCTCTCGTTTTCAAGTATGTCCTGGGCACAGAGTTATGATAAAAAATACATGGTTATATTAAATGAACAGAGGTTATACAATCAAGGGAGAGGAAAGAAAGAGACAACAAACTAAATAGAATAGATGGGGATGGGGAAATAGCAACGGGTTATAGAAGTACAATGGGGGCAAGTGGGAGTTTGGCAAGCAACAAGACACCCATAGTACATACAGACAATACTAGAAAACTTCTAAAGATTAAACCCAATTGGCGCAGAAAGGCAGGAACAGATAAGATGCTACTGAAGTACAGACTGGAAAAAAAAACTTAAATGCATGCTTGCTAATGCAAGAAGCCTGACAGATACAATGGGGGAGCTTGAATTAATGGCTGCAAGAGAGCAGTATGCTATCATAGGCATTAATGAAACATGGTGGGATGAAACTCATGACTGGCAGTTAATTTAAAGGGTTATTTCATTTTTCGGAAGGATCGAGCTAATAGAAGAGGAGGTGGAGTATGATTATATGTTATACCGGATCTAAAACCTATTATAATGGAAGATGTTTATGAAGGGAATGATGAAAATGTAGAGACCTTGTGGATAGAAATTAGCAGTAGAGGTAAAAGTATAAAGAAAGTGTTTGTAGGGATATGCTATAAACCACCAAATATCTGTGAGACTGCGGAATATAAAATATGTTTGCAAATGGAGAAGGCATCATAACTGGGTCATGTTTGCATAATGGGTGATTTTAATTATCCAGACATAGATTGGGGCAATGAGATTAGCATTACATAACAAAAGGAAACAAGTTTTTGTGGGTGCTTAAACACAATTACATAACCCAAATTATTGAGGAACTAACAAGGAGAGGGGCAATACTTGATTTGGTAATATCAAACAATGTAGAAGTAATAGCAAATATTCAAGTCCTGGAACATTTGGGTAACAGTGATCATAACATGGTCTCATTTGAAATAAATTGTAAAATGAAAAGATTACTTGGGTTCAACAAAGACAAACTTTAGAAAGGCAGATTTTAATAAACTGATAACTAATCTACAAGGAATGCATTGGGATGATGTTTTTTCATTGAAAATGTAGAAGATAAATGGACAGTCTTTAAAACATTGTTAGAAAAGCACACTTATCAGTGTATATACCTTTGGGTAATAAGTATAATAGAAATAAGTCAAAACCAATGTGGCTCAATAAACAGGTAGGGAAGGAAATGGAAAAGAAGAGGCAGGCGTTTAGATTCTTGAAGTCAGAAGGGACAGAGGCATCATATCAGAATTATAAGGAATGTAACAAACATTGTAAAATGGAAATCAAATGAGAAAAAATGGATAATGAATAAAGGATTGCAATATAAAGTAAGATCAACCCTAAAAAGTTATTTAAGTACCTTAATAAATTTTAACAAATCAGAAAAGATAATATAGGACCCTTTCAGTGGGAAATGGGCAGGCAGATTATTGTAGATAAAGAAAAAGCAGAGGTATTAAACAAATTCTTTGCCACTGTGATTACTTGGGAAGTTTCAATTTCAATAGTAGTGCTACAGGAGGAAGCCACAACCTCTATATTAACAAACAATTGATTAACTGAGGAAGAATTTCATAGGCAGCTTCATAAAATTAAAGTATATAAGGCCCCTGACCCAGATGGCATACCCAAGAGTTCTTAAGGAGTTAAGTTGAGCAATAGCCAAACCGTTACATTTAATGTTTGAGGACTTCATTTCCACAGGCTCAGTTTTTCAAGATTGGCGTAAAGCAGATGTGTTGCCTATATTTAACAAGGGAGCTAGATCACAACCGGGGAGTAACAGACCTGTAAGCCTGACTTCAATAGTTAGGAAGCTTCTTGAAGGTTTAATATGTGATAATATTTAGGAATACATAATGTAAAACAAAATTATTAGTAATAGTCAGCAAGGAATTATGAAGATAGATCATGCCAAACTAACCTTATTTGTTTCTTTGAGGAGGTAAGTAGGAATTTATACCAGGATAATGCAGTTGATGTGGTCTACTTAGATTTTGCAAAAGCTTATGATAGGGTTCCACACAAGAGGTTGGTGTACAAAATAAAGCAAACTGGACAAAATAAAGCAAATAAAAATATATGCACCTGGATTGAAAACTGGTTGAAGGATAAAAAACAGAGAGTTGTCATAAATGGAACTTTTTCAGGTTGGGCTAAAGTTGTGAGTGGAGTACCCGAGGGATCGATACTGGGACCCCTGCTTTTAACACGTTTATTAATGACTTTGCTGGTGATACTAAATTGTGTAAGGCAGTAGAATCAGAGCAGGATGTAATTTGTCTCCAGAAGGACTTGGAGAGACTGAAAACTTGGGCAGGTAAATGGCAGATGAGGTTTAATACAGATAAATGTAAGGTTATGCATTTGGGATGCAAGAATAAACAGGCAACACAAATTAAATGGGGATAAATTAGGGGAATCTTTGATGGAGAAGGATTTAGGAGTGCTTGTAGACAGCAGCTTAGCAATAGTGCCCGAAGTCAAACAATATCTTATCTTTCAATAAACGGGCAATGGATGGAAGGGAAGTAAACATAATTATGCCCCTTTATAAAGCATTAGTAAAGCCACAACTTGAATATGGAGTACAATTTTGGGCACTACTCCTTAGAAAATACATTATGGAACTAGAGAGAGTACAGAGAAGAGACACCAAATTAATAAAGGGGATGGACAATCTAACTTATGAGGATAGCTAAATGAGATTTATTTACATTAGAAAAGAGGTGTCTAAGAGAGGATATGATAACTATATATAAATATATTCGAGGACAAAATAACTATTCATCCCGAGGGCAGTACAAAGGACTTGGGGTCACCCCTTCCGGTTGGAGCAAAGGAGATTTCACCAGCAACAAAGGAAAGGTTTTTTTTTTTTACAGTAAGGGCAGTTAAAATGTGAAATTCATTACCAATTGAGTCTGTGATGGCAGGTACACTAGATTTGTTAAAAAAAAGTTGGGCATCTTTGTAGAAAGGAAAGGTATAGAGGGATATACCAAATAAGTACCCATGGAGACTGTCATGGGAGATACAATAGATTTGTTCAAAAAAAGGTTGGACATCTTTTTAGAAAGGTATAAAGAGATAAGTAAATATGGGAAAGATGTTGATCCAGGGAGTAATCTAATTGCCAATTCTTGGAGTCAGGAAGAAATTTATTTTCCCCCCTGTGAGATATCATTGGATTATATTTCACCCTTTAGCTGCCCCAAAGTCTCTCCGCCTTTCGTTTTCTATGGACAGTGGACCTAGGCAAAGGCATGCAAGAACCAGTGCTGAACAGGTTAAATACTTTCTGCACATAAACTACGGTCTGAACAAAAACATTCGTGTGACCCTATTACCTTAACACAGATGCAAAGTGATAAAGAATAAATGGATAGAACCCTGTTTACCCAACTTCTGAAGCTGGGATATCAAGAAAGAAGATAGAAGAACAAAGGTGGTGGGATTGTCAATGACAGTTTGATTGCTTACATAAGATATAAAAGTAAGTTACATGATTCAGTAAACTAGCTATCACAGCATTAAGATGCAGGTAGTATTTATACCCAGTGCTGCCTGGGCCTGATCTTGTGGTTGTAATACATAATTTCAATAAATCATCTTCTATAAATTGGGGGAGTCCTCATCTCATCTTTTTCCAACAACATTCCATTACTCACATTATATTATACTTATCATTTAGACCAGGGGTGCATACAAACTTTTAGTCTGTGCCCCCCTTCCTGCTCTTCCCCCCTGTTTACGAAACCCCTCTTTCCTTGTCTCGGGCATCAAATGACGCGGCGGGACCATGTAACATCACGTTGCCCGAAGACTTCAGACACAAGAAAATCTGACGCTCCCCAGTTTGCGCACCCCTGATTTAGACACAGGATTTATAGGAAGTAAAATTTTAGCCAGTATTCAACATTTTGGTTTTGTTAAGAAATGTTCTTCAATTCTATCATATTATCAAACGATATTTGAGAATTGAAGCTAAATCTCTTTTTAAAATTTGATTATCTTTCTTCTTTGCCTTGATTCTCTAGTATTATCAGAGCACAGTAATAACTGCCCAACAGTACAGTTGTTTAGCCATGGAAGTTATACTGTAGCTACATTTTACATAATAGCCGATTCAAGTTTTCCCAAGACACTGGGAAGCCCATGTTGATTGAGATGGGTGTGTGAAGCAGAACATTTTGTGGGAGGGGGTATTGGCAGTTAGAAATAATGCTTTTGCCTCTCCTCTGTGTACTAAATGAATGTTTCCATTAGCAGGATTCCCTTTCACTATGTTAATGCAATATTTTTAATGCACTTTTCAAACTTTTGAAAAAGGGCTGGTACTAACGCTCCAGGAGGTGCAATAACACCTGTTAAATCTGTATATACATTCTCACTTTATCTCAGATGCTCTTGGAGATAACATCTGAGTTGCAGCAAAGGTGGCCCTCCAATATGCTTCACCTTCACAACTCCTACCCACTAAAGGAGCATGGACAGGGTTTCAATCATCCTCAACATACACAGCTTCAAAAACCTTGAGATCACCACCTTCTCCTCACCACCTGCATCTCTGTTGTGTGTTGTTTGCTGTACAGCTGATCTCACTTTACCTCAGAATCTCTTGAAGATAACACCTGACTTGCAGCAAAGTGTGGCCTCCTTAGTGAGTCTCCCCAATATGCCTCACTTTTATTGCTCCTGTCCACTAAGCCAGCTTAGGCAGGGTTAACCTCATCAGGAAAAGTCAGACAAAATTAAAAGACCTGGAGATTGTCACCTACTCCTACCCCCTGCATCTCTCCTATGGGTTGTCCGTTTGCTATGCAGCTTATCTCACTTTACTTGAGATAATCTTGGAGATAACAGCAAAGTGGCAGCCAAAGGGTAATCAAAGGGTGTCAGCCATTTGCTGCCATTCACTGATGTTACAGCTGCTCTGTTATTGGTCTTGGGTAAAGCATTCCAGATGTATATTGAAGCATTTCCATCTTCACACATTACCCTGCTCTCGTAGCTCTCCCTCCTCACAATCCCACTAACTTCTTCCCCAATGCCAACTACCTCAAATATCAAGCAGCTATCCAAAACACACCAACCTTCTTATACCCTGTACTGTGTTTCCAGTTATCCATCCATATAGATTGCAAGCTCCTTGAGGCAGGGCACTACTTACCTGTGTAACAATGAATTTGAAAATGTGTTATTTTATTTTTTTGCTCTCTAACCCTATTTTACTGCACTATGGAATATGTTGGTGCATTTTAAATAAATGATAATAATATCCCACCAGGTATATACAGATAAATAAATCCCACAACCAAAGTAACATAGTGATCGGTCTATTTACATTTTATTTACAAGAATACCTTTGATCATTTTTCAAGCACTTTTGCGTTACTTTTGGGTGCGCTGTGTATACTTGTTGGGAACTTTATATTTCAGGCTCTTAACACTTTTGTGTACAAGCAGTATACAGTAAATCAGGTTCCTCCAACACTGAAAACCGATATGGATGTTATCTAGCTCTAACAGCGCTTATAAATGATTTTCAAAAATCTTGTGAAAATTGAAAAATGTTGTGGTAAAATAGAATTTTTTTTTTAGTCTTGGCAAAGTCTTTTGAGAGTATAAGAATTTGTTGAAAAATTTGTGAAAGTGTTTCCAAAGCGAACTGTGAGAAATTGCACATCTACTGCCAGGGACCAGTGAAATGTAGTACAATTTTGAAAAAAGGAAAATATAGGACAAAATATGGAAGTATTAATATAGTACACTGCATCAGATTAGGACATACGGGGTAGATAAATCAAACATTAAGGCGGCAACAGAAAGACACACAAATGTTGCCAATGTTATTGCAACATCCTGTATGTAAAATAACATGATAGCCCTACCCCCTTCTTGCATGTGGCTGATTCAAAACAATGTAGCAAAGGTTGCGTATACAGTAGGTGCTTAAGTACTTCAAAGGAAAACTCAATGCTAAGTACTTTAGTCAAGTTTAAATGGATCAAGTTTAGTCAAGTTTAGTGGCCTCCCTTCTGAGTGGGTGAAATAAACAATACCATCTTGAATGGGTCTTACACTCTTCTGAATAAGTTATTGATTGTCTATAGAGGTAAAGGTATGCAAACACTATTGGAATCTGCTCCCCTATAACCTCATTAAAAGTTCCCATAGATACATATCTATAGTAATTTGGAAGAATAATAAACTAACTTTTTATCTTCTACATCTACTAATGGAGTCTCCACCACGGAGATTAAGCACCAATTGATGCGAAATGGCTAGTAGGGTTTTTGTGCCTCTTTTTTATTCAGGTGAAGAGAATAAAGATTCTCTAACACTTATTTTGACCCTAGCTCCTTTGGCTGTGCGTTGCCCCGAGTTTTCTCGTTTATCCTCTGATTCAAAACAATGGCTACTTCTCTCACTGGTGCGCTGCAATAATGTTGGCTACATCTGTATCAACTATGGTATTTAATGATGTATTTATAAGAATCAATATGTATGCAGTGCTTTAAAGTAGAAAATAGATATATACAATATAATGAATTTCACATAAAAAGAGCACTACACAAGATAGTATACATAAGGGAAAAAAACGTAACTGCTGCAAACATTTTAAAGTCTAATGCAATGGTTGTCTGGCTGCAGTCCCAAGATCACTAGGCTTGTCTGATGGATTTGATGGTTGTCCCTGAAATTCTTGAAATTTGTTTCATACAGTTTTGCAGCCTGGTTTTGATAAGTACAGTATATAATTTGTATTAAAATACTTATCATCAAAGTCTGTTTAGTGATTCTCAACATGATTATTAATATTGAAGTACATGAGAAGAAAAATGTAATCGGTTTGATAAATGAGACATACAGTAACGGAACTAGTAGGAATAAATATAACTGATTTAGAAATGTAATTGGAACACAAATTATGTGTGCACCTTTGTTGAGATTATCCTATAGCAGTGGTGGTTCTATGACACTGAAATGTCTCAATAAAAGAAAAATATCAGATATAAGGTGTAAAGGTAAAATGTAAGGGGAAAATACTATAAGAGAAAGAGCTGGAGACACTTTGGACAGAGACAAGAGGAGGAAACTTGAGCAGAGCACTGAGGTGAGAAGGGGAATAACAGGAAAGTAGAACTACAATTTATAGAGGAGCAAAGGAATTTAGAGCTATGAACAAGAGAGAGATTATTCTACTTAATACAGATACTTACAAGAAGCCAAGCTCCTGAACTAAACAGGGGTGGAGCCTTTGCTCCACTGATCTACTCTAGGTGATAATGGGACTATTTTAGTAACAACATTTGGAATAGTTTTAAGTGGAAAAAGTTGAAAGGTGGAATTTCATAGTTACATAGTAGATGAGGTTGCAAAAAGACAAATGTCCATAAAGTTCAACCTATGTTACATTTTGACAACAGATACTTTATCCTATACTTCCTTATTGATCCAGAGGAAGGCAAACAAAAAAAAACCCCAGTGTCATATCAACCAATGAAATCTCATAAGGGGAAAAATAAATTCCTTCCTAACTCCAAGAATTGGCAATCGGATTATTCCCTGGATCAACATTCTTCCCATGTTTACTTATTTGTTATATCCCTGTATAACTTTCCTTTCTACAAAGATGTCCAACCTTTTTTTGAACAAATATATTGTATCTGCCATCACAGTCTCCATGGGTAATGACTTCCACATTTTAACTGCCGTTACTGTAAAGAACCCTTTCCTTTGTTGCTGGTGAAATCTCCTTTCCTCCAACCATCAAGGGATGCCCCTGAGTCCTTTGTACTTCCCTTGGGATGAATAGTTCTTTTGAAAGCTCCCTGTACTGCCCCGAATATATTTGTATATAGTTTTCATATCCCCTCTTAAAAACCTATTTTCTAATGTAAATAAATCTAATTTAGCAATCCTTCCCCATAAGTTAGATTGGCCATTCCTTTATTAATTTGGTGGCTCTTCTCTGCACTCTCTCTAGTTCCATAATGTCTTTTCTAAGGAGTGGTGCCCAAAATTGTACTCCATATTCAAGGTGTGGTCTTACTAATGCTTTGTAAAGGGGCACAATTATGTTTACTTCCCTTCCATCCATAGCCTGTTTAATGCAAGATAATAGATTGTTTGCCTTTGCAGCTACTGCATGACTTTGGGCACTATTGCTAAGCCTGTTGTCTACAAGCACTCCTAAATTTTTTTCCATCAAGAATTCCCCCAATTTATCCCCATTTAATTTGTGTCGCCTGTTTATTCTTGCTTCCGAAATGCATAACCTTATATTTATCTGTATTAAATCTGCCATTTACCTGTCCAAGTTTCCAGTCTCTCCAAGTCCTTCTGGAGAGAAATTACATCCTTCTCTGATTCTATTACCTTACACAATTTAGTATCATCAGCAAAGATGGAGACTTTGCTCTTGATCTCAACCTGAAGGTCATTAAAAAAACAATTTAAAAAGCAGGGGTCCCAGTACCGATCCCTGAGGCCCTCCACATACGACCTTAGCCCAACCTGAACAAGATCCATTTATGACAAACCACTATTGTCTATCCTTCAACCAGTTTTCAATCCACGTGAATATATTTTTACTGAGTCCAATTTGCTTTATTTTGTACACCAACCTCTTGTGTGGAACCATATCAAAAGCCTTTCCAAATCTAAGTAGACCACATCAACTGCTTTACCCTGGTATTATTTCCTACTTACCTCCCCAAAGAAACAAATAAGGTTAGTTTGGCATGATCCTTCATAAATCCATTCTGACTATTACTACTAATTTTTACATAGTTACATAGTAGATGAGGTTGAAAAAAGACGTACGTCCATCAAGTTCAACCTATGCTAAATTTAGACAACAGATACTTTATTCTATATCTATACTTACTTATTGATCCAGAGGAAGGCAAACAAAAAACCCCATTACGGGGAAAAATTAATTCCTTCCTGACTCCAAGAATTGGCAGTCGGATTAATCCCTGGATCAACATCCTTCCATGTATACTTATTTGGTATATCCCTGTATACCTTTCCCATCTAAAAAGATGTCCAACCTTTTTTTGAACAAATCTATTGTATCTGCCATCACAGTCTCCATGGGTAATGAATTCCACATTTTAACTGCCCTTACTGTAAAGAACCCTTTCCTTTGTTGCTGTTGAAATTTCCTTTCTTCCAACCTTAAGGGATGGCCCCGAGTCCTTTGTACTGCCCGTGAGATGAATAGTTCTTTTGAAAGCTCCTTGAATTGTCCCTGAATATATTTGTATATAGTTATCATATCCCCTCTTAGACGCCTCTTTTCTAATGTAAATAAATCTAATTTAGCTAGCCTCTCCTCATAAGTTAGAATGTCCATCCCCTTTATTAATTTGTTAGCTCTTCTCTGCACTCTCTCTAGTTCCATAATGTATTTTCTTAGGATTGGTGCCCAAAATTGTACTCCATATTCAAGGCGTGGTCTTACTAATGCTTTGTAAAGGGGCATAATTATGTTTACTTCCCTTCCATCCATTGCCCGTTTGATGCAAGATAAGATCCTGTTTGCCTTTGCAGCTACTGCATGACATTGGGCACTATTGCTAAGCCTGCTGTCTACAAGCACTCCTAAATCCTTCTCCATCAAGGATTCCCCCAATATATCTCCATTTAATTTGTAAGTCGCCTTTTTATTCTTGCATCCCAAATGCATAACCTTACATTTATCTGTATTAAACCTCATTTGCCATTTACCTGCCCATGTTTCCAGTCTCTCCAAGTCCTTCTGAAGAGAAATTACATCCTGCTCTGATTCTATTACTTTACACAATTTAGTATCATCAGCAAAGATGGAGACTTTGCTCTCAATCCCAAACTCAAGGTCATTAATAAACAAGTTAAAAAGCAGGGGTCCCAATACCGATCCTTGAGGTACTCCACTCACGACTTTAGCCCAACCTGAAAAAGTTCCATTTATGACAACCCTCTGTTGTCTGTCCTTTAACCAGTTTTCAATCCAGGTGCATATATTATTACTGAGTCCAATTTTCATTATTTTGTACACCAACCTCTTGTGTGAAACCGTATCAAAAGCCTTTGCAAAATCTAAGTAGACCACATCAACTTCATTACCCTGGTCTAAATTCCTACTTACCTCCTCAAAGAAACAAATAAGGTTAGTTTGGCAAGATCTATCCTTCATAAATCCATGCTGACTATTACTAATAATTTTGTTTTCCATTAGGTATTCCTGAATATTATCCCGTATTAAACCTTCAAGTAGTTTCCCTACTATTGAAGTCAGGCTTACAGGTCTGTAATTCCCCGGGTGTGATCTAGCTCCCTTTTTAAATATAGGCACCACATCTGCTTTACGCCAATCTTGTGGTACTGAGCCTGTGGAAATGGAGTCCTTGAATATTAAATATAATGGTTTTGCTATTACTGAGCTTAACTCCTTGAGAACTCTTGGATGTATGCCATCGGGGCCAGGTGCCTTATTTACTTTAATTTTTTCAAGTCGCTTATGAACTTCTTCCTCAGTTAACCAATTGGTCATTAATATGGAGGTTGTGGCTTCCTCCTGTGGCGCTACTATTGAACTTGATTCTTCCCTGGTAAACACAGAGGCAAAGAATTTGTTTAATACCTCTGCTCCTCTCCAATAATCTGCCTACCCATCTCACACTGAAAGGGTCCTATATTTTCTTTTCTCGTTTTTTTGTTGTTAAGGTACTTAAAGAACTTTTTAGGGGTGACCTTACTTTCTATTGCAATCCTTTTTTCATTATCCATTTTTGCTAATTTAATTGCCCTTTTGCAATTTTTGTTACATTCCTTATAATTCTGATACGATGTCTCTGTCCCTTCTGACTTAAAAAAATCTAAACACCTTCCTCTTCTTGTCCATTTCCTCCCCTACCTGTTTATTTAGCCACATTGGTTTTGACTTATTTCTTTTATACTTATTACCCAAGGGTATACACTGATAAGTGTGCTTTTCTAACAATGTTTTAAAGACTGCCCATTTATCTTCTACATTTTTCCCTGCAAAAACATCATCCCATTATATTACTACTAGATTAGACCTCAGTTTATTAAAATCTGCCTTTCTAAAGTTTAAAGTCTTTGTTGAACCCAAGTAATCTGTTTTTTGATCATTTATTTCAAATGAGACCATGTTATGATCACTGTTACCCAAATGTTCCAGGACTTGAATTTTTGTTATTACTTCTACATTGTTTGATATGACCAAATCCAGAACTGCCCCTCTCCTGGTTGGTTCCTCAATAATTTGGGTCCTATAATTATCTTTAAGCACCCCCAAAAACCTGTTTCCTTTTTGTTTTGTTTTCCAGTAGCTATTCCTGAATATTACCCTGTGTTAAACCTTCAAGTAGTTTCCCCAGTATTGAAGTCAGGCTTACAGGTCTGTAATTTCCTGGTTGTGATCTAGCTCCCTTTTTAAATATAGGCACCACATCTGCTTTACGCCAATCTTGTGGTACTGAGCCTGTGGAAATGGAGTCCTTGAATATTAAATATAATGGTTTGGCTATTACTGAACTTAACTCCTTGAGAACTCTTGGATGTATGCCATCGGGGCCAGGGCCTTGTTTCTTCCTCAGTTAACCAATTGTTCATTAATATGGCGGTTGTGGCTTCCTCCTGCGGCACTACTATTGAACTTGATTCTTCCCTGGTAAACACAGAGGCAAAGAATTTGTTTAATGCCTCTGCTTTTTCCTTATCTCCAATAATCTGCCTACCCATCTCACACTGAAAGGGTCCTATATTTTCTTTTCTATTTTTTTTGTTATTAAACAGTTCCCTATCCTCTCCTGTGACTTCTTTAACACGATCAGTTATAAAGAACTCACAGGAGAGGATAAGGAAGTGCTTTAAAGTACTGGTTGTAAAGGGACAGAAAATAAGATGAGAAGAAATAGAAGAAGAAATAGAAAGATTTTGAACATGAAAAGCCCAAAGGGCTGGTATTCCAGACCAGTAATGTAAACCAGGGATGAATGAATATGTAGCGATGGCTAGAAGACTGGTGCAGACTTGCAGGATTAAAATACTGTGGAAGGGATAGAACCCTGGGATTAGACAGCAAATTAGAGAAAGGTAGTATAAGGCAATATAGATAATAGTTGCAGGTAGTATAGACAAACTCAAGCATTGCTGAAATCCCAAATATTTAAAGATTCCACTGCAGAGATATCAGCTTTTGCAATAAAATGTTTCTGATATCTTCCTTGCACATTAGTCCTCATGTGCTCCAGAAAACAATGAACAGGAAAGTATTTGCTTCCATAATAAAATATGCATCATTCATATTTATATAATCTTAGCATTCTCTATTACTAGCTATTAGCTATTTTACTATTTGGAAACTGTAAACGTGTGAGAAGAAAAAAATAGATTGTTAAATCACTGTGTTGTTTCCTTTGTCGGTTCAATGCTTGTTGCATGTAAAGTTTTTCTTGTCCTAGTCAGAAATGTATACCTCCATTCACAAAATGTAAATACATGTATTTTTAGAAACATTAATCAAGCATTAGCATGCTACAGTAGGTATGATGATAATATAAAAGAAAAAAAAGACGTTTTACAGTAAACGTATTAAGAAACATGACATTTCTGTAACAAAACAAAAAGCAGGCAGACAAAGGTAAAACATTTTTTTTAGTTCAATCATGACTGAGAAAAATGATGTAAATGGCTTATCTAAGATATCATTTTTATGCAAAATGTTTCGTGCTGTTGATATAACATCAGTAAAGAAAAAAAATAGCGATAATTATTTTGTTAACTTTGTCTGTACAAGAATGTATACTAGTACATACCAGACTGGCATTAGACATACTCCTTTCAAAAGCTGGCTAGACTGCCCTGTTTCCAACTCTGTGAAAAATCTTAAATAATGAAAATGCAGCTACCGTACTTTCCAAGCTCTTGGTAGATATTTTCACTTACTTTGTCAATTTCAGTGGGGAAACAATGGTGGCATCTGTGCCCTGGTGCTAAGTGCTCATTTACATGCGGAGGCAGAGAGATATCCGTTTATTATCAATTTTATGCATTACTTCATTTCATGGTGTTAAAACAATTACATTCAAAGAGTTCAGCAGTCCACAGCCAAGCTATTCAGTGCTTCAGCAGCATCATATAATAACGTTATTCAGGGCGAGACACATACATCATAGTTTACAGACTTAGATGTAAAAAAAAAAAAAGAAGAAGAAAGAAATAGAGAAGCAGCAGTTCCTATAAAGCATGAACAGATTTTTGAAAACAGTAGAGTTATTACAATAAGAAGACAAACCTTTGGCAGATGGAGGAAAGATTTATGGACTTCAGAATTACTTCTTTTTAAAGTTAGCCACATTTTCTAGGTAAATCATTTACATTGTCAAATGTGTCACAATATATATATCAACACATCATGTTTATATAGCACTCTTCATGATCAATATAAAAAGGACAATGCACTAAGTATGTAAAGTGAATGGATTCAAGCAGAGGGCGCCTAAAAGTTTTATTATCACAGGGTTTCATGCAGATGTACAGAAGAATGACGTAAACTGAAGCAACATGTATTTATATGCTATATGCTTCATTCAGATTTGTATAGTGACGTGTCATCTTGCTGCAGAGTTTAAAGCGCTTTCTCAAAAATGAAAACATCTTTTTCTAACATAAAGGTGGGGGGTGGTAGCTTCCATGCTTTCTTAGTGGTGCAGTGCCTCCATCTTCTATACTCCCAGGAATATGGGATAGGACCCGTACAGAAGAACCTCCCTGGTACAGGGGTTGAATGCTCCAAACTCACAACACAGTCTTCGTATAAAAGTATAGTCTCTTTATTGATCAGATCAGCGACTCCAAATTTAGTGGCGTCCAGCAGCCACAACAACAGCAAAGCCCCGGTATTCACTCTCCTCCTCTCCTTTCCTCCAAGTCTCTCCTCCGACAGGATGGTCTGGGCTGGGGCGTCAATACCCCGCAGCCCACTTCAGAGGTTAGCCTCTGGGTGGAGACTGGATTCTCCCCATCACCCCCAGCAGCGGGGTGAGGGGCATTGGTCCAACAGGTCTATGGTACTATCAGCTCTACTAAAAGGGGCTGAGTCTCTCCATTCCTCTCTCTGCTCCTGCACGGCTGCACAGGTGAGACCGCACTGTCTCCCCCAACTCCTCGGACAGCACAGGACTCGAACTCGCCCAGCACTAACAGAACTGTCACTTACAGGAGCGGCTGCTAAATATAGAGTCAGCCCCACCCCCCTCTGTCTCGTGCCTGCAGCAGAGTCCGGGGCCTGCGTCTACCACTCAGGGCAGGGCTAGGAAGGGGGGAAAACCCATGATAACTACTGGGGCCTGCCCTTAACAGGACTTACCACAGTAGGAGGAAGATAGGTATAGCCCGTGCTGTTTACAGGGGGCTACACTCTCCCTATGGTAGAATCCAATGGTCCCCACTTGGACCTAGTTTTAGCAGACCCATCCTGTGGCGAACAACCTGGGAAACAGCACACAGTATGAGTCATTTACATTGCGGAATGAGGTAGTTAATGGACAACACAACCGGTTCTCCCAACATGGAGAACCCTACAGATAATGCTTTGGATCAGGCTTTCTTACCCGCCGCCCATTATGATCCGTGACGGTCACAGTGAACGATTGGACCGGCCCATGCTCAGGACAATAAGTTAGACCATGCATGTAGATACATCTACCTATGCTCCATATGCGGACCAACTCGCTTATTTTATCCTCATTATCATACCCTCCCTGACCAAACTTGGTCCGAAGATACTCTTGCACAGCCTCCCTGAGCCAACTATCCCTATTCTCTTCTATTTCTCTCATGATGGGCTCAGACACGTAAGGATACTCATATCCGTGGGACTGCCGGTATCTAGCAACTATGGCCTGGTCAGCTCGACTTAGTTTGGTGAGCTTGCGGTGCCCCGCCCTGCTTGGCAGTACCCAAAACACAGGCTCCTCCGGAGCTACTTCATCATACAAAATACTGGGGCCTTGGGGTACAATAACTTTCTGTTCTATCTCCCGAAACCGGTGATCTAACTCATCCTCCACCTCCCGAGGAGTGAAAGAACCAGCCGCCCACCAATGGTCAACAACATCATTCTTAATTAATAGGAACCGCGTACGGTCCACCCCCTCGTGGTATCTGCTGAACAGGGGCGCCCACCATTTATCACGGTGCTTATACTCTGTGGAACGACTAGGGCGTTCTACCTCAGACTCTACCTGAGATGATACACCTGACGTACCCACATCAGTAGATCGCGAGCAATCTCTCCTCCCTTTGGCGTTGATATATCTAGTAGGATTCATTTTATGAACCACTTTGCTGGTAGGCCCAGTCTCTACTGGAGTGTGGGACCCACGGGCCCTCCCTCTAGCTGCAGGAGAAAACGGCACAGGGTTAGGCACAGGTATAACACTTGAATACGGTATCTCCCAATCAGAACACTCATCGCTCAATTCCCAATCCCACAAGTCCTTGGAGTATTTGGGGTATTTACATAGCTTATCCCTGGTAGGTCCCGGTGGCACTACTCGTGACAGGGCAGGGGAAGTGGCCGGGCCGATGGAGCTATGGGCTCGGGCAGGGGCAACGTTCATGTCATTGTCCAGCAAGCGGGTGATACCGCGACCAGTGGACGCTTTCTTAGACGCGCTCGCCGCCATGCGTCGGGCTTCCCTGGAAGGGCCTCGACTCTGTAGGGTAGCCAGGGCAATGGCTGAATCTATGCTTCATGAGGAGAACACTCCTCCCGGCCTTCTCTTTCCGGTGGAACCGGAAACGTCATCATCAGGGGTGCCCGCAGAATCTCTATCCGCTCCATGGTCACGTACCGGAAGTGCGTCGAGGACCGGCATGGGCAGGGGTGGAGCCTCTGGTGCACGGCTGGACTAGTACGCCTCAAGCATCTCCTTCTCGTCCTCCGTGGTCGCGGCTGTCGCCTGGCGGGTGTAAGAGGGTGGTGGAGTCTCCTTACCGCTCCGGTACTGTTTGATGATATCGGGCTCCTCTAGGATTGTCTCGGTCTCTGTCTCCGTTTCCGCCGCACTGGGAGTCACCACGGCCGTGGGACTCTTACGTGTTTCCGGCCGCACCAGCACTCGCCGTTGGAAGGTCTCCGGACTCGTCTGCTCCCTCTTGAGGCCTCTGGGGTGGTTCGCCGGTAGGCGCATCGCCACCGATGTCATGCCAACCTCTTCCTCTGAGGATATCAAGATAGGTTCCTCCGCTAGGGAGTCACCCGGTTCTTCTGCGATACAACCAGTGGGTATAGGAACAAAGTAATCTCGCTCTGGTACCTCCACTGCGGTCGCGCTCTTCTCTGTCGACAGCTCGCTCAGTTCAATAGTGGGCTGGGCCTTGGTTCCTCCCGCTTGGGCAGGACGGGGAACCAGGGCAGTCTTGTCTTTGCCTTCCACCAACTCCGTTAATGTTCCTGGAGAGGCACCCCATGGGATCTCGATCAACGGCCACGGCTCGTTCGGCCAAAGATAGAACGTGCCACATTGAGGGCATCGGGCTTTGGTGCTAGGCACCGCGCCCGGTATCCCGCAGTGGACGCACAAACACCGGAGGTACTCGTGCTCAGCTACATCCACTGCCTCCTGGTAAGCCTCCTGGTAGTTGGTAAATTGAAGTGTTCATCTTGGACATGGTTCGCTCAGGGTTGGAACAGCTCAGTGTCTCAGCTCCTTGCTCCTCGAATGCCAGACAGAAGTGAAGCTTCTCGCTATGGCTTCCGGTCCCACCCTTCGCTGGGGAGGACTCTCCTGATTGGCTCTCCTGGAATCCAGAGGCGGGGCCTTTTCTCCTTTAGGGGGACGTGGCTTGGCTTTCTGACCAGTCACAGCACATGGGGGTGGGCTTTCAGCTTTCGCGCCGCTCCGCTCCTCCTGCAAGGAATCTGGGTTGGCGCCAGACTCTTGCACATTTCCCGCCACATTTTTCTCATTGTCTCTTTGCACAATTCACGTGCTTGCTCCAGGATTGGCGGGAACCCCCATTTTAGATCGTCTCTCTTGCTCCGCGGAGCACATGTAGGGACAGCTGCCATTTTGGATGCGTATTCCAAATGTCCATGTGCCCTATTCTCAGTGTCTACTGGGCATCTCGTAACTAAACACTGACTAACCTCCAAATGTATGCTCTGCATTCTGTTTTCCTACTAATATGAGGTGGCTTTACCCCAGGCTCAGCGGAACTCCTCTCCTCCATGCACTGTACTCGTTGTCTACCATGCAAGTGCTCTGTGGTGCGTTTGTGTGGGTGACTGCTAGTGTACCTCTCTTTCTTAGGTACGGCGTCTCCTACTTTTGGCCACTCATAGCGCGGGCCCTGGGCCATGGTTCCTGGACTAGTTAACAGGCTGACCCCCCCAGTTGCCTCACGCTATCTGCCTCAAGGGACTCGGACAGCTATAGCTAATCACCCCTCCTTCGCCACCTCCTAAGGGCGCCCAAGGCATACTGTGCGAGAGTCTACGCTCCCCTGACTACCCTCGGTATATGCAATTGCGCCCTTCCTTCTCCAGCACTTGCACGGAGAGTGCATCTCACCCTTCCCGTTCCGCCTCGCTGTAAGCCTGACCTGTTCTGGCATATATCTCTCAGCAGCGCCTCCAAATGTAACCCTTCTCCCCCCCCCCCTCCCCAGACTCATCTGTGGTGTCTAGGGTGCGTGAGGGAAGATTACATGCGCAGGGGTGGTACATACCTGCGTGGAACAGGAGGGCCTGAGCTTCCCGCGTTGTTATTGGGGAGACAGGACTAGGCTTCTGGGGTGGTAGCCTCCATACTTTCTTAGTGGTGCAGCGCCTCCATCTTCTATACTCCCAGGAATATGGGATAGGACCCGTACAGAAGAACCTCCCTGGTCCAGGGGTTGAATGCTCCAAACTCACAACACAGTCTTCGCAGCCCACCTCAGAGGTTAGCCTCTGGGTGGAGACTGGATTCTCCCTATCACCCCCAGCAGCGGGGTAAGGGGCATTGGTCCACCGGGTCTATGGTACTATCAGCTTTACTAAAAGGGGCTGAGTCTCTCCACTCCTCTCTCTCTCTCTGCTCCTGCACGGCTGCACAGGTGAGACCGCACTGTCTCCCCCAACTCCTCGGACAGCACAGGACTCGAACCCGCCCAGCACTAAAAGAACTGTCACTTACAGGAGCGGCTGCTAAATATAGAGTCAGCCCCACCCCTAATGATGTCAGCAGAGCCTCCCCTCTGTCTCGTGCCTGCAGCAGAGTCCGGGGCCTGCGTCTACCACTCAGGGCAGGGCTAGGAAGGGGGGAAAACCCATGATAACTACTGGTGCCTGCCCTTAACAGGACTTACCACAGTAGGAGGAAGATAGGTATAGCCTACAGGGGGCTACACAAGTGTACAGGTTAGATTCTAAAATGACAATAAGTGTGTTTAACATTAAAACATTGTACAAAACTTTAGCTAACAGATTCCATCAGTCAATGGAAAAAAAACATTGCGGAAACAAGCAACTAAGGCAAAAATGCTTTAATGAAGCCATAAGAAAAACAAATAATTTTAACTTTACAACCATGGGAAAATAAAATGAAATCTGCTGCTATAAATTAAAACTAAAAGAAAAAAAAAGCAATTAACAGCTTTCTGCTTGGTCTCCTTCAGGATATACCTCAAGCCACAATTACAGTATCACAAAATAAATACAGAAAAAAATTAAAACACAGAAGGGTAAATCACTGTGTTGCTTTCATAGAAGGCAAAAGATAAATTCCCACATGTTTGCATTCAAATCTGCAAAAACATGACAGAGCACTTCAGAAACTTATTAACTCATAAGTGTAATGGTACAATCTTTACTGTGTTATTAGTGTCAGAAATAAAACAGAATGTGGACAGACGTTCTTGTTGTATTTAATACAAAGGTTTGCAGCCTATGTTGTTCCTGTGACTGTGTCTTTCCTGACCATAGGAGAATGCTTTCTTTAAAGGAAGAAGATGTATTGTGGAGCAATGGTTAGAGGGATGATTTGGTATGCACCATGGGTTCTTTGGCTCTATTCCAGAAACTACAGGATCTTGAGATGATGTGCCTTAGCCAAGTTTTCAGTGTATTTGTTGTTATAAAATATGAGAGCGGATGGAGGCATAAGATGCTTATGAAAAAAATTACTTATAGCCACAATCTATTTATTTATTTTTACCCCGCTTTTTTTTACAGGATGAAAACCAGTGGGGTGGGGACCCCTTCCTACTGGGTATTAATCTCCCATATGGAGAAAAAAGGCTGTCAAATTTCAGGCAACATCATTGATTGTGGCTTCTATTTAGACAGCCATTTAATTAACCATTATTACCTTGATGGTATCTTCACTGGAATATCTCTGGAAGGAGTTGCCAGAGTTGTATTGTATTGTATTGTATGTCTTTAGTTATATAGCGCCATTAATGTACATAGCGCTTCACAGTAATAATACACGGGGTAATCAAATAAATAACAGATCATCTAAATAACAGGTCATGAGAATAAGTGCTTCAGACATAAAAGTAACATTAAGGAAGAGGAGCCCCTGCTCCGAGGAGCTTACAATCTAATTGGTAGGAAGAGAGAACATACAGAGACAGTAGAAGGGCATTCTGGTAAGTGCATCTGCAGGGGGCCAAGCATTATGTATCATGTGTCCAGTATTATCCACATTGTTAGTCATATGCTTCTTTAAGCAAGTGGGTCTTAAGGTGGGTCTTAAAGGTGGATAGAGAGTGTGCTAGTCGGGTATTGAAGGGAAAGGCATTCCAGAGGTGCGGGGCAGTCAGCAAAAAAGGTTTAAGGCGGGAGAGGGATTTAGATACAAAGGGGGTAGAAAGAAGGCATCCTTGAGAAGAACGCAAGAGTCGGGATGGTGCATAACGAGAAATTAGGGCTGAGATATAAGGAGGGGCAGATGAGTGTAAAGCTTTAAAACTGAGGAGGAGAATTGAGTGTGAGATGCGGGATTTGATCGGAAGCAAGGAGTTGGATTTCAGGAGGGGAGGGGAGGAGACAAATTTAGGAAAGAGCAGAGCGATTCTGGCAGCAGCGTTAAGGATAGATTGTAAGGGAGAAAGGTGAGAGGCAGGAAGGTCGGACAGCAGGAGGTTACAGTAATCAAGACGGGAGAGAATGAGGGCAGGAGTCAGAGTTTTAGCAGTCGAGAAACAGAGGAACGGGCGTATCTTTGTGATATTGCGGAGGAAAAAGCGAATATGAGAGAGGAGTCAAGTGTGACCCCTAAGCAGCGTGCTTGGGCTACTGGGTGAATGATCGTACTTCCAACAGTAATGCAAGGTTTTGGAGGAAGTATAAGGAGCTCTGTTTTTGCCATGTTGAGTTTAAGGCGGTGGAGGGCCATCCAGGATGATATAGCAGAGAGACATTCAGAAACTTTGGTTTGTACAGCAGGTGTAAGGTCGGGTGTTGAAAAGTATATTTGTGTGTCGTCAGCATAGAGGTGATAATTGAACCCAAAAGATGTTATTAGGTCACCTAGAGAGAGTGTGTACAGAGAAAAGAGAAGAGGTCCCAGGACAGAGCCCTGGGGTACCCCCACAGAGAGTTCAAAAGAGGAGGAGGAGGTGTTAGCAGAAGAGACACTGAAAGTACAATGGGAGAGGTAATAGGAGATCCAGGATAGAGCTTTGTTTCAAATACCAAGAGTATGGAGAATGTGAAGTAGAAGAGGGTGGTCCACGGTGTCAAATGCTGCAGAGAGGTCGAGTAATATGAGCAGAGTGTAATGACCTCTGTCTTTGTCAGCATGGAGGTCATCAGTTATTTTATTGAGGGCTGTTTCCATGGAGTGAGCTGTGCGGAAGCCAGATTGTAGAGGGTTTAGGAGAGAATAGGTGTTGAGAGTTGAAAATAGTATGTTTCAGCTCTGGAGAACTACATCGGTTCTAATCCTGTAAAATAAAAATGGGGTTAGTTATGGGGGATTGCTGCTTTAAAACACTAGCCTCACTATGTAGCTGCAGTTTTACCTTTGATAACCCCCCTCATGACCATGTCAGGAATCAGTCAGAAGTGGCTTAAGACAACCGCGTTACAGCCATATAAGCAGTCTTTAAACAAGGAAATGAGCAAGGAATTCTTAGTTCATGTTTATTTTGTCTTTTTCATGTTCCTGTTCATTGTTTTTGTTTAAACATTTTGTTAAATACATTTTCAAAGAGTGATAAAAAATAACAATTATACCACTTTCGTGATTGTTTTAACTTGTTAACATTCATTTAATTAATTCATGGCTGTAAACATATTGTGCAGGGCACATAACTGAAGTATAGGTATTGAACTAGAGGCATGGTGGGTAACAATCTTGTGATGACATTGGGTATGGATTTTAAGAGGGGTCATAGTGGGTAATGGGTAAGGGTAATGGAGGGAGGTTACAGTATATAAGGGTGCACTGACTGACAAAAACAGAGAATATTTCAACATTAATACTTCCAGACAAAATATGTTGGCTATGACCTGTTCCGGACTTGTCTCACTCCCCTATTTATTCCTCAGCTGCAGAAGGGGGTCCTCTGGATCTCCCTTGTATTCAGGCTCTATGTTACCCAGCAAACAAGCATTATTTGCTATATTACAACAGGCAATAATAATATGAAATCAGTGTCAGGGCTATACTGTAGCAAACCACCGGATTTATTTAAACACCTAAAGCTATTTTTCAACAATTCAAATGTCTGTTCTATAACAAAATGTGTAGATATATGTGCCTTACAATACCATGTTTCTGCTGGAGGCGGAAGGCTGAAGATTAGCAAGCGGGGTTAGAAGCCATATCCATCATCCATATCCTGCGTCACCTGGGGAAACACACAGACATAAGTATAATAATATTATTTAGATTAAGCTACACATTCGTAACATTTTGCTATTCTTTGGCATTACTGTGAATTTTTGCAATTCCATAGACAGCAGACAGTACTTTGTAAAGAACCAGAGGCTAAATAATTAAATTAACACAGCCCTTTCACCAGACCATGAATGGCTTCTGTCAGTGTGTGACTCCAAATCTGGTCATAACCTTTCATAAAGTCTCAAATAAACCAGTTTTCAAGCAAAACTGACCAATCACCTCCTCTTCTCAAAGAGGCCTTGGCCAAAAGACTCTAAACAGCATAGGAGCCACTGCTCTCTCCTTTCCCCCACCAACAACCCCACCAACATTCACAACCGCACCCTACCCAACAAATCTAACCAATCACACCAGCCAACACCCCCAACCATCCTTACCTCTATCTCTCTCTGTAATCTCTGTAAATTCTGACACAGTACCCACAACACATCCGCCATCTTTCCCACAAACATGCCTACATCAAGACATCCTTTTAAACCTAGCAAATTAGTTATTAGACTATAATTGGATTACCTACTATAATTAGATAACAACAAAAAGAGTGAACCTATGAAGATTGTTGAGAATCTCAATTTAAATAGGGTAAATGCAATTTCCTTTACATTACCCCTCATGAGAGACATTTAGGCTGTGTAATCTCTCTATCTTTGTTAAAACATTGCCTCACATGAATTTAAGGTTTTTTAAGAATTGAGTTCTGTGTAGAAATGTCCATAAATATCTACTTTTTTTAATGTGTATATTGCATGTTGAAAAACAAAAAGAACGATTCCTGCGCTCCTACCAATTAGGCTAAAATAAAATAATAATCTCATGAAAAAGGTTATTTTGTTAAACCCTTTGGCCAAAGCATTTGTAAGCCTGCATGTCACGTCAAGGCATACCCGTATGCAGGTACCTACACATATGTAATAGTTGTCCCATGGACTGGTGAAAAAAGTATGAAAGACCTGAAAGGGTTAAATAAAGCATAAGCTTATGTGAGTAGTGCAATTAAAATCTGTCTAAAGCAGTATCATAGTTACCTTACTATAGAGGCAAACTGGGTGCACAATTTCCCTGGTGTGAAAATAAAAAAAACTTCACATATTTCTCTCACCTACCATTCAATAGAGGGTGATGTCCAGACTGACACTGGGTGTATTATACCTGCACTAATTGGAAAATTGGTAGGGGCTCAGTAACTGCTATGTAAAGCAGATGTTGTACATGAGCTACAGCACTACTTGGATTAATATGTGCATATGTTATAAAGATATATATAAATGTAGCCATGCATGTAAAATGGTCTGCAGTTGTCTCCCCTGCTGGCAGTAAACCTGGTAAGTTACAGGGATGCCAGCAGTAATTATGGAGGTTTGCCCTCATACCCTGGTGAGGTGCCCTATGTATGAGTGGGAGTGACTTCCAGCTCTGAGTCCACAGTTAGTGACATCAGAGTTGTGACAGCTCCTGAAGTATATTAGGCACAGCACTGCCCAAAAGTTAGTTGGTTGCTGGAGAGCTGAGTTGTTGGGAAGGAAGGACCCACTAGTGCAGTAACTAGTGGTCCATGTCTACATTAATCTAGAGAAGAGCCACACTGTGTGCAGGGACCTGGCACAGGGGTGATCTCCCTACTGGGAGAGGGGATCCCACTCCATTGGGAGGGCGTACCTGGCAAAGGGACAGCATAGAACAATGTGCGGCTGAGACAGCTGGCTTTGAAGCTGGCTTGCCCACCAAGCTACAATAAACAGCTGGCTTGCCCACCAAGCTACAATAAACATGTCTTGTTCAATGATACCCCCACTGTGTGAGTGTGATGTTACTCTCCAGTGGACGGCACCACCAAGAAGGAGTTCTTCATCAGGACCATCTCCCTGCGGATGCATAGACTCTGATGAGGTGGAGGCGCTGCACGTGATATAGGTAGGACTCGCATGCACTACCTCAGCTACCTGTCCTGATTGACAATCCCAAAAAACCATCATGCGGGAGACTCAGGTGTCCTGTTGCTTACAGGTGCACCACCAAACACGACCATGTAATGGGGTTGGTTAGACCACACGGGCCAATATCAGATTGGGTGGGTCACACCAAGAGGGAACAACCGTTACAGTTGGAGGCGCTGCTGAGATACCTGTCAACAGGACAGGCTTTTGCTAGGCACACTGGGAAACAGGGAGAATGTCTGCTGCCACTTTGTGCTGCGTGGGAAGGAGCCAGGTGTAGTCAGGGGAGCTGCTGGAGCTGCAGGCCGCACGGACGCCCTGGGATCCTGCGAGGAGTTTAGTGGGGCTGGAGCAGGGCTATATCTGTCCGAGTCCCTTGAGGTAGTGCTAGTGGTAGGACGCCTAAAGGAATAAACTGGTAACGTAGTTCAGGAATCCTGGAGAGGGTCTGCGCTAGACTAGCCAACAGTAGGTAGACGCCCAAAGTACTGCATGGAAGATCCAGAGTACTCTAGTCCATTCAAGACCACTTACCATAGGGAGCACAGACTGGGAGGAAGGAGATACAGCAGACGCCAAGTGTGTGAGCCCAGCCTGTGGTAGTGCAAACACGAGTCAGATCTACATTAGGTACACAAGGTGGTGCACAAGGCATTTTTATTGTATCGGTGTGGCAGCTGCCCAGCAAAGAGGAGCTCCATGTACAATAAAATAATATACAGTAGCCCAATGGCGATCGCAAGAATGGAAGATCCGCGCGGTGCGGAAGGTCCAAGATGGAGAACGGAGGCTGAGTGAGAGAGCGCAAATGACATGTGTGCGAGTGAAGAGCAAGCTACAGAAGAGACTTTTGTGAGCCTGTTATGGAATGGTGCGAAAGCTGTGATTGCACCGTGTTGGTCCTGCTGCGGACCTTGGGGTAGTAACCCTGAGGACAGTGAAGAGGATCTAATTGTAAGATGGGAGGAACGTAATGGACTTGCTTGTCATTCGACGTACAAACAGTCAAAAGCTACCTCAACAGTGAATCAGAGTGACATTGCTAACCAAAATGGTGGTTCCCCCTTCTCTGGGAGACCGCGTGGGCCAGTTGCAGAAAATATTGCAAATACGCAACTTGCAGAGAGTTGGCCAGGAGTGGCGCCAACGGGAAGACTCCACCCTGGTGGAGAGTATGGCGCGAATGCTGGAGCCGCGCCCACATGGACTATGACTAACTCAGCCCCTTTGCTGGGTCATGAGACTAAATCGAGGAACCTCCCTCCAGTTTCCACAAGGGGGAGTGGTTTCCGGTTGTGGCGGATGCGGATGGAGTTAGCTGGAGAAGGGGTTGGCAAACCAGCCCCTGCACTTCAGTTGCGAGGAGCCAGCAAGTTGAATAGACCACTAGTGCGAGTGCCTCCTCTAGTGACTATGGCTTGTAAATCAGAAGAAGGGTCAACGATATCCACCCATCCCTACTCGGCCCCAGGAGGCTTCCTGATACTCCGAGTGGCGGGTATAGAAACGGTGGCATGTCTGTGCCTGAAGTGTCGACTGCCGGGCGGTGCTGTGAGCTCTACGGCGCGATGTGCACAATGCGGCCTACAGTACCTGTGGCCAATGCCGACCTTCGTACCGGTCCAGGCAGTGGAGACCGCGGGAGATATTGCCATGCTGGCGGCGGAACTCCCCGGCGTGCTCTGGAGGGAGTCTGATGATCCCGAAGAAAGGGGATCGGGCCTGACTATTAAAGCCGAGCCAGATGAGAAAACTGACCACCGACGTGGTGATAGAAAAGGGGCTCACCGCCGATCCCCGAGTGGAATGCCCCGGCCTAACGCGAAGTTGGAGTCCTCGGACGAGGACACCGCCAGTCCTATTGCGATGACGGCCCGACCACGGGTGAGCCACAGTGGCAGTACGGTTAAACCAGTGCCACTCACCTGTGTCGGAAGTGAGCGTAGCAGAGTGTCACCCGTGCAGCGGCAGCCCGAGAGGCGAAGTCCCACGGCCGTGGTGACCAGCGGTTCCGATGGCGGCAGATCCACCCCAACACCACGGAGCGGTAAGCAAAGCCCCTGCTATTACCAGGTTCCGAGGGTGGCAACGGTGGAGGAGGGACGGAGCAAGGCCCGAGCGGTGCCACAGCGGAAAAAGGCGTTGCCGGATGTAGTTGTGGAGGAAGAGGTTCCGCTTGGGGACCCAACCCAAAATGGCAGCAAGACACGTGCGTGCCAGGATGTCGTTTCCGGTGGGCAGAGCGGACCTGATGGAGAGATGATAGCGCCTCTTCGTTCGAGCAGTGTCAGCCGATCACCAAAGTTGAAGAGGAGCGGGCACTCGACGCGGAAGCTGCAGAGCAGTGAGACCGGAGAAGCGGAGAGCCCATGCGGTGGCACCAGACCAGGTAGCGGTGAAGAGCGGGTCGAAGCCCCGCGGATACCCACTGCCCGGCCCTATGCCCAAACCCCGACCCTAGTCAGACCCAAGGCCCTAGTTAAAGCCCCAGCCCCAGCCACCTTTTCTTTTGGTTCCACCTCAAGCTTAGGGATGTCAGGGGATTCCCGGGTCACGTCGGAGGAACGGACTGAGGGGGGCTTGGACTGGGGGACATCTGATGATGGTTCGGTGGGTGGGTGGGAGGTATTCGCGGCATGTATCCGCATCTAGTGATGGCCTAAGCGTTGTGAGTGTCACCCTAGAAAGTGGGCCCAAGAGGGTGGGATCACAGTCACGGTCTACCGGGACCTCCAGAGTGTCCTTCTGGGGGGAGCTGGAAGAGGGGGAGTCAGTGGAGTCCGCTCAGGAAGAAATCAGGGAGACCCGGTGGTGGGCCCCCTTATTTGAGGGATACGAGGCCTGGCTAGATAGGACCCGGTTCATTTTGGATAGAAATGGGGTGGTGGATTATTGGTGGGCCAAGGGAGAATTTACCGAAGAGGAGCGGTTGCAAGCCATACAAGCGACATGGTACAATATTAGTCGAGGGCTAATAGAGCCATTGGGGCCCAGTGGGCTTGAGGATCCGGTCATGGGTGTTGCCAGGGAGAGCGGGAAATACTAAGCTGATAAGGGCCTGTCGAGCAGAAAGGGCAATTGTAGCTAAGTTCAAAAACTCCCATGGGCTAGAGTATCCCTATGTCCCCGAACCCCTCATGCAGGAGATAGAGGATCACAGGGATAGATGGCTCAGGGAAGACATAGAGTTGAAACTGCTAAATAAAAGGGGTAAAATTACTGGGCACAGAGCAGAAGAGAGGATCTCTCAGCTAGTGCGAGTATGGAGCATCGGGCGCAGCATATATATGCACAAGGCAGTAAATAGACCCGAGAGTGTCTTGCCCCGGTAATATAGCATCACCGTGACCGACATGGCAGGAAGGGAGGTGAAGAAACCAGATCCTCACCACTATTATTAGGAAGACAGAATAGTGAGGTCTGTTTCTACCTTGAGTGACCTCTGCTGGTCAGTGAGCGCTACGCAGTTAATAATTATGACACAAGAATGTTGTTTGATTAATTATGTGTTTCATTTAACAGTGCTTCCTGGAACAAGGTACACCAAATTTAGGTCCCAGCCGGGGCGGTGGGGATTCACCAGGGGGAGATTGTAGCCATGCATGTAAAATGGTCTGCAGTTGTCTCCCCTGCTGGCAGTAAACCTGGTAAGTTACAGGGATGCTAGCAGTAATTATGGAGGTTTGCCCTCATACCCTGGTGAGGTGCCCTATGTATGAGTGGGAGTGGCTTCCAGCTCTGAGTGCACAGTTAGTGACATCAGAGTTGTGACAGCTCCTGAAGTATATTAGGCACAGCACTGCCCAAAAGTTAGTTGGTTGCTGGAGAGCTGAGTTGTTGGGAAGGAAGGACCCACTAGTGCAGTAACTAGTGGTCCATTTCTACATTAATCTAGAGAAGAGTCACACTGTGTGCAGGGACCTGGCACAGGGGTGATTTCCCTATGGGGAGAGGGGATCCCACTCCATTGGGAGGGCGTACCTGGCAAAGGGACAGCATAGAACAATGTGCGGCTGAGACAGCTGTCTGTGAAGGGCAGCTTGCCCACCAAGTTACAATAAACATGTCTTGTTCAATGATACCCCCACTGTGTGAGTGTGATGTTACTCTCCAGTGGACGGCACCACCACGAAGGAGTTCTTCATCAGGACCATCTCCCTGCGGATGCATAGACCCTGATGAGGTGGAGGCGCTGCACGTGATATAGGTAGGTCTCGCACACACTACCTCAGTTACCTGTCATGATTGACAATCCCCGAATACCATCATGCGGGAGACTCAGGAGTACTGTTGCCTACAAGTGCACCACCAAACACGACCATGTAATGGGGTTGGTTAGACCACATGGGCCAATATCTGATTGGGTGGGTCACACTAAGAGGGAACAACCGTTACATAAAGATATATGGGGATTTGTGTAGCTTTAAACTGTGGGTAGTGGAAGTTGGTAATGAGGGGCGGGGGCGGGATGTGTAGTGGGTTGTGGGTATGTATAGATGGTGATTTACGACAATAAAGAGTTAATTTAAGGGTTACAATATGTCATGTTAATATTATCAGCCACACCAGGTTTCTAGACAGAACATAGAGTCTAACATCCATCTATCAAATCTTTTTACCATTTTTATATTTACCGATTCAAGGGATTTGAAGCTTACACACATTGGTTTTTTTTTAATAGCAAAGAAAGAAAATAAACTGTTCAATGAGTGCAAAGTAGAAATGGGTGATATTTTTTTGCTGAGAATTGCAATCTCTGTGAATTGACCAGTTCCTTTATGCCGCGGATTTTCATTGACCAGTCTCAAAAATGCCAATTTGTTTAATTTTTCCATCACTGGAAGTTCACAAACGGATTCACATGTAAAAACATCTGAATTCTCAAACAGATTTGTATGTATTCTAATTCTAATTAGGTCACATTAGTTAAAAAGGATATGACATCATCCCTGAAAGTGATGTCACATCCTTTTTAACTAATGTAAACTATCACATGGTACAGCAACCAATGAGATTGTCTTCAATCCCATTGGCTGTAATATCATGTGATATGAGACGTGGTTTTAAGGATGTGACGTACCTCCCTTGGAGATGACGTCACATCCTTAAAAAAATAAATATGGGGGGGCGTGTCTATGACGTCATCCAGGACGGTCGGGTAGAGGAAGAGCTCCTGAGACCCTTCTGCATAAACTTGCTTTCTAAGGAGTTTCAGCCCGACCAAAAACTTATAAAAAGCCCCTAAAAGGTTCCTAAACCCGGCAGGATGGCAAATAAGGGGAAAAATCCCCCGACTCACGGAGCTAATAACTTCTTTACCCCCGCAAAGCGGCCCACAGAAGCGGGTGGAAAGTGGCAAGATGGCGCCCAGACTCCAGGCCCACGAGGCGCACAAGTCCCCCCCACCCGCAGATGGTGGCATCACGAAGGCATACTTGGAGGAACTACATGCCAAACTACAGCGCTCACTCCAAACTAATATCAAGGAGGCGGTGGCCGAAATCCGGCAGGATATCAATGGCCTCCAGGAGCGCACCACCACGTTAGAAACCAGACTCGACGAGGCCTTAAACCATCAGTCAGAGGCGGACGACGAAATCATCCGCTTGGGCCACGAAATCAATACCCTGCGGGATGGCCTGGAGGACCAGGAAAACAGGGATCGACGCCAGAACCTTCGCATCCGCGGCATCCCTGAGGCGATCCTACCGGCGCACCTGCGGGCCTACCTGGTGGATTTTTTCCTTCTCCTGTGCCCAGACCTCGAGCCAAGAGACCTGGAAATCGACAGAGCGCATAGAGCTCTGGGTCCACGCTCCAAGGACCCTAATCGCCGGTGGGACGCGATCATGCGACTGCTACACAGCTGTTCTACCAAAGATAAGCTGATCGGTGCAAGCAGGGAGAGAAACACGATCGCGTTCCGAGGCGAGCAGCTACAGGTCTATAACGACCTTTCTAAACTAACCGTGGACAGGCGCAAGGCTCTTCGCCCTTTAACACTGCTCCTGAGAGAAAAAGGGATAACATACAAATTGGGATTCCCCTTCAAACTGGTGGTTCCCCACAAGGGCAAATACCTATCAATTAGGCACCCCGAGGACATGGCACCCTATGCCAAAACCCTGGGCCTCCCAGACGATCCCTTCCAGCCTACCCACTCAGCCGGTGACCGGACCCGGGAGAGGGACGACGTACCTGTGAGGACCTCTGAGAGAATCGCGGGTCAAAAGCAAATCCGGGAAAAATGAGGGGCCGCATAGAACCAATCACAACTTCCACCCGGTAGAATACCTCCATCCTCCCCACAAAACATTAAAAAACATAAAAACAGCCCTCAAAATGGCGCCGGGCACATCCTTACCTTTCCACGTGGTCCTCCCCTCGACCCAGGCCTCACCGGTCATCTAACCCAGATACAGCCTTGCAGCCAGCCCCTGAGATCTCACCAAGGATACACCAGCCACAAAACGGCGAATAGCTGGCTCCGGAGCCCCGCAGTGGTCCACGATCCTCACCTGGCTGACCGCCGACATCAGCTTCACAGTTCCCCCAAGATGGCGGCCGGAGTGCCCATACCTCTCCTCGTGGTCCTTCACCGATCAGCGGTCGCTCAGCTGCCTTGCTCACCAAGATGGCATCCGAGGAGGCCCTACACCACCGAGATGAGCTCCGACTGACGTCACCGCATTGCGTGACGGGCTCACGTCAGCGACGGCTGCATTACCTGTATATGGCGGTGGCGGCGGCGTCGGAGCGTGATGACGACATCCGGCACAGAATGCTGGACTTCCCCGGCGGCACCCCCTGGAAGATCTCCTTCACTACCCCTTCCCCCTCTCGGCCAGGGTTGCCTTAGCGCTCCCCCCCCTCGGCCGGGGGGGCTGCGCCATGTTGTATGCCCCTGCTCAGGACGCCCGATCCCCCTTTCCCCCCCCCCCGCCCACAACCGCGAAAACCCAAGCAACGCGAAACAGAACCCCAGCGGCCAAACGCCGAAAGACAGGGTTGGTACAAATGTTCCACACATGTCCCGTCCGCCTCCCCACACATGTCCCAAGGTCAGCACTGTCCCCCCCGTCCTACTGTCGCACTTCCCCACAACAGCATGCCCATCAAGAGGAGCCCCCGACTCCCCGCCCCCCCCCCCACCCCGAACCCCTAAGGACAAGCCCATCACGTTGAATCCCCTCTATCCCCTTACCCCCTCTCCCCCCTCCCCCCCTCTCCCTCTACCCTTACCTCCCCTGTCCACATCATCCCCCCCCTCCTCCCTCCCCACCCCCTCCCACTCTCCCCCCTCCACTTTCTCAGCCCCCCCCTCTCTACTACCCCCCCCCCGCACTCCCCCCGCCAACAAACTACCCCGCCCCCCCGCACATCCTGTTCCCAACTACACAGAGCATGGAGGGGTGAATGGCAGCCCTAGCCGCACAGAGCAGCGAGAGGGCGGGAGTTTCAAACTCTGGCGAGCCCCTAATGACTAAACGACTGCACTCTGCACAATCTACACATGCCCAACAGAACGGAGTGTTTGGGGTGAAAGACAGATTGGAATTGGCTAGTGAAATTTGTCTTGGTATAGTAAATCGCTTAATTGGGAGTGAACACATTTTTCTATGACATGGATAGTATTGGGAGAAGAGAGATTGGCCTGTAGTTTGAGACAGTGTTGTTGTCCCCACTTTTGAAGATTGTAACAACTCTGGCAGTTTTCCAGGTCTTACGGATATGGCCTGCAGACAGAATAGAGTTGGCTATGGAAGCAATTGGTTTGGCAATGGATGGGGCACCAAGACTTAGGAACTTAGATTTCAGTAAGTCAGGTCCACATTGGCTGCTTAGTTTTAATTTGAGGAGCGCTTGTGTAATCTTCGGATACTGGGAAAAATTGAAAATTGTATGCAGTGTTGGGAGAGGGTGGGGCTATAGGGGTACTCACAGAATGAGATTCATGTTTGTGGTTTGGGTTGCGTTTTGCTAATAAGTTAGTAGCACACCCCACACAGTAATCATTGAATGCATTTGCAATGTCAGTGGGGTTTGTCAGAGTAATATCCTCCTTAGTGATATTACTTGGTTGTTGATGGTTGGAAGGCTGGAATATATTGTTGATAACCTTCCAGAAGTTTGATTTATTCTGGAGGAGATTGTCAGACTAATATTGTGCTTTTGCGTGTCTTGTTTGCCTTGTGCACATGTTCCGCAGGCATCTGTAGTGATTGAGATCCTTGGTAGTGCCAGTTACTTTGTAGCTTTTCCACAAAGCATCCCTGAAATGGTAGGGTGCTATAAGGTCAGTTGTAACCCACGGTAGGTGGGTCCCCCATACTCTTATTCTGTGTAGTAGAGCATGGGTATCACTGAGTTTTAAGAACTCTGATTGGAAATAGTCGAGCGCAGAATCAGGGTCTGGAATTAAGTTTATTCTGTATCAAGAGCAGTTGGTAAGGTCAGCCAGAAACTGTTGTGGGTTAAAGTTTCAAAATGTTCTAGTGGGGAGAACTTAAGGGCTTGATTGGGGTGGTTTAATTTTCCTTACACAGTACACTATTGCATGGTCACTGAAAATGTCCGGAAGAATGCCAGAGGATTGGATTCTGCTGGGATTTGAGGAGAGAATCCAGTCTAGCAAGGAATGGTTATGAGATTTCAGGTTTGTCCGTATGGGTTGGGAAATGAGTTGAGTTAGGTTAAGTGACTTGAGTTGTATCTGGATTTTGTGGTTTTTAGGGTCGAGCCAATCGAAGTTGAAATCCCCAAGAACTAGCAGCTCACTGTTCTCATTCTGAGAGGAAATGGAGCCAAGAAACTGGGTGGTGTCAGTCAGGGACTGTAGAGGGGCTTTTGGGTTGCGGAACATGCCAGCAACCAAGATGGGCTTAGAAAAGGGAGGCAGATTTTGCCAACTAGGATTTCAAAAGAGGGTGGGCTTGAGGGGCAATTTAACTTTGTACATTGTAAGGTGTCTGCAATATAAAATAATACCCCTCCTACTCTCTTTGACTTATCTATTCTAGAAATGGAGTATCCCTGAATGGCAATATTTGCATCTGGAGTTTTAGGGGTGTCACGGTAACTTATGACAGGTTGTAATTTACACCAAATATATATAAGTGGGTTGAACTGGACGAGACTTAGATATGATAAAATATAATTTATTCCTTGATAAAGGTGAGCACACGAGATATACAAATAACAGACAAAATATGGACACTCACTTAAGATGGAAATGATGAAACAGTCACATCTAGACTGGCAGTTCATACAGCAATCTTCATAATCCCAAGACACGAAAAAGACAATAGCCATAGGCTGAGCCTGGTTCTTATACAATTATTTCCCATTGAACACAACCTAAACCCAGCCCCTCTCATAAATCAGTGGTGAGGTTGACAGTTTTCTTCAGAGTAAAACTCCTCCCACCCAAGGACGTTTAAAAACTGTTTTTCCTATCTAAATAACTTCATAACTTCAGTTCAGTAACACTTACTGGCACGCGAGACATATTAATACATTCCGGCACGCATGACGCTCCCAATGAGACTAAATATTACCGTGTAATACTAAAATTAAGAGACATATTAATATCTGTCGCTTAGGACCTGCTACACATCATGTGTTTGTAATCGTTATGTGCGAATCAGTCCCACGAATACACATATGTAGCTTTTAGCACGTTCAGCCGAGGACATCTCTTAATATTCTTATATTTAATAAGGTCACTCATTCTGATATCTGCTTGCGTAACCGCACCCCTGGCCCCCATCAATACATCCTTTGAACCAGAGACCCCTGGGTAGTGGACATTTGTCACCTGGTGTTAGATTTCACACCCAATGCCCGAGACCTCCTTTCCTAGCTGTCTCCCAGCAATATATGTTAACATACACCAAACCCCCTCTGTACTTGTTCACACCCAAACTTCAATCAAGCCTTTTGAAGACCAGATATTTCTGAAAAGACACATCACATTTGTATTTTCTTAAACTGTAGCTCATTAACCCCTTAAGCCCCAGTGTGTGTGTGGTGCAGACACTGGCCCAGAAACAATACATTTATACAGTGGAATAAACATTTGGATATTGAAGCAAGGCAAAACACATTACTGGACCTCAGTCCAGTTAACCCCTTGCTTCCCTGATGAGAGTAGAGTGTGGCCAAATGGGGTTGTAACCCCTTTAATCCTGGGCCAAATCCTCTCTATCGTCACAAGGGGTTAGCCATGTTTCTGTGAGAACGATGGCTTTGGGTTTTATGTATAAGGCACCATGCCCTTAGTTCATCCAGTTTGTGCAGCAGCCTCCGGAAATTTATATGGGTGACAGATAGACCTTTTTGGAATTTGAAGGGGGCATTCTCAGGGTTATGGGACAGAATTGAAAAGAGAGGGCCTGGGTTAGGTTCAATATCACCTGCTAAAGAGAGTAATAGTATGAGTAGAAAGTTGATTAGTTGTTTGCAAGTTGTAAATTTGTGATGTTTGCCATTAGAGTGAGCGGTTGTTATTGTGCTGGTTTTCAGAGTTCTCCACCAACATTCAGTAGATAATGCAAGGCTTTTGAGTAATCCAGGGTGTATGGTGATATTGGATGTGGGCCAGGAGGAAGGAGTTTGCAGTGGATAGAGAGAGTAACATTTCCATGAGGCCACGAGAATGAAGAAGGAAGAACGAGAATGGTAAGGGCATACCAGGTTCATTATCACAGAGGTAGGTATGCTGCATGAAGCTATTGTGAGCCAAGTGAGTGTGTGCAGACTAAACAGCAGTGGTGTGCTTTTTTCTTGTTAAAATGTTGTGCTGCAATGCAATGCTAGGGCCTATTCAGGGTTTGCTGAGCATGAGGGGGGTGAGGGTTGGGGAGGGGGAGGGCAGTTGTGTGCAGTCAGTGTTGGGAGAGGCTGCAGTAAAATAAGGTGTAAATGGGTGGGGGGGTTAATTGTCCAGGCTAACAAGCATGGGATCATAGTTTGGTCAGAGTAGCTCACCATTTATTTATTGTGTAGAAAAGTTTGCAGAAGATGCAGCCCCCAGTCAACCTCTAGTCAAACTATAGTTTAACTATATATTCTCACTTAAAAATGATCACTTAAAATGCATCACTCTAAAATGCCAATGCAAACTCATAGGATCATACTTACAAAGAAGTAGTCTTCTGCCATAACACACCTTCTTTCAGCGCCAAAGGCCTTATGGGAGAAAACTGCTTTGTACAAATGTCCCATTATAGTATATCAGACCTGAGAGCACTTTCGATTGTAAGTAAGAAGAAGGAATGTTGACAACAAAAATATATTGCATTTGTTGTTATGTTGCTGTAATTATTTCTTCTACATGTATCCCCCTTTCCCCATATATAAGGGAACTACTAGTGCTGCCGTACCTGCTTGGCTTACAGGAGGCCTGATCCTCCGTGGCTGGGAGCATGGGGTGATCATGTTTGATGGTATACAGGCCTCCACCTGAGAGAGATCCTAACACAGTAATATAACCTCTCCCAGGAACCCACCAGTAACGAATAAGAATACACACACAGTATGTTTAACTTATATTTACTAAACTAATAAACACAATACTGTACATAGCCACCCAAGGCCGTACCCACACAGTACCCCCAATGTCTGACAACCACCTGGTCCACACCCTGGTGAGAGTCTCCCAAAGTACTGAGGTGCCCTGGGCACTTAACCACCCGTTGTCCACAGAGCCCAGCCCACCCCAAAGTGTGTGGAGTAGTGCTAAGTAGTGTGTATGGCCGTTGGTACACGTGGTACCTTTCCTGGTCTCAGTCCAGACCAGGACAACCTGAAGATGTTGATCCGTCGGACCGCAAAATGATCCAACCCCACGTCTACTGGATCCTTTTTATCCACTACTGGAGGGATCTCCCGCAAGGAGTGTGTCCCTGTAAAGTGTATCTGGTAAAGTGCGGTGGTCTGGTCCCAGGCCGCGCACACCGCGCGGCTCCTTTCACCAGCACAGCAACACTCACTAACCAATACTGAGGGAAGCGTCCCTATCTGGGGCCTTCCCTAGAGAAGCCACAAACTTATAAGGGTTAGGGGCCTATCTGGGCCCTGGGGGAATATCTGTCCTAGTCCGGGTGCCACTGATACCTGGACACTACCTTCCCCTTCTCTCTCCTGGCTCCGACTGTAGAAGCGCACTCCTTTTCGCCAAACTGTATCTTCTCCGGCTTCCCTGCAGCTCCCTAAAGCTCCTGGGACTTGTAGTCCCTTGCGGGGCCTATCCACAAAATGGCTGTCGCCTCGGAACTACTGCGCACGCGCGAAAATAGCAATGCACATGCGGGAACACAAAATGACGGCGTCCTGCACACTATGGACACAGCGGAGGTCCGGCAATCCGCCGCCCACCTGCGACCCTACCGCCACACTCCTCACCGCCCGCCTGGTCTGCCCACAGCCCTGACGCACCCGGGCAGCTCTGTAGCCGTCTCCGATCCCACGGACCGGGAGGTAAGGGGACCTGGCTAAAGATATGTTGGGATACTTACATGCCTTTATTTTAAGAACACAAACTCTGATTTTTAAGGCTACATACGGTAACCTCTTAAAATCATAAACTGCAATGAGTTTTGATTTCCAACATCAAACAGAAATACTTCGAAATTGTGAGCAATTTTCCAAACAAATTCAAAACACACACATATTGCACTAAATACACCACAATAAGGTATAGTTTAAAACTAAGAGGGAATAGATAAAGTAAGATACTGCATTTGTGGAAATACAGAAATAATATAATTACTGTATACTTTAAAAAATATATAAATATAGTCAGCCTGAATCTTAGTTACAAAGATTGGGTGACAAAAAAATCATATGGCATACTGTAAAATTCTTCACTGTGCTAAGAAATAGTATATAATGTATATGATATCTGATCATTGCCATTTGGTAATTTATGCCGTTTGTGCTGTAGTACTACAGCTTGTGTTGTACTACTGCAACTTATTAACTACTGGACATAATAAGGGGGTTTATAAAAATGTAATGAGAAAGATAAAAATATATAAACATATTTAAAAAGTACAAATTTACATAGTGTGTTTTACATTTCTGACTTTTTTTTTACAAAGAGAGACGTTGGCGTGATGTAAAATACAAGAACTGGGAGGCTTAGCAAAGAAAGACAAATGAAAAACAATAAGGTTTAAGGACAAAACAACATGCTTACTATTAGTTGATGGAGGCTTTGAGAAGAAAAGGAATTTCTAAGGCCTTATTGGTGAACATATGGCAGACTCTGATTTCCTTACTAAATCAGATGATATTACTAGAACTGGGTCATTATGCACACATTGTAATCTATCGTTAAGCCCAACAAAGTAATATTTAGCAAGTGTTTTAATTGTGCTGCCAGGATTTATTCCTGCTTTTTAAAGGAAAGAAGTCAAGTGTATGGGAGAAGAAGATGGGGTGAGTTTTGTTCTACAATACAATTGACTGTCAATTTACATTTTTAATTTATTTTTTAATGGTTTTAGATTTTGCAAAAATAATAGATGAGAAAGAGGTAGTATCTAAGGCACATTAAAGATTTTAATTATTGACAAACTACAAACATTATCCATAGCAGCAACATAATAACCACATATATTCAACGTCCACATAAAAAGTTAGACATCGTGCCCTTTTGCACCCAGTAAATAGCTTAATTGACATTAAGAGAGTTTCACGCATGTCTATTATGAAGATAGCCTATCATTAAATACTTTCTTTAGAAATTACATGAATAAATATTGATATTATGATAGCAGTTTATATTACACAATAGCGTAGTGTTGCAACATATGGTATTATCATGGAGTGTTGCTCTAAAGAACTTGCAATCTACTTTGTAGAATCTGAGGTACAGGAATACAAGTAACTTTATCTAAACGCACATATACATGTAGATGAAGTCCTGATCCAGCATATGCTACACAGTACTGGCTCATTCTACAGTACGTGTGTGACTGCAATGACGTGGGTAAAAGGAAACAATTAGGCAAACAAACATTCAACTGAACACTTATTTCTGAATGGTAATAGATAGTCAAAACTGTCCAGTCGCTCACATCTTATAACTAATAGTGTGTACCTTTTATGATGGCCAGTGTTCACACCTTGTTGCTACAGTACGTCATAGATTTGGTCTGCTTCATGTATATTTTGGTTCCAGTCTAAACAAAAAGGAAAACTGGAAGTGAAATGCATGAGTCTGAAAATAAATAAATAAACTCATAAACAAGCATTGCTGCACATATTACAGAGAACTATAGTTCTAGTAATCTCCAGACATTTCAATCTTGTGACATTTATTTCTTTAGCTATGCTTTAACCATGAGTGGGAATAAAATTATGCTGAATGCTACTAAAACACTTTCATAGAGCTCAAAGATGATTGTATCACAACATAATAGATGCTCAAACATTATACAAAGACAGGAAGAGAGAAAATTAACATTTTAAGCTTGAGATCAAAAGGGTCTCTTGTGATGACAGTCCATATGGCCACAATCAATTAAAATAAAGATGCATCTTTTTAATCTTCTGTGCTCAACAATCACTGTCCAAGTATTTCAAAGTAGTGGAAGTTAAAGCCTTGGATTTTATGATCCTCCAGACATGCTTTTCAAGACACATGCAGGCTGCTGAGGTAAGTAGTGCACAACTGGGAGACAGAGAAAAGGGGGGAGATTTGCAGAACAGACTTTGGGAAAGTTACCCAGAACCTATTACACACACTTATTTTGTAATGTGTTAAGAGAAACTGCTCAGACAAATCCCGTATCTGTTTCTAACAGCTGGAGATAAAGAAGCCTGTTTTCTTTTCTGTCAGGGTTAATAAAACAAGCAACTTATTAAATAGCATTTTGGCAAACACAATGGATAATGAGTCCCATCCCATAGTTAAAGACTTTTAACAATTAAAAAGATTTATGAACAAAGCTTTGCAACACATGAGTGCATAAGGAGTGAAGTAGCTCCTGTGTAACCAAACACCATGTATCAAGAGTCAGTTTTGTGCGATCAAGTGGAGACTGGAACAGGTTTGGGGAAACTGTGTGAGATGTGGATAAAGGTTTTAAGCCTTTAACTCACATGCAACTGTATTCTGCACATCGAGTTTGTGTTTTCCTCAAAATTATCAGGTAGAAGAAGGCATATGTAAACTATTGTCAGTATGAGAGCATAAACAAATGGACAAGGGAAAGGTGGCAGAAAATACTTAGCTTTGTGACTTACTGATCAATCACAGAAGCAGATTGTGTTCTGTTGCCCATTGTTCTTTATGAGTGACAAGTCCAGCATCTGGTTTGTCAATCAGATAATTCATTAGCCATTTGCCAGGAAGTCATTGACAGGAGGGTTTACCCAAGCTAACTAGGACAGACTGGTAAAAGATGTCTCATTTGCTTTCAACTTGATATCACACACATTCATCATTGTTTGATCAGATGGAAAGCATAACTAAAAAGGGGAACATTTTGTATTTTTTAACATTAGTTTTTAAAAGGAATATTCTACTCTCCCTAAAGTGCAACACACATCGCCATTAAATAATAGGTATGACTTATATAAAATTGGGACAAATACTGTAGATGGTAATTATACTCACGTAATTCCTGCATTAATGTATACTGTACAGTATATTGTAACATTCATATGAAACTATGAATAAACACTTCAGAAGCAATGTTATGTCTTCTAGTGCACAACAAGAAAACGAGATATATTTCAGAAAAGCATACTGACTAAGTAGGAATAGTAAAATAAAGAAAAGTCTAAATAGAACACAAGATAACATTTTCCCTTGATTTATAGTTTTCATTGCATTTCCATAGCTGCAGGAATCAGCAGGTACTCTAGTTTGTTAACTGTTTGAAATAAATGGGTGCACTTTAGCACAACTCTAAAACTTTAAAATGATTATATTGTAAGGATTAATTGTCAAGGCTGGTTAGTAAATCCAATTCAATGCTCCCAGGCCTCATTTACACAAGAGCAGTTGAGCCGGAAGGACAAGAAACACATTTAACAAAGTTGTCTTTTTAAAAATGAAATCTTAAAATGATGTGCTATTAGCATTGTTTTAAATGATACAACAAATTTAGATCAACCCTAGAGGGATAACAAATTTTGATATTTTCTGGCTCTCTGTGCTGGTGCTTATCACTTTGGTATTTAATTTGCTTCTTGTTATCCATTAGTCATGATGGTTGCCAACTTCAGCTCTGTTTTCGATTATGGTTTGTTACATTTGTATTGTAAAATGAACTGATTCTATAAATACAAAGCAAAAGCCACATAAAAAAATAATAATCTAGTAAATGTTTGTCAGATTTTTGTATGCTAGATCTGTCACCTTTACCTTGATATTTCAATATATTTTACTAAGAGAAGGATTCCAGATAACGTCAATTTTTTTTTAATAGTCAGCAAAATCTCAATTTTGTTCCTGGATTTAACAATATGTATTATATACATACACTTGCATTAAAGAGAAACTACATTTTGCATCTGCACTAGCAATATTGTATAGACAAGTCCAAAAACAATTAGAAAAATCTTTAGAAGTCTAAGGCTGCGCTTATAGTGCCGGCGACAGCGACAGCGACGCGATGTCGCATCAAAAGAAATGCATTGCCGCCATCGCGTGCGCTTATAGTAAGCGTGACGGCTTGGTCGCAATCGCTGGAAGTCATCTCAATTTGATTTTTCCAGCAACCGCAGCCTGACATCACCGTGTCCGGTACCATAAGCATAGCATAAGAATTCTCCAATACAACACACCAGTTTAAAATGCTATGTTCGAAAGTGCAGTTCTCCTACAATCCGAATGAAGCAATTGGGATGTGTAAAAACATGTTGATTGTTGCCTTTAAATATACAATATTGAATGCACCCTAATTTTATCATATTAATACAACAAGAAACCTGAAGAGTTCTTCAACATTACGATATTGCTTCACTCACTTTTGCCACTACCCATCCTGTCTTGTATCTTCTAAAGGCAAGTGTATTACTGGAACTTGTATGCATCTGGCTATGGAAGTTTCAGAGAACTTCAGTATGTTGATACCAATCAAAGTTTGCAGGCAATTAGCTTGATAAATGTTTACTTGGCTCAACGTAAAAAAAACAAATATTGTCATTATGTTTATTCATGATATTAAAATTATATTGATCTGAATTTTTTTTTTATATATATACATATATATATAAAATTATTAAAGGTGCTTATGCATAATCCTGTTCAAGTCAATAGGCTTATTGTATGTGATACAGCTATCATTGCTGAGGAGGACACACCAACGTTTTTTGTATACAAAACATATTTTTCAAATGTGCAATACAGTATTTTTTTTTGTACTATCTTAATTTAATGACAGACTGGCAAGCTTTCCTCTAACAAGCATTCCTGTGATCAAACTCATCTAACCAAGTATACGTTGTTACTGAAATTGATTATGTATAATATAGGCCTATAAAAAATTGCACTTACCTGTATTATGACTATTAAACATCCATCTGGCAAACCCATACGTTCTTAAGCACGATATGAGTCTACTAAAATATGTATTTTGTCTGTAAATGTGGCTCTATATTGTAACCAATATAAAGACAAATTATTTGCACTTGCCAGATTTGCTGTCACCTGCTTGCCAGCATGTTTTAAGTTGGTTGCAATTAGGAAGCCTATTAATAACCACAGGAGAACTTTATTTAGGTGGAGAGGCAAAGTAAATTGAGGGTGAAATTAGATTACAGAGAACAGGTTTTGAGGAGAGAAACTTTTTGACACGAGTGGAATAATTTAAACAATCTTTCAAGTCAGTCTTGTAAACACTGATTTAGAGTATTTACTGGGTTTTTTTGTTTTGTTTTTTTAAACAAAGAAGACTCATGTCCATGCAGCTGGTGACTGAGCGAGTTTTTTTTAATTAACAATCTAGTGCTTTCTTCCTCAATATTAACAATATAAAGGAATTAGGAGGGTTTAATACTAAAGAAAGCAGGAGTGAGCAAAATGTACTGTATGTTTGTTGGGCCACTCAAACATGAATAAAATATTTATGGTAACATTTTAATATACTCACAGGAACCCCACAATAAGGACTCCCTTTTATAAGTTCTCTACAGTAAAGAAATAAAGACTATTTAAATAGTTTTTGTTGATGTCACTTCTATATGGCATTTTCTTGATTTAAACCCAGATTGTGTCCCATGCATATGAATAGGAGGCCTCACTTGCAGTGTGACCCATGTTGTCTCACCTCATGTCACAATCTTTTTTCATATGTCCAGCACTATATGATTGATGACGTGAAAGGTTAGACATCTTCTCAAGAGATTCAAAATATCTCAGCTGTATTAAAGAAACAAATCAAAAACATGATTGTGCAAGATTGATCTGCTATGAAGCTTAATGTATATATCTAGTGGTTGGATTAAAAGGCTTCCCCAAGCACATTTTAAATGTAAATGCAACAGAGATCAATGTGTCATGAAAATGGAAACTGAAAATACACGAAGTTTTGGAAATATATTTTTATATGTGTATGTAATTTTGCATTGATTTAGTTACATTTTAACACATCTAGTATATAAATGCTGGCATGCAATTTCTATGACAGCATATAATAAAAAATGACTAACATGTCTTTTAATGTTTCTAGAATAAATATTAAATCATATATATGAAGACAGATTTATAAAGCCACATAAGCCGTTTTGGTTTAGCTTCTATAATAAAAGTGAACATCATTAAGCTTGACTTAGTCAAGACAATCAGGAAGTGGAATAGTAGCAAAAGTTAATTAACGTTCAGGAACATATTTGTTTTCCCCTTGTTTTTCTCTTTTCTTTCTTGTTTATTTCCTTCTCTTTCTTTCTCCCTACTTTTTTAAGATGCAACTCCAAAATCCATAAGGTTGATATCACAGACTCCACATCACAATGTCCTATAGCAGACGTGTGAGTACCAGTTTTGTGACAAAAACAATGAGAAATCACATTTAATTTCAAAGGTTTTTGTACCACTTTTGTGAGAGAAAAAAATAAATCTTATTTGTAGGTCCCCTATTGTGACATGTTGATGCTAGTTGGTCATGGGATGTCACCATTGTAATTACTTCAGACCTTTCTTTTTTTAAACAGAAGTGTATGTGATATTAGATTTTCTTTAATTGAGCCATTTTACAAGGCTACAAACATTTATTTTAGGTACTGCATTTTTTTTTAATACAATTACTTTTTGTTCAGTCAAAAGATAGAAGAGAGAAATTAGAATACCAACATAGTGTGAGACGGAAGAATCCTTGAATGGATCACTTTGAACTGTTATACAAGTAGAGATTAGCTAGACTATGCCTTTGTATAATAAATACATTTAAAATGAGTATATGTCTGTGTGCTTAGATTGAGCTCTTTGATAGACATACCACAGGCAGAATAGGAATCTTAGAAAATAAAAACTACTGTAGATTTATAATTTTGGGAGAGAACTGCCTCCCTTTCCACCTCCGCCACTCCATTCTTACTTGATCATTAGGTGTTTACAGATGTTCTGACTGCCAGCATTGAGGGTACCCATCAAACCTAGGTCAGGGAGCCCACCATTCTGGCAGCAAGGATCACATGTTCTCAGGGTGAAGATGTGAAAAAGAGAAAAAGGTAAATAAAAGGAAAAAATAGATAATATAATGTCTTTTATTAGACCAACAATGGTTTACAGTATACAAGCTTTCAGATCTCAGAAGGTTCTTCGTGAGGAAGGGCAGTTTTTAAGAAATAATCAAAGATTATATGTATGTTCTCATCAGATGGGTGTGACGGTGGGGGAAGCAAGCCTTCATAATAAAGGTGAAGCCCAGCTAGCTATCCTAAAAACCGTGGTTCCCCGGTGGCTTATCAGCACTATAAGCCGGGGACAATGTGTGTGTTATGACCCTTTTTGTGTTTCAGCTATAAAACTGGGACTTCGGGAACGGGACTTTAATAATGGATACTTGGTGGCAAAAAGTGCAAGATGTGTATAAAATGTTGCGGGACAAAGTTACCGGTTGTCCCACAAATTTACCCACGAATCGCATCTGATTTACGGGTACGCATATGCATGTTAATACCGTTATGTTTCCCCTATGAAATATTATTTTCCCCGCTAGCAAAGCCAAGTTTATCATCCAAATCCCCGAGCCCAGGTTAGAGGAAGAAAAATGTTTTTGAAAAGGTGAAGTCATCTCTATGGAGGCAGTCCTGGTAATTCGATTAGCCAGGATGTCTGCATAAAGATGGTGGATCAAAAGGGAGGATGGGAGTTGCGAGGTGTTGGGCCATCTGGTTGATCGGGGAAGGGCGGACAACCAGGTCCAGAGACAAAGGCTCTTTGTTCTCTCAGGCACTGTGGAGCCTACCCAGCAGAAGTATAGGACTGGCATGGGGAAACCATTACCCGTAGGCACGGTTTCCATTGGCCAGTTCGAATTTCCCGCTCGCCAGCTACCTGAGCCCTTCGGTATGCCCCTCCTCTGATGAGGGCAACAAGCCAAGCATCCCGTTTTTGAGTTGTGTGCGCTGGTTGGTCTGCAGTCCCTGTTCCTTGTTAGACATAGGACACCGAGTTCTATGTAAGGGGACTGCCCGATCAATGAACCAGACCATCTTGATTATTCCTAGGCTTGGTCAGGTGAAGCAAAGGCAGGTATTTCAAATGTGCTTTGCTCGCAATAGCAAAGCACTAGGCATTGAGGTGCCAGAGAAGCCCAGCCAAGCTGAGGACAAGCGCTAGGGATGCTGCCAAGTTCTCATACCGAACGGTGACCTGGTCAGAGGGGTAAGCCAGGTACCTATCCTGTAGATAGTACTGTGGTGTTCCGGAACATTGTGCAGACATGGTAATCCTTCCTAAAGCAGGCACCCTGCACCTAGTGAGGCTAGAGACTCCCCCAAGACCACCAGTTAAACGTGTATTTCCTGTATTTTGTGTTCCATTGTATGTCTGCTGGTTTTACCAGAATAAACCCCATTTTATTCCACTAGTGTCCTGCCTAGTGAATTGATCCTGGAAGCTAAAGGTGTTAAAAGTACTAGTCTCCCATGACAATGGGTATGGTGACATTGGGAAGAGAGAATTAAAAAAATCAAAAAAGTTTAAAATCTATAGAGCGCCATCTGTGATAACCAACGTGGGAATAGATAGGCAGATTAGTAAATAAGGAGCTGTTGTACTCCTGAATGTGAGCTCTATGCACAATTCTGTGAGTGATGAACAGTGCTGAGTGAAACACACTAACTAAACCTAAGTAGGTAAGTGTTAGTGCTATGTAAACCGATGGGAACCAAAGAAGTTCCATAGCGAATTAAACACACGTCGGGTACTGTGGCATCAGTCAATCTGTTATGAGCGCGATTGAGACGCAGGTCTCGGCACTTTGATCAGCTGTAGCAGCGTGGGGAAATTTAATAATGGGGAGCCTTCTCCTGAAGATAGATTATAGTGATTTGTACCCAGGAGGTAGCCACTAGATGCAGATAGTGCAGATGGTAATACCTGTTAACAATCACTTTACTTTCACTGTGGTTATTATGGATAGCACCAACAATGCTGCAACACATTGACCTGCACTTACTGTATATCTTATCACACTAGTGGTTTATCATAGCACTGGCACTCAGTATCATCTACTTAGGTCTAGTTAGTGTGCTTCACTCAGCACTGTTCATCACGCACAGCATTGTGACAACAGCTCCTAATTTACTAATCTGCCTACCTATTCTCATGCTGGTTTTTGATTTTTTTTTAATTCTCTCTAAATATGGTTTAATAAAGATATGGTTTAAATAATTCAGTGGGGGCTGAGTGTATCATCGTATGGTGACTTCTTTTTCCTCTTGTGTTTCTAGCCATTCCATTCCCTGATTGATCCCCTCCAGTATGTAATGTGTAACTAGCTGAGCAGGGACCCCCACCCTTGTATACAACAGATGGGAGAGGATATATAGTTCAGGCGCATTTATTGCTGTCAGTTATGTGTGAAAAGTGGCAGAGGAGGAATCAGTGATAAAGCCTATTGTTAGAGTATGTAATTATACTACAGACAAACTGGAGTCTGTGGGCATACATATACACACATACACACCAATACAAATATATACAGGGTTGGAAAAATGCACTGATATTCCACTAAACAAACAGAAATCCAAACAAACTAAGCAAAATTAATTTTTCCAAGTAACAAGAATATATTTTAAATAAATACAAATACAACGTTGCACATCTCAACAAATTCTCTTATGTTTTTATTGATTCCTAAACTAGTCAGGTGAATGATGTTGCTGGTGAATGGATGTGGTGATTTCACTGTTGTGCGTGCATTCTATTGAGTCTTCCTCCCTTTCTCTACATGTAGGTCGTGATCCACAGTACATTTCAGTCCCTTTCAGCAGTGTGCAGTTGAGAAGCATGACTGAAAGGTGCACGGGCAGCAGCATGAAGTCAGAGAGGGAGGCACTTTGCACTTGACAGCAGATGTGGGATGTAGCATTTGCAGAGAAGCCTTCTTTAAATGCATCCCCAAATCTACTGATAACCACAGTCTTTTTACTATTTTTCAGGGAGAAAACATGCTGGTCTAGTGCATGTGCCCACCCATGTGTGTGCATAATATATATATGTGTAAATATATGTAGCCCTGCTTCCTATCACTAGCAAGCCGCTACTATGTGCTGTATTACCTGCTGGCTCACAGGGCCTAAGTCTCTGCCACGGAGAGCCTGGGGTGCGAGCAATATCTATAACGGGTGCAGCGCCTCCACCTGTGACAGCTCCCGCCAAAGGGGGAGTGGGTCTTCGCAGGACGTATATGCAAGAATTACACTTACACAGCCAAGTTCTAAAACCAATCTCTTTTACTTGCAGACCAAACTCACAGTATATTACATGCCATAACATTCTTATATATATATATATGATAAGATAGATAGCGCGCCACGGCGGACGCCAACACTACCTAGTGCCACGGCGGACACCCCACAACATGCGCCACGGCGGACGCCAACAACACTTCCCACACCCGCCACCAGGTGATCCCACCCCGTGTCCGATCCTTACGGATTAGTCCTCCCGCTCACAGCAGGCCCTATGTGTGTGTATGGGTGTATGTGTGTACGCAGCCACTGTGTCTCGGGTGAATAAATAGTACCGTTGGTGAAATACCTGCCGAGCACTCTGGTGCTCGGGTCGGCCACGATCTTCACAAAGGGTCTCGGTACGTCGACACCGATCTGTCTCTATCTCTCTCTCTATGGTCCGGGACGCTCACATCCGGACTCCGGCAACACCAGTGGGGGTCTGAGCCCAGAACTCCTCTCGACAGTATAGTCCCAGTCAAGGCTTAACGATACTAGGGGAACAGGAACCTAACTAAGGCGATCCCTTGTTCAGCTTGTCTCTACGGTGACTCAGGGCTAACTGGGCCTGGGGCACCTGGCCTGCGCCGGGGCGAATCAACCTCCCGTCACAGACTCTCCTTCTCCTCTCCTCTCCACTCAGCTCTAGCTCCACGTGCGCACAACCACTGCCTATATCTCTGGCACCTCCTCCGCCCATTGGCTAGACTCTCTCACCTGACCCTCCCCGAAGGGCTGCTGGGTCAAGGGACTGCTTTCTCCTGCCAAGTGCACTCTCCTCCTTCGCGGGCTTTTGCAACTACTATATGCAAGCGCAGCCTCCCGCTCTTTGGGGTGAATCAGGGGTCATGGCTACATCCTCCCCCCTGTGGATTCCAACGGCCCCGCTTGGACAATGATAACAACACAACCAGTTATATAATGAAAAACACTAAAACATTGGTCTCTCAATCAACTTGTACATTTCACTGAACATGATAATCACTGATTGGACCCGGCTGCGAGCCCACTGCTGAGCCTCATAATGGGGTGCCCCGAACTGAGCATAAGCCAACCTCGTGGGAGGTTGGCCAGCTCTTTGGCTTCTGCGAATTGGCTCTTCCGCTACCTCTTTGGGAGAGTAGCAATTCTCATCGGGTATTTCCAATTCGGCCCTTGAGGGGCTGGGTATATCTGTAAAGTCTCTTTGTGGCACAAAGCATGGGCTCTGGGGATCTAGCGGTGGACTCACTGGAGTCAGTGTCTCTGTCAGGGGGCCAAGGGGCTTTTTGCCCATAGCTCCTCCGGGAGATGCCCCCGCGGCCGGAAGGCCCCTTTGAGAGGTTCCTTCCTTTGGATCTTCCAGATTTTCCTGTCCTGATGACAGTTCCCCACTCAGGGGAGATGTAGGCCACTCCAAGTCTCTGTCTTCTATTTGGGGAATAGGAAGCAGGTGATTGCGATGCCACGTCTTTACCCGGCCCTCCGAGTCTTTCATACCGTAGACTGGAAGGCCAGGCATTTGAGAAATTACTTTGTACACCCCTTCCCGCCAACGGTCAGCCAACTTATGTTTTCCCGGTACCCCGAGGTTGCGGAGCAGTACGGCATCACCAGGTTTAATGTCTCTATGTTTTACTTTGTGATCATAGCGCCTTTTGTTCCCGGCATTCAGTTTTTCGGTGGCTCTCTCGGCTTGCCCATAGGCCTTCTGTAGATTCTCTGGCAATCTTTGTACGTAGCGAAAATGGGTGGTATTGTGCACCCCATCGGTGGAGACTCTCAACTGGATATCCACTGGCAGGCGAGCTTCACAGCCAAACATAAGAAAGTAGGGCGAGAACCCAGTAGATTCGTGTCGGGTGCAATTATAAGCATGGACCAGAGTTTCCACATGGCAACTCCAATTAGTCTTCTCTACACCCGTTAGCGTGCCCAGCATGTCCAGCAGAGTGCGATTGAAACGTTCGGGCAAAGCATCCCCTTCTGGGTGGTAAGGGGTAGTATGGGACTTTTTAATGTGCAGGAGGTTCAGCAATTCTTTTATTAGCTTACTTTCAAAGTCCCGTCCCTGGTCGGAGTGCAGACATTGAGGAAGCCCATAATGCATGAAATACTTCTCCCAGAGCACCTTAGCCACCGTAATGGCTTTTTGATCTTTGGTCGGAAAGGCCTGGGCGTAGCGGGTGTAATGATCAGTGATTACCAATACGTTCCCTATACCATGAGTGTCGGGTTCGATGCACAAGAAGTCCATGCAGACTAAATCCATAGGTCCCGTACTTTTTAGATGGCCCATGGGGGCAGCTCTAGTTTGTAGAGTCTTGCGTTGGATACACCGCACACACCTACGACAGTGATGCTCCACGAATTCTCTCATTTTTGGCCAAAAAAATCTATCTCTCACTAGTCCAAAAGTCTTGTCTACCCCTAGATGTCCGTGTTCATCATGGAGAGCCTTCAACACTAAGTATTGGAGTCGTTTTGGTAACACTAGTTGTTGGCGACCCGGATGATCATGATACTTCACCACTCGGTATAATAATCGATCTTGGATTTCAAATTTGTCCGCCTCCCGCATCAGTATACCTCCGACTTCCCCTGGAGTTTGGCGAAGCAGGCCCCGCCGCTTTTGTCGAATGGCATCACGTATAGTCCCTGCGACCGGATCCTGTTCTTGGTAACGTACCATATCCTCCCAGGCAATGATTTGATCGGGAGTAACATGCATCCCACTCGGCTCACGATAGGCTTCAGGTGTACTGGTAGAGGCGCACCCTAGGGAGTCCGCCACCCGCAATTCCGAAAAGGCTACGGGCTCATCTATGATGGCTGCCGTGCCACAGAGTGCTCTTATCCCGGGTCCAGGAATCTCTTCCCACTGATCTTCATCGGTGGTAGGGATCAACCCCGGTCGCCTCGACAGGGCGTCAGCTCCAATGTTCAAAGGCCCAAGTTTGTATTTCAAGGTGAAGTTGTAATTGAAGAGCGCGGCCAACAAGCGATGTCCGGCCGCATCAAGTTTGGCGGACGTCATGATGTAGGTGAGAGGATTATTGTCGGTGCGTACTTCGAATGACACCCCGTACAGATAGTCCCGAAGTTTGTCCACTATGGCCCACTTAAGGGCCAAGAACTCGAGCTTATGTACCGGATAGTTCTGTTCACTGACCGTGAGACTTCGGCTGATATATGCTACGGGTCGTAACCCCTCAGGATATTGTTGATGCAACACGGCTCCTAGGCCACTCAGGCTGGCGTCCACGTGCAGGATGTAGGGTTTGTTGGGATTGGCGTAGGCCAAGACCGGAGCAGCCATCAGGCTCTGCTTCAAGTCGTGGAAGGCTTGGTCGCACTCGGGGGTCCATTTATCCCCGAAGGGCTGTTTGGCAGATTGGGTCTTCTGGCCCGCCTCCAACGGGTATATGCGGAGCAGGCTGTTGAGGGCTTTGGCCCTACGTGAGTACCCTTCCACAAATCGTCGATAGTAGCCGCAAAATCCCAGGAACGAGCGCAGCTCCCCCACATTCTCTGGGCGAGGCCAGTTAACGACAGCTTCTATTTTGGCGGGATCAGTGGCGATTCCGGCGCCGGACACTATGTGTCCTACATATGTTACTGAGGTCTGGCAGAACCGACATTTGTCCAGAGAGAGTTTGAGGCCTTCTTGGGACAATCTATCCAGTACCTTTAAGAGACGGGCCTCGTGTTCTTCCAGGGTTTTCCCAAATACGATGATGTCATCGAGGTACACCAGGCATTCTCGGGGGTTGAGGTCACCCAACGTCTTCTCCATTAACCGCTGGAAGGTGGCGGGTGCCCCGCATATGCCTTGGGGCATGCGGGTGAACTGATAAAACCCCAAGGGGCAGACGAAGGCTGTCTTTTCTTGATCCTCTGGGCTCATAGGGACTTGATAGTACCCCGACCGTAGATCCAGTACGCTGAACCACTGGCTCCCGTGTATGGTATCGAGGATCTCTTCTATGCGAGGGAGGTTATACTGATCCGGTACCGTCCGATTGTTCAGCGTCCGATAATCTACACATAGTCTCGCGGTTCCATTTTTCTTTCTCACCACCACTATAGGAGAGGCGTAGGGACTTTGGGATTCTGTGACAATCCCGGCGGCTTCAATGTCATTGATAGCGGCCCTCACATCCTCCACATCCCTGGGAGCGAGTCGGCGAGAACGCTCTCTGAAGGGCTTCTCATCCATCAAGCGAATAGTGTGCTGGGCGTTGCGACTACACCCCACATCCATCTCCCCGGTAGAGAATACGGATCGTCTCTGTTCCAGTTGCTCCCGTAACCGTTCCTTCCAGGCTCCAGGCAACTCGAATGAGCCAAAATCGAAGTCCAGGGCCGTTCCTGTTTCTTCCACTCGGGTCGTGTTTACTTGCACGGCTTCTTCCACTGAACTAACAGGATAAATTCTTCCTATCCGCTGTCCCAAATCGATGGCCAGGGGGAAGGCCGATAGATTCTGCACCATCACATCAATGCGTCTAGGAATGGCGCCCCGTAAATGGCCGAATTCGGGTATGAGCCGATACCCTCGCCGTACATCATCCGCGGGGGTACTCTCTAGTGAGAATTGCTGGTCTTCGGCTAGGCGCTCCGCATAAGCACACCAAGCGGGAATTCTTTGCATTTCTCCGGGGAAAAGCTTCGTCCAGCCTTTTCGTCCACAGAACAACAGCCCGTAGTCATCTGGAGGAGAGGAAGGCTGGGCTGGGTCGGCTTGAACCAATTGCAGCTGTAGGCTGGACATGGGGAGCTCTTTAGTCTCATGTAGATAGGCCCGTATGACCGCTTGTACGATATCAGCATTGGTCCCGAGTATAATAGGGATTTGGGGGTGTCTCGGGGTTCCGGACACACCAAGGCGTCCACCTTCATGGGGTGAGATTTTCCCATGTTGAGCTGTTGTATTTCCAGATCCACGGTCACTAACCCATCGATGGGGTAGTCGTCATTGCTTAGCCCGCGTACCTTGATGTGGTCAGCCGGTTGCAGCAGACGCTTTTGAAGATGACGATCATAGAACCCTCTGTATATGATGGTGATTTGGGATCCGGTGTCTAGTAGTGCAGAGGAGTAGATTCCATCCACTAAAACCCGGATCAACGCTACCGGTCCCACGTGACTACCATCTTCTATCGGCTCGGCCCCTCTGGGGGGGGGGTCCCGTCTTGGTCGGCATCCGTCGCATACATCCCGCAGATCATAGCCTGGGACGGGAACTTCTGGGGTGAGGGGCTGCGGTGTCGAGAAGAGCCCAGGCGGCAATCGTAGGATAGATGCCCCCGCTTCCCACACTTGTAACATGACATATCTCTGGGGGTAGCCCAGCGATCAGGCAGAGGGGACGACCGTCCCGCGAAAGGCGGTTTCTCGGAGCCAGGCTGGTCCGGTGGTTCCTCCTTCTTTTCCGTATTTCCTTTGGGTTTTGTGCTACTGCTAGCTTTCGGCCTCTGAGGGAAGTGTAGCATTAGATGCGTCTCGTGTTCCTTCACCTGTTGCAGTAGTTGGATGAACGACAGGGGGGTGGGCCCCGGGTAAGGTGATCACGAATCATGCTGGCTATCGGGTGAGAAGGACTGGATCCGCGGAGGTACTGCTTACGGAGATACTCATTCATCTGGGAGGGTAGCACATATTTATAATGCAGCAGCGGCCCGAGAGATATTTGCACACGGTGTATATAGGCTGACAGCTCTTCCCCCTCCTTCTGGTTTACGGCATAGTAATTGGCCCACAACGCCCCGTCATCCTCTTTCGCGTTATAGGCTTCGGCCAGGAATTCTATCATCAAGCGAGAGGTTAGATCGGGGTACTGTTCGCGGTGTATACCGATCAGAGTGGCCGCTGGGGGCCGCAGGCACTCCATGAGTCTCTGTCTTTTTACATCATCGGTGCATGACCACTCTTCCATTACCCCCCGTGTGTGCTCTTTCCACGTTTCTACCCCATCTTCCCCGGTAGGCACAGGGAGGGTCCCCGAGAAGGCTTCTAGCTTCCGGTAGTTCTACGCGTGGGTGGCTAAGGTAAGCGCTTCGACTAGCGGCGGTAAACTGGGAGGACTAGATAACTGGTCTATTTTGTCATTCAGTTTCTGCAGCATAGTACTACTCACTCCAGCCTCCACAGAGGCGCTGGAGCCTGGATCACTGGACACGGACCGGAAGCTACCACCGTCACTCACGGCATAATGAATTAAAGGGAGGGTGGGATCGTCCTCATCCAACGGACGTACGAGGGGATCTCGGAGGGGGTAGACAAAAGGACTACCGCCGGGCGGTGCATCAGGCAAGGTCAGCGTTCTTCATCAGGGATTTCGTTTCGAAACGCGTTGGATGATTGGACAAGAGCTCAACCTCTAATTTACTACCCCACCATCTGAGCTGATCGAGTGTGAACGGCGCGATTACCAGCGCTCCCCCCCCGTGGTGACGTCATCGACCCGGAAGTGCTTCTGCACAGAGGGGAGTGAGAGGACCCGGCCGGTGTGGAGCTGTGCTCTGGCAAAGAACTGCAAGTGGCAGCAGCAGCTTTGGACTCGTGCTCTTGGGGAAAAAGAACTTATTAGAGGCGATCTACTTACCTACTTACCAATAGGATCCTGCATCCGAGACACCAGCGCCATAACCCTTGTGAGGATACTCCTTCCGGTTTCCTGAGGCGTTGGGTAACATTATCCCTAACTGCATATATTTATCTATATTGATGTACGCACATTACTTACCCTAATTAATTGTACCTTTATTATATTGTTTTATGCACTATGAGCGTTGTGCGCTGTGTCTTTTTTGTCTTCACAGTATATTACATGCCATAACATTCCTATATATATATATGATAAGATAGATAGCGCGCCACGGCGGACACCAACACTACCTAGCGCCATGGCGGACGCCCCACAACATGCGCCACGGCGGACGCCAACAACACTTCCTACACCCGCCACCGGGTGATCCCACCCCGTTTTCTTTCCTTACGGATTAGTCCTCCCGCTCACAGCAGGCCCTTTGTGTGTGTATGGGTGACTGCGCAGCCACTGTGTCTCGGGTGAATGAATGGTACCGTTGGTGCACTTGATAAAATACCTGCAGTGCTCGGGTCTGCCACGATCTTCACAAAGGGTCTCGGTACGTCGACACCGATCTGTCTCTATCTCTCTCTCTATGGTCCGGGACGCTCACACCCGGACTCCGGCAACACCAGTGGGGGTCTGAGCCCAGACCTCCCTCTCGACAGTATAGTCCCGGTCAAGGCTTAACGATACTAGGGGAATAGGAACCTAACTAAGGCGATCCCCTGCTCAGCTTGTCTCTACGGTGACTCAGGGCTAACTGGGCCTGGGTCACCTGGCCTGCACCAGGGCGGATCAACCTCCCCTCACAGACTCTCCTTCTCCTCTCCTCTCACTCAGCTCTAGCTCCACGTGCGCGCAACCACTGCCTATATCTCTGGCACCTACTCCGCCCATTGGCTAGACTCTCACCTGACACTCCCTGAAGGGCTGCTGGGTCAAGGGACTGCTTTCTCCCGCCAAGTGCACTCTCCTCCTTCCCGGGCTTTTGCAACTACTATATGCAAGCATAACCTCCCGCTCTTTGGGGTGAATCAGGGGTCACGGCTACATATATATAATGGAAATATTCCTGTATGCTCATTTGCATGTCTTAGACAGGTCTGCAACCCCGCCTTTCACCATTATCACACAGCACACAGCCCTTCCACTGCAGCAAGGGATTCTTTTGAACACAGTGTCACCTTTTGCTTCAAAACCATTTTTAACATGGTTCCCTATAGGCTTAAGCTTGTTGCATGGTCACAGCTTTAAGCACAGCCAGGGTTAAGATGCATAGCCAGAAAACCCACCCACAGTTAGCCGTTTCGACCTTAATGGGTCTCATCAGTGTGGGGTTGGTTAACTGTGTTCCCCTTTGCAAGTCATTTCCCAGAATCCCTTGATGCAGTGGACGTGCTGTGTGCTGGGTGATAATGGTGAAAGGTGGGGTTGCAGACCTGTCTAAGACATGCAAATGAGCATAGTGGAATATTTCCATTTGCTATATGCTTTGCTGTGGAGGGGTTTTGTCACATTTTATTACCCACCATAACTTAACTAAGTATTGTAAACCCCATCCTCATTGCTTCATTGCATAGCCAGTTAACCAACCCCACACTGATGAGACCCATTAAGGTCGAAACAGTGAGGGGGGGCTGAGGGTGCAAGCCCCGCAACTTTGACGGAAAAGAAAGCGCTTTTGTGTTGCTGGTAACAGAAAGATTAAGAAGATGCAGAGGAGGAATGCTGTCCAGCTTGCCCTGCGTGATGATATCCGGATGGATCGCCTGAACTTCAGTCGGTTGGTGTTATAGAAGTTAGTTGGCCTCAGCCCCATGGAATTGGACTATATCTTTGAAGTGACACCAAGTAAGTGTTACCAAGTGGTTTTTGCAAACCCAGCTGCACATGAGAAATGTATGAAGCTGTATTCCCTGTTTAAGAGGGAGGGAAAATTGGATAAGATTTTCTTGGAGTACCTGACTAATAGGACCAGGAAAAATGTGTTTGTTGCGATTTACAATGAAAATGTAAATACTGAGGATGTAGCCTTTTGGCTTAAACAGTATTGTGCTGAGGTGTACGAGAAACCAGAAAGGTGTGTGGATGAGGACCGCATTAAAACCGGTGTAATGAAGTACACTGTACTCCTGAAAGAGGACAAAGAGACATTAGAGCTGGTACATATACCGAATGCGATACATATTGGGCAATTGCATGGATCAGTATTTTATGCGGGACAGCTAAGAAGGTGCAGGCGATGTGGGGCACCTGATCCTTTGCAGAAGGATTGTACAGAGGAACTCTGAACAAAATGCAACCAACTGGGACACAGTAAACATGAATGTACGGAAGAAATGAAGTGCAATTTGTGTGGCAAAAACGGTCACAGTTTCAGACAGTGTCCCCAATTGTATGCAAACCGAGCCAGAGGAGGTTGGAGGTGAGAGGAGACAAAAACAAAGGAGGAAAAAAAGATGGACGCTACAAACGAATGCCATGCGGCTGAGGAACCACAGAAGTTAGCTGGAAAAAGTGGAATGGAGCAGTGTGTGGCCAGGGAGCCAGATACTCCCATCCCAGGCTCAAGCAACACCTCAGGGCCTGGGGAAGCGGATGCTTTAAAGGAGGATGCTGGGGAGGAGCAGTTTGTAACCAGAGGAAAGAGAAAGTTACAAAGCCAAAAAGAAACAGTTAAAAGAACAGTGCAACAAGTGGCAATGGATCTGAGTGGACTGGACTCTGATGAAAGCTCAGTTGATGAGGACTTTCCAGCAACCCCAGAAAGGGGAAGCTGGGCAGATGAGGAGGAAACAGGATCAGAGGAGAGTGAACCTGATGGAGAGAATGGTGAGGAATGTAGGGAACTAAAAAAGAGGAGTGTGAGTGAGGAGAGAAAGAGCATGAAAGTTGCATGGAAAAAATGGACAGAGGATGAGTGGAAGGGAAGAGGAAAGTCTCTGATATATGTGCGCATAAAGGACAAAGAAACAATACAAAAATGGGCTGATTGGGTGGGGAAGGAGGAAAATATGGAACGTTTAAGCTTGATTATGGATGATTGGAAGGGAAGTCCAGAGAAGTAAGAAGGAATATTGAATGATGATTGTTTTGTTTGCTTGGGGAGGAGAGAAGGGGGGAAAAAAGGATGTTTATTCAAAGGACATTACAATTTGGCATGCAAGGTTTATGAATATGAGGAGTTCAAAGCTGTGATGCCTCACCTGCAGCCATCTTTGATGTTGAGGATGTTTGATGAAATGTTAGAGACAGAAGGGTTTGTAAGTACTGTAAGAAATGTTATGTTGATTTATTTGACAAAAGGAAGTTAGTGTGGTAAATGTTAGAATACAGTATGCTAGTTTAGTGTTTGCTGTGATAAAGTGAGAATTTACTGGTTAGAAATGTATTTTTTGTTTTTAGTTCAGTATTTTAATGTAATACAGAAAGTTATATTGTAATGCGTTTTTTTGGTTATGTTTTTTAACTGAAGAAAGAATAGTTAATTAGTACATGATATAAGTTTAGTCCTGTGTGTTCTAATGATCAGGAAAATAATGTTTTCTGTTTTTGTATTTTATGTTTTGATGACATAAGCTGTAATGTTATATTATGAAAATAAACAAATTTATTTTAAAAACTGAGCTTTTTTCAAATGATACTCTGCACTATCTTTGCAATTTTGGGGCACAACAGGTCTACACTTAAAGATTAACTCATCAAATGACTCCATCTATGACAGGGAGAAGATAAGATACACCAGGGCATATATCAAAGTGCTTGTTGCGCCCATGGTGCCATGGAAGTGGGTGATTTAAGGGTGATTTAAAGATTTTCATCTGTCACCATTTAAATGTAATCAATCAAACAATTTTGCACTATATTTCTGTCTTTTTTATTTCCGGTTTATATCTGCGCTCCCCACATTTAAAAGAAAACAGTGAAAAGAACTAAACAGGATGGGTCATCTGGGTTCAAAGCTGCAGATGTTTTTTTTTTTAATTTTATGAATTATTCATTTCTTTAAGTACATATTTATTTGTCAGTTTATATTTTTTGGGCACTTCATAAGACAGTTTTTATTGTTATTGTACATTGTCATTTCACACATTTATATTTGCACAAAGAGCGCCAGGTGATTGTTCACAAAACTTTTTCCTCTGCAATATTTCTACGATCTGCTCTTTCCTCTGTCACGCTACTGCATGCCCTCATCCTCTCACGTCTCGGTTATTAACATACTGCTAACGACCCTCCCTGCCTCACAACTTTCACCTTTGCAATCTATCCAAAATTCTGCTGCTCGAGTAATTTCGCTTTCTCCCAAAACAGTGTGTAAAGGTGTTTCCCCCACCCTGTGGGAGATTTGGCCATTACGGATTGTGTGGTGCATGATACCTGCTGGTAACAGGAGAGCTGAGTTGTTCGCCGGTTGTAGTGGGGACAGAGGGGGGGCAGAGGTATGGTCCACACTCACTCTCCCCTGGAGGGAAGAGGACTGGAGAAGGCCCAATCTCAGCCTTTCCACTGTGCGACCTGCCTTCCTCAACGGGGAAGGACAACCTACAAATTTAGGGAGGTCCTGCCTTAAAGTAGTGCCAATAGGAGGGCACCAGATCTGTCTCATGATTGGTCATGCCCAGGCCTGATGTCACCGCCTCTCGCTGTCACTCAAATGCAGCTCCTCGTAGGGGGAAACCCCATAGCAACTACCAGGGTTTACAGCCAGCCCAAGGGCAGAATAGTAGCCATCAGGTGACCTGTCTACAAGTGTCTGCTCATCTCCTCCTTAAATCCCTCTCATGACTTCCCATCAATTTTTTGATCACTAACAAATTTCTCTTCCTTACCTTCAAGGCTCTCCACTCTCCTGCTTCTCTCCTGTGTTCTACCCACAACTGTCTCCTTTCCACCCCTTTCTCCTCTCTCTCATCTTAAATCTTTTCCCTCACTGACCCTTACCTGTGGAACTCCATCACGCTCAGTGTATGCCAAGTACCTTACCTCCCAACCTTTAAGACTAACCTTAAAACTCACCTCTTAAATTAAGCGCTCCATTAACCTAGATTCATGGCTAGTGTCGCACACTGACAGTCACTAATACCAATGACTACCATCTACTGCACTTATTCCTACACCTGCTGTCTCTGTAAGTCACCCAACATTGCACTTAGATTGTAAACTCTCCAGGGTAGGAATTTCCTGGGCTATTGTCTGATCTTATTTGTTGCACTTATTTTACCATAATTTCCTGTGTTGTATTGTCTCTCTTGTAAGTACAGCTATGAGCACTATATAACTAAATGTAGCACTGCTTCCCCCCCCCCCCCCCTCTGGGAGATCTTGCTAAAGCTACAGGTGTCATGGTGCTTGTTACCTGTGAGGGTTCAGGAGAGATGAGCATCCGTGATGGTAAGAGGAAACAGGACAGGCTTTTGGTGATCCTCAGGCTGACAGTCTGGTGCAACGCCTCCAGTCATACCAGACTCCAGGGTTACTGGAGACAGTCCCCACCATGACAGTCTTCAAGCATACCACAACCCAATGGACTGTAACTTAGTCAGGAGTATATAAAACAGGATTCTTTATTGTAGCAGCCACTGGAGTTGTTATTACAGTGAATGCATTTGGTTTTAGGATAGGTCCCAGACCTCTGGATGGTACCGGCCTTCCTGCAGTCTTGAAGCCTGCACTCTGTTCAGATCTTTGGCTGCAGTCAGCCCCAGGAGGGAGAGACTAGAACTGCATGTCTCTTCCCCAGGAGGGGGGAGACCTGGACTGACTATAATTTAGAACACTTCCTCCCTAAGGCACAGAGGGGGAGGGCACAAGGTCTGCACCATGATTGGCTGTACACATACCTAGTTCACCTCCACTCCTGTCACTCAGAGAGGCAGCATGAGCGGGGTAAACCCCACAGGATAGCCTGCCACTGCTTGTAGCTACTAGGACTTACCTGACATGGGGTAGAAAGTATAACCTGGACCAGCCATGGCTACATAAAGATATGCATATATACAATAAAAGAAGCATGTTCTTGGGCACTCCCTACCAGATAAATCACTTAGGGCATACACTAAATAAACCAAGCCAGGTACCAGCACAGATATAATTTTGTGGCTACACTGGCTGGTAATGCTGTATGGGTGCTAGATCGTTTCAGCTCAAACAAAAGGGTAAAAATTTGTTTTTAATTATGCTATTGGCAACTTGCACTGATGATGATGATGATGATGATGATGATGATGATGATGATGATGATGATGATGATGATGATGATGATGATGATGATGATGATGGTGGAGGTGATAAACACTAGTTGATAGAGGTGGAGATAATATTAATACCATTGACAGGATGACACTGGTGGCAACTTAGTTAGTCTGCTGTGTCAACAGCAGCTTAACTTGTCTCAGTCAGAGTCTCACTTGTCACTGCCTTTCTCTCTCATATGAACCTGCAGCTATGGCAGTGGTAACGCAAACAAACAAACCCGTTCTTATTGTAAAATACTTGTAATAAGAGTTTCTCAAAAAGGGAAATTGAAAATACAAGGAGTATGCTTTTCGACCCTTCACCCAGCCCTTCCATTACAGATGGAATACTTTGACTTAGATTATACATACATATAGACTTTTACTTAGGTTATACATACATATACAAGCCGAGCACTGTACCACCATGGATGTTATTTATGTTGCTGGCAATAACAATGCAGTATGAGTGCTGGCTTGTTTGGTCACCGAGAAAAAAATTAAATTATGTCACTGGCAAGTTGGTAACTGGCAGTAATAATTATGATAATGGATAGCGGGAGAGATGGACACTAGTTGTTGGTGGTGATAGGTGTATAAAAGATAAACAAATGTTGAGGAAACAAAGTAGGTGGGAAAAACTCTGAATGTGTGGCCAGCAGGCTGAAAAAGCTATGTAACATAGTTTCCCAAGGGAGATACCAAGTAGGACTCTTACTCACAGGTTTCTTAATGCAGTCTCTTCAATTTATTAGAGAGCAGCGAAGAATACGTTTCAGGTCCTATACGGACCTTTCATCAGACCACTGTTCTGTAGTCTGTATATATTGAAGCTTGGAGTTCTCATCTTTTCGTTCTTGTGTCATATTCTCTAGCCTGCTGTGCCCATGCTTGGCCACCGGGACTACTGCCACTCTCAATGTCTTGTTCTAGCCTGCACTACCTATACTTGTCCACCGGGATTGCTGCTGCTAAACTAAGGAACATTCCAGACCCTGATACCTGACACCTCTGCACCTGTGCTCCACCTCTCGGCCTGCATATATAAACCTCCCTTTCCTGTTCCTCCCTTGCCTGTTTATACTGGTTCTTAGCTCCTGCAAGGTTCCTGTGTTTACTGCTGTGCTAGCTATTGCTATCATCCTGTTCCTGTCTCCTCGTTGCCGACCTCTGCTTGTGACCCCTACTATGCTCCCTACTGTTCCTGCCACTGGGATCCACTTCAGCCGAAGTCCAATCCTTGACATCTTGATACAGTGCTTAGTTCTCATCTTCATGTTGAAATCATTTACTGTTTTATGCTGCGTATCGAGCCAATCAAACATGTTCAGGATTGAGGTCCACAAAATATGTACTGTACCTCTGTTTTGACTTGTGATGTGGTAGGTTATTGGAATGCTGCAGGTCACAGAGGGCATTGCAAGCTGTGTAGGTTGTGGGTTGCTAAAGTAAGCATAGATATTTCTAGATGCTGATAACATTTTCTACACTTCATCACACTTCTCTAAGAAATTATTAACTTTGTGTTAATGTTGATGTTAATGTTAATTATGTACATATGCAAAGCAGGGAACTTAAATGCTTCAACCAGGTTGATTCCATTATCTTCTGCCACTAACCAGGCTCCACAGAGAAAGCCAAAGCTCAATAAACACCCTCTAATTTAAAACAATCTCAGATGCTTTTTGGCCGTCTTCAAAACGCTGCATGCATAAACTAGCATGCCTACTATAAGTTCTGCTGTTACTGACTCTTTTACTCATAGCATCAGTACTGCAATCACTACCTCCAACACATTGTTCCCTTTTCCAAGAGAGAGAAAATAAACACAATGGTAACAGGAATGTAGACCCCTCCACCATGTCCACTAGTTCACTAGTCCACTAGTTCACTAATACACTAGTCCACATGTTTGTTGTGAGGTGCACTCTCTTACTATGTGTACTATCAAGAGTCCAGCCTACTTCTTTAACAACCTCCTGGTACAGGTGTGGAACAGTCTTGGTATTTTAGTAGCTAATTAAAGCCTTTGCCCTCTATAAAGCTTAAACTGCAAGCATCTGGGTCTCTATGCTAATAAGCAAAAGGGCCATACTCTGTAAGTATGGCTAATGTTTGATTTTAGAATGAGCAAATGCACTATTATCCATATCTGGATATTAGTAATTTTGCCCATTACTGTACTATATGTGTTGGGGGTAGAGGAGGTGGGTAATATGGCTGTTGTGTGTATTTTTGTTTATTGCGGGTAGAGGGATTGGTTGAAGGGGGTAGTAGCCCCTAGGATGGGTGTTTAGGCCTACCAGGTGGTAGCAAGAGGGGTTAACTCCTTCACTACCTTAGCGATATTAACCGCTAAGGTAATGAAGGGGTTAACTCCACCTGCAACCCCCACCCCACCCCCCACAAGGCCTAAACATCCAGCAAGGGCCAAATACAACCTTCACCCACCCCTGCTACCCACAATAAATCGGGCACTGGTGGTTAATTCCTTCATTGCCTTAGCGGCTAGCCGCTAAGGTAATAAAGCTGTTTTAATCAAAATATTAATATAAGTGTACAGGTACGTGAGCAAGGGGTCTCCGGAGCAGAACTGTGTTGATTTCAGGTCCGGGGACCCCCTGCTTCCCGAGATGCAGGCCCCGTTATTGGGTGCCAGTATCTCCTATGCATTTGAATCCCATGGTCACCCCATAACGAGGCCTGTATCTCAGGAAGCAAGGGGTCCCCGGACCTGAAATCAATGCGGTTCTGCTCTGGAGACCCCCTGCTCATGTACACTAATATTAAAAATGTTATTAAAACCCTGCGATCGCTGGTGAAATATGCGCAGGGAGAAGCGGCCTTCTCTGTGCAGCTCTCTATGCAGCTGGGCCAGATTGCTGGTTGAGCCCTTTAGAGGGAGGCGAACACCACATCGCTGGCTACTTGCCAGTTTTGGGCATTTTGCTATCACAGGTTTTCGAGGCTTTCTGAATACCGTGATAGCAACGCTCCAAAAACTGGCGGCGACCCAACCCAGCAATTTTTTGTATTAAGGCTTATATAATAGGCCCCTAAAGCTTTAAAAGTGAGGAGTAGAATTGAGTGTGTGATACGGGATTTTACATGCAATTGGTAGTTAGGTAATTAGGATTATTGACCTTTTAGTTATCAGAGGATGTGAAGGCATGCTATCAATTATGCCATGTACAGTGTATATTACATATCATTAAACACCCGAAGAAAGAAAATGGCAAGCCTTTAGGCATTTTTCTGGACATTTATTCTGGTTTTCTCTATTTTCTTACCTGCCCTCCAGCCGAAAATGTTCACAATAATGTTTCTATTGAATTAAGTACAAGATTTAAAAAAAAAATTGTAGGAAGAGGTCCGATATTTGTTGCTGAAACATAAATATCAGAGTATATTGAATAGGGCCCTTAGCATGTGTATTTCTATTACAGAGCTTCTCTCAAATTACAGCATAGTAATATTTAATCCAAATTAAGGACGGTTAATTATGGTATAACTAAAACATCATGACATCTCCTTCTCCAGAGACAAAGGAAGTGCCAGTCAAAATTATCTGCCCAATATATTAATATACAGGTGCTCTCTTATCTGCATTGATCCATTTACAATAAGGTCCTGCAGATGTATACTGTATTTGTTGTAAACAGTACAATATCTATTGTAACTTATGACTTAGAAAGCGACAGAAAATTCTCATTTGGATACATTAGAGAACAATCCGCAATATAAATCCTATCTCCCTTGTAAATCAATATGAATGAAGTATGATACTAATAGACTGGATTAGTAAAAGAAGAAAAAACTTTAATAAGAGGGGAACAGGGCAGAACCTCTGAAATGGAGTGAAGTAAGAGGAATCTAAACACTTAAACGTATATTAAGGGATGCTATTCAAAACAATGGACAACATAGAAACAATTCCCCTCTAGTTTTGTCGACTAACTATTAGAGCGTAAATACCACTCAAAGCTTTGCTTTATCATGGAGATGTTAAACGTTTTAAAAAATATCTATACTTGTACTAGGATGATCTTTAAAAAAAAAAAAAAGATGTCAATCAGTTCCATTTAACAGAATAAGCATGCCCACAGGAGGGAAATGCTGTTTTAAACAACATGGGGACACTAGGTGGTAAATATAATATTTTATGTACTTCTCATTAAAAAAAAGGTGTTGTACTTAAACTGCTATATTTTCTGCTCCAGTGAGACTCTTGGTTCACAAGATAATTACCATTTTTTGTATCAATGTTTCCTATTGGCCTGTTTGTCCAGGGAAATGTGTTGCCCATATTGTGTCCCCTGGAGGGAGCACCAGCACCGTTGAGTACACTGGTAATTATCTAGGGAACATGGAGTGGAAATATAGTAGTTCAGTTTTGGGGGAGTCCCTTGTTCTAATTATGTAAGGAATGTTTTTTTAAACCAAAAAAAAAAACAAATTTGATTCACGTTTTGTGCTTGACATTTTTGAAGTGAAACTTCCTTAGTGGCACCTCATTCAAACTGGGGCAAAAAAGAATTGTGGAGACAGAAATGAAACGGATGTGACGTCAGTGTTGGCAGTTGACGCCGCTCCACAAATCAGATGCGGCAGCGGCGGCGATAGCCGCCGGCGCCGCTCCTAATGGCCCCCGCTCCTAACCGCTCCTAATGGCCCCCGCTCCCCCCACACGGCCACAGACATATGCGGCGCCGGCGGCGATAGCCGCCGGCACCGCTCCTAACGCTACTATACGTCCCAGTGACGTCAGGCGCTGGTGGGGGAACTCCGTCAGCTGTCTGAAGCTGCTCTGGTCCCACCGCTGTTATTCCTCCTCTTATGTCAGAAGCACTAGGGCAGGTGAATGGGAGTGATGTGAAACAGGCTACTGTATGCTCAAGATGATAACCCGACGATAACCAAGTCCCCCTGCCCCCGGAGCAAACACTCAAACACACTGACACAAACAAACACACATAATTACATACACATACTTCCGCAGGTGGGCTTGCTGCCACAGGATACACGGGCTGGAGAGTCCTCTGCCGCGGGGCTGGACACTCCTCTGCCGCCGGGCGGGAGACTCCTCTGCCGCGGGGCGGGAGACTCCTCTGCCGCGGGGCTGGACACTCCTCTGTCACCCTGCAAGTCCCCCTGCCCCCGGAGCAAACACACTCAAACATACTGACACAAACAAACACACATAATTACATACACATACTTCCGCAGGTGGGCTTGCTGCCACAGGATACACGGGCTGGAGAGTCCTCTGCCGCGGGGCTGGACACTCCTCTGCCGCCGGGCGGGAGACTCCTCTGCCGCCGGGCGGGAGACTCCTCTGCCGCGGGGCTGGACACTCCTCTGTCACCCTGCAAGTCCCCCTGCCCCCGGAGCAAACACACTCAAACATACTGACACAAACAAACACACATAAATACATACACATACCTCCGCAGGTGGGCTTGCTGCCACAGGATACACGGGCTGGAGACTCCTCTGCCGCCGGGCGGGAGACTCCTCTGCCGCGGGGCTGGACACTCCTCTGTCACCCTGCAAGTCCCCCTGCCCCCGGAGCAAACACACTCAAACATACTGACACAAACAAACACACATAAATACATACACATACCTCCGCAGGTGGGCTTGCTGCCACAGGATACACGGGCTGGAGACTCCTCTGCCGCGGGGCTGGACACTCCTCTGTCACGGGGCGGGAGACTCCTCTGCCGCGGGGCTGGACACTCCTCTGCCAAGCGCGCGCACTCTGCCACGCGCGCGCACTCAGCCACGCGCGCGCACTCTGCCACGCACGCACACTCAGTCACGCACACTCAGTCACGCACACTCTCAGTCACGCACACTCTGTCACGCACACTCTCAGTCAGTCACACGCACATATGAGGAACTTAGTGCAAATAGCTAATACAGGGGATGTGTGCCGAGCACGCGCATTCTAAGTCAAATTTATTTGCGTTTTGTCAATGAAATTGTATTTTGATTTTTAATTAAAACATCACCAACACCAACACAAATACAATTTCTGTGACAAAAGTCAAAGAAGTTTCACTTACTATGCGCGTGCACAGCACACACAGCTTTTTTTTTTTATCAATTCACCACCACCTCTGCTGAGCTTTTTATTTTAGTTCAAACCTTTTTGCATGTGCTAACTTCTAGTGGTTAGATTCACTAAACTCCTAAAAATGAGGGCAAATAACATAATATTACCTAAGATTGGAACAAATATTATTTTTTGCCTGAGCTAACCCCCTTTTAGTAAGGTAATCCTAAGACAACACAGCGGCCATAATTGATTTTATTAGCATAGTCATGGTATTTCAGGATAATGCTGCGTTATTTTCAAGTAATCTGATTTATGTCTCGGTGTTACTTTATGGCAGTGATTTCCAATATTTTTTTGTTTGGAGGAACCCTTGAAGTATTTCGAAAAATCTCGGGAGGAAGCCATATCTGGCTGACACATATTAGGTTCAAGAGGGGTAAATCACAAAATGTCACACCTCACGAGCCACCTCTATTTCCCACCCTCTACCCATGTATTTCTCCTCCCCTCCATCTCACTCACTCTCCCCCTCCCATGTATCTATCCCCTGTGTCTCACTCTTACTCCCTCTTTTCCTCAATCACTCACTCCCTCCACCCTCTCCTCTCACTCGCCCATACCTTCCGTAAATTATCCCACTCTCACTCAATACCCACTACAAAATACATACCAAAAAACCCCACCCCGCAATACATAATAAAAATACCCCTCCCCGCCAAAACATATTAAACTTCTAAAGTGAGAAGAGCCAAACTGCTCCAAGGAAAACAGATGTGGGCCACACGGGTAAAATCATCATCATCCTCATATCTCCCAACACCCCTCATCATCATCATATCTCCCCCAGTACCCCTTGTCACCATCATTCTCATACCTCTCCCCAGCACCCCTCATCATAATCGTCATATCTCCCCCAGCACCCATCATCATCATCCTCCTCATCTACCCACCCCCTGCATCTCACATCACCCCCCTGCATCTCGCATCACTCTCCCCCTCTGCATCTCACATCACTCCCTCCCCTTGTATCTCGCATCACCCACCCCATCCTCATTTGACATCACTCTCCGCCACCCTGGATCTTACATCATCTCCCCCCTCCCCCCATATGCCTACCTCAGACGGGAGTAGAGGCTGGTATCCTCCGGTTGCTGGCGGGGGACAGCAGAATGGCAGAGCAGACACGACTGCACGCGCTCGCTCTAGCCAGCAGCAGGCACCGGAAGTGCCGGGTCACACTGCTAGAGCATGCTCCTACCCTGCAGTCCTGAGAGTGAGTGGCTCTGGGGGGGATGGAGGGGTGGGGGTCCGTGGTCTGTAGGAGGAACCCCTGAGACTGCTCCACGGAACCCTGGTTGGGAATCATTGCTCTATGGAAATAGGAAATAGGAAACATGGAAATAGGAAATAGGAAATATGGAAATAGGAAATAGGACTTTTGCACCGGTGGGTGTGCATTCACACACGTCTCTAGAGATGTACATGACTTTCCCAAATGCATTCACGTTTTGTTGTTTCCAAAATGTGATGCCCTGTTAAACGTTTTGCCAAGCCTGAAGAAAACAAGACCCCAAGACAGACGGGAAGGATTACAAATAGAAGAAAGAAGACACCGTTATGGATTGTAAGGGTTTATTATTTTATGGTTACCTGTGGATTGGTTCCAGTGCTTCCGGGTCACCTGGATTTCGGTGAGTGGGCATCTAATGGTAAGTAAACAAGAGCAAAGTGTATTATTTTTACTTTTACAGGTTTTTTTTTATTTTTGATTCCCATTTAATGCCCGTCAATGTATCTATGTATATACATACATTCACGGACACAGAATGGGTGTATTCTATGTGATTTTTGTATGTAAATGCATTGTTTTTTATGCTCTATTATTGCCCCTGTATGTTCTGTATATCTATCTATATGGATAGACATACAGGGATAATAATTGATTGTTTTGCTAATGTTTATGTTCTTTTCATGTATGGCTAATGTATTTATCAGCTTTATTTTGCCATTGGTGTGAATAATGTAATTTGTATTTAGTTACAGGTTATTTTTTAATGGCTTATTTCTGGTAGTTAGATTAGAATGGTGGTGGTTACTTTCAATTAGAATTCTTTTGGCAATGGTTTGGCTTTAGGAATTGAATAGGGAATTTTATAATTGATTTGTATTGTATTGTAATTGGTTTAGTAAATGGATTAATTGATTGATGGTAATTGTATTGGTGTTGCTTAGTTTCTATTTGATTTTCATGATTGCATTGGTGGTTAGGGGACATTGTTTATAGTGTATTTTATTGTTACATATATTTTGCATATTGTTACATGATGCACAGATTAATTGCATCATGTACACACTCCATGCAATTGTGTGATATTTCATATACAATTGTGTAGCTGCTGGTTTGTTGGTTTATATTTACAATCGATGCTGGATTTATTGTAACATGCAATGTGGTGATTTTAAGATTAAAATGTCATATTTTGATTTATGCATGTTTTATGTGTTTCATAAGGGGCAAATAATCTATTATCCATATCTGGATAATAGTTATTTTGCACATTATTGTACTGTATGTGTTGGGGGGGGGGGGTGGTTGTATGTATTTAATATATAGGCCCGGTTTATTTTTTTTACATACAGGGTTTGTTCCTTTTATTCTGCGAGAGACCTCTGGAGACCACCTGAGGTCTCCTCGGGCTTCTCACGGGTAACAGGCTGGCGGGTAACACGGGGGACACCTGCGGGGAAGAACCGGTTGCCACACATCTGTGGGGGCACCGCGGACCCGTAGGGACCAGCCGTGGGTCCCCAGACCCCCTGAGAAACACCCGAGGCCCTTAGACACCTGTGGGTCTGACCCGGGGCCCCAGACATCCGCGGGCCTACCGTGGAGACTCAATTGTGGCCCATGGTGACCCACGGAGACCACCTGGTGGGCCATGGCGCCTGGTGGGAACCACCAACAGGCCTCCAGATGCTGGCAACCTGTAGGTCTGTGAGGTGACCCATCAGGCCCACTGGGGACTCACGTGGGCCTGGGGTATAAACCCTGTATGTAAAAGAATAAATCATGTATTTATGGGGGGCACAGGGGGTGGGTTATGTATTTAATAAATAGAATGATGTTTATTGTGGGGCTGTGTATTGTTTTTTATTGTGGGTACTGGGGGTAGGGGGTATTGGCCCAAAGGGTATGTGAGTAGGCCTCCCGGCTGGGTAGTGGGTGAGGATGTTTAGGTCTCACGGGCTGCGGGGTTAGTGGGGGAAGGTATGTAGGCCTCCCGAGTGGTGGGTGAGGGTGGGTTAACCCCTTAATGACTGTAGCGGTTAATAGCGGTTTGGGGCATCGGTGCCAGTGTCGCCGCCATCTTTATAGAGCCCACGTCGTGTCTTGGACGCTATAAAGATGGCGGCGACACTGGCACCCGATGCCCCATACCGGGGCCTGTAACTCAGGAAGCAGGGGGTCTCTGAGGCAGAAATCAATGCGGTTCAGCTCAGGGGACCCCCTGCTCCCGCACACTATTATTAAAATATACATTAATGCAGCTTCATTACCATAGCGGATAGCCGATATGGTAATGATTTATTATTTATTGTTATGTGTGTTTTAATACTAGTGTAGATGTGCAGGGGGTCTCCTGAGCTGAACCATATTGGTTTCAGCCTCGAGTTCCCCCTACTTCAGGAGATACAGGCCCCTTTATGGGGTGCCGGTATCCCGTGCAGAATTTAAATGTCCCGGTCACGTGACGCGGGAGCTTTAAAGTGCAGGGGATACCGGCACCCCATAACGGGGCCTGTATCTCCTGAAGTAGGGGGTCCTCGGACCTGAAACCAATGCGGTTCAGGTCCTGAGACCCCCTGCTCATGTACAGTATTATTAAAATGTATTTATTTATTGTACGATCGCCTGTAACAGTCTTGCATGGAAATACAGAATCTCCATGCAAATGTTACAAGCGGCTTTTTTTTCTATCAGCTAGCGTACGTAAAGGTTAAGAACGCTAGCAGGGGGAAAAAAAGCAACACGTACGCTGTGGCTGTTCTGAGCTATTTTGAGCAGGTACGTTAAAAAATGGGCTCAAGGCCTTAGTGAACCACGTCCCCGGCTTCACTTTTTAATGACCCTGCTTTTTTGGAAAATCAGAACGCAAAGCCATTGAGCTTAGTGCATAGCCCCCTATGAATGTAACGGTAACAGTGATCTGTGATCTTTGGAGTTGTTAAAGCTCCTTTTCATGTTTACATTTATGTTTCCAAATGTATTGCCGGCTCTGCAACTTATTGAATAACCCCTCTCTCTGTCAAAATCCCTATCACGCACTGAATGTTCAGCACTGAAGGGAATGTGACCCCGCTATTAGCTTTAACACTCCATTTGCCATTTAGCCTTTCTCTTACAGGTATGTACTATATTGTTTCTCCCGAAAATATCCCAGAAATGACACGGACTACAGTGTCTGTAGCATGTAACACCTTATTTACCCCCTTTTCTTATCTTTTGTTGAATTTGCAGGCGAGCCAGCGGGCGCAATCGGAGGTGGGAGGAGACTGAGGGAGGCGGAGCAGTGACGTCGCTGGGCCAATTGCCCGCGACGCACCGACGTCAACGTCATGGCTCCGACGTCACGGCGCCGTGACGTTGACGCTGCTCCATGCTGATTGGATGTTTTCAGCCGACAGCGATCTGAAAAACAGCTTGGCTGTCGGCTGAAAAATCCAGCGCCTCAGCACGCCTGCGGACGCTCGCATGAGCCCTCTCAAGGCATCCTCATTGAGGATGCAGGGGCTCAGCGCTGAGCGTCCGCATGGCACAGCACGGCCTGTCCTTTTATGGACTCGGCCTTAGTTTGGAAAGAACTTAAACTGGTGGTAGATGTGAGAGTCTCCGGTAGGTTGTTCCAGTTTTGGGGTGCACGGTAAGAGGAGGAGCTGCCAGATACTTTGTTGAGCCTTGGGACCATGAACAATCTTTTGGAGTAAGATCTCAGATGATAAGTGCTTCATGTGGTAGGGGTGAGGAGCTTGTTCAGATAGATAGAATGTTGTTTGTTCATGTTTTATTGTTTATTCATTCTAAATGAAGTGCTAAAAGTAGAAATCATTAAGAACATAAGAACATATGGGCTATATTTGCTAAAGTATTCCGGCTGCAACAGTAGGGCAAAACCAGTGCACAAAATAGAGACATATTTATCAAGAAAATGAATCCCATTGAAAGCAATGGGAGTTATTCCTTTAATAGATCTGGTGGATTTGTTTGCACAGACTTTGCCACAGTTTTGCAGAGACAGTAGACTTTGTAAATAACCCCCTGTATTTAATCTGTTTTTTACATTAGAAGGAGTTGTTAACAGCTTTTCAAATACAGTTTTCTAGATTTCATTTTCTGTTCAATTAAGTATTTATTTTTAGCAGTGTTGTTGTATAAAGGATTCACATTTGAACTATATATTTAATCATATATAGTAAATATCTCACACACAATAGTATTTACAAACCTAATTAGTAAACCTAAACTTGATACTGTAGACTTCAAAATAGTGAGATGTTACAATAACTAATATGATGAAATGACAGTATTTCTTAAACATCTGTGCTGGGTGTGTTGTAATAATTGGAAACAGAATTAGTATTTAGTGCTGCATACATATGTCTGGTTTTGCTTCCTCAGAACATTTCAAATATAGTAGTACTTTATATAAAGTTCCTGAATTTGTTGTAAATGTTAGCCAAACTTTCATAAGTGAGATAGTTCTCTTTGAACACATGATTAATACAGTAGCTAAAACTATATGTTTACTGTCATTAAGAAATAGTTAGTCTGAAGTAGATACAGTATTTTATGGTAACACAACATATATTGAGGAAAAAACATAAAATTACAGTTATTTTATAGAAATTGTTCTTTGGATTCTGATTTCTTAATGCAGGGCCAGTTATTGGCCAATAGATTTATAGATAAAAGCTATGATTTGGGGCAGGTGCATAGGACCTTTGATCAGGTCAAACGGACTGACCAGATACAGATTCTTGCTAAATCGAAGACTAAGTTTAGGGACACTATTACTTTGGTGAAGGACTGTGATATGAGAAATAAACATTTTTTGCTTCCCAAATTTGTTATACAGTATAATCAAGCTTCATATTCCATCAAAGGGGTCTTGAATAGACACTGGGATATTCTTTTGAATGATCCCATTTTGGGTTAGAGATTGCCCAAACGGGCCCCAGTTGTCTATAAAAAGGCAAGGAACATCAAGAGCATTTTAGCTACGAGTATATTAAAAGAAATAGCTACTAATCTGGCACTTTTGCGATCCATGCCCAATGACAATTTTGCCTGTGGTCGAGGCCGTTGCCTTACTTGTAAACACCTCAAAATTACAGATAATATATGTTCCTTCACCAATCAGTCCACACACCAGGTAAATTGTTTTGTTAATTGTCTGTCCACTTATATTATTACTGTATATGGGCTCATGTATGTGTGGTCTCCAATATGTGGGGAGGACGACCCGTGCATTGAGTACACATTTTGTAGAGCAAGGACGCAATGTCGTCCATGGTTATAGCTTACATAGTTTATCTAGTCATTTTTAACGGAAACATAACAAGGACCCTTGTTCCCTGACGATCATACGCCTGGAATGTGGTCCATCAGCCCTATTAGGAGGAGATAGATTCAATGTTTATGTCTGAGAGAGAATTTCTGGATCTATACATTTGGGACCCTGTCCCCCAGGGGACTTAATGAATGTATAGATACCAGTACCCTTATGGAATTCCCTTGTTTCTTCTGGTTCTGCGGTTAGAGTGTTTTTTGTGGTTTTGGTCTCTGCATCCACTTTTCACCCCTGGACTATTCATCCGCCTTTTCCCCTTCCCTTCTTTCATCTCACCCCTTCTTTTTTTTCAACTTCCACTCCCCTTTTCCTTCCTCTCCTTCTCCTCTTTCCTTTTACCCTTCCCGCTTTTCCCTCCCTCCTTTTCCCCTACAAGTCCTTATTGGTTTAAAATATTAATTCTACTGGATGGTTTTCGGCATCCATCCCTAAACTTTGTTGTTGGCGTAATCTCATTTTATATCACAATTGTTCCATAATTGATCATTAAACATTTATTCCACACTATTATCCATCTATTTATATACATACAAATATATATTTTCCACATATACACCCTTTTTGGCTATTTGATTAAGTTTATTTTATTGGTCATACAACATCCTAGATGATATCGCCTATATTTATGACCATCTGGACCATAATTTGATTTATTTAGTATCATAATTTGTTACTTTAATATGGGTAAGCATACATTTTAGAACCATGTTATACTTTTTTTTATATTACTATTCAGTCGTATTATATATATTGTGACAAACGGCTCCATTTGTGTAGCGCTGCCGTTTGCCCAGGCTCTTCGCGACACAGTCTTCTAGGGGTTAATTTGTAGGAAAGGGCAAACACGTGTATACACACACAAGAGGCACTCAGCCTCAACCTTCAGCGGTTTATTTTTCCACGAGTCACTTAAACCATAGGTACACTTTGCCTTTAAGAAAACAAAATCATAAAATAAAAACCTATTCCCTATAGGGAAACTAAACTTTGCTGTTGCCCTTTCTAATGGCGTTGGTCAGCTTAACTGGTTCCCAGACCAAAACATATACTATTCTGTGCAACTAAACAGTCTTTTAACATTGCAGAGTCTTATTTATTGCTTATCTGTATTGTAGGGGATTCCTATCCCAGGGTCCCTGTGTAGCTCCAACAGCAAACAGGAACACCGGTGCCGGGGAGCAGGCTATGTCCAGACCATGGAAATCTTTTTCCATGCTTCATGCTGGGCTGGGGAACCAGAACAGTCAGGGTGTTTCCTGGCTTGGAGAAAATCAATCTCCCCTTGCTGGGAAAAGCAGTCTCTCTTGTGCAGGGTATTTCCTGCCTTTTTAAACCTTCACTTAGGATTGCTGTCTTAATTAGTACCAGGTGCAGCAAGCTCTCATAGAGGAATTTAACCTCCTGAACAATAATCAAATTTAATTGATAATGTACAATTCTCCTGATACAATAATCAAATTTAATTGATAATGTACAATTTAGCGTTACAATAATCAAATTTAATTGACAATGTACAATTCTCCTGATACAATAATCAGCGGAAGCTGATTACGTACAACTCTTTTGGCATGTTATTGATCTGAATAGTGTAAATATGCAATTAAGGACCTGTCACAAGACTGTTCCCCAATCATATTTTCTCACGATAACTATACCAAAGAAAAAAAACTTGAATTACTTCAGCGGGTCCAACCCAGTCCTGATAAACCTTATACTTTTATAACATGGATACAGAGAGATACAGATAAAACCATCTAAACAGATATCCATGAATAAACTCACTTGGTATGTTAATGACAAGACAGAGCAAATATACAATCAGGGACCCGTCCTGTTCAGACAACAAAAAAATATTTATCACAACCCAGGATGGTCTGAAGACAATCACTCTCATCACCAAAACACCAAAGCTTTTAGCGGGACTCTCACTTTAGCCCCTAACAACTCTTAACAAATCTTACACTTTAAAATGAATACAGGAACAGAGAATAATAAACTCACTTGAAACTGCAGGTATTCCGTCACTCAGAGATAACAGCCTTTAAGACCCAGCTCTCTACACATCACTCAAACAATTTAATCAGGCATTTTTGTAATAGGCAGCCATTATCTTGATTCATATGAGCACTCTGGTTTGAGTGATGGAGGAGTGGCCTGTCCAGGTGCTCTGAATCCGAGATATTGGAAACCCTCCTCTGCTACCATAACTGTGAAAGCTATAAAAATGTTACAAAAAAACATTTAGTTATCAAATGAGTTTATTCAGAGTGCACACAGCAGAGACAGCTTCAAAACAAAAAGCTCTCTCCCAGATAATATGGTATGAGATACATTTATACCCTTAAAACTAAAGCTCCACCCTTTTATGGGGGGGCTTGTGCATCACTAACTATTACATCATTTTGTAATACATAACAATACTAAAACTGATGTAAGTTTGTAATACATGTAACGGGTATTCCACCCCACCCAATCTCATATATAGTGTGGGTGAGTAGAACATGTAGTGTTACCGGTGTGGTGCGTGTACCTGCAGGCTCACAGGAGGTCTGAGCCTCCGCTAATGAGAGCCTGGGGTGAATCCTCTGGAACGGATCTTCTTTCAGCGCCTCCACCTATGTAGGATTCTAGGGAAGTGTAGAATGACCCTACATAGGAACCCATTCAGAAACCACACTCACAGTGATTATATAATAACTAAGGACTTTACTTATGAACATATAAGACATTACACAACATCATAACCTTATGCAATACTGGAGCACCTTCTGCCCAATGTCTGGTGTTCCCACCCAGTGTCCTGTAACCCCCACCCAATGTCCCGTACTCCTACGGAGATCGTGGGTGACTGCGCAGTCACTAAATTAATAGGCCTGTTGGTGCACATATAATACAGAGGTACCTTCCGAGCACTCCGATGCTCGGGCCTGCAACACTCTTCTCAAAGGGTCAATCGGCGAGGACTCCTCCAACCGAACTCCTGCACTTGTGGACCGCTAGGGCGGTCCCCTCGGGAACACAGTCTCAGTGGACCCCAACGTGGGTCCAACCGCTTTCCGGGACAGCAACCGCCGCTGAATCCCTATCTCTCTAACGGGCAGTAGCGTGACAGGAACCCTAACCTAGGGCCTGTCCCTGATGTACCGCAACCTGAGGTGACTTGGGGAAAACTCCTAGGGCCTGCGGGGTTAATAACCTGCCCCACTCTCCTAGCTACCCAAGTCCCTAATCCTCCCTATAACTAGCTACTCGCTACTCCTAACATGCCTGCAGCCGACACACAGCTCTCAGTCAGCCTGCAGACAGTAACACACGCTGCACACACACTGCACTCAGTACAGGCAGCGTCACATGCAACACTCAACACAGCAACCTGGAATCCGCAGCAATAACCCACTGCTCGCACGCTGTGCCTATTTGCCAGTGCGCACAGCACTACCCGCTGTGGCACTGCCAAACCTGCACCTTACATACACTAAGGGTGACCTTCCCTATCTAAGGCCGTACCTTTTCAGTTACCCACTAACCTTGTGGGGAGTTGGGGCCTACCTGGAGGGTGTGGGTACCTATCTGGATGCAGGAGCTGCACTCACTCCCTGCATCCTTCCTTCCCCTTCAGCTCCGCTACTCCAACTGACGTGACCAAAGCCCGGGAAATGTATCTATTCTCCCGGGCTGAGAATCCTCCAGCCCTATTGGCCGCTATGAGGCAGCTGGTGCCTGTCTCCCTATGCCTCCTGGGAGTTGTAGTTCCCAGGAGGCTGCTACAGCATTGGGGCCGCGTGCGCGCTTCTCCTGCGCATGAGCAAACTACTAATGGCCGCCTCACTGTTTCCTGCTCTGTCCCTGCCTTTGGGGCTCTTCCTGCCCTCGCGCGATCACTGCGCATGCGCGAGTCTCTCCGCAATGGCGGTGCCCTCTTCGCTAGCCGCCGGGACCGCAGCAACGCAATCGTGGCCTTAGCAACGGCCCGATCGCGTCCCCGGCAACCAGCCTGCTCGCGGGGATAGCAACCTACTCCCTGCTCCGGCCCCCACCTTTGGAAGCAGCCGTCGGGTCCGTCGCTAGCTCCGGCGGCACCCGCGACCGTGCTGCACCAAGGGAGGGGGGTCTCAAGGAGCTGCTGGAGACTAGGGTTACACTCTCCCCCTGGTGGAAATTCCAAAGTCCTCGCTTGGAGAACGACATCAATTGGCCTAAGTATACACAATAACAATTTGCATCGCATAAACGGTACACTTAGCAAGTTAACTTTACACCACAGGGTACAAGACATATCATGCTCAATAATACCCGAGACTGGCTGAGACCATGTGTGGGGCGCCCCGAACTGATCATGTGGGGGTACCTCACTTTTGCGTCCGTGAGCCTCCCTGGGGTGAATCTCTCGGAGAGCACACCCTAAAGCGACAGCTACTGGCTCTTCGCTACTTCCTCCCCCTGGTGGAAGGAGTAGCACAGGGTCTCTGAAGCAGGCCTTTACCCGGTCATCCGCGGCAGGGATGCGGTAGACCAGGAGGCCAGGACCTTTCCCGCGGTCCACTACTTGGCGAATGGCACGCTCCTTTTTGGGCTTAAAGGAGGCCAGTCTCCCTGGATCTCCCTTTACACAGTCCTTGTCCCTACGGACTTGCGAGGCTTCCACTGAGAAGCGAGCACTGGACAATGTCTCGGTTTCACCTGGCAGGGGGGAAAGAGTAGACACCTTACCCCTGCGGTGATTCACGGTGGCCAACAGGTCCACGGGGACGCTGTCAGTTCCCACCTTGGTGGTATCGGGACCTGTCCCCAACTCTTCTGGGACAGTCCACTCACTGACTCGTACTTCGGGAGCGTTGGATCCCAGTCCTGGGACCACTTGTGTCGGAGCACACGGGCTCACACTCCGCTCAGGAACCGTAGCTTTGGCCTTCTTCACGGCCACCTCCATCGGAGTCTGTGGGGAACAAGGTGGTTCCTTACCACTCGGCTGGCTGACGATGGGCTTCTCTTCTTCCGGAAGGATCGGCGGTAGAAACTGGTCCACTCTCTTCTCTGGACAGCTACCTTCTAATGAGGACACCTCCACCAGGACGCGATGCAGAGGGGAGCCCTTCGCCCTGGTGACCAGACTTAAGGAGCCATCGTGCTCCGCGGTCACCTGGGGGCTCACCCCCGACACCCCTGGGGCAGTCGACTCACCCTTGTCGTCTGTAGGTACTGGTCCCAAGCCTAGGACCGATGGTACCTCTGTATTAGAACGGACTGACCATCGTAGGGCACACGGGCCCACAGCAGGGTCCGCAACATCGGAATACACCTCTTCCAGGGTACACGGACCCACAGCAGACTCTGTATTCTCTGCATCACCACTGGGGTGGTTCGCCGGTAGGCGCATCGCCACCGATGGGACTTCCACCTTTTCCCCGGAAGATATCATGACAGTATCCTCCGCAAGGTAGTCACCAGATTCTTCTGAAATGCAGCCAGTGGTTGTGGGTACGAAGCTGGTGTGCTCCGGTACCTCCACTGCGGTCACGCTCTTCTCCGCCAAGGGTTCACTTGGCTCCTTAGCTGACCCTGTAGGCTGGGGTACAATAGGCATCAAGAAAATTGCACCGCAGCAATCACATCTGGGCTCCCACGCCAGTGCTCCCCTAGAACAGTCACAGGTGGGGCTAAAGCACTGTGTACACGGCTCCCCATCTACCTCGGTGATCCTGAAGTCTAGTGGCACTTGGGACATAACGGCTCCCTCGTCATAGGCTTCTTGCAAGCAGGGGCACAGTAGCATAAGGAGATCTATTCCTGGCGCTCGCCAGGGCACTTACACATTAGGGTGTATCCCCTGACAGTCTATCTCATCCTCAGAGATCAGAGTGTCTATCACAGCGTCCACGAAAGGTTGAAGATAACCGTGCTGGCTCCCCCTGGTGGAATCTAAAGGAAGGGCACTTTTTACAAGGAATTGTTTTTCGCTCTGCACTGAGTCACTCACAGCACAGGGGAGGGGCTCTGACTTTCGCGCCAAACCCGGACAGAATGTTGCGACATCTTTCTGTGCAGGCTTGCAGTCAGCAGCACGTGCGCTCTCCTGGTTTGGCGGGAGACGCCATTTTGCTGGGTCGGCATAGACTAGGGGGAACCCTTCTGAGGGGCCCCCGGGCATGAACAGCGCGGACGGTGCCTCTGCCAGGCATATATCCTCAGTGTGAGTTACAACAAAAAGTATGGTTTTCCATGTGGACGTGGGATCTTGTTCTTCCTCTAAGACACATGCCCACGGCCACCCAGGAATTTTACACATATACTCCCGGACTTTAACCGTGGGTATAAGAGCGGGAATGCCTCCTACCGCCACTACCTGGCCAGGTTCCATATACTGCCTCAAAGCCCAGGCAAGGACCTCGTCTCTGGACTTCACAAACATGGCGACAAAAATAGGGACGGGACAATTTAGAAAAAAAATGGACAGGGCACCCCAGGTGGTATCTCAGCAGCGCCTCCAAATGTAACGGGTATTCCACCCCACCCAATCTCATATATAGTGTGGGTGAGTAGAACATGTAGTGTTACCGGTGTGGTGCGTATACCTGCAGGCTCACAGGAGGTCTGAGCCTCCACTAATGAGAGCCTGGGGTGAATCCTCTAGAACGGATCTTCTTTCAGCGCCTCCACCTATGTAGGATTCTAGGGAAGTGTAGAATGACCCTACATAGGAACCCAATCAGAAACCACACTCTCAGTGATTATATAATAACTAAGGACTTTACTTATGAACATATAAGACATTACACAACATCATAACCTTATGCAATACTGGAGCACCTTCTGCCCAATGTCTGGTGTTCCCACCCAGTGTCCTGTAACCCCCACCCAACGTCCTGTACTCCTACGGAGATCGTGGGTGACTGCGCAGTCACTAAATTAATAGGCCTGTTGGTGCACATATAATACAGAGGTACCTTCCGAGCACTCCGATGCTCGGGCCTGCAACACTCTTCTCAAAGGGTCAATCGGCGAGGACTCCTCCAACCGAACTCCTGCACTTGTGGACCGCTAGGGCGGTCCCCTCGGGAACACAGTCTCAGTGGACCCCAACGTGGGTCCAACCGCTTTCCGGGACAGCAACCGCCGCTGAATCCCTATCTCTCTAACGGGCAGTAGCGTGACAGGAACCCTAACCTAGGGCCTGTCCCTGATGTACCGCAACCTGAGGTGACTTGGGGAAAACTCCTAGGGCCTGCGGGGTTAATAACCTGCCCCACTCTCCTAGCTACCCAAGTCCCTAATCCTCCCTATAACTAGCTACTCGCTACTCCTAACACGCCTGCAGCCGACACACAGCTCTCAGTCAGCCTGCAGACAGTAACACACGCTGCACACACACTGCACTCAGTACAGGCAGCGTCACATGCAACACTCAACACAGCAACCTGGAACCCGCAGCAATAACCCACTGCTCGCACGCTGTGCCTATTTGCCAGTGCGCACAGCACTACCCGCTGTGGCACTGCCAAACCTGCACCTTACATACACTAAGGGTGACCTTCCCTATGTAAGGCCGTACCTTTTCAGTTACCCACTAACCTTGTGGGGAGTTGGGGCCTACCTGGAGGGTGTGGGTACCTATCTGGATGCAGGAGCTGCACTCACTCCCTGCATCCTTCCTTCCCCTTCAGCTCCGCTACTCCAACTGACGTGACCAAAGCCCGGGAAATGTATCTATTCTCCCGGGCTGAGAATCCTCCAGCCCTATTGGCCGCTATGAGGCACCTGGTGCCTGTCTCCCTATGCCTCCTGGGAGTTGTAGTTCCCAGGAGGCTGCTACAGCATTGGGGCCGCGTGCGCGCTTCTCCTGCGCATGCGCAAACTACTAATGGCCGCCTCACTGTTTTCTGCTCTGTCCCTGCCTTTGGAGCTCTTCCTGCCCTCGCGCGATCACTGCGCATGCGCGAGTCTCTCCGCAATGGCGGCGCCCTCTTCGCTAGCCGCCGGGACCGCAGCAACGCGATCGCGGCCTTAGCAACGGCCCGATCGCGTCCCCGGCAACCAGCCTGCTCGCGGGGATAGCAACCTACTCCCTGCTCCGGCCCCCACCTTTGGAAGCAGCCGTCGGGTCCGTCGCTAGCTCCGGCGGCACCCGCGACCGTGCTGCACCAAGGGAGGGGGGTCTCAATGAGCTGCTGGAGACCAGGGTTACATACATAACAAATTATGTAAGTGTGCATAAACTAAAATGACATAATCTTGTAATACATAACAAAAATTAAATGATACATAAATCCTTTAAGGGGTTGAATGTGAGAAATGATTTCTATCTCTGATTCCACCAGACACTCTAATGCTGAGAAGTCTTCTCTAATTCTAATCTCACTCCTCAAGGCTGTATGCCCCTTCCCTCCTTCTGGAGCTGGGCTGGCCAGAGCATGTATTATTAAACATTGAGAGCGAAACATCTTTTAACCCACTATAACTTTCATGCAGCTTTCATACAGACAGAAGACAAAATGGATGACACAAACACAGCACATTACAACATAAATGACAGACAAGCACTAGAACAATAACAAGATGGCTGACAAAAATAGTCAGACAAAATGGCTGCTTAGACCCTAATGTTGTTTATGTCAGACACCCTAATGTCTCAACTTTATCATCGGTTTATACCAATTCATCACTATGCCGTTTTGGTTACATGGGGCTCCAGCCACGTTCCAAAGATTAATGGACAAGGCGTTACTACCCCTTAGGTCATATATGCCACAGCCTACTTGTATGTCATCGTCATCTATAATAGTCTCTGTCAGTCCCATATAAAAAGTTTAAGGGCAGTTCTTAGGTCCTTCAGAGAATCAGGGCTCACAGCCAATTCAAAAAAATGTGCCCTGGAAAAAGCCACTACCAAATAGTTGGGCTATGCTGTGGGGGGGGGGGGGGGGGATAGTAAGGCCACACACCAGCAAGGTGGCCATCATTAAGGAAGTCCCAACCCCACAGACAAAGACGCAGGTTCGTGCCCTTTTGGGGTTAGCATGGTACTACAGGCAGTTTATACCAAATTTTTCAGAGATTACAGCACCCCCTAACAGATTTAACAAAAAAGAGTGCTCCCGACCCAAGTTAGATGGTCTTAGGAGTGCCAAAGCGCCTTTGATATGTAAAATAAGTGCCTGTCAGAGGTCACCGCTCTTCGGAGCCCAAATTTTAAGGAGCCCTTCATAATACAGACGTATGCCTCCGAGTTAGGACTGGGAGCATTTCTGTCCCAACAATTTGAAGGCATTGAATACCCCATATTGTTCATCAGCCGGAAACAGTTCCTAAAGGAAGTGAGGTATTCTGTCATTGAGAAAGAGTGACTCGCCATAAAATTGCCAATTGAGGCTTTGAGGCATTATGTCGCGGGGTGCTCTTCACTCTTGTCACTGACCACACACACTTCAAATTGTTAAATACCATGAAGGACACAAACTCGAGGTTGACCCAGTGGTATACTGTATGGCCCTCCAGCCCTTCTCTTTTGATATCCAGCACAGACCTGGGAAGGAGCATGGAAATTACAATTTTGTTGTCGCGAGAAGGAGTGGAAGGAAGGTCGGGCTTCAGTCGTGTGGGGCCCTAGACGTACACAAACAGGGGAGGTATGTGACAGGGTGAAGTAAGGTACTGATTATTATGCCTGGGAGACATGCATCTGACTCCTTCATCCAACACTCAGAAGGTTAACCCAGTAAGAATACTTGGGAAATCAGGAAGTAAGCTGAGACAGCTGACAACTAGCTTGATATGGAGGCTACTTCTTGTAGTAGGTGGCTGACTCAGACTACAGAGCTGTCCTGTGCAAGCTCCTATCCAGAAGGATTTCCTAAACTTTCTCTAGGGACAGAGATACATTAAGGACTTTAATATTGTTCCATAACTATTGTGGTATATGTTTAGGGGTTGGGAACTGGACAAAGCCAACCAGCCTGATAGATTACCCTTTTCATATTATATAGATGATGTACTGTAACACAGGAAAAAAAGATTTGGAAGCGCTCTATACACTGGTGCTAGAGCTGGCAGCACAAGACCTCCCATCTCCAGAAACAATGGCTCCTCTTCAACAGCCACTTGTAGCTCCACATACAGCTATGATGAGCATTCCACAGGAGACAATGCCACTCCATCTAATGCATGTTACACATCGGAAGCAACTGATGTATACATTTTCTCTGCTTCACCAAGATGTAGCCCAGGTGAATAGGAGCTTTCTGGCTCACACAGCACAGTGCAAAAAAAGATCTGCTTCAGATTAAAAAAAATTATATTTCACATAACCGTTTGGAACCAATATGACAAAGATATTGTCACAAATACAACTTAATAATGACCTGTGGGCTTTTAAATAAGTAATTGCAATATAACTAGAGAAGCTACACACCACAAAAAATAAATCAAAATACTTGCAAAGACCGGTGCTCCTGGTTCATGGATATCTGCCTAAAAAATCCAGCATTGAGGAAAGTAGAATGATCCAGGGCAACTCCGTTTTTTTTTAGAAGAATTTATTCAGCACAAAAAACACAACGTTTCATCCCTCCTAGGGGACTTTATCAGCCAGTCACTTGATAAAGTCCCCTAGGAGGGATGAAACATTGTGTTTTTGTGCTGAATAAATTTTTCTAAAGAAATCCGAAGTTGCCCTGGATCATTCTACTTTCCTGGCTTTTAAATAAGGCCATCTTTACCTTGTGGTGCAGGCCTTGGAGGTGGTGGGTGGGCCTCTCGTCGCAGCTTGAGGGAAGAGGTCATCATCCAAAGTCAAGTGGGCTGTGCACCGCAGCCCAGTGCAGATGGGCATAAGTGAAATGGTGCCTGGGAGGAGAGGGGCACTGGTGGCCATATTGGCTCATGCAGGAAAGGTAGACGGCTGGTGCGGACCTCCCATGCTTTATGGTGAGGAGGGGAAGGGGGTGGTTGCTGAGAGTTCCATGCTGCCTCTGCTAGGAGGGACAGGCTGCCCGGGGCGACTGCTGAAGGTTGTTGCAGTGGTCGGGAGTAGGGGGGAAGTTGGAGGAGAAGGGTGGCAAGATAGCTGTGTTGACATGCAGGGGCGCAAAGCAGCAGTCACAGGCTTCTTCCACTTACCCAGGAGTGAGGTGGAGGTGGCGGTGGTGGCATTCCTGTACCGTGTGATGGTTGTTCAGAGGACCTTAAGTTGGGTAGATGTCCGCGATGAGTTTGGCCTGACCTGTGGGACTTCCGGATCAGCTGCTGGGGCAGAAATAGATGGCAAGCTGAATATTGCTGGCTTCCATTGCGATCTGCAAGAGAAAGGTAAAAAAAAATGTAAATTCCCCACCTGATAATTACGGAAATTACAGAAATTCTGTCGTTTTTCCATGATAACCTTCTTGAATCAAAACCAGTCTTTTCTTAAATATCCAATAGGGTTTATAGTAACTATTTCCATGTTTTTTGAAAAAAAATGATGTATGACTTAGACAAACAATCAGTAATTAAGAGTCAGGGTATGTGAAATGTAAGTGAAACCCTGGTTTTATCTGCTAAGTTAAAGTGGATAATTAAAATCAGGTGTTTACATAATTAGATAGATCTTCAAGTGTGCATTTGGGAGGCCCCACCTTATATACAGATCAGAAAGTTTGGGAGTTTGGTCTTCACCATACAGGTGTGTGTAAACATGTCATATCATGATCAAAATATATCTCTGACAACCTCAGAAAAGCAGTAAATGATGCTCATGGGTCTAGAAAGGGTCAGACAAATGGAGAATGTTCCAAATCACAGTCACACTACCCAGGAGCGGTCGTCCTACCTAAATTTTTCCAAGAACAAACCAGCAAATCATCCAAGAAGTCACAAAGAACTCCAAAGTAACATCCAAGGATCTGCAGGCCACTCTCACCTTGGCTAATGCGAGTGTTCGTGACTCACCTATCAGAAACAGACTGAACGTGAATGGTGTTCATGGAAAGATAGCCAGGAGGAAACCACTGCTCTCTGAAAAGAACATTGGTGTCTGTCTGAAGTTCACCAAAGAGCACATAGATGATCCACAAGATTTCTTGAACAGTGCTCTCTGAACCGACAAGAGTCAAACGTAGAACTTTTTGGCCTCAAGGAGAAACTTAATCATTGGCAAAAACCTAAATTGCGTTTGAACAGACCTCATTCCAACTGTCAAGCATGCCTCAGTACCTGGACGGCTTGCAATCATTGACACAACCATGAATTCTGCATTGTATAAGAAGATTCTAAAGGAGAATGTCAGGCCAGCAATCTGTGAGCTGAAGCTTAAGTGAAAGTGTATCATGCAGCAAGACAATAATTCTAAACATACAAGCAGATTTACAAAAGAATTGCAGCAGAAGAAGAATATCCACTGTTTTAGAATGGCCCCATTGAAATGTTGCGGCAGGACCGGAAATGAGCTGTCCATGAAAGGAAGCCCTCAAATGTCACTGAGTTGAAACAATTCTGCAAGGAGGAATGGGCCAAAATTCCTCAAAATCAATTTTAGAGACTGACCAGCAGTTACAGGAAATTCTTATTTTAAGTTATTGTTGCTAAAGGGTTACTGAATCTAAAGGTTCACATATTTTTTCACACATGAATATTGAATGTTTAATAATATGTGGATAAATAAATGTTGAAAAAGTATCATTTGTATGTCATTTGTTTGATCAGGTCATTTGTATCTATTATTAGGACTTAGATAAAGATCTAATAACATTTAAGGTTTGAAATATGTGAAATACCTAAGTGGATAATAAATGTTTCCTCCCCACTGTATATGAACTTTTTTTATTTTTCTTATATATATTGTAAGTCCAGTGGAGGCTTGAGTTGAGCACAGTTATATATTTTTTATCGCGTTGCAGGCAGAAAAAAATTCAAACACAATAGCGTCAGCGCACACACACTTTTTGATACATAGTGCCCCTTGATGTTATGAGTTAAACTCATTTAGGCTACAGGGTGGTGATTGGTGCTTTAATATAATCATATATATATATATACACACACACACACACACACACACAGTTCAACTCATTTGGCTTTATTGCTCTTAGTTATAAAATGGCGGGGAAGTGTGTGAGAATCAATTGTACGAATATATGCATTGAAAAATCAGGGCATTAAAGAGGGCCAACAGATAAAGAGAAGAAAAATGTATACCAAGTTTATTCTGTCGACAAAATTTGTTGCCTTGGCATTGCTGCCTTCAACCTCCTGGTTACCGAGGGGATGACATTAAACTGGGAGAGATTGCTTTTTCTCTGTGTATCCAAACAAAGATGACGCACTGTACCTAACAAATGATCTAATATACTAAGGAAATGTCAACCATTTTAAAAGAAAGCTATTGTGAATTTTGATGCTTGAGACTTTTACAAATCTCAGTTAGAGATGAGTGCAAAAATTTATTCCATATACAGAAAACAGAAATTATGAGAAAGCAGGGACAAATATACTGGTAAAAAGAGTTCTATGGCCAAAAACCCAATACCCAAATGAGAGTGAGATTTTGTCCTTAAATATTTGGAGAACCTCCCATGTCCTATGGAGAAAAATAATTGCTGCAGAAAGACTACACCGTTAAAGATGTTCAAGTTTTATTCAAAGTGTCAGTGCTATTTAGTCATTGACATATGGCACTACAAAAGCATTCTTCAGGACTACAGAGCTTGTAAAGGCTCGTGTCAAGTGGGGATTATGCAGGAATTTCACTATAGTGTAGGTAAATAGTCAGCTCAGATGATAATGTTCTTTACAAAATAAAAAAAGATGAGTGCTAGTAAAGTAAATTGATATCAGGGATAATAGAAATATATTTATGGCAAAAAATCGAAGTAAATATATCTGCGTTATAACTGCTAGCTTAGCTAATGCAGTAGTTCATAATGTTGAAACTTGGATTTTTGAATATATTTGCAGAGAAAGAACTGTGAGATCTCTGAAGGTCCAGTATAGAGCCTACAAGATGCAAGAGGCCCTGTGACAGGCTTGGAGGAGGATTAGTGAGTTCTCAAAGGATCCTAAAAAAACATGAACACCCAATAAGGGGCAGATCAGCAGAACGTCGTTAACCTATTTAATTTGACGTTACCCACAATTGTCGCAACTCTACTCCTAACGCTTAGTCACCAAGATGATTAATGTACTGTAACGTTGAACAGTAAAATATTGTATTGCTAACTTTGGATGGACATTAGGGTTACTCATATGCAAATGAGATGCTAATAAGCTGTTAACCTAACATCATATATCAATGAACCTTTGTTAATGTTAGTGCAAGGAAATAATGTTACGATAAATATGTCACACCAAAAGTAGCTGTTACTCACAGCCAGACCATGATTATCATAACATTATTACTGGCAGTAGCCTATAATGACAAAGTCAGGTCTAAGGGGTATCCAAATTATTTTGTATGGGTAGGACACTTAACCCTTTCTTTAGAAAAAGTTACAAGTGTCCTACAAAGATATGTATTATGAATAATATAAAAGTCTGAAACTCATCAACAGATGTTATAAACTGTACATTGGTTTTTAGTGACTAAAGTGAATATATTGTAGGCCATTTTTGTCAGACCTACAGTAATTTGACATGATATATATTATTTACTGCATAAGTATGGGTGTGTCAGGATCGGGCTTAGGCCCTGCCCCTGTGATGCATCTCGTGATGTCATGAGTGGCGCGTGTCAGTCGCAACCCGAGTGCAGGCACCGCGCTGCCAGGAAGGAAAACACAGCAGGAACCGTCTCCAGGCTCCGCCCCGTGATGACACGGGCAACCTACGGTGCACGCTGGCTACACTCAGACGCCACGCGGACATAAGCAAACAAGGGGTTAATTATCTTAATTATTCCTCAGCTGCTGTGCACCCCGCCCCTGCCTATCAGTGGACAGCCTATGTCTGATTGCATTCATCACTCTGCAGCTCTGTACTTTAAAACCATTGGTTGTCTGTCATTTAAGTACACAGCCAACCCTGCTACAAACTGGCTGAGCATAAACTTTCGTTTATGAGTCTTGTGCTCAAGCTACTCATTGGTTTTGCCTTATCTTGTCTTGCCTTCCTGTTGTGACCTCAACTCATACTTTGACTCTTGACTTCTCGGCTCCCTTGACCTCGGCTTGCTTCTGGACTTCCACTCTCCCCTCGACCACGGCTACGGATATACGACAATTCTACACTCTCCAACCCCAGACTACGGCAAGTACTTTCTACCTACATGACCTCTCCTACGCTGATCTGGCTATATCTCCTCTACTCTGCACACCGGACGTGGCTGTTCGGTTGTTGGTCGATGGCTATCAACATCCCCACCTCAGCCTCACGGTCAAGCCTTGTTTCTGGTGAGCACTCGTCACAAGGTGTACAATAAAATTTAAACATTTTCTAACAATAATTACCAAGAGACAGAAATAGTGACAAAAGTAACATGGTCATTTCAGACAAAAATGATAACACAAATTGAAAAATCAACTCGTCCTCTTCTTGGCAGAGAATGAAACAGGCTCACTAGGCCCTCTTCTGCATGCTCTTCCATGCCTTAAGTTTGCTGTGGCCACTGGGTCAGAGGTGGAGTAGAGAATTCAAACGAGGAAGGAGGAGCTGGAGTGGCTATCATTAATGACCCCCTGATGTTGCCAATGGATCACTGGAGGCAGCTGACTTGGTTAGTATTTATGGTGCTCGCAAGCTTTCCATACCTTGCTACACTGCCCAGGTAAGCCCATTTACTGCACAAGTTAGTTGAGCAATGCTATCGGTCATGACCGAACTGTATTGCCACATCGAACTGGCAGCTTTATTTCTGGGAGATGTTTGCCAGATGCTCTGGAATATGGCGACCTGTGCATCCTCATGAGCTCTTTATGACACGCCAGAGCTGCCATGTCATTGTTATGATCTGTAGCCAGAGCTCTCGGTGCTGGAGCAGGACGTCCGGGTGCAGGGGCTTGTAGAGCTGGTGCAAGAGCAGCTGGTTCAGGATAATGAGCAGCTGGTGCAGGAGCAGGTAGAGCATATTCCTTTGGAGGAACAACAGTGAGGTGCCACGTGAATGTGTTCGCTGGGTACTCTTCCTCCATGCACACCTCTAAGACCAGTTGCATTTCTGCAGGTGGCAGTCTGGGTGACGGTTCTTCAGAAAAGGTACATAATCTGATCAAGCATACAATACAATAGCCAGAAGAAAAAACGAAGATAATCCCTAGTTCTTTGCAGAAGGCCCACCAAAATCTAGATATAAACTGAGATCCTCGATCCGACACAATAACTTGGGGAACCCCATGAAGATGGAAGACCTCCTTGATGAAAATTTCCAATAATTTGAGGGCGTTGGGTAGACCCTTGAGGGGAATGAAATGGGCCTGCTTGGAAAATCGGTCGACCACCACCAGAATGGTATTCCTGCCTTTGGATACGGGTTATTCCACGATGAAATCCATGAAAAGATGCGTCCATAGATGTTCCGGAATCGGGAGGGGTTGCAGTAACCCTGATGGCCTGTTACGGAGACTCTTGTTTTGGGCGCATGTCAGACATGCAGTGACAAATTCCTTTATGTCCTTACATATTCCGGGCCACCAAAAGGTCCGTTCCAGGAGGTCGATATTTCTCCTTGTACCTGTGTGTCCGGAGCTTTTAGATAAGTGACACCATTCTAGCACATTTCTGCGATACGCGGGTGTGGTGTAGAGGCATCTATCTGGAACCTCAAGACCCTCCAGGATATCAGACTGGCCTTGCATGTCTTCCAAAGTGTCAAAAGTGTTTGAGGGGATTATACAAGATGGGGGAAGTATGGTTTCTTCTTGGACCTCAGCCTTGTCTTCCACGAAAAATTGGCGAGAGAGCGCGTTTTTTGACCGTGGTAAATATGAAATTGAAGCGAGAAAAAAGAAGTGATCATCAGGCTTGTCGCAACCCTAGGCGATGTGCAACTTCAATGTAGATAAGATTCTTATGGTCCGTCAGAATAGTAACAGGATTTTCAGTGCCCTTAAGAAAATGTCTCCATTCCTCCAGGGCTATTTTGATGGCCAATAGATCCCGGTTGATAACGTCATAATTCTGTTCGGCGGGCGAGAACTTCTTGAAAAAGAAGGCACAAGGTTGCAGTTTGGCTTGTGGAGTCTTTCTTTGGGACAGCACTGCTCCGGCTCTGACATCAGAAGCGTCCACCTCAAGGGTAAAGGGTAACCCCGGATCAGGATGCATGAGCAAAGGGGCTGATTTTCAGCTGTTTTCAGCTTCTCGAAAGCATGGATTGCTGCAGGAGGCCACAGTGCTGTGCCGGGTCCTTTCTGCGTCAATGCCGTAGTGGGTGCTACTACTGCCGAAAAGTTCTGTATGAACCTCTGGTAGTAATTGGCGAAGCCTAGGAACCGTTTTATGGCTTTCAGGGTTGTGGGAAGAGGCCAATCTATAACCGCTTTCACTTTGACTAGGTCCATGGCCAGGACTGTGCCAGAGATGATGTAGCCTAGAAAGGACATTGTGGTCTAGTGAAACTGACACCTCCAATTTTACGAATAGGTGATTCTCCCGATGACATTGGAGTACCTGTTTGACATGGCCAGGATGCTCGTGTGCGGTCTTGGAGAAGATAAGTATATCATCTAAATAGACAAGGACGTATTGATCGAGAAGTTCCCTTGAAAACTTTGTTGACAAAATCCTGGAATACCGCGGGGGCGTTACGAAGTCCAAACGGCATGACAAGGTATTTGAAATGTCTGTTCCGAGTGTTAAATGCGATTTTCCACTCATCACCCTGTCGAATTCTTACTAGGTTTTAAGCAAGTTGTAAGTCTAGATTGGTGAAAATGGTGGAACCCTGGAGTCTGTCGAAAAATTCGGTAATAAGGGGTAAAGGGTACAGTTCTGTTAAAGTTGTGCTCGCCACAAACCGGGGCCGGACCGCGTGGCTGAGACTGGGTTATGAAATTACAAACCTTAGACCGCGCAGACTGGTCCGGAGTGCGTAGTTCATAGTCAAACAGGCCGTTTTCAGGACTGGAGAGAACAGCGTAGTCGTTGGACAAGCCAGAGTCAGGATAGGAGATGTCTGGGTAGTCGTAGTGCAAGCAGGGAGTCGTCAACAGGAATCAAGCAGGTCCTCCTGCTTCAGCGTAATCACTGCAGGTTGGGAACGGGGTTTGCGCAAGTGGCATCCACGGCCCATGGCGCCGGTCTAGGAGAGGGAAGACAGAACGGAGTTGGCACACCGCCAGGCAGTACCGGTTAACCAGGGCTTCAGCGCAAGAGTTCAAGCTGGCCTCTGCGAAGGGAGAAAGAGCAGCAGGCCACAGGGTCCAAACAGCAACCTCTGCTAAGGGTAGAAGCAGCAGGTTGCGGGCTCCAGGGAGATAGCACACAGCAGGTCTCCGTGGTGCTTCAGCGCGGGAGTTTAAGCTGGCTTCTGCAAAGGAAGAAAGAGCAGCAGGCCACAGGGTAAAAACAGCATCCTCAGCAAGAGGTGTTTGCTAAGTGCAGGCAGGCGACACAGGCCTCCGGGAACCAGGAACACAGGCCTTAGCGAAGTAGCTGCAGGCTACGAGGAAACAGGAACGAGACCAACAAACTGGAACAATAATCAACAGAGATTAGTAACGAGAGGTAACAAGCCTTGAGGCTTGTGGCTAAACACAGGTAACATCCAAGAAGGAATATGCTCAGCAGAGAGGGATTGTGGGAATGCAGTATTTAAAGGCCAGTGGGCCAATCCCAGGAGGAGGGTGTGAGGGCACTGCTCCAATGACTGAGCACTGCTCCAATGACTGAATACAAGGCTAGGTTGCAGTGATAGCCCGCACAGCTGCTGTTGATTGTAAAGAGGGAATAAGTGAGAACAACAGCACCCTGCAATGCTACGAGAAAAGCCAGGAATGGATTCCTGACAGTACCCCCCACCCCCTTCAGGTGAGATCTCCGGGCGAACATGACCACTCATCGAGTTGGGGGACCTGGAATTGTTCCTGAACTGTCCAGGATGGGGAGAAGAGTCTTGGTCCAGAGACTCGTGTGCACTCCCTTGCGTATCCCACCCTCCCAGTGAGAACTGCGGCCAGACAGGGCCATTAATAGGTCTCTGGGACATGGAGTTGTTCCTAAAGTGCTTTAGGCAGGAAGGGGATCCGTAAACCAGCAGTACACTGGTGAGTACCATCTTGGGATATGAGAGTGGTAGCACCGAAATTCCTGATATATGGCTCGCCATGCGAAATGACTTGGGCATCCAGAGCGGAAGAGAAACAGGGGTTTCCAGAACATAAATGGCAGAAGGGCCCCAGCTGGGTGCCCAGTCCCTAGTAATCGTACCAGAGTGCGGGCCAAGAGGCACCGATAATTGAGCGGGTATAACAGGGAGACCCTCCGGACAGGCAAAGTTTATGCTGACCTCTGCACGTAGGAATTTGAGAGGGTCTTCTCCAGAGGTTTTCCAGGTTGTGGTCAGCAAGGGTATTGTATTGCCAGGTATTGGTATAGTAGATGACAAGGCGAACAATAAACCAGGCTTAGGGACCGAAATCTTGGGGTACGAACTGAGTATTTCCAACACAGAGGAAACAACAGGCACAACAGAAGGTTCCGAGAGGGATAACCATGGGTTCGCAGAGGCAGAGAAGCAATCAGTAGTGGAGCTCCCAAATACTGTAGAACGCTCAGTGAGAGACAGTATAGTCTGGGAAGAGGAGATCACAGCGTCCAAGGCAGCGTGTAAAGTTCTAGAGACAACAGGGAGAGAAACCCTATAGTTAAAGTCATACTGAGGTACTTCAGGGGCTGCAGAACGGTCATTGAAAAGAAACTGCCCTCCCGCACCGGGAATTTGGAGCGCAGCAAGGGTTACTTCAGATATGGCTCCAGAGTCCAGGGAAAGTATACAGGTCCTTGCAGAGATTTGAACAACCGCATGGGGCGGACTACGTGCTGCAATGAACTCCGGGGGCATCGTACTTGTCATAGGAGTGGGAGTAAGAATAGGCTCTGGAGCTTTAATATCTGGAACTTGAGAATCAGGCAGTGCAGGGAAGCAGAGGGAGGGGAGCTAGTGTCTGAAGCTGGAGGCTCAGAATCTGTAACAAGGACATCCGGCACTGCAGGGACACTGGTAGGAGGAGAACTAGTGTCTGGAGCTGGTGCCTGGGAATTAGTGACGGGCACTGGGGAGTAATGGTAGGAGTTAGAGAGTCAATAAGCAGTAAGTTGGAACCGGGGAAACTCTTAATAACAGAAACCTTAGAAGAAAAAAGAGTTTTATCCAAAACTGCAAGGGCCCTAGCAGGGGTACTTGGACAAAATCAGAAATAGGTATGTTTACTAGTTCAAAAATTCTGATAACAGAACTGCTTGTCAGTGATGTGGGTGTCTGGGTTTGACTAGTGAGAAAATCAGATACAGTGGTAAGTGACTTAGAATCAATCACGGAAGTTCTAGGTTTGCTGGACATGTGTAAAAAAGTACCCTTTAACACAGGAGTTTTAATCTTAGCCCTGAATAACTCAACGGTTGTTGGAGCACATTTAGATGCAATGCTAAAGGACTAAGGTTTAGCAAGGGAAGGAAAACAAAATAGCTCAGATTTAAACACCTGAATTTGTAATGTAGGAAGGGTGGTCTCTGACTGTATTAAGGGGGTGACGACAGATACGCTGATCTCTGGAGGGGTTGCTTGGGCAGAGGCATCAGGGGAACCAAAAGCAAGGACAGCCTCTATAGAAAGAAATTCTGAATCTGAAGGAAGGATTTTACCTCTCTGAGTAGTGGGACCGACAAGGAAAATTTCAGAGAGGGGGGAAACTGGCTTCCAGCTAGCACATATGAAAAAGCATCACTTTTGAGTGGGAGCAGTGTGTCAGCAAAAATTCCTGGGAACTCAACAACTTGAGCCTCAGGAAGGGCATAATGACCACTGTTCGCTTTTAACCCTAGGGTTTGAGAAGAGGAGAACACAGACAGTACAAGGGGGGCAACCACAACTGTTCTGGTCTCTGAAGTGGGTACTTGGGAAGGCATGTCTGGGAAATCAGAAACGACTACAGATTCCATGACAAGGGGTCTACGCGCTGAAGTAGGTATCTCAGCTCTCTGAGTGACAGACTGGGTCAGCGAAATACCTGGGAGTGGGGATTCTGTGAACAGGCTTAGGGAAAAAAACGATTCCTGAATACCTTTAACTGGAACCAGTATTTTAGCAGAAGTTTCAGGGGGCACAGCAGTGGAAACTTGAGCTGAACCAGGGGGATTATAGCAATGAATAACCAAGGACTCCGCAACCTTAGGGGGTCATTCAGTGCAACCTCTGCTGTCAGAATTGGGGATTCACTCTCTGATGCTAGAAAGGATGCATTAGCCTGGGGGCAGCAAGGATTTACAGTGGTCAACGCAGATTGTACCTGAGAGTCAAAAAGAAGGAGATTTGCCTCTGAAATTGGGGACACAAGGAGTTCCTCCTCTGGAGCCAAGGACGTGTCCTTGGATGGCGAACAACAGGGAATTACCAAAGGAGGCTCATAGGGTTGACCCTCAGGGGTTAATACAGAAAAAACCTCAAGGGTTAAGTCAGGCTGTGCCTGAAAATCAGAAAAAGAGAAGCTAGTCTCCGAAAGTGGGGTCATAGGGAGTTCAGCCTCTGGCCATAGGGACCTAACATTAGTCTGTGGAATACAAGGGTTAACCCCTGACCTTACACCTGCTATACAGACCAAAGTTTCTGAAAGTCTCTCTGGAATATCATCCTTGATGGCCATCCACCGACTGAAACTTAACATGGCAAAAACAGAGCTCCTCATACTTCCTCCTAAACCTGGCCCTACTACCTCCTTCCACATCACTGTCGGAAATACGATCATTCACCCAGTAGCCCAAGCACGCTGCCTAGGGGTCACACTCGATTCCTCTCTCACATTCTCCTCTCGCATTCAAAACGTTTCTAAAACTTGTCGCTTTTTCCTCTGCAATATCACAAAGATACGCCCTTTTCTCTGTTATTCGACTGCTAAAACTCTGACTCAGGCCCTCATTCTCTCCCATCTCGATTACTGCAACCTCCTGCTGTCCGGCCTCCCTGCCTCTCACCTGTCTCCCCTACAATCTATATTAAACGCTGCTGCCAAAATCACTCTACTCTTTCCTATATCTGTCTCCGCGTCTCCCCTCCTGAAATCCCTCTCCTGGCTTCCGATCAAATCCCGCATCTCACACTCCATTCTCCTCCTCACTTTTAAAGCTTTACACTCTTCTGCCCCTCCTTACATCTCAGCCCTAATTTCTCGCTATGCACCATCCCAACTCTTGCGTTCTTCTCAAGGATGTCTTCTTTCTACCCCCTTTGTATCTAAAGCCCTCTCCCGCCTTCAACCTTTCTCACTTTCTGCCCCGCACCTGTGGAATGCCCTTCCCCTCAATACCTGACTAGCACCCTCTCTATCCATCTTTAAGACCCACCTTAAGACACATATGCTTAAAGAAGCATATGAATAGCACTGTGGATAATCCTGGACACATGATACATAAAGCTTGGCCCCCTGCAGACGCACTTACTAGAATTCCCTCCTACTGTCTCTATACGTTCCCCTACCTACCAATTAGATTGTAAGCTCCTCGGAGCTGGGAATCCTCTTCCTTAATGTTACTGTTACAGTGTGTCGAAGCACTTATTCCCATGACCTGTTATATATAGTATTTGTTATTTATATGATTACAACATGTATTACTACTGTGAAGCGCTATGTATATTTATGGCGCTATATAAATAAAGACATACAATACAACAATGGGGACCTCACAGAGCAGACTAGCAGGGGTTAAAACAGAAATAACCTTGGGGACAGCTTAGAAATTCTGGGTTAGAAAGGGAGGGCAAACAGGGTTCAATCTCTGGTGCTAGGAGAGACACACTGACCTGGGGAATACATGGATTTACAGTGGGGAACACATAGGCCTGACTAGCAGGGGTTAAGACAGGAATAACCTCAGGGTCAGAACCCAGGTAGGTTAACTCAGGATTAGGGACCGTGGCAGCTTCTTCCTTAGCGGACAGCGACAGGGAGACGGTTTGGCAATTCTTAGGAGAGGGAGGTAACCCTACAGGTATAGCAACAGGACTGGCAAAAAGGAGTTTGTGAATAGAAAGTGGTTGTGGGTCAGATCTAAAGGGGGAGGAGACAGCAGCAGGGACCGTGGAAAATTCCTCTTTAGGCTGTAGAGGTACCAAGATAGTTGGAGGTTCTTCCCGCTCCTCAGGATGCCCAAGGGTCCAGAAAAAGGGCTTGAGGGAAAGTGGGTGTAATTAGAATGTGCATAGGTAGCGAGGAGAGGGTCCTGTACTCTAAAGGAGTGGTCGGAATCTAGGCACAGCGTATGAAACGCATCACGAGCCTGGGACAGTACTCTAAGCTCCACAGTCTCCCAGTCAATAGTGGAAGTAGAAGGGTACAGTTGGGGAGCCAGGGCCTGTTTCATCTCTCTAAGGTGCTGAGCTTTAGTAAGTAGTTCATTGCGAATCAGTCTTTCCGAAAGGTTAAACCTTCACACATCCCCACAGTTTCAGGTGCAGGCAGTCTCTCAAACAGGTATAGTTTTCTAAACAGGGACTGGGCCACAGCCTGGGACATAGGTTCAGTTACACATTTACCAACCCCCGCCACGGTGCGGTCTGGTTTTGTGGGGCCGAGCATACTGTTACGGTTGTGCTCACCACAAACTGGGGCCGGATGCGCGGCTGAGGCTGGGTTATAAAATCACCGACCTTAGACCGCGCAGACTGGTCCGGAGTGCGTAGTTCATAGTCAAACAGGCCGGGTTCAGGACTGGAGAGAACAGTGTAGTCGTTGGACGAGCCAGAGTCTGGATAGGAGATATCTGGGTAGTCGTAGTCCAAGCAGGGAGTCGGCAACAGGAAATCAAGCCTAATCGCTGCAGCTCGGGAACGGGGTTTGCGCGAGTGGCATCCACGGCCCATGGCACCGGTCTAGGAGAGGGAAGACAGACTGGAGTGGGCACACTGCTAGGCAGTACCGGTAAACCAGGGCTTCAGAGCAAGAGTTCAAGCTGGCCTCTGCGAAGGGAGAAAGAGCAGCAGGCCACAGGGTCCAAACAGCAACCTCTGCTAAGGGTAGAAGCAGCAGGTTGCGGGCTCCAGGGAGATAGCACACAGCAGGTCTCCGTGGTGCTTCAGCGCGGGAGTTTAAGGGAGTTTAAGCTGGCCTCTGTGAAGGGAGAAAGAGCAGCAGGCCACAGGGTCAAAACAGCAACCTCAGCAAGAGGTGTATGCAGCAGGTTGCTAAGACGAGGCAGGCGACACAGGCCTCCGGGAACCAGAATCACAGGCCTCAGCGAAGTAGCTGCAGGCTACGAGGAAACAGGAACGAGACCAACAAACTGGAACAATAATCAACAGAGATTAGTAACGAGAGATAACAAGCCTTGAGGCTTGTGGCTAAACACAGGTAACATCCAAGAAGGATTATGCTTGGTAGAGAGGGATTGTGGGAATGCAGTATTTAAAGGCCAGCGGATCAATCCCAGGAGGAGGGTGTGAGGGCACTGCTCCAATGACTGAGTACAAGGCTAGGTTGCAGTGATAGCCCGCACAGCTGCTGTTGATTGCAAAGAGGGAATTAGTGAGAACAACAGCACCCTGCAAGGCTATGAGAAAAGCCAGGAATGGATTCCTGACCGTTTCTTGATTGTGATCTTATTAAGGCCCTGACAATCAATGCACGGTCTGATAGATCCATCTTTTTTCTTAACAAAGGGGATGAGGACTTCTCTCCAGTCTATCCGAGGGTTATGTAAATAGAGCCATGGGAGTCCCAGGATGACAGTAGGAGTATGGATGACGTCCAATGAAATCCTTTCGGAATGAAGTTCTCCTGTGTGCAAATGAAAAGGAACAGTTTGAAGAGAGATATAGGGGGGTTGTAAGGGACAGCAATCAATAGCTTCCAAACCTATTGGGTAGCCTTTGCGTACCAAAGGGATTTAATTTTTCTCTGCGAATCCCTGGTCAATGAAATTCCCACCTGACCCGGAGTCCAGAAAGGCCCAAATTGAAGCCTTGAAGGTATCAACGGTAAGCGTGACGGGTAACAGAAGCCTGGTTGACATCTTTGGAGGGGAGGCAGATAGAGTTCCTAATGTGATCTTCCCGGCTGTCACTGGAACTTTGGCGTTTCCCGACTTATGGGGACAGGAGGTTACCTGGTTTCCGACATTACCGCAATAGAGACAGAGTTCGGCATTACATCTGCGTTGTTTTCACTGGACTAAAGTTTGTTGCCTCCGAGCTGCATGGGTTTTTCCAGGTCCATGAAAAGAGGGTTAAAGGTCCCTGTGTAAAGGTCGCAGAGAGATTGCATACCTTGCTTATGACGATCTCTTTCGGCCTTCCTCTCCTCTAAGTACCATGGGACAGGCTTTCAATGACGTCACATCCGTTCTCCCCCAAGCCTCTGTCACATGGTATACTAGAGCCAATCAGAGTTGGGATGGAGTTCCCACGCTCTGATTGGCTACCGTACCATGTGAGGCCGGCCATGTTTTTTTCATGACGTAATCTTAAAGGCAATTGATGCAAAGCCATTCTGATTGGCTGTGCTTTCATTGCCTTTAAGTGACGTCATCATTTTTTTTTTCTCGGCCAAAACACATGGTTTTCACGGCCCAATCAGGGCCGTGGGAACCATGACGAAAATGTGACGTCATAGGCCTTTAAAAGCCTATGTCGTCTCATTTTTAAGGCAGACGCCGAGGAGGAAGGACCTCCAACAGAAGAAGAAGGCCAGGGCTTGGCCATTGAAGACATGAAGACCCCGGAAGAGAGTCGCAGATAGAAGAAAGAAGAATACAGATGAAGATGGATTACAAATAGAAGACCCGTGGATTGTTTTGGATTTTTATTTTAATGTTTATTATTTTATGGTTTTTTATTTTATGGGTTCCTGTGCATGGTGGATTGGTTCGAGAGTAAGCTGTTCAATGGGAGTCGGTGAGTGGGTCAAGTAATGGTAAGTGAACTAAAGAAATGTATTTTATTTAACTTGTTCTTTTTTTTTAAAGCTTTTTTACATGTGTATTTATTTATTTTTGGTATATCATTTCTTGCCACTGTATGTATGTATGTATGTATGTATGTCTACATCGATATATACATACAGGGTAAGAAATGTTGTTGTTTTAAAAGCTTGATTTGCTGTGTTTTAAATTATTTTGGCTATGCTGCTATGCATAAATGTGTGTGTCATGTATTTTAAAATTAGATAGATGTAATTTTTGCTATTGTATGGTGTACTTTAGGTCAGGGTGAGGCTTGCTTTTGTATATTGTATTCTTGTTGGTACTTATATTTTGTCAGAGATTAACTTGTTCTGTTCAACGATTCAATTAGTTAATTGTTTAATTGTTAGGGATGGAATGTAAATTGTTTAGGGATTTAATTAATGAATGCTAATTAATTTATGGTTACTGGATTGGTTTAAATAGTATACTTGTTTGGATGTATTGGTATTTTGGTTGGAATATGTTATTGTTAACATTCATGCAGAATGTATATGGTGCATAGATTGTATGCATCATGTATACAATGTAAATGCAATGTTCTCAGTGGCATTTGTGGCTTTTGATTGGCATTTGAGGATTTTGATTGGAAGATCAGATTGGATTATTAAAGGAAAATGATTTTATTGTAGTGTGTCTGTATGGAGAAGTGGTATTTGTAGTACAGCATGTTTTTGAAAACCCTTCTACATTTATTTGTATATTGGTTCATCATGTGTGTGTATATATATATATATATATATATATATATATATATATATATATATATATATATAGAATCCAATGCACAGCCGGCACACCATATGCAAGTAAATAAGTTTTGGTGCTTATCCCATAAAGCAATAACAGACCATACGATACCGGTTGCAACACGACATCAAGGGACAGCACGCAGGTAAGTAAATCAAAAATGTTCTATATTTGATAGAAGACACAAAAACACAAAACACAAAAACCGACGTTTCGGTCCCCCAGTGGGACCTTTCTCAAGGTGGTGACTTGATGTCGTGTTGCAACCGGTATCGTATGGTCTATATATATATATATATATATATATATATATATATATATATATATATATATATATATCTGTATATATATAGTTGCATGATGAAGCCACTGTACAAATGAATGGGTGAAGGGTGGGTATCGGGCCAGTATGGATTAACCCCTTAATTACCTTTGCGGTTAATATCCGATAAGGTGTTTAAGGGGTTAATTGATATCTGAATGTAATTGCAATGTATTGGCTATGTATTGGCTATGTATTTTGTGGGCAACGAAAGACAAGGATGTTGCTGGCGATGGGGGCTTCTTATTGATGAGATCAGTAGTACTTTATTTATTTGAATATGCTAGTTAATGTGTTTAATAATGGGCAAATAATCTATTATCCCTATCTGGATAATAGTTATTTTGCACATTATTTTACTGTAGGTGTTGGGGGGGGGGGGTGGAATGTATGTATTGAATGTATAGGCCAGGTTTATTTTTTTTACATTCAGGGTTGGTTCCTTGGTTCTGTGTGAGACATCTGGAGACCACCTGCGGTATCCTCGGGTATCTCACGTGTATCAGGCTGGTGGTTCCACGGGTGACACCTGCGGGGATGAACCGGTGGTCCACATCTGTGGGGGCACCGCGGACCCGTAGTCTGCGGGGATGAACCGGTGATCCCACATCTGTTGGGGCACCGCAGACCCGTAGTGAGCACTCGTGAGTTCCCCAGACCCCCGTGAGAACCACCGAGGCCCCGCAGACACCTGTGGGTCTGACCTGGGGCTCCCAGACATCCGCGGGCCTACCGTGGGGACCCAATTGTGGCCCACGGTGACCCAAGGAGACCACCTGGGGGCCATGGCGCTTGACGGGACCCACCAACAGCCCTCCAGAACCTGTGTGAAACAAGTTGCTGGTACCCTGTAGGTCTGTCAGATGACCCGCCAGCCTGCCGGGGACTCGCGTGCGGCTGGGGTATGAACCCTGTATGTAAAATAATAAATCATGTATTTATGGGGGGGCACAGGGGGTGGGTAATGTATTGAATAAATATAATGATGTTTATTGTGGGGCTGTGTATTGTTTTTATTGTGGGTACTGGGGGTGGGGGGAGAGGGTATTGTCCCCAAGGGTATGTGGGTAGGCCTCCCTTGTGGGTAGTGGGTGAGGGTGGTTAGGCCTCACGGGGTGGGGGGTTAGTGTGGGAGGGTATGTAGGCCTCCCGAGTGGTGGGTGAGGGTGGGTTAACCCCTTAATGACTGTAGCGGTTAATAAACGCTATGGTGATTAAGGGGTTAGGGGACATTACATTGGATGTTTTTATTCTTGTGTATGTTTTGCAGCAGCATAGGGGGCATGGCCAGGATGAAGATTAGGATTGCCTTCATCGTGGCAGCCGGAAATGGGTGAGTGCTATATGTATTTAATGTATAGATTGGTGTTTATGTATTTTAAATACACAGGGTGTGTATGTTGTTTATTGCAATGTTTATTGGGGGCAAATGTCCCCAATAAACATGCTATTCTGCCTTAATCCCTTCATTGCCTTAGCGGATATCCGCTATGGTAATGAAGCAGCATTAATTGTATTTTAATAATATTGTGCGGAAGCAGGGGGGCTCCTGAGCTGAACCGCATTGATTTGTGGCTCAGAGACCCCCTGCTTCCCGAGTTACAGGCCCCGGTTTGGGGCATCGGTTACAATGTCGCTGCCATATTTATAGCGGGCACGGCGCAAATGGGATGCTATAAAGATGGCGACAACACTGCCACCCGATGACACATACCGGGGCCTGTAACTTGGGAAGCAGGGGGTCCCTGGTCCACAAAGCAATGTGGTTCAGCTCAGGGGACCCCCTGCTCACAGTACACTATTATTAAAAATACATTCATGCTGCTTCGTTACCATAGCACATAGCCGCAAAGGTAAGAAATGATTGTTTATTTATATATGTGTTTTACTCATAGTGTAGATGTGCAGAGGGTCTCCGGAGCTGAACCGCTTTGGTTTTAGGTCCGGGAACCCCCTGCTTCCCGAGATACAGGCCCCTTTATGGGGTGCCGGTATCCCTCTGCTTTGTTTACATTCCGCGGTCACGTGATCGGGACATTTAAATGCAGAGGGATACCGGCACCTCATAAAGGGGCTTGTATCTCGGGAAGCAGGGGGTCCCCGGTCCTGAAACCAATACGGTTCAGCTCCGGAGACCCCCTGCACATTTATACTATGAGTAAAAGTTGTTTTGATATGTTTTTATTTTGCCGATGTTTGCGCAGAGAGAGCGGCGGGTCTCTCTCTGCTGCAAACACATATTGGCAGAAACGGCCTATCGCCAGGTTATCGGGAGCCAGGATTTTTTATCACCGGCTCATCAGCATTTTGCTTTCGTAGAGATTCGGCAGGGATCGGCATGGATTCGGCCCTTACTGAATACTGCGAGAGCAATCGCCAAAATCATGCCTATCGGCAACACTCGGCGCTTAGTGCATGAGGCCCATTATCTAAAGCAACACTTTCTAATTTGATTTTGAACAGTACTAATGCCACCAAGTAACACCAACTTTTAAAGTATATTATAGTATTAATGTATCTATATATATACTTATATTATGAATTGGCTTTATTACATATTACATAGTTACATAGTTACATAGTTACATAGTAGATGAGGTTGAAAAAAGACGTACGTCCATCAAGTTCAACCTATGCTAAATTCAGACAACAGATACTTTATTCTATATCTATACTTACTTATTGATCCAGAGGAAGGCAAACAAAAAACCCCATTAAGGGGAAAAATTAATTCCTTCCTGACTCCAAGAATTGGCAATCGGATTAATCCCTGGATCAACATCCTTCCCATGTATACTTATTTGGTATATCCCTGTATACCTTTCCCATCTAAAAAGATGTCCAACCTTTTTTTGAAACAAATCTATTGTATCTGCCATCACAGTCTCCATGGGTAATGAATTCCACATTTTAACTGCCCTTACTGTAAAGAACCCTTTCCTTTGTTGCTGGTGAAATTTCCTTTCCTCCAACCTTAAGGGATGGCCCCGAGTCCTTTGTACTGCCCGTGGGATGAATAGTTCTTTTGAAAGCTCCTTGTATTGTCCCTGAATATATTTGTATATAGTTATCATATCCCCTCTTAGACACCTCTTTTCTAATGTAAATAAATCCAATATAGCTAGCCTCTCCTCATAAGTTAGAATGTCCATCCCCTTTATTAATTTGGTGGCTCTTCTCTGTACTCTCTCTAGTTCCATAATGTCTTTTCTTAGGATTGGTGCTCAAAATTGTACTCCATATTCAAGGTGTGGTCTTACTAATGCTTTGTAAAGGGGCATAATTATGTTTACTTCCCTTCCATCCATTGCCCGTTTGATGCAAGATAAGATCTTGTTTGCCTTTGCAGCTACTGCATGACATTGGGCACTATTGCTAAGCCTGCTGTCTACAAGCACTCCTAAATCCTTCTCCATCAAGGATTCCCCCAATATATCTCCATTTAATTTGTAAGTCGCCTTTTCATTCTTGCATCCCAAATGCATAACCTTACATTTATCTGTATTAAACCTCATTTGCCATTTACCTGCCCACGTTTCCAGTCTCTCCAAGTCCTTCTGAAGAGAAATTTCATCCTGCTCTGATTCTATTACCTTACACAATTTAGTATCATCAGCAAAGATGGAGACTTTGCTCTCGATCCCAACCTCAAGGTCATTAATAAACAAGTTAAAAAGCAGGGGTCCCAGTACCGATCCTTGAGGTACTCCACTCACGACTTTAGCCCAACCTGAAAAAGTTCCATTTATTACAACCCTCTGTTGTCTGTCCTTTAACCAGTTTTCAATCCAGGTGCATATATTATTACTGAGTCCAATTTTCTTTATTTTGTACACCAACCTCTTGTGTGAAACCGTATCAAAAGCCTTTGCAAAATCTAAGTAGACCACATCAACTGCATTACCCTGGTCTAAATTCCTACTTACCTCCTCAAAGAAACAAATAAGGTTAGTTTGGCAAGATCTATCCTTCATAAATCCATGCTGACTATTACTAATAATTTTGTTTTCCATTAGGTATTCCTGAATATTATCCCGTATTAAACCTTCAAGTAGTTTCCCTACTATTGAAGTCAGGCTTACAGGTCTGTAATTCCCTGGGTGTGATCTAGCTCCCTTTTTAAATATAGGCACCACATCTGCTTTACGCCAATCTTGTGGTACTGAGCCTGTGGAAATGGAGTCCTTGAATATTAAATATAATGGTTTTGCTATTACTGAGCTTAATTCCTTGAGAACTCTTGGATGTATGCCATCGGGGCCAGGTGCCTTATTTACTTTATTTTTTCAAGTCGCTTATGAACTTCTTCCTCAGTTAACCAATTGGTCATTAATATGGAGGTTGTGGCTTCCTCCTGTGGCACTACTATTGAACCTGATTCTTCCCTGGTAAACACAGAGGCAAAGAATTTGTTTAATACCTCTGCTTTTTCCTTATCTCCAATAATCTGCCTACCCATCTCACACTGAAAGGGTCCTATATTTTCTTTTCTCATTTTTTTGTTATTAAGGTACTTAAAGAACTTTTTAGGGTTGACCTTACTTTCTATTGCAATCCTTTTTTCATTATCCATTTTTGCTAATTTGATTGCCCTTTTGCAATTTTTGTTACATTCCTTATAATTCTGATACGATGTCTCTGTCCCTTCTGACTTAAAGAATCTAAACGCCTTCCTCTTCTTGTCCATTTCCTCCCCTACCTGTTTATTTAGCCACATTGGTTTTGACTTAATTCTTTTATACTTATTACCCAAGGGTATACACTGATAAGTGTGTTTTCTAACAATGTTTTAAAGACTGCCCATTTATCTTCTACATTTTTCCCTGCAAAAACATCATCCCATTGTATTACTACTAGATTAGACCTCAGTTTATTAAAATCTGCCTTTATAAAGTTTAAAGTCTTTGTTGAACCCAAGTAATCTGTTTTTTGATAATTTATTTCAAATGAGACCATGTTATGATCACTGTTACCCAAATGTTCCAGGACTTGAATATTTGTTATTACTTTTACATTGTTTGATATTGCATTGAACTTTGTAAATGACCATCCAATAATGTTAATCTGTTGCTTATGTAGCACATGTACCCCCACCCTCTAGGAGATACGTGTTGTGGCGATAGGTGTTATGGTGCGGCATTCCTGTGAGGGTTCAGGAGAGCTGAGTTGTCCGCGATGGGGAGGAGACCAGAACAGGCTTTTGGTGTTCACTGACATTCTTTACTCGGTGCTTAACGCCTCCAGCTGTAGTTGGCTCCAGGATGCCCAGAGATCAGTCCCCACTAAAGCACACTTCTTTCCTCCTGCCCATGGACTGACACTCAGACAAGAGTATGATGAAAGCAAATAGGTCTTTATTCAGCAGTCACTGCAGATCTTCCTTACAGCGGTGCATAGGGTCATCAGAAGATCCCAGGCCTCTGGATGGTGCTAGCTCTCCTAGTGTGGAGCCTTATATTTTCCTGAGCCAGTCAGCCATGAGAGCATAGCTGGCCTCTCTCTCCCACAGGGAAAAGAGACAGGCCCCACACCTCCACTCGGTTGGAAGGGTGTGAGAGAACTCACTAATTTTGGCACTGCCCCTCTGAGGAATCAGAAGGGGAGGGCTCAAGGTCTGTACTTATACCTGATAGGCTATACATAGGCCATGATTCACCATCACACTTCGGTCACTCAGAGAGGAGCATGAGGGGGGTCAAAAGCCCACAGAATGGCCTGTCACAGCCTAGACTGCTAAGGACTTACTTAACAGGGGGAAGAGACAGGCAGAGTAGCCATGTTATACTTATATTTGTTTTGCTTATCCATTTGTCCTATCAAATTGAGGCTGTAAAGCTTCAGTGGTGTGGAGTACTCCTGTGTAGGAACTGTTGCACCAACTGTGGTACTTGTATCACAGAGTGGGAACTGCTGGTATAAAGCTACAAAATGTTCACACTCAAATGGACAGATTCATCCACCTGCACAAGAAATGTTGTTTGCACTATTGACACTGAAGTGAGCATTGGTTCTGAATCAGCTTGCATAGTTTAGCAAAACTCCATGCAAGTCTTTCCCTATACAATACATCTTTCTTCTTCAACATGTTTAGAAAGTAGCTTCGTATTTGTTTACAAATTGCCATAGAATTCGCAATACCTCAAGGTTTTTTTTTTTTGTTTTTTTTTGCCACTTACCAGGACTAGTACAGTAGATGCACTTATCTGAAATGTTTTCTGTACATCTACTGGAATAAATCAATAGACAGCTGACAATTCATTACTGAGAAAGGGTGGTTGGAATTTATATCCTTTTAAATCAAAAATATGTTATTATTCATTAGAACTATAATCTAATCAGGGGAAAGATAAAATGTTATCCTGCTTCAGAAGGTTAATGATACAAACATTTTATATTGATCCTGAAACATAAGTAAGAGAAAAAGACATCACAGTGTATCTCAAATATGACAGGCAGTATGAAACGCCACTAATTCGCAGCTTGTGTACATACCATACAGTATGTATCACTTGAAAGAAGTTGCGGAAAATCTTCAGCCTTTTCTAAACAAAATAAAACTTTGTTTTTATACAAATATACATAACAGATTTATTTTCCTCTTTCCTTTTATTATCATAGAAGTATATTATATATACATGTATAACATTCAAATGACAGTACCGAGTCTGACTTGGTTTCAATGCATGACACAAATATTGAACTTTAGGATGATTTCCAGCTAAATTGAACCTGAAATGGCATACAACGCAGTGAAATTTGCATATTTCTAAAACTCTACTGCAGCCTACAGGGTAAGTTCAGGTTACAACAGTAGCTCCAGAATAAGTATTGAGGTTTACTTCTATGTTTATTAAAGTTCTCAATACTTCTGTAAATGAAGTAAAGCAGATGCAATGTTGTATTATTCCTGTAGCCAGAAACTCTTTACATTTCGTTTCTTGGCAAGATTAAGAGATGTGGTCAATGTTTTGCTATCTCCTAAAACTATTCTGCCTAATGCACAAAAAAGTAAATATTGTTACTCTGTATCACTACAAAAAATCTTGTTAAAGCTTTATAGCACAGTACTGTACATTACAGCTGTTCTTTTAGATTTCATTTCAGTATGATACCTTCAAAGTTTCATTAAAAAGAAAGGTTGCACAGCCATCTACTGTATATTTAATACAACACTGTAAAAAAACAAACAATAAGAAACATAAAAACATCTGATAAAAAAACAGGTGCAAGAAAACTTTAACATACTGTAGCTCATGCCAGTAGACAGTTTCATGTGTACATAGGAACCTTACATAGTTACATAGTTGTTAAATTCTAATTGGGCAAGATACTCATACTATATTTATAAGATTGTCCGGGTTGTCAATAAGTTTTATTAACCCAGAGACTTATGAATCAAATCCGCTTCAGTATTTTTTAACTTAAGGAAAAAGGAGATAAAGTAACATTAACAAAGTCATAAGCAGCTCACATGGACTGGTGTTTGAAAAAGTCTATGTAGAGTGGGTTATATATTGCAGCACTGTATAAGAAAGAGACATATGGACTGCAATTAAGCAGCGATGTCTTATGAAAGTAATGTTTTACAAGTTTTGCTAGAAGGAAGAAAATCCGAGACAGTAATAAATAAGCTTATAGTACCAGGGCTTCTTTTCTATACCCCAAGTAAGAAAGAAACCTGTATTACATAAATGACTGAATCTGCATTATGGAGAGAAAGCTACATGTAAAGAATCAATAACTCAATAAGTCATCAGGTTTTCATTCAATGTAATTTTAATTCCCTATTGCCATAGTAAATAATTATTGTGTCAGGCCTCATACATTGTTTATCTGAATGCACCTGATAACTCTAACCAAAGCGGTATAGATTCCACAACACACATGCTACATTTGGTCAGTGAAAGAAACCCTCATATCCAGCTTTGTAACTAGTTCACTTTTGTAAAACTGTCTGAAACGAGGAGAGATTGAACTTAGTTTTAATATCAACATTTGTAACTGTATAATTCTCTCTAAAAAAATGCGGTCATGTTTCTCCAGGGAAAAAGAACACAACGGATATAATGTTTTTATTTATATATATATATTTTTTTTTTTTTCAAAACCAGAAAAGTTCTACAGATCAAAATGAGAGTATAATAGATGGAGTTTACAGTCTTAGTAATTTAGTGGGAAGCAGATCCCAACATTTTAGTCCTGGTTTGGACCTTTTTTTAAAAACATATTCCTGGACTCTGGAGGCATTAACATACCTTTAACATTTTATTAATGTAGCCATGCCATCTATGACTACTACTCTGCTTTTCCTCCTGGCAGTAAGTCCTAGTACAAGCAGGCCTGGCCAGTAGTTATCATGGGGTTTTCCCCCTCCTTGATGCTGCATTTGAATGACAGCGGGAGGCTGTGACATCAGGCCTGGGCATGACCAATCATGAGACAGACCTGGTGCCCTCCTCCTGGCTGTACTTAAGGGCAGTGCCACCCCAAATTCAGGAGTGCCTCTACCCACGAGAGGGGCAGGTCACACAGCCAAGAGCCTGGCTATTGGGCCTTCTCTGGTCCTCTTCCCCTCGGGGAAAAGTGAGTGTGTACCATACCTCTGCCCCTGATAGAGGGGCAGAAAAGAGCTGGGACTGCTGCAGGTGCCCTTGGCCTGTAGTGAGGGTCCAGGGACCATCCTTCAGTGAGTAGCTGACAGTTGCTGTATTGGGCAGAACCTGCCATGTACTGTGCTGCACAGAGAGAGACAATAAACCATTCCTGTTATTATACCTCCGGCCTGGTGTGTGATCTTACTAGGGAAGAGGTCATTGGTTATACCGTGGGAGATCATCTTCAGTTCCCAGGAGCCTACAGCAGATGGAGGCGCTGCACTGCTAAAGATATGTTGGTAATGTACCCCAGAAACCTGATCCTGTGTCCACACTACCATCGGCGGACGACTCAGCCCTCCTGTTTACCAGCAGGTATCATGCACCCCATACGTTAATGGCCAAATCTCCCACCGGGTGGGGGAAACACCTTTACATTAACAAACTGGAATCTTGTTTGTGTATCTATTTTTTTAAATATTTTTAGGACCTATGTATACATAACACTCCTGCTATGCTTTTACTGTATATCATTAAAAGCCTACTTCGCAATGACCCATCATAAAGAATACGTTGATTATTAGTTTTCTGTAACTTTCTACTTTTTGTCAAATATCTACATTAATCTGAGTTTCTTCTGGTTATGATTCATGTTTGCAAATATCAAATTTCTTATGATTATTTAAAATTATACTGAATCCACTCAATGGATCTCTCAAATGAAACAAAATGTAAAGGAGGAGAAAATAGAAAAGGATTTGAGGAACTGAGAGGCATACACACAGGAATGAGAAGAGTATCAAATGTGCCCAGTGAGGTTTTAAGTAACAAAAGACCGTAATGTTGCATAACATCAACTCATTCTGTTTGTTAAATAATTCATTGTGTTAAGGAATCTGTTTCACAGGCCAGGTGCAAAATTAAAAGGACCAGGATATCAACATACTATTGAGAGCAAACAGGCCTAAAATAAAATTGTGTGGCAGCACAATGCTAAATATTTTAATACTTTCCACCCAAACATGAAAAGAACAGAAGCTGATATCTTGAATAATGTTACCTATAATTAGAAAATGACATATTTTTTAGCATAGAACAAAATAAATATATTTAACAGTTTTGTTCTTCAAATAACTTTTGATTAACATTTTCCTTATTGAACACTGTATTTAAGTGTAACATGAGAACATTCAGGTGTTGCCATCCAAAATGTGCTTTCCCTTCTGTGATCGAATATCTAGCAGATATTTCTGTATATACTGAAACATACAGAGAAGAAGCATGAAAATAGATCTTATTATTATCATTATCACAATTTACGATGTTTTAAAAACACAAGGGTAAAGTAAAAAGCATAGAAAGCTGTAGAGAGCTATTAGCAGAGACTAAATTGGATGGCACAAAGCCAAATTATAAATGATTAAAACCATAAAAAACACCTTTGTCGTACTGTATGTGTATTCCTTTTAGTCTTTTTGTACCCTAAGGGCCTGTAGCAGGGGATAAGGAGAGACAGGACTAAAGAAAAGCGATGGACACAAAGCTTGTTTTTTATTCAGCAACATTGGCTCACAACAGAAATAGCTTCCATGCACAATTCAATGGAAGTCTTCAACATACTGTACATGCAGCAGTCTCTACTGGTAAGGCAAAAGTATATGTTCAGCCCATGGGACAAGGCTTGGAATATAGCTCTGTCACTTCTTCTCTTGTTCTGCTAGTGTAACACTCAGCCTGCCCACAAGGCAGACGAGACCCCGGGACTGAGGTGGAAAGGGATAATACCCCACACCTAACAGTAAACGGGGGCACGGCCGGAGTGTGGAAGTAGCGTAGATGATCCGAGTAACAACAATAGAAAGAGTACCGTACTTGCCAACTCCAGCGGTGGAAGGTAGAGTCTGTAAGCCAAAGGTCATGGAATGGAGAGAGCAGCGTAGTAGATTGTCCATATGCCTTGTCCAAGGGATATAGAAGTCTGCAAGGTCAAGAGTCTAACGCCAATTCCAAGGGTACCAGAGAGCAGCATAAACGAATTCCAAAAGCTTAAGGGCAATATCCAGGGAGGTCAGCAGTATATCCAGGGACAGGAACAGGGACTGAAAGACAAAAGGGGCCAGGCAACAGCAGACAGCACCAAGGTACAGAAGCTATGCAGAGCAAAGAGGAAACGGTGAGGGGAGACTAAATAGGGGGTTGGGACCTATCAGAAGAAGGGGAAGAACGGAGGAGTGGTCTGAGGGAAGACCTGATAGGAGGGAAGTGTTTGGGAAGCTGGGGTCTATCGGAGCAAGGGGAGGAACGGAGGAGCAGCCCGAGGGAGGACCTGATAGGGGAAAGGTGCCTGGGTAGCTGGGGCCTGTCATAGCAAGGGGAGGAGCGGACCGGGGAAGAGCCTGATGGGAGAGAAGGGCCTGGGGGGCGGACCTGATGGGGCAGAGGCAGGGAAGTGCGTTGAGTGCGCGCCGCATCATCGGGGGCGGAGTCAGGCGCCCGGCACCAGTAAATGGCAGCCTGGGTTCGCCCGCGCCCGTAGGGGTGACACGCGCGACCCAGAAGTGTGGGGGCAGCGGTAGAGGGAGCCGCAAGGAGCGATGTACGCCGCCAGGGAGCCTGGGCTGCAGGGAACAGAGGTAAGGAGGCGCTGGAAGTGGGTATACCCGCAGTGCGGATCCTTACAGCTAGTTTTGGCTGTCTCAAAAGTTCTGAGTAAGAAGATCAGAGCTCTGTGGGCAGGAACTTGAACTATTAAATTAACTAAAGAGTCTGTGTTTTAAAGGCTTTCAATCAGTGAGCTGAATTCTACCCGAGTTCAACTCTCAAGCAGAGCCACCACATGCTAGTTAGGGAGCTGGAATCTATCTGAATTCTGAACCCAGGCAAGGCTAGCCCACTGGAACCCAGCACTTGACTATAAGTATTTATGAACCCTATAAACTGGGATAACAGGGCTTTCCCTGTTACAGAGCTTTACAGTCACAGTATAAATTATATATTATCTAAATAAATATTTGTTTTTCAGTTCCAAAAATATACACCATATCTAGAGCCCATTCTAAAAAAAAACAAAAAAAAAATAGGAGGGGCTGTATTCTAATATTTTTTTCCATTTGCCACCTGCTCCCCCCAAATGAAATCACTTTCCACCTGCTCCCCCAGGATAAACTTCCCTCCCTCCTATCCCTCGCTCTTCTCCCCCAGATAAACTCCTCCCCCCTCCTTCCTTCTCCCTAGGATGAAATCACCTTCCATGAGCTTCCCCAAGATGATCACCCCCACCTCCCACTCACTCTCCCCGGACACATTTCCCTCACTTCTGACACTCGTTCCCCTCCCCCAGATAATTATTGACTATTATAGGTTAAGACTTAATCCCTTGAGCTCTGAAAGCCAATTGACTGAATTCTAGACATTATCTTTGAGTAATTCCTAGTACTTTTGGCCCCTTGACAAGTTTTTAATTCTAGGCAATTATGTGGCAGAGCTGCAGCAGTTGTCCTACAGTGAAATCAGAAGCTCAAAAGCAGAGGAAGGGAGCAGCAGAAACCGCAACAGCAGTTGCCAGAGACTTAGGGGCCTATGCAGAAAGGTCCAGGAGATTAAATCGCCATTTTTGACAGCGTTGTTATCACGGTATGGAAAAAGACCCAAATACCTGTGATAGCAAAATGTTGTATTCATTTGTAATCGTTCTCTGTGTTGTTGGGAATGAGTGAGAGACAGACAGAGCTAGTCATTTTGAGGATTTAGTTTTGCAGCAGGGTTTTTTATTTTTAATAGTGTTGTCTTGTGTTCGTTTTATTTACCTTTTTGTGTCTGTTGCAAGTGACATTTGATTGAGAGTGTGTCATTTGATTTATTTGTGGTTTATTTATGAGTGATTTAGGTATGGCCGGGAGGAGTGGCAGTAGGTGTGTGAGTGCACGTGTGAGTCAGGGTAGTGATGGTTGGGTGACTGATGTTGTGAGTGCTGGTGGTGTGGTGAGTGGTAGTGTTGTGGTGACTGGTGGTGGTGGGGTGACCATGCACAGACTGGAGCAGAGCAGAGCAGTCAGAGCAGCTAAACAGTGTTCCTACCGGTGAGAAGTCAGAGGCTCTGAGTTTCTACTCGCAGGTTGCGGCAAAGTAGCTGGAGAGCTGATCAGCATTCCTAATGGAGGTGCAACCAGAGGACAGCGGCAAGCGACGGAGTGCTGAGGTGTGCGGAGCAGAGCAGGAGAAGAGCTGGCATAGTGCAGTAAGAGTGTTGGTGGATCGGACTAACAACCGGGTTAACCACGTGAGCTCTGCACAGAGGTTTGTGGTTGTGGGCTGTGGGGGAGAGGACGACTTGGCTATTTGCTAAGTCGCTGCATTGCCAAATTGAACAGGCATCATATACAAACTAGCGGCCTGAAGGTCCCAATACCCATTCTAACCCATTTACATCTAACCAAGTGACACTATGCTAATTGCAAACATCTAATATTGATCTCCCTCAGCTAAATTTTATCTGAACTTTCCACGTACTGTAGAAGCACAGAGACATTGTGATCCATTTCCACTCTTTCCATTCTCTCATAGCTAATGTGTTAATGTCTTGTATGGCACAAAGTTGCAAGTGGTTTAAACATTGATATATTGTATCTATTTCAATTGTGCATAAGTAGAGGAGCAATTCACACCACTTTCAATGGTATATAGTCATATTAACCCTCTGTTGACAGATCTATTTAACATTGTTTTATTTCTAAAATTTGCACCGGGTGCCACTGATATCATTGATATTTTTTGGCTTTTTTGTTAAAGCCTACATTGGGGCTGCATTGTTTAGATATTGACTTTTAACCATAGCTTTTGCGCACCTGATATTCACTAGAATATATATATATATATATATATAATATATACAATGAGGGTCTGCGCTCGTGTGTGGAAAACCAGAAATATAGGATATATAAAATTAAATTAACTGATTAAAAATCATAAATATATAAACATATTATTAATAAATCAATATAATGAATACTAATATAATATATCCTGAATAGTGAAATCAATTTATATACCAAAAGTGCACTGTGAATGTCTGATATAAAAAAAAAAAAAAGCTAAAACATACAATTATACAAAAAAATATGTGTGGTGCTGTGAACTTTGCCTTAATCTGCTAATTGCAGATAGTCCTCTAGAGTCCAACAAATAAGTCCAATAATTGGGGAGTGACAGAAGCACTATTAGGATCAACCGGCAGCTTCTTAAAAGGGCACAACGACCTCCCTCTCCACCTGCATAGAAAAATATAAGAAAAAAAAAAGCGCCAAATCCTAGTGCATTACTGTGCAAAAATCGATATATTTAATTCCCAAAAATCTCAATAAAATTGAACTCACAAACATAAAACAATTAAAAGCATTGTATGAGTAATACTCATGCTCCTAGGACCAGGAAACGCTGCTTTGCTGTTGAAGTCCCTCCGTGGCTCCACTGGAACAGATTGCTGCCTCCGTTATTCACTGCCTGCAGGAACTGACGAATCAGGCACTCCACGATGGTCTCTCCCCCGGTGCACACCAACCAGTTGCTTTTTAGTTCCCACCGGGGACGGTTGAAGTCGCGGACCAGCGGATGACGTCACGGGAACCGTTCTTAATACCGGACCGGTATAGATACTCAGCAGTTCAATTGCAAGCGTTGAAAAGTCCACTGCACACCTTCCCTACGCGTTTCATCTGATTAACAGACTTCTTCAGGGGATGGACTCTGGGTGTGTGGTGTCTCATATTATATACCCCCCAAGTCCAATTAGCTTGATTAGTTGAAAGGCAAAAAACAGTGTGTTGGCAATCTAAATTTTAGGTGGAACAGATTAAATACACATGTGAACACCTAATGTTGCATCCACATCACTGAATACTTGCCAGCACATAGAAATGTATATAAAATACTGATGAATACCAGTTGTACTAAAAAATAAATAAAAATAATTAAAACAAACATGTAGTTGATGTCCTTGTCTATATTTTTAGTTATTATACGGACTACAAGGGTATACCTTAAGATATCGAGAGAGTATACTGTAGTTGCCAACACCTCAATATAAATGATATTTAGCAACAGTTGGGCATTTCATATGTTAAACGAAAAATTATTATTCTTATACAACAAAAATTATTTTGTAATCAATGTCCTTATTTGTTTTAATTAAACATACTATAAGGGTATATCTCAAGACATCCTAAATACCCCAATATATCTATTAGTAAACAGAAGAGTTAGATATTTAGTTAATACAATATAAATGTGGCTTACGGAGGGTGGATCAATTAATGAACAAGAAAGAGCACAATACTCTATTAGATATTAATTGACTTTTATCTTAGTACATTATATTTTTCTTAGTGTTATCATGGATAAAGATTAGAGGTTGAAACCATAATCCCTTATAGATGGTTCTACTCTTGATATTGTAGAACCATTTAAATATTAAATTTATGAATATGAGTATTAGTCAGTGTCCCATAAGATAGAGGTTAAGGTATCTTTAAGTTTATGTGTATGCAACCAATTTGGACTATGAAATAGAACCAGCGTGGAAAAGAGCAGTATTTAACTCCATAGAAAATATAATATGGAGTTAAAAAGTATATTGGGAAGTTTAGACCGGGCATGTATCCTAGGTCACTTGAATCGTCAGCCCAGCAAGATTGCATGGTTCAGCTTACTCCCAACACTCCTCAGTAAGGGAGAGGGGGGTAAGGGAATGGGAGGGGGGAGGGAGGGGGGGTGGGAGGGAAAGGGGGAAATGTATAAGTGAAAAAAGGGAATCTATATGTATGTGATAAGTGAGTGAATTTGAATGTGGGTGTGAATAGAAATCCAAAATCTACTGTAAATAACAAATATTTATTAAATGTGTCCTAGTATGGCACTATGCTATATATATATGTGTGTGCTACCAATAATATGAACCCTTAACTAAATGATTATGTGCTAACATAAATTGTTAACACCATGATGGGTGAATTAATATTAATAATCACCTATGTCTGGCGATCACGAAGGGAACATGTGAGCCATGTTCAACCCAGACCTCCGTGGTCACCAGACATGTATGGTACCTATCCTATAGTGACGAGGAGCAAAAAGAAAAACAGGAGAAAAATACGTCCCAAGACATAGACAGAGGTCAAATTACTGTAGATGACTGTGCTGACATCAATACAATCATTCAGGCCTTCTGGACTCAGTGTATTCAATTCGTAGATCCAGTATGTTTCTCTAAGATTGAGCAGTTTGTGCCTGTCTCCACTTAAAAGTGTAGAATTTATAGCCTCAACCCCCATGATTACTAGTGAGGACGGATCTTTATTGTGCTTCAATTCGTAATGTCTGGATAGGCTATGTGTTTTTAACCCATGAATTATATTACGTCGATGTTCCAGGAATCGTATACATAAGGCCCTTTTGGTTCTACCAATATACTGAAGCCCACAGGGGCATGTAATGGCATATACAATGTGAGTGGACAGACAGTTGATGTGGCCTTTTATTTGATGTACTGATCCATTTGAGTGGGATGTAACACTCTCAGTCTTTTTTAAGTGTTTGCATGTAAGGCATCTTGAGCGATTGCACAGGAAATTGCCATTTTTAACGTTCTTATTTGTTTGTACAGTATTTCTGAATTTTTTTAGTCTACTGGGTGCCACGATTGATTTTATATTTCTGGCTTTCTGAAATATCACCGGTATTTTGGGTGGTAAATTTTTGCCTATGATTGGGTCATTGAGCAAAATTCCCCAGTGTTTGTTTAATATATTTTTAATTTTTTGTGAAGAACAATTGAATTGTGTTATAAATTGAGGGACAATGATCTCATTCTTGTCCCTTGTCTGCCTCTTTTTGTTTTTTCTTTTTGAAATTATATTGCCTTTTGACTGGTCTAAAAGTTCTTGTCTATCCAGTTTACCAACTTGTTTAAAAGTTTCTAGGACCTTATGATGATTGTAACCTTTATCCACAAACTTTTTTACAAGAGCGTCCCCCTGGGCCAAGTAGTCCGAATCAAGAGAACAATTCCTCCTGATTCTGAGAAATTGGCCCCTGGGGACGTTCTCCAACCATTTATGGTAGTGGTTGCTATTGAAATGTAGGTATGCATTTGTGGATACTTTTTTGAAAAATGTTTTTGTTACAATTTCGTTCTTATTGTTCACCATTAATTCCAAATCCAAAAAATTGATATTGTATTTATTTATATCAAAAGTAAACCTCAAGTCCATCTGGTTGTCATTAAATGCTGTTAGAATCTCACTCAATGCTTCCTGTTCACCGTCCCAGATGAAAATCAGGTCGTCTATGAAACGACCATAGTACACCAAGCCCGCCCCCAGCCCAGCATTACCCCACACATGAGTATCCTCCCATAGGCCCATGTATAGGTTTGCATAGCTGGGGGCAAAGCGGGTGCCCATAGCCGTCCCACAGATCTGTAGATAGTAATCATCTCCAAATAAAAAATAATTATGTTCCAGAATGAACAGGATAGCATCTAAAATGAAATCTCTCTGTGCTTTGTTTATAAGATTGTCCTTATCCAAATAATGTGCTATTGCTGCCACTCCCTTTGTATGACCAATGCATGTGTACAAAGAGGCCACATCACATGTGGCCCAAATGTAAGTGGATTTCCAAGGTATCCCTGAGATTGAGTCTATAACATGCAGCGTGTCCCTAATATGTGATCTTTTTCACTTATACATTTCCCCCTTTCCCTCCCCCCCCCCCCCTCCCCCCTCCCATTCCCTTACCCCCCTCTCCCTTACTGAGGAGTGTTGGGAGTAAGCTGAACCATGCAATCTTGCTGGGCTGACGATTCAAGTGACCTAGGATACATGCCCGGTCTAAACTTCCCAATATACTTTTTAACTCCATATTATATTTTCTATGGAGTTAAATACTGCTCTTTTCCACGCTGGTTCTATTTCATAGTCCAAATTGGTTGCATACACATAAACTTAAAGATACCTTAACCTCTATCTTATGGGACACTGACTAATACTCATATTCATAAATTTAATATTTAAATGGTTCTACAATATCAAGAGTAGAACCATCTATAAGGGATTATGGTTTCAACCTCTAATCTTTATCCATGATAACACTAAGAAAAATATAATGTACTAAGATAAAAGTCAATTAATATCTAATAGAGTATTGTGCTCTTTCTTGTTCATTAATTGATCCACCCTCCGTAAGCCACATTTATATTGTATTAACTAAATATCTAACTCTTCTGTTTACTAATAGATATATTGGGGTATTTAGGATGTCTTGAGATATACCCTTATAGTATGTTTAATTAAAACAAATAAGGACATTGATTACAAAATAATTTTTGTTGTATAAGAATAATAATTTTTCGTTTAACATATGAAATGCCCAACTGTTGCTAAATATCATTTATATTGAGGTGTTGGCAACTACAGTATACTCTCTCGATATCTTAAGGTATACCCTTGTAGTCCGTATAATAACTAAAAATATAGACAAGGACATCAACTACATGTTTGTTTTAATTATTTTTATTTATTTTTTAGTACAACTGGTATTCATCAGTATTTTATATACATTTCTATGTGCTGGCAAGTATTCAGTGATGTGGATGCAACATTAGGTGTTCACATGTGTATTTAATCTGTTCCACCTAAAATTTAGATTGCCAACACACTGTTTTTTGCCTTTCAACTAATCAAGCTAATTGGACTTGGGGGGTATATAATATGAGACACCACACACCCAGAGTCCATCCCCTGAAGAAGTCTGTTAATCAGATGAAACGCGTAGGGAAGGTGTGCAGTGGACTTTTCAACGCTTGCAATTGAACTGCTGAGTATCTATACCGGTCCGGTATTAAGAACGGTTCCCGTGACGTCATCCGCTGGTCCGCGACTTCAACCGTCCCCGGTGGGAACTAAAAAGCAACTGGTTGGTGTGCACCGGGGGAGAGACCATCGTGGAGTGCCTGATTCGTCAGTTCCTGCAGGCAGTGAACAACGGAGGCAGCAATCTGTTCCAGTGGAGCCACGGAGGGACTTCAACAGCAAAGCAGCGTTTCCTGGTCCTAGGAGCATGAGTATTACTCATACAATGCTTTTAATTGTTTTATGTTTGTGAGTTCAATTTTATTGAGATTTTTGGGAATTAAATATATCGATTTTTGCACAGTAATGCACTAGGATTTGGCGCTTTTTTTCTCTCTTATATTTATATATATATATATATATATATATATATATATATATATATATATATATATATATATATATATAAAGATATATATATATAGATATATATATATATCTATAGATATATATATCTATATATATATATATATATATATATAGATATATATATATATCTATAGATATATATATATATATTATATATATATATATAGATATATATATATATCTATCTATATATCTATATATATATATATATATATATATATATATATATATATATATATATATATATATATATATATATGATATGATATTTCAAGCAATCAAATTCCAGCAGGGAAAAAAAGCTTCTGTCCATGAAATATATGAATATATCATCGAGACATATCAATACTACAGGGAACAAACTTACCCATACAAATGGAAAAATGGCATTTGACACAACTTATCCAAGCAGGATTGCTTTATTCGATTAATACCAAGGAATGGACAGAGGTACTGGGCAGTTAAGGAATAGTATATGCAGATCTTTGAGCATGACACCTATCGGATGAGAAATACATTATTCTTCAGCTATACCAGGAAGAGCAAACGTTCACAGAGTTCTGTCTTGTCTCTGTCTCAAGCACAGTGCCCCACACAGTATCATTGTGAAGCCGGAGCAAACATATGTGAACGTGCAAAACTTCCAGGCGCAATACCAGTGTGCAGGGGAATACATTACAGAAACTCCGAACATGGATCAGACACTATACTGTACCATGCAGAAAACGAGGAGGTTGAACAAACCATCGGTGCCAACGAAAACTTTATGCATCAGAATCCCATGATTGATTCAACAATGACCATACAAGATATGCCTGTCTGGAACAATGGATACCAGCAATGACATTTTTTAAATATCTAATACAGGTAAATATCATGTAATCTAAGTTTAATTACCTTTTTTCCAAGGACTTAATTATAGATTAAAACATCTTCTGCTTAATCAACATTACGCATGCGCTAAACAACAAACACGATAATGCCTTGTGCACATATCTATGTTTAAAGCTACATTACATTCAGCCTTTTTGTTACAAGTTGATATGTGATAATTATCAATATGAGCATATAAACAATGTGCACAAACACAATATCTGCGGTTAATGTATTATCGATATGTTTTAAAGTATTATATATTTGTACAATCATCATCTCAGAATTTCTATCTTGCGTCCTCATGTGACGTGGGTACGTCGTCATTACACAATGTACACTCGTCACTATTTGAAGATGCATGAATACGCCCATTTCACATGCGCCGCAATATAGCTTGCACACGGACAATATGATGTCCACTTTGAGAGACGCTGATGCACACATAAATAGGAGCAGCAATTTGTTCTACAAAATTTTAATATCAATAAGATTTCATTTACTATATATATATATATATATATATATATATATATGTATATATATATATATATATATATATATATATATATATATATATACAGGCATACCCCGCATTAACGTACGCAATGGGACCGGAGCATGTATGTAAAGCGAAAATGTACTTAAAGTGAAGCACTAACTTTTTCCACTTATCGATGCATGTACTGTACAGCAATCATCATATACGTGCATAACTGATGTAAATAACGCATTTGTAATAGGCTCTATAGTCTCCCCGCTTGCGCACAGCTTCGGTACAGGTAGGGAGCCGGTATTGCTGTTCAGGACGTGCTGACAGGCGCATGCGTGAGCTGCCGTTTGCCTATTGGACGATATGTACTTACTCGCGAGTGTACTTAAAGCGGGGTATGCCTGTATATATATATAATATATATATATATATATTTATATATATATTTTTATATATATATATATATATATATATATATATATATATATATATATATATATATACCTTTTGCGTTAACATATACAATATAACTAAAATTATATTGCGGCACCCAACTGTGTAGCTAAAATTATTAATTATTGTGGCAAATTCTTATTAATTTTATTGTAATTATTTAATATTTTATTATTTATTGTCATTAAGATGGACATTACGAAAATCTAATTAGACGTGTCTTCTTGAACAGTTTAAAAATTACCTTACATTATGGATTAATATAGCGATTGATACAGTGAAATTTATATCATCTTGGTAATTATATTGTTACAATCATATATTATTTTACTTTCAATGCATAAGAAAAATATTTACTCATAATGATAGTCAATAGTCATTGCGTAAATACAGGTGCAGAGGTAGATGTATTTTAATCAGTTAGTGTTGGACCTGTGATATTATGGTCATGCCTTGAAAGCGGCTCGCAGGCTTATATGCTTTGGCCAAAGGGTTAACTAAATTACCCTTTTTCAAGAGATATATAGGTATTTCACTGTGTATTTTTGTCACATTGGATGTTACTCTGGACTTCTTTGTTTCTTATTTTATACAATTAGCCACGCACAGTAGCACTCCTTTTGACACTTATATACATATATATATTTTGTGGTAATGTTTTTTTTTTTTGAGAGCTTGCTGGGTATCTGTGTGTTTGTTTACTTTGTCCAGCTGGTCTCAGCTGTTTTGGAGGTTAGTGGCTCCTCCCACCCAGGTTTTAAAGCTCGCACCTCCCCACTGTCTAAGTAAGCAGGGTTTCTTTTCATGCAGCTGGTTGCGACAGGTTCAATGCCTGGACCATCCTTCCTCTAATTATAGAGTTAAATAAGGATTTTAATCAGTTAGTGTTAGGACCTGTGATATTATGGTCATGCCTTGAAAGTGGCTCACAGGCTTATACGCTTTGGCCAAAGGGTTAACTAAATGACCCTTTTTCAAGAGATATGTAGGTATTTCACTGTGCATTTTTGTCACATTTGATTTTGCTCTGGACTTCTTTGTTTCTTGTTTTATATAATGACCCAGCAACCTGTTGCTGGTTAAGAATTGAAACTCACTACGCGAGTCCTCTATCACTTAAAGTGGCTCTGTGGGCCCAAGAGTCCAAAGAGACGCTTACAAGAAGGTTTAACTTAGGGTCGATGACATACAAGTGGAACACATGGGTCAAAATAAAGAGGAAATTCGCATTAGCCTACTCCCCGTCCCAGCTAACCCCCTTATTTAATAACCCTGAGTTTCCTCCGGGATGCTCTCAAAAATAATTTGCCCAGTTTAGGAGCCTTAATATCAAGATAGCAGAGGACTTGATGGAGAAGGGGAAGATCATGTCTTTCCAGGATCTCAAAAACAGATACAAAACACAAGATTTGCAGCTTTTCAATTTCCTTCAAATTAGGCATTTCCTTTCAACATTATCTAATAATGCTAGGTTTCCGAATTTAAATTTTTTTGAAATGTACTGCAAAAAAGGCACCTACCAGAGGGGACTGATCTCGGGAATATAAGTGGGAATCGAAACCTCAATAGCTTCCCAAACACATAACTACATGTTAAAATGGGCGGAAGATCTAAACGTGGGAGAAATCTGGGAATCGGAAGCTAAAACTTCAATTTGCATGACAACAAAGGAAAATATATACAAAATTCTCTTTCAATGGTACCTAACTCCTAGTATGCTGAGACAGATCTTCCCAGGAACACCCGATCTATGCTGGAGAGGTTGTGGCCTGAGAGGAGATATGGCCCACATTTGGTGGACATGTCCACGAATTCAGAACTTCTGGACTATTGTCCAAAAAATTATTCAAGAAGTATTGGAGCTGGGGGTCTCGTTGGACCCGTTGACCTTTCTGCTGGCCAAACCAATAGAGAACCTTGCGGGCCCAATGCAGTGGCTGGTTTCACACATGCTAACAACTGCAAGATGCTGCATAGCTGCGGCCTGGAAAAAAAATCAACGCTCCCTCCAGAAGAACTGTCTCCAAAAGAATAAACAAGGTCATGACCATGGGAAAAACTAACGGCCCAACTGAAACAAAACACAGAACACATTTTAGAAAATTTGGGAACCATGGCTCAAAACCTAGAACATTTTTAGAAACTAAGTATGGTAAAAATGTCATCCCAAAAGTAAAGGCAATAGGCCTCGAAGAATAAACTAGAAATTAGTGGGTTGGGGGGGGTGCTAGGTGGAGGGGGGGAATAGAGCTACCTGTTCCCATCCTCCTCACCCCTGCTCTTCCCTCTACCTCACCTACCTTGAGCAGACCCCCCCCTTTACGCCCCCCCACCATACCAACCTTCTTCTCCCCCCATTTTTCGTCTCTCTTTCCTATCTCTCTCTGTCTATTCTAAGCTTCGTACAAGGAATCCAAAATTGTTACAAGATATATGAATCAGAGGGCTCAGTTGAAAAACGTTCATGTACAAAATGTCAAACTACTACATTTATTTAGAATTTAAATACAAAAAAGGAAAATGTACTGTAGTTATAAGTTTGTGAGATGCACTCTATGAACTGTAATCTGTCTCAACTCCCCCGTGCACAATGAACTGCCAAAATGTGTACATCCTTGAATACGCAATAAAAAAGATTGAAACCCCAAAAAATGACAATTGTAGTAACAAATAAAAATGTCTTTAAAAGGATAAATAATAATTGTATTTACTATATGAATATATAAAAAATCATCATTAACATTATTGAATAGATTGGACATGATTCTTAAACTTGTAAACTTATGTAACCCATCACACCATTTTACAACACTGTCACTATACTTACTTACATATGTTAAAGCTGAAGATCAATGTGAGGTTTATTGAAAAAATATAACATTTTCTGACACTAAATATGTACATCAATACAATATGAACAATGACAAGTGATTAGTTACTTTATACATCGAACATTTCTCCTGTAATTGATCGCTTAACATGATTGTTAAATTGTGGGTATTAGATATGCATTCTTGTAAATGTAGTCCATAAATATAATAAGAATGGGCAGTTAATCGATACAATTTGTGCACTAATAGAGAGAGGCCGGGAACCAAAAGGCAGAGCCAATCAGAAGAGGAAGGGGCTGTCACTTAAATAATGTTTTATACATGATTATACATTTAAATTTATATAAATAATGTATGGCCTGATTAAATGGTTTTATGGTATTTTATTTTTTAAAACACATTTTTTTTTCATATGCGCACACGCCCCATATTATTTTAACTACACCTTTAAAACGTTGTTATATGACTATCCTGCGACAAAGATAAACGTTAAACTTCATGTACCCGATATGGAACCAAAAGATGAACAAGCCATATATTAACCCCATCGTAACGTCAGCGGTGACACAATAATATCCGAAAGATAAACTGTGACATTTATTACAACTACTACTTTCATAAAACACGGGCTCACAACTAAAAAGCAATACGAATCCGCTCAAATGCGTCCATGCTTAAAACATATGGCAGACAGTTGCAGTTTTTTTCTAAGTCCCGTCTCACCGCTTCTCGCCAGCTTCTGACAACCTTCTTGCCAGCTTTTTATAGCGAGGCGATTCGGAGAAGAAATCTCAATTCTACAGCAGTGATTAACATTGATAAGCTAAGCATGGCTACTAGAACTGAGCGAGTTTGAGAAACTGCCGATAAGTGGCAATAAGTGGCTTATCGGCGCGCGCTCGGCGAATGTTGTTTTTCGAGGATAAAATGCTGAAAATTTCTAGTATCGCCAAAATATCGGAGCTTACGGAATAGCAGTAGTCTTTTTTGCACATAAGCTGCTGATAACTGACTTATCAGGCCTTTCTGCATAGGCCCCTTACTCTTCCCCCTCACACCCTGCGTGTAAGAGAGAAAGCTCCACAAAGCAGAGAGACTGAGAGGTTGAGAGTGACTGATGTATGTGTTTATAGAGCATTGGTGAGAAACAGGTGCCCCTTGGGGGCTTCACCTGCGGCTCCTAAACACTGGCCACCCAAGCAGCATACTTTATCTCCCCAGTTCAGAGGGAGAGGAGATGTTGCTGATGTGGATTGCACTGTAGCTTCTCCTTGCTCGCTCAGATGCCTAATGACAATGCTCATCACTAGTTCTCAGTGTAAGGAGAGGAGTGGGGCAGTATTCATCAGCATGTCACCATTAAGAGCAAAGTTCCAAAAAAACTGTGTGGTGCTCAGAGGATCCTGGACAGATTAGTTGCATTTTGTTTGAAGATATCACTGCATGGTACCTGTTGCAGGGTACATGCAACCCCACGCGGGTTTTCTTGATAAGGCTTATTTATTGAGCCTTAAAAATTACAGCACACAAAAACAAAACAGCTTCTTGTTAGCATACAACAACAAAATAGCTCCTCTTCAGCATAGAAAACAAGACAGCTTCTTTTCAGCATGCAGGACACAGACAGTTCATCAAACATGTACTTTGAAAAAAACAGACCTTGTAGCAGTAATCTTACTTCAGCATTTCACTCCTGTCTCCTGACCAGCTAGCCTGCATGTGTGTACAGACTGGGGTTTTTAAGACACCTTGATGAGGCAAAAATTTGACCTTGATAAAAAGCCCTTAGGGGCTTGAATCATGTTGGTTTGGGCTTAAAGCCTTTATTCCACGCTCCAATAAATTTGCTATTTTTTTTATCATTATTGGGATACTAATCTCTCTGCCCTCTTGCATTGGGTAGTGCTCTGATTTTGTCTCCTTGTATTTCCAGTGTCACCATTAAGACGCTAACTGAAATTGGTTGGGGAGAAACTCCTATCCACAACTGCAACATCCCTTCTTCCTGTAGACAATATATATGGGTAAGGTATATCATATTGACTACCACTAATATAGGTGGACGGAGCTGTAATGTTTGTGGAGAGAAGGGAACTCTAATGTGTGTGTACAATTTTATTTTAATAATCAATAAGTATAGTAAAAGTTCAAAAGAAAATGTAGCAGGGTTCAAGAAAGAAAACAAATATGAAAGAAATTGGAGAATATTATATTAATAAAAAATCAATATGACTATATTAAATTGTCTATATTATTATTTACGAAAAAATTATTAAAAAAACCTATATACATTTAACCTATTATAGTAATAAGCCCCTCAAAACAAAAAATTACTGGCTAATACTGCCCTGGTTGAGTTGAAGGTTTGCCTTTAACTCTTCCAGAAATTATTGACTAGTAATACAATGTGCTGTGGTTCTTATCACTTAATGAATGTTGAAATTTGTACTTATCAGAGAGCACAGATTTAAAACAAATGCCCATACTTTGTATGCATTTAGCCTATATTACTTAATGATCTAATGTTATTTACTCTTACAATCCATTCTGAAATTTTACAAATTCACTGTCTTATTCATGTAGAAATACCATATCTACTTTAATATAATTTAATACATGTATTATGTGGCATATGGGTTAATTTATTGAGTTGTTGGAGCCAGTTAGCAGGGACTAGATGTCTTGTGGGTAAATAAATGTTACCAATTTTAAAAATATATAATGAAAGTTACAAGTAATTTTTAGTGAGATAATGTAATAGTACAATCTTGAACAATATATCTTTGACATTAACCATATTTTTAGTTATGTTTTACAACTCTCAGGAGGGCTCTTCCTCTGAGAGTAATATTTTACATAATCCAAATTATGTAATCCACATTGACATGGAAACAGGAATTTAACACTAGAAAAGAGGATATAATATGAAAGCATGTAGGTAATTGGCATCTTACATTCTCAAAAATGATTGTTCCCACTGCATTATAAATGACACCTCAAAAAATGATATCACTCACGCTGTCTTCATTTACAGATCATGTTTGGGTGTTGGTGTAACATCTGCGGACATTATTTCAGAAGCTAGGGTGTTTCCGTGGGAAATATACAGCACGCCAGTCCGAAAAGTGGCAATTGTATTGAATCATACTTACACCCAAAGGGGCAGGGCTAAAGTACTATTTGACCGGAGGAAAATCGGTAGCTATATTAGAAAATTTGAGAAACTTTGCTAAGAAGATAATTCTGTTCCTATGATTTTTAAGTCTCACTGCTAGAGATGGGTAGAAATCTTTTACGGATTTGGATCTGCTTCAGATCATCCGGTTCCTTTGGTCTGCGGATTTCTGTGGATGAGCCTCAACGTCCAATTCAACTTTTTTTTCCTATCACATTTACGCGATAGATTAATAATTCGAACCAAAAAACATCATCTGCAATCTATTGATGAGGAGGGGGCACTGAGGAGTATAAGTAGAGCTGCAGCCTTAAGCTGAAGCCATTTTTTTGCAAGGTTTAGCTGTGGGTTGGTACAGCTGTGTGTTGCTATTATATCTTTAAATTAAAAAATGATTTACATAATTATAGTTTTTACATTAACCTGCTGTGATTGAATAGTCTTTCAGTGAAGGGGGCTCTGCCACTCATGCTACACATGTTTCTGGGATTATATTATTTTGACAAGTATATACAGATGTTGCCAGACAATGTTCTCGTGTCCAGGAAATAACAGGATGAAATGCTCGGCTCATCAGGGAAGACACAGAGAGAAACTGCTTCCCTCTGGCACTCCTCTGCGCAGCTCTTACAGAATCATTTCTGGGCCAGCTGTATTAACACTGCGGGGTTCCCATTCAGAAGCAGGGACCCCTGCTGAGTTAATCCTCCCGGGCGGCTTTCCTTTCTGTTCTGCGATTGAGCGCAGCTGCATTTTGCACTGCGATCTGCCTCCCACAAACTTTTGTGGTGACGGGGAAAGTAAGTCTGACTACATCTCTAGCAGCAGTTATTATTATTAATATTGATATTACTGTGAAAAATAATTAAAGTTTTGTTATTTTATTCAGTTAGTAGTGTGACCTCTTTGTCTAAGTGCCCCATTTGTGGGATTTGGCCATCTATTGCCATATACCTTTATTGACATTTACACTCGTTTGTCAGTTACCTTGAGTGCAAATACAGGGGTCTGTATATAATCCTTTGATTATTTGTGTGGTTCCTGTGAAAAATAATCCCAAGAATAATTATTAAGCTTCCAGAAAAGTTTGTAATGTACATTTTTGGTTAATAAATGTGATAAACTAATCTTGTGCCAAATTGAGTTTCTTTATCATTCTCTCTCTTCTGCAGTGCATCTAGTGTGTTGTCCATTACTCATTGGCAGAAGGAGCAGTTAATGGCTGCCATAGCATAATAATATAGCTCTATATATAACAAAAGTGAAGTAAAACAATTACATCAACATTTCTAATAGTAGAAATACCAGTTATAGGGGCCTATTCTATAAACTTCAGTAACCAACTCATCAAGGATTTTGAGTTGTTCTTGCAAATGTTTGCTATAACTATTCAGAAAGCATCGATGAGTTGGTCAAATCGTGCGGGGAAAGCATTTTCTCACGATTTCTGGCTCCCGGTCAAACACATTGTGCGGGAGCTGGCGAGAAGCCAAACCTCACAATTTTGATAAAATCGTGCAATTCCTGTAGCCTTGATAAGCTCATTGGGGCGCTGCAATTTCGATTTTATCAAAGATTCTTCTCGCCTGCAAAAGCTGGCGAGAAGATGACGAGAAGTGGTGCAAGAGAGGGACTTAGATAAAAAATGCATTTTTCCTGCATCTGATTGATGCCGGGGGACCCCCGAGCTGATACACATTAATATCAACACCAGACATGTCCGGCATCAATCCGATGCAGCTAACCACTAAGGCAATAAAGGGGTTAAACACTAAGGCAATGAAGGGGTTAACTAACAGTGCCATGTTTATTGTGGGCAACGCGGGTGGGTGAAGGTGGTATTTGGCCCATATTGGGTGTTTAGGCCTTGAGGGGGGGTTGCGAGAGGAGTTAACTCCTTCATTACCTTAGCGGTTAATAATGAAGGTAATGAAGGAGTTAACCCCTCCCGCTACCCACCCAGTAGGTATAAACTCCCCACCATGGGCCAAATGCCACCTTCACCCATCCCCGCTACCCACAATAATCAAAAACAAAATACAAACACAATACTAAACAATACACTCATTCATTGCCAGTGTGGTTACCTTGATGCTCAATGGGAGCAAAGATAGCCCCAATGGCAAGGAATGGGCACCCCCTCTAACCCCAACAACCATTACATTACAGTACAATAATGGGCAAAATAACTATTATCTAGATATGATTAATAGTGCATTTGCCCATTCAAAATCAAACATTAGCCAGCAGCATAAAGTAAATAAAACTTGCATTTACCCCTGCCAGGATGAAGGCTGTCCTCCACCATAGTCTGCTGGCAGGAACAGAACAAGAAAAAAAATGGCCCCTAACCCCTTAATCACCTTAGCTGGGGTATTAACTGCTAAAGAAATTAAGATGTTAACCCCCCTCCTCCGCTACCCACCTGGGCGGCCTAATCACCTACCCCAGGGGAAATATCCCCACCCTCTACCCATTGATTGGCACAGTGGTACATCATGCCATATAATATGGGCATGATAAGCCACTAAAGCAGTCAATGGGCAACCTAAAAAAAAAAACAACAGCGCCAAAAAGACACAACAATAAAAGAAATACACAAGCACCTAAACACCAGAAGAATAAAAAGAACTAAAAAGCTGAAACATATCAATAAAATTAATTTAACACCAAAACACCAAAAGAATAAAATTAATCTAATACCAAATCACAAGAATACTAAAATTAATCGAATACCAAAACACAAGAGTAATCAATATAATCAAACACCTAATCAATAGAAGAATAAAAGATATATAACTCCTAACCAACAGAACAATTAAATAAATAAAATGCCAAAACAATCCTAAAATGTAATAAAAACAAGCCCTACAAAAACATAACAATTTACTCAAAACAATATACAGAAATAGAAAAGAAAACAAATCATTCGAAACAACCATTTGCCAAAAATGCATTACCTGTCACTGTATTTATTTGTGACGGTAGGGGCAGCCAGAATTCATAATAAAGGTGAAGCCTGGCTAGCTACCCCTAAAACCTAATGGGCATAGATAAATACATTGGCAGTCAATGACTAGAAAAAACATAAAAATAAAAAATACAATCAAAAAGCCTGAAAAATTTAAATTACATACATTCAATATTTAAAATTTCCTTTAGAACTCTTCATCTTCCGAATCCCAGCGTATCAGAAAGCTCTCGATCGCCGATGCCATCCTCCGCGATCCTCAGCGATGGTCCACGATCCTCCGCATCAGGTAAAAAATCTTCTTTATTTTCTTGTAATCCATTGTAAACCCCATGTTAAATCCAGCAACGTGTCAAGGTTTGCTTTACGTCTGGAGTGGATCCCAATGGCAGGAACAGCAGGAAGCATGGTGAGGGTCACAAGAAGAGATCGGAGGTAGACGGCAGATAGCGTGGTCGGGATCACAAGCAGAGGTCGGCAACGAGGAGACAGGATCAAGAGCAATAGCAACAGCAGCAGTAAATATAGGAACCTTGCAAGAGCTGGAGGAACCAGCAAAAACAGGCAAGGGAGGAACAGGAAAGAGAGGTTTAAATAGGCAGGCTGAGAGGTAGAACACAGATGCAGGTGTCAGGTTTCAGGGTCTGGAATGTTCTTTGAGAGAGCTAGCAGACTAGCAGTAGTCACGGTGGATAAGCATGGGTACTGCAGGCTAGAACATGACATTACACACCACTTCAGAAGCATTCTCCAGACGATCCTTCCTAGGCTTGTCTGGATATCTATGGTGGAAAGCTCTGACTAGTCATGGAGCATGTAAGAAATCTTTGGGTTCTCAGGACCTCTCCTCTTGGCCATAGCCCCCCAGTGTACCAGGTACTGTAGTCTCCCTTGTGTAGCCTGGAGTCAAAAATTCTCTCCACAATGAATTCCTCTTCATTATCCACAAGGATAGGGTCAGGAGGAGGAGGTTTCAATCCAGGAAACGGATTCTGCCGGAATGGCTTCAGCAGGGAAGTAGGAAAAACAAGGTGTATTTTGATGGCCTCTGGAAGCTCTAATCTAAAAGACACTGGATTTATTAGTGCTGAAATGCGAAATGGCCTGATGTATTTTTGTCCCAATTTAATGGTTCGAACATTTAATCGTAGATTTCTCATAGAAAGCAAGACCTTATCTCAAATGTGACATTCTGGGGAGGGTCTGCCATGTTGGTCTGCTGCTCTTTTGTGCCATACTTGAGCCTCATGAAGTAGGTTTTTGAGGGACTCCTGGACGTCTCGCAGAATCTCAAGTTGCTCTGTAACTGGTGGAATGGGACCCGAAGATGGAAAACAAAGAATAAAGGTTAGATGAAATCCAAAATTTGAGAAGAAGGGACATCTGACCCTAAAGTGTGACGTCACAGGCCTTATATAAGGCCTGTTCCATCTCATTTTAGCTTAAGAAGCCGACGAGACAACATCCGTTGATGGATTTAACATGGGGTTTCAATGGATTACAATGAAAGAAGATATAAAATAGAAGATTATTTTACCCGATGGGGAGGTTCGCGGAGTGTCGCTGAGGATCGTGGGGGATGGCATCGCTAATCGAGAGATTCCTGATACGCCAGGATTCATAGGGTGAAGACTTCTAAAGGGGAAAGTTGGAAGTGCGGCGCAACTGCGCATGTCTGAAAGAAGCTCCCGGATATTCGGTTCCAAAAAAACTTTATTGACACACACCAGGGCTACACCAGCATCTCCCCCTCAACGCGTTTCACCCTTACGCAGAGGGCTTCGTCTTGGAGTGGGGAGAAGTGGTGAAAGCCCCTTAAATACCTAAAAGGCCGCGAAAACGGCATTAAAAATTTAACCCCTTCTGTGCTTCTAGCCCAACAGCTCACATCAATGCTATTGAATCTAAGTGTCTGTACATCTTACTTAAGCCATATTCCAAGCATAAACAGTATATTAAATGTATAAACAGACATACCCAATTGCAAACCTTGTTTAATGTGAATTAAGTGTTGAGCTTATATCTTTTGCAGTGTTGAGAACAGCATTTTATTGTATTTATATACCTGGAAGGTGCTGCCAAACAGTCTTATTATCAGTTTTTTTTTTTTTTTTTTTTTTTGCAATTGGGTATGTCTGTTTATACATTTAATATACTGTTTATGCTTGGAATATGGCTTAAGTAAGATGTACAGACACTTAGATTCAATAGCATTGATGTGAGCTGTTGGGCTAGAAGCACAGAAGGGGTTAAATTTTTAATGCCGTTTTCGCGGCCTTTTAGGTATTTAAGGGGCTTTCACCACTTCTCCCCACTCCAAGACGAAGCCCTCTGCGTAAGGGTGAAACGCGTTGAGGGGGAGATGCTGGTGTAGCCCTGGTGTGTGTCAATAAAGTTTTTTTGGAACCGAATATCCGGGAGCTTCTTTCAGACATGCGCAGTTGCGCCGCACTTCCAACTTTCCCCTGACTTGCATCTCGGCGGCGGCACGCAGGAGGAGACAAGGAGAGCGGTCCCACAACCGGAGGAGCAGGTGAGGTTACCCCTTCCCCCTGCACCGGTGGAATCAGCGACCTAAGTCAGCTCCCTTATGCCCACTCCAGTGTCTGACACTCTCAAACCTGCCTCACACAGAAGCGCTCGACAGACCTTCACTATCTGAAGACTTCTAAAGGTAAGAAAAATATTGAATGTATGTCATTTTAATTTTCAGTTTTTTTATTGTAATTTTTATTTTGTATTTTTTTGCTTGCCCATTGACTGCCCTTTAGGGTATAGATAATGTCATGGGAGACAGTATTTTTAAAACCTTGTACCCTCCGGGATCACTTTCACTAGGCAGGACACAGATTGTGGAATAAAATTAGGTTTATTCTGGTAAACCAGCAGGCATACAAAATAACACAAAAAAGGGGTAAATACACATTCACTGAGGGCCTAGAGAGGGAGACACTAGCCTCAACTATGTGCATGGCACCTGATACAGGAAGACTTACCCTGTCCGTTCCACATCCAGGAACACACATTACTATATTTGGTATAGCTACCTGGGTTTCCCCGCTGGCCGGGTCTTCGTTCATTTGTAGAACTTGACCGCATCTCTAGAACTTGTCCTCAGCTATGCTAGGCTTCTCTAGCACTGCAATGCCAAGTGCTTTGCTGTTCCGAGCATAGCACTTTTGAAAATCCCGCTTCTGCTTCAGTGGACCAAGCCTAGGAATAGTCTGGTACTCTGATTGGGGAGTCCCCTTACATAGACCTCAGTTGCCCACGTCTTAAATGGAACAGGGACTGGCGGCCAGTCAGAGTATGGATCCTAACGGGACAGCCATTTACAAACTGGAGGCTCTTCCTGCTGCACTCGTCAGATGAGGGAGTGTGCTTAGTTGCTCATGTAGCCGACAAGTGGGAAATTTGAACTGGACAATGGGAACCGTACCTATGAGCTCCATCTCGGCAACGGCCTCCCCTGGCCTGCCCCATACCTCCCGCTGGGTTGGCTCCACAGTGTCTGAAAGGAACAAAGAGTCTCCCCCGCGGGGAGCCCTGTCCCTGGACCTGGTTCTCCGCCTTTCCCAACTCACAAGATGCCCGACACCTCATCGCTCCCATCCTTCCCTTTGTTCCACCATCTCTATGCAGGCACCCCGGCTAATCGAATTACTGGGGCTGCCTCCTTGGAGATGAATACACATTTTCAGTACATTACATTTCTAAAACTTGGGTTCGGGAACTTGGGTGGTAACACTTATTTTTACAACTTGGTTTTAAATTTGGTTTTAGAACTTGCTGGCTTGGCAATACATTGCATAGGAAAAATAACTTTATTATAAGACACATGCATCCCCGCCAAGCAGGCTTGTTTAGCGGGGAAGAAGTCCACAAATATTTCATACATATTTTGGTCCATTTTGCCCCCCCTGTATCCACTACTAGGGTCCCGTTCCTGAAGTCCCAGTTTCATACCTCAATCACATAAAGGGCCAAAACATACACACTTTCATGGCATATGAATGCATATAAGTGGCAGGGGGACCACGATTTTAGGGGTAGCTAGCCAAGCTTCACTTTTATTATGAAGGCTGGATACCCCTGATGTCATAGATAAATACAGAGACTGGCAATGCATTTTTTGGCATATGGTTGTTTTTAATAAATTGTTACGTTTTCTATTTCTGTTTATTGTTTTGAGTAAATTGTTATGTTTTTGTATGGCTTCTTTTTATTACATTTTAGGCTTGTTTAGGTGTTTAATGTATTTAATTGTTCTGTTGGTTAGGGATTACATTTATTTTATTGTTCTGTTGGTTAGGTGTTTGATTAATTTGATTATTCTTGTGTTTTGGTATTAGATTAATGTTAATATTCTTGTGATTTGGTATTAGATTAATTTTATTCTTTTGGTGTCTTGGCGTTTGATTAATTTTAGTGATGTGTTTAGGCTTTTCAGTTCTTTTATTCTTCGGGTGTTTAGGTGCTTGTGTATTTCTTTTATTGTTGTGTCTTTTTGGCGCTGTTGTTTTTTTTTAGGTTGCCCGTTGACTGCTAGAGTGGCTTATCATGCCCATATTAAGTGGGCATGATGTACCACTGTGCCAATAAATGGGTAGAGGGTGGGGATAGATGCCCGGGGGTTTTTGGTTAGGCCGCCTGGGAGGTTAGCAGGGAAGGAGCTTAACCCCTTAGTTTCTTTAGCGGTTACTAACCGCAAAGGTGATTAAGGGGTTATGCTCCATAAGATTGTATTTTTTATTGTTGTGTTCCTGCCAATGGAGGATATTTATGTGCAGATCGGTGATGAGGACGTCCTTCATCCTGTCAGGGGTAAGTAGAAATTTTATTTACTTTATGCTGGCTGGCTAATGCTTTAGTTTGAATGGGCAAATTAGCTATTATCCATACCTGGATAATAGTAATTTTGCGCATTATTATACTGTAATGTAAGGGTTTTTGTGGGATGAGAGGGTTATTTTTGCTCACATTGAGGGCATAGGTAACCACACTGGCAATGAATGGGTGCATTGTTTAGTATTGCGTTTGTATTTTGTTTTTATGTTGATTGTGGGTAGCGGAGATGGGTGAAGGTGGTATTTGGCCTGCAGTGGGTGTTTATATTATTGCTTAATTGTATGCAACAGAGAGTGTGTTTATATAAGGGGCTCAGGTGTCAGTCAGGGCTACTTATATAGGCAGTGACAGTATTCACTCTGTGTCATTCACTTACAGTGATTTTGACTGACACAAACTGAACTGATTATGAATTCAGCTTCTATGCCTAATGCACAGCACACACAGTCACAGTGAGAAAGAACCCCCCCCACAATTTGCTTAAAAATACAAAGTAATCCTTAGCCCATCCTTCCTAAGTCTTATTGTGAAATCTGATGTATATCAGACTTCAGTATACTATGATTTCAATAAGTAAAAAAATAAATAAATAAGACTAAAACCTCCTTCCCCCTCCCACCAAAAAAAGAGGAGAGTTATCGTTAGTTTAAAGCAGACAGCCAGACAATAGGAATCTTGTTTTTAATTAATGGTAAGATCTTCAAATGGATATTCTTTCCTAATTTACAATTGACCAATTAATAACATTTTGTTTTCGTATTCTTTTATTTTGAACATAATTTAGTCTTCAATTACTAATAGTACCACTAGAGTGTGTTTTTTGTATTAAATAAATAACTAAACTACTAGTCCCGGTAGTAACTAAGTAGTCATTTAACTATTCTACTACTACGAGTAGCTCTTACTTTTGTCATTTAATATGTCTATGAATCATTAATGAAATAATATGCAATTTTGCATATTGCATATACATTTCTATTATTAAAGACCGTAAACACAACCATGAAATAAAAAAAAAAACATAATGAAAACGTAGTATGTATTAAAGAGTTGTTAATATTATTTATGTCAATGATGATTGATAAAGAAAAGTACATGTATATACAATTTAGCATACTGTATGGAACACTGTATGAATTGGAAACAAATACAGTATTAACACTGACTTGCAATCACGAGAAACAGATTACTCTAATGTAATAAATAATGAAACAGTGGTCGTAAAATTATTAACTATGTCTATGATCATGGATTAGAATGATTTTCAATTGCCATAAATCACAGTATGGAATTTCAATAAAGGCTGCATTATTGTATTGTATGTCTTTATTTATATAGCGCCATTAATGTACATAGCACTTCACAGTATATAAATAACAAATAATATAAATAACAGGTCATGGGAATAAGTGCTTCAGACATAAAAGTAACATTAAGGAAGAGGAGTCCCTGCTCCAAGGAGATTACAATCTAATTGGTAGGTAGGGAGAACGTACAGAGACAGTAGGAGGGAGTTCTGGTAAGTGCGTCTGCAGGGGGCCAAGCTTTATGTATCATGTGTCCAGTATTATCCACAGTGGTATTCATATGCGCCTTTTTAGCAAGTGTATCTTAAGGTGGGTCTTAAAGGTGGATAGAGAGGGTGCTAGTTGGGTATTGAGGGTAAGGGCATTCCAAAGGTGCGGGGCAATCAGTGAGAAAGGTTTAAGGCGGGAGAGGGCAGATTTGAAACAGGATAGCATAAATTTAAGTGAAGGAAGACTGCAAGAGTGTGAGATTTCCTCCAGTGGCATTCAGAGGAACGAGTGGAGGAACGCAGGATGCGCGTGTGGGAATCTAGCCAAGGTCTGGGGTTAGGAGGGCGAGGACGGCAGAGAGAAAGCGGGGCATGTAGATCAAGAGAGGAGGATAAGGCAGAGTTGTAGTTCCTGACCAGGTTGTCAGGGTCTGTAGCAGAGCTGAGAGAGGAGAGGGAGAAGCGTAAAGTGGATTCAAAGGCTGGTAGGTTAATAGAGCGCAGATTTCTGCAGAACTGAGGGGTAGATGGAGGTGGAGAAGGGGAGAAGCGAGAGAGAGAGAATGAGATGAGGTGATGGTCAGAGAGCGGAAAAGGGGAAATGGAGAAATCAGAGAGAGAAAAGTTTTTAGTGAAAACCAGGTCTAGGTAGTGGCCATCCTTGTGGGTGCTGGCTGCAGTCCAATGTTGAAGGCCAAATGAAGAGGTTAGAGAGAGAAAGCGGGAATTCCAAAGGAGAGAGGGGTCATCAATGTGGCAATTAAGTCCCAAGGAGAAGAACAGGGAGCCTGAGGAGAGAAAGAAAGAGAGCCAGGATTCAAAGTGAGAGAGAAAGGCAGATGGGGGATGAGTAGAGGTAGGTGGGCGATAGATGACCGCCATGTGGACAGGGAGAGGAGAGATCTGGACAGTGTGAGCCTCAAAGGAGGGAAAAGCAAGAGAGGGAGGAATAGGAAGGGTTCAGTAAAGACAGCGAGAGGAGAGCAGAAGCCCCACACCTACACCCCTGCCTTTAGGGTGCGGAATGTGGGAGAAAGAAAGGTCACCATAAGAGAGGCAGCTTCCAGTGCAGAGTCAGATTGAGTGAGCCAGGTCTCAGTTATAGCAAATAGGAGCAGAGAGTGAGAGAGAAAGAAGACAAGCACAGAGAGGAACTTGTTAGAAAGGGAGCGAGCATTCCAAAGGGCACAGGAGAAAGGGAGAGAAGCGCGAGGGTGGCAGGGGATGGGTATGAGATTAGATGGGTTGGCACCAGAAGGATTAGAGGTTGCATTTGGCAGGCGAGGATGAGAGCATGTAGGCAGGGACCAGGATTGGGAGAGATATCCCCAGAAGCAAGGAGGAGACGCATGGATAGAAAGAGAATGTGTGAGGAGGATTTGTAGGGGTGTGTTTTAGTGCAGGGGTAGAGCTGTGTAGTGCCAGAGGGCGCAGGTAAGAAAGTAGTTCATGTGAACTGAGAAGTGGTGAAGAAAGGAGAGATGGAGATATATGAATAGAGTTAGAGACATAATGAGGCTGATGGAAGGAAGTGCATAATTTGAGAAGAATTTACAGTAGGTCACAGCAAATATAAATGGTAAAGGGGGCATTACAGCAATAGTAAAGTGCTGAGATGTGCAGTCTGGGATAGATATCCATTATTTGCCTTTCATTCAAATTCATAATTAGCCAATATGCCAAATTTAAAAACATTTAAATGGTTAAATAGATGGCATTTTTGCAAATTATATATGAATTCGAAACAAAAGCTAATAATGCAGGAAACGAGAGGCATGCACGCAATTCGCTCGGCTTTTTTCAGGCCATCGCGGGTTTCTGCGTTGTCGCAAATTCCCCCGTAAACAGCCAATTTGAACATGTTTGTATCTTTTTCAAACAATGTTCTGACCTTATAAAAAGATAAATTAAAAGTTATATTGTGTTTTAATTTTGTACATGAGTCTTGTTTATTAAGGCACAAGATTCGCATTTTAGAATTACTTATAACATATACAGTGTATTTCCTTGTACTGTAATAAGCACAAGGATAATGACTGGGAATTAAGTACTTTAAAGGGGGGAGGGGAGGCGGTTAATTAAACTGTAATAATTCCAATCTGGGCAGTATCACATGGAAACTCTCAAAAGTTTAATGAATAACCCTCTAAGGAAGGCCTGCACAACATACGGCCCGCGGGTCGCATGCGGCCTGCCTGGACTCCCTGTGCAACCTGCGAAGGACCCCAGCCCGCTCGGCAGACACAGGAGGGACGGAGCGCCAGCATTTTGACTCCCCATCCCCTCCTGAGCCCACTCAGCCGAGCGCTAGCATTGTGATGCCCCCCCCCACCACCACCACCTCTGCCTATTAGGGAAGTATCGGCAGCAGTTTAATGCGATCCCCTGCAGGCAGAGAGGAGAGAAGGAACAGAGCTGAGGCCGGTCTGACTGCAGAGGGTGGGGGCGGGGTTAGTGAGAACAGGAAGTGAGGGGCCTGCTGCCAGGGCCCAAGATGGCTTCCCCCCCCCCCTCCAGTCATGCTCCACAGTGAAAGGTAGGACCCCCCCCCTGCAGCTGCTCCTCAGAGCTAGTGTCAGTATGGCAGTGTGTCAGTGTGTCAGTGTGTCAGTGGCAGTGTGTCATTGGGGCAGTGTGGCAGTGACAGTGTGGCAGTGGCAGTGTGGCAGTGCATCTGTGCCTGTGCAGGTCAGTGCCTGTGCAGGTCAGTGCCTTTGCAGGTCAGTGTCTGTGCAGGTCAGTGTCTGTGCCTGTGCAGGTCAGTGTCTGTGCCTATGCAGGTCAGTGTCTGTGTCTGTGCAGGTCAGTGTCTGTGCCTGTGCAGGTCAGTGTCTGTGCCTGTGCAAGTCAGTGTCTGTGCCTGTGCAGGTCAGTGTCTGTGCCTGTGCAGGTCAGTGTCTGTGCCTGTGCAGGTCAGTGTCTGTGCCTGTGCAGGTCAGTGTCTGTGTCTGTGCAGGTCAGTGTCTGTGTCTGTGCCTGTGCAGGTCAGTGTCTGTGTCTCTGCAGATCAGTGTCTGTGCCTGTGCAGGTCAGTGTCTGTGCAGGTCAGTGTCTGTGTCTGTGCAGGTCAGTGTCTGTGTCTGTGCCTGTGCAGGTCAGTGTCTGTGTCTCTGCAGGTCAGTGTCTGTGCCTGTGCAAGTCAGTGTCTGTGCGGGTCAGTGTCTGTGTCTCTGCAGGTCAGTGTCTGTGTCTGTGCATGTAAGTCTCTGTGCCTGTGCAGGTCAGTGTCTGTGTCTGTGTCTGTGCAGGTTAGTGCCTGTGTCTGTGCAGGTCTGTGTCTGTGCAGGTCAGTGCCTGTGTCTGTGCAGGTCTGTGTCTGTGCAGGTCAGGGTCTGTGCATGTGCAGGTCAGTGTCTGTGTCTGTGCAGGTCAGTGTCTGTGCCTTTGCAGGTCAGTGTCTGTGTCTGTGCAGGTCAGTGCCTGTGCCTGTGCATGTGCCTGTGCAGGTCAGTCTCTGTGTCTGTGCATGTCAGTGTCTGTGTCTCTGTAGGTCAGTGTCTGTGTCTGTGCAGGTCAGTGTCTGTGCCTGTGCAGGTCAGTGTCTGTGCCTGTGCATGTCAGTGTCTGTGCCTGTGCAGGTCAGTGTCTGTGCCTGTGCAGGTCAGTGTCTGTGCCTGTGCAGGTCAGTGTCTGTGCCTGTGCAGGTCAGTGTCTGTGTCTCTGCAGGTCAAAGTCTGTGTCTGTGCAGGTCAGTGTCTGTGCAGGTCAGTGTCTGTGCTGTGCAGGTCAGTGTCTGTGCTGTGCAGGTCAGTGTCTGTGTCTGTGCAGGTCAGTGTCTGTGTCTGTGCAGGTCAGTGTCTATGCCTGTGCCTGTGCATGTCAGTGTCTGTGCCTGTGCAGGTCAGTGTCTGTGCCTTTGTCTGTGCAGGTCAGAGTCTGTGCATGTGCAGGTCAAAGTCTGTGCCTGTGCCTGTGCAGGTCAGTGTCTGTACCTGTGCATGTCAGTGTCTGTGCCTGTGCAGGTCAGTGTCTGTGCCTGTGCAGGTCAGTGTCTGTGCCTGTGCAGGTCACTGTCTGTGCCTGTGTAGGTCTGTGCCTGTGCAGGTCAGTGTCTGTGCCTGTGCAGGTCAGTGTCTGTGCCTGTGCAGGTCAGTGTCTGTGCCTGTGCAGGTCAGTGTCTGTGCAGGTCAGTGTCTGTGTCTCTGCAGGTCAGTGTCTGTGTCTGTGCCTGTGCAGGTCAGTGTCTGTGTCTCTGCAGATCAGTGTCTGTGCCTGTGCAGGTCAGTGTCTGTGCCTGTGCAGGTCAGTGTCTGTGCCTGTGCCTGTGCCTGTGCAGGTCAGTGTCTTTGCCTGTGCAGGTCTGTGCCTGTGCAGGTCAGTGTCTGTGCAGATCAGTGTCTGTGTCTGTGCAGGTCAGTGTCTGTGCATGTACAGGTCAGTGTCTGTGTCTGTGCAGGTCTGTGTCTGTGCCTGTGCAGGTCAGTGTCTGTGCCTGTGCAGGTCAGTGTCTGTGTCTGTGTCTGTGCAGGTCAGTGTCTATGCCTGTGCCTGTGCATGTCAGTGTCTGTGCCTGTGCAGGTCAGTGTCTGTGCATTTGTCTGTGCAGGTCAGTGTCTGTGCATGTGCAGGTCAAAGTCTGTGCCTGTGCCTGTGCCTGTGCAGGTCAGTGTCTGTACCTGTGCAGGTCAGTGTCTGTGCCTGTGCAGGTCAGTGTCTGTGCCTGTGCAGGTCAGTGTCTGTGCCTGTGCAGGTCAGTGTCTGTGTCTGTGCAGGTCAGTGTCTGTGTCTGTGCCTGTGCAGGTCAGTGTCTGTGTCTCTGCAGATCAGTGTCTGTGCCTGTGCAGGTCAGTGTCTGTGCCTGTGCAGGTCAGTGTCTTTGCCTGTGCAGGTCTGTGCCTGTGCAGGTCAGTGTCTGTGCAGATCAGTGTCTGTGTCTGTGCAGGTCAGTGTCTGTGCAGGTCAGTGTCTGTGCCTGTGCAGGTCAGTGTCTGTGTCTGTGCAGGTCAGTGTCTGTGCCTGTGCAGGTCAGTGTCTGTGCCTGTGCAGGTCTGTGTCTGTGCAGGTCAGTGCCTGTGCTTGTGCAGGTCAGTGGCTGTGCCTGTGCAGGTCAGTGTCTGTGCCTGTGCAGGTCAGTGTCTGTGCAGGTCAGTGTCTGTGCAGGTCCGTGTTTGTGTCTGTGCAGGTCAGTGTCTGTGTTTGTTCAGGTCAGTGTCTGTGCCTGTGCAGGTCAGTGTCTGTGCAGGTCAGTGTCTGTCTGTGCAGGTCAGTGTCTGTGCCTGTGCAGATCAGTGTCTGTGCCTGTGCAGGTCAGTGTCTGTGTCTGTGCAGGTCACTGTCTGTGCCTGTGTAGGTCTGTGCCTGTGCAGGTCAGTGTCTGTGCCTGTGCAGGTCAGTGTCTGTGCCTGTGCAGGTCAGTGTCTGTGCCTGTGCAGGTCAGTGTCTGTGCAGGTCAGTGTCTGTGTCTGTGCAGGTCAGTGTCTGTCTGTGCCTGTGCAGGTCAGTGTCTGTGTCTCTGCAGATCAGTGTCTGTGCCTGTACAGGTCAGTGTCTGTGCCTGTGCAGGTCAGTGTCTGTGCCTGTGCCTGTGCAGGTCAGTGTCTTTGCCTGTGCAGGTCTGTGCCTGTGCAGGTCAGTGTCTGTGCAGGTCTGTGTCTGTGCAAGTCAGTGCCTGTGCAGATCAGTGTCTGTGTCTGTGCAGGTCAGTGTCTGTGCAGGTCAGTGTCTGTGTCTGTGCAGGTCAGTGTCTGTGCCTGTGCAGGTCAGTGTCTGTGCCTGTGCAGGTCAGTGTCTGTGCCTGTGCAGGTCAGTGTCTGTGCCTGTGCCTGTGCAGGTCAGTGTCTTTGCCTGTGCAGGTCTGTGCCTGTGCAGGTCAGTGTTTGTGCAGGTCAGTGCCTGTGCAGGTCTGTGTCTGTGCAGGTCAGTGTCTGTGCCTGTGCAGGTCAGTGTCTGTGCCTGTGCAGGTCAGTGTCTGTGCCTGTGCAGGTCAGTGTCTGTGCAGGTCAGTGTCTGTGCAGGTCCGTGTTTGTGTCTGTGCAGGTCAGTGTCTGTGCCTGTGCAGGTCAGTGTCTGTGACTGTGCAGGTCAGTGTCTGTGACTGTGCAGGTCAGTGTCTGTCTGTGCAGGTCAGTGTCTGTGCCTGTGCAGATCAGTGTCTGTGCCTGTGCAGGTCAGTGTCTGTGTCTCTGCAGGTCAGTGTCTTTGCAGGCCAGTGTCTGTGCCTGTGCAGGTCAGTGTCTGTGCCTGTGCAGGTCAGAGTCTGTGCTTGTGCAGGTCACTGTCTGTGCCTGTGCAGGTCTGTGCCTGTGCAGGTCAGTGTCTGTGCCTGTGCAGATCAGTGTCTGTGCAGGTCAGTGTCTGTGCCTGTGCAGGTCAGTGTCTGTGTCGGTCAGTGTCTGTGCCTGTGCAGGTCAGTGTTTGTGCCTGTGCAGGTCAGTGTCTGTGCCTGTGCAGGTCAGTGTCTGTGCCTTTGTCTGTGCAGGTCAGTGTCTGTGCCCGTGCAGGTCAGTGTCTGTGCCTGTGCAGGTCAGTGTCTGTGCCTGTGCAGGTCAGTGTCTATGCTTGTGCCTGTGCAGGTCAGTGTCTGTGCCTGTGCAGGTTAGTGTCTGTGCCTGTGCAGGTCAGTGTCTGTGCCTGTGCAGGTCAGTGTCTGTGCAGGTCAGTGTCTGTGCCTGTGCAGGTCAGTGTCTGTGCCTTTGCAGGTCAGTGTCTGTGCCTGTGCAGGTCAGTGTCTGTGCCCGTGCAGGTCAGTACTTGTGCAGGTCAGTGTCTCTGCCTGTGCAGGTCAGTGTCTGTGCCTGTGCCTGTGCAGGTCCGTGTCTGTGTCTGTGCAGGTCAGTGCCTGTGCTTGTGCAGGTCAGTACCTGTGCAGGTCAGTGTATGTGCCTGTGTCTGTGCAGGTCAGTGTCTGAGTCTGTGCAGGTCAGTGTCTGTGCCTGTGCAGGTCAGTGTCTGTGCCTGTGCAGGTCAGTATCTGTGCCTGTGCAGGTCAGTGTCTGTGCAGGTCAGTGTCTGTGCCTGTGCAGGTCAGTGTCTGTGCCTGTGTCTGTGCAGGTCAGTGTCTGTGCCTGTGCAGGTCAGGGTCTGTGCCTGTGCCTGTGCAGGTCAGTGTCTGTGCCTGTGCAGGTCAGTGTCTGTGCCTGTGCAGGTCAGTGTCTGTGCCTGTGCAGGTCAGTATCTGTGTCTGTGTCTGTGCAGGTCAGTGTCTGTGTCTGTGCCTGTGCAGGTCAGCATCTTTGTCTCTGCAGATCAGTGTCTGTGCCTGTGCAGGTCAGTGTCTGTGCCTGTGCAGGTCAGTGTCTGTGCCTGTGCAAGTCAGTGTCTGTGCCTGTGCAGCTCAGTGTCTGTGCCTGTGCAGGTCAGTGTCTGTGCCTGTGCAGGTCTGTGCCTGTGCCTGTGCAGGTCTGTGCCTGTGCAGGTCAGTGTCTGTGCCTGTGCAGGTCAGTGTCTGTGCCTGTGCAGGTCAGTGTCTGTGCAGGTCAGTGTCTGTGCCTGTGCAGGTCAGTGTCTGTGCCTGTGTCTGTGCAGGTCAGTGTCTGTGCAGGTCAGTGCCTGTGCCTGTGCAGGTCAGTGTCTGTGCCTGTGCCTGTGCAGGTCAGTGTCTTTGTCTGTGTCTGTGCAGGTCAGTGTCTGCGTTTGTGTCTGTGCAGGTGAGTGTCTGTGCCTGTGCATTTCAGTGTCTGTGCAGGTCAGTGTCTGTGCCTGTGCAGGTCAGTGTCTGTGCAGGTCAGTGTCTGTGCCTGTGCCTGTGCAGGTCAGTGAATGTGCCTGTGCAGGTCAATGTATGTGCCTGTGCAGGTCAGTGTCTGTGCCTGTGTCTGTGCAGGTCAGTGTCTGTGTCTGTGCAGGTCAGTGTCTGTGCCTGTGCAGGTCAGTGTCTGTGCCTGTGCAGGTTAGTATCTGTGCCTGTGCAGGTCAGTGTCTGTGCAGGTCAGTGTCTGTGCCTGTGCAGGTCAGTGTCTGTGCCTGTGTCTGTGCAGGTCAGTGTCCGTGCCTGTGCAGGTCTGTGCCAGTGCAGGTCAGTGTCTGTGCCTGTGCAGGTCTGTGTCTGTGCCTGTGCAGGTCAGTGTCTTTGTCTGTGTCTGTGCAGGTCAGTGTCTGTGTCTGTGCAGGTGAGTGTCTGTGCCTGTGCAGGTCAGTGTCTGTGCCTGTGCAGGTTAGTATCTGTGCCTGTGCAGGTCAGTGTCTGTGCAGGTCAGTGTCTGTGCCTGTGTCTGTGCAGGTCAGTGTCTGTGCCTGTGCAGGTCTGTGCCTGTGCAGGTCAGTGTCTGTGCCTGTGCAGGTCAGTGTCTGTGCCTGTGCAGGTCAGTGTCTGTGCCTGTGCAGGTTAGTATCTGTGCCTGTGCAGGTCAGTGTCTGTGCAGGTCAGTGTCTGTGCCTGTGTCTGTGCAGGTCAGTGTCTGTGCCTGTGCAGGTCTGTGCCTGTGCAGGTCAGTGTCTGTGCCTGTGCAGGTCAGTTTCTGTGCAGGTCAGTGTCTGTGCCTGTGCAGGTCAGTGTCTGTGCCTGTGCAGGTCTGTGTCTGTGCCTGTGCAGGTCAGTGTCTTTGTCTGTGTCTGTGCAGGTCAGTGTCTGTGTCTGTGCAGGTCAGTGTCTGTGCCTGTGCAGGTCAGTGTCTGTGCCTGTGCAGGTCAGTGTCTGTGCAGATTAGTGTCTGTGCCTGTGCAGGTCAGTTTCTGTGCATGTGCAGGTCAGTGTCTGTGCCTGTGCAGGTCAGTGTCTGTGCCTGTGCCTGTGCAGGTCAGTGAATGTGCCTGTGCAGGTCAATGTCTGTGCCTGTGCAGGTCAGTGCCTGTGCCTGTGTCTGTGCAGGTCAGTGTCTGTGCCCGTGCAGGTTAGTATCTGTGCCTGTGCAGGTTAGTATCTGTGCCTGTGCAGGTCAGTGTCTGTGCAGGTCAGTGTCTTTGCCTGTGCAGGTCAGTGTCTGTGCCCGTGCAGGTTAGTATCTGTGCCTGTGCAGGTCAGTGTCTGTGCAGGTCAGTGTCTTTGCCTGTGCAGGTCAGTGTCTGTGCCTGTGTCTGTGCAGGTCAGTGTCTGTGCCTGTGCAGGTAAGGGTCTGTGCCTGTGCAGGTCAGTGTCTGTGCCTGTGCAGGTCAGTGTCTGTGTCTGTGTCTGTGTCTGTGCAGGTCAGTGTCTGTGTCTGTGCCTGTGCAGGTCAGCATCTGTGTCTCTGCAGATCAGTGTCTGTGCCTGTGCAGGTCAGTGTCTGTGCCTGTGCAGGTCAGTGTCTGTGCCTGTGCCTGTGAAGGTCAGTGTCTGTGCCTGTGCAGGTCAGTGTCTGTGCCTGTGCAGCTCAGTGTCTGTGCCTGTGTAGGTCAGTGTCTGTGCCTGTGCAGGTCTGTGCCTGCGCAGGTCAGTGTCTGTGTCTGTGCCTGTGCAGGTCAGTGTCTGTGCAGGTCAGTGTCTGTGCCTGTGCAGGTCAGTGCCTGTGCCTGTGCAGGTCAGTGTCTGTGCAGGTCAGTGACTGTGCCTGTGCAGGTCAGTGTCTGTGCAGGTCAGTGACTGTGCCTGTGCAGGTCAGTGTCTGTGCCTGTGTCTGTGCAGGTCAGTGTCTGTGCCTGTGCAGGTCAGTGTCTGTGCCTGTGTCTGTGCAGGTCAGTGTCTGTGCCTGTGCAGGTCTGTGCCTGTGCAGGTCAGTGTCTGTGCCTGTGCAGGTCAGTTTCTGTGCAGGTCAGTGTCTGTGCCTGTGCAGGTCAGTGTCTGTGCCTGTGCAGGTCTGTGTCTGTGCCTGTGCAGGTCAGTGTCTTTGTCTGTGTCTGTGCAGGTCAGTGTCTGTGTCTGTGCAGGTCAGTGTCTGTGCCTGTGCAGGTCAGTGTCTGTGCCTGTGCAGGTCAGTGTCTGTGCAGATTAGTGTCTGTGCCTGTGCAGGTCAGTTTCTGTGCATGTGCAGGTCAGTGTCTGTGCCTGTGCAGGACAGTGTCTGTGCCTGTGCCTGTGCAGGTCAGTGAATGTGCCTGTGCAGGTCAATGTCTGTGCCTGTGCAGGTCAGTGCCTGTGCCTGTGTCTGTGCAGGTCAGTGTCTGTGTCTGTGCAGGTCAGTGTCTGTGCCTGTGCAGGTCAGTGTCTGTGCCCGTGCAGGTTAGTATCTGTGCCTGTGCAGGTCAGTGTCTGTGCAGGTCAGTGTCTTTGCCTGTGCAGGTCAGTGTCTGTGCCTGTGTCTGTGCAGGTCAGTGTCTGTGCCTGTGCAGGTAAGGGTCTGTGCCTGTGCAGGTCAGTGTCTGTGCCTGTGCAGGTCAGTGTCTGTGCCTGTGCAGGTCAGTGTCTGTGTCTGTGTCTGTGCAGGTCAGTGTCTGTGTCTGTGCCTGTGCAGGTCAGCATCTGTGTCTCTGCAGGTCAGTGTCTGTGCCTGTGCAGGTCAGTGTCTGTGCCTGTGCCTGTGAAGGTCAGTGTCTGTGCCTGTGCAGGTCAGTGTCTGTGCCTGTGCAGCTCAGTGTCTGTGCCTGTGTAGGTCAGTGTCTGTGCCTGTGCAGGTCTGTGCCTGCGCAGGTCAGTGTCTGTGTCTGTGCCTGTGCAGGTCAGTGTCTGTGCAGGTCAGTGTCTGTGCCTGTGCAGGTCAGTGCCTGTGCCTGTGCAGGTCAGTGTCTGTGCAGGTCAGTGACTGTGCCTGTGCAGGTCAGTGTCTGTGCAGGTCAGTGACTGTGCCTGTGCAGGTCAGTGTCTGTGCCTGTGTCTGTGCAGGTCAGTGTCTGTGCCTGTGCAGGTCAGTGTCTGTGCCTGTGCCTGTGCAGGTCAGTGTCTGTGCCTGTGCAGGTCAGTGTCTGTGCCTGTGCTGGTCTGTGTCTGTGCCTGTGCAGGTCAGTGTCTTTGTCTGTGTCCGTGCAGGTCAGTGTCTGTGTCTGTGTCTGTGCAGGTCAGTGTCTGTGCAGGTCAGTGCCTGTGCAGGTCAGTGTCTGTGCAGGTCAGTGTCTGTGCCTGTGCAGGTCAGTGTCTGTGCCTGTGCAGGTCAGTGTCTGTGCCTGTGCAGGTCAGTGTCTGTGCCTGTGCCTGTGCAGGTCAGTGAATTTGCCTGTGCAGGTCAATGTATGTGCCTGTGCAGGTCAGTGTCTGTGCCTGTGCCTGTGAAGGTCAGTGTCTGTGCAGGTCAGTGTCTGTGCCTGTGCAGCTCAGTGTCTGTGCCTGTGTAGGTCAGTGTCTGTGCTTGTGCAGGTCTGTGCCTGTGCAGGTCAGTGTCTGTGTCTGTGCCTGTGCAGGTCAGTGTCTGTGCAGGTCAGTGTCTGTGCCTGTGCAGGTCAGTGCCTGTGCCTGTGCAGGTCAGTGTCTGTGCAGGTCAGTGACTGTGCCTGTGCAGGTCAGTGTCTGTGCAGGTCAGTGACTGTGCCTGTGCAGGTCAGTGTCTGTGCCTGTGTCTGTGCAGGTCAGTGTCTGTGCCTGTGCAGGTCAGTGTCTGTGCCTGTGCCTGTGCCTGTGCAGGTCAGTGTCTGTGCCTGTGCAGGTCAGTGTCTGTGCCTGTGTCTGTGCAGGTCAGTGTCTGTGCCTGTGCAGGTCAGTGTCTGTGCCTGTGCCTGTGCCTGTGCAGGTCAGTGTCTGTGCCTGTGCAGGTCAGTGTCTATGCCTGTGCAGGTCTGTGTCTGTGCCTGTGCAGGTCAGTGTCTTTGTCTGTGTCCGTGCAGGTCAGTGTCTGTGTCTGTGTCTGTGCAGGTCAGTGTCTGTGCAGGTCAGTGTCTGTGCCTGTGCAGGTCAGTGTCTCTGCAGGTCAGTGTCTGTGCCTGTGCAGGTCAGTGTCTGTGCCTGTGCAGGTCAGTGTCTGTGTCTGTGCAGGTCAGTGTCTGTGCCTGTGCCTGTGCAGGTCAGTGAATTTGCCTGTGCAGGTCAATGTATGTGCCTGTGCAGGTCAGTGTCTGTGCCTGTGCAGGTCAGTGTCTGTGCCTGTGCAGGTCAGTGTCTGTGCTTGTGCAGGTCAGTGTCTGTGCAGGAGAGGGCCCCTTCACCCAATTAAGAGTGAAGTCTAATTTCACACCACCATCTGAGATTAGTGCTCAAGTGAAGGTATTCACTGAATGTGTGACCCATGATCTAGAAAAACTGAGTAACAGGACGAGTAAATTCAACCTCACTGTGCAGGAGTATGCTGCCCTAAGGGAGATTAGGGATGATGACACACTGATCGTCAAGCCCTCAGACAAAGGGGGAAATGTGGTTTTGATATATAGTACGATGTATGTGACCGAATGCCTCAGATTACTATCAGATCGGAACTGTTACCGCATACTTGACAGTAACCCTACCTTAGTTTTTCAGAAGGATCTACTGAATATCTTGGAGGCGGGAAAACAAATAAAGTGATTACACAAAAAGAAGTAGACTTCCTATACATTAAGAGACCTAGGATTTCTACTTTCTACCAGCTACCTAAGGTACACAAAGGTAGGCTCCCACCTCCTGGCAGACCAATAGTGTCTGGCATTGGCAACTTGACATCCAATGCCAGCGTCTATGTTGACCAACTACTCCGTCCATTCGTCAGCGCATTTCCTTCCTATCTTTGTGATACGAAGGATGCGCTTCGGAAACTAGACGATGTCACAACAGATCCCAACACATTCTTGGTCAGCCTAGATGTCGAGGGACTTTATACGATCATCCCCCATGCGGTAGGTATGCGAGCAGTGGCACATTTCCTTAGGTCTAGAGGCCAAGACTTAGTGATGCACAATGAATTCATCCTTTAGTTACTGGACCTTACCCTGACTAAAAACTACTTTATATTCAATAACAAGTATTACCATCAGATCCAGGGCAATGCCATGGGGACCACATGTGCCCCCACCTACGCCAATTTATACCTAGGCTGGTGGGAGGAAACGGTGGTCTTCACAGAGGCCCTGGATGAATATACTAAGTTCATTGAGTTATGGGTAAGGTTCATTGATGATATCATGGTCCTGTGGACAGGCACATTGGCATCTCTAAGAGATTTTGTGGACATATTGAACTCTAACCAACATAACCTCAGACTCACCCTAGTTTCAAGTGAATCTAAACTCGACTTCCTTGACATTATGATCACCAAGGATAGTTCTGGTAAACTAGAGACTACAATCTTTAGGAAACCGACGGCCACTAACAGTTTACTGAGGGCGGACAGTCAGCACCCCAAACATGTAGTGAAGGCTATTCCAACAGGCCAATATCTCCGCCTCAGGCGCAACTGCTCTACCCTTAGTGAATGAAAAGGCTAAAGATATGACGCAACGCTTTATTGAACGAGGACACTCTAAGATGAACCTGAAAAGAGCATACAATCGAGCCAGTGAGACCAGCAGGACACAACTCCTGGCTGACACTACACATAACGATAACATCAATGAGTATAAACCGATCTGTTTTATCGGTACTTTTAGTGATCAGTGGGGCTCTATTTTCAGGATTTTCAATAAGTATTGGCACATATTACTAGATGATCAAGATCAGCAAGGGGCCATATCTCACACACCTAAGCTCACTAGCAGAAGAAGCCGTAATCTGAAAGATATCCTTGTTAAAAGTCATTACCAAGCCAAACCAAATACCACTTGGCTTGCCAAAAAACCCACTGGATCTTACGCATGCGGCCGGTGCAAGGCCTGCAGGTATGTACTGAGAAGGACAGACTTCATGGACTCTCACAAACAACGAACATTCAGAATTAATGAATTCATTAATTGTGTTACTGAGGGGGTGATATATTTGATAGTCTGCGGCTGCGGCAAGCTATATGTAGGCAAGACGTTTAGGCAGTTCAAAAAGAGAATCCTTGAACATCTGGGTTCCATCCGAAATGCCGCAGATACTCCTGTGGCACGCCACGTAACAAACGAACACAATGGGAACAGTGACCAATTAATCTTTATTGGTATCCAACATATTCCTTGGGGCCAACGTAAGGGTGATTGGGACAGGGTACTGCTACAGACTGAGTGTAAATGGATATACACACTCAGTACACTCAGTCCCATCGGCCTCAATGAGGGGTTTATTTATAAATCCTACCTTTAACATCTACAGCACACTACATTGGATTGGGATCCAGGTATATTGCTAACTTTAGAGTTCGTTTTGACCTACGGGGCGGACGCCGTAGGTTAGAACAGTCCTACACTCTATACCTATCTACAGGCATCCGCACACCCATGACCCCTGCCCCTGGTGTCTCGACATAAGGGATACTATATACCCACAGTTTGGCCCCAAGGCAATATCCATGGAGGGATCATACTTACACCAATTATGTCACCTGTTCCCTTCAGTGGCACTGATGTACATCATATATTGGACCTTTTACTTACCTGTGTGTATAGAGCCGCTACACAATACCATCATATATACCACAGATTAGGTACATCCACCTATACGCAACACTGTATCAGGTGATTGTTAGAACACCTGTACACTTGGAGGATGACAGGTTAATCATCTTCTGATCCTAACTCTGACTTGAGGCATGATTTGATATTCCACCTACTTGGTAAACATGTACCACCTCAGGTCCACTAGACACACAGGTATACTTACCTGTATGTCCTACCTATCCTCACATAGGTCTGCTTTTAGCTGTTATTCAGTCCACAGTATGTCTGGGGTTAAAGCACAGTTAGTCACTTGATACCCCTCGAGCGCTATTTGCCTTCTATATTGTCAATCATTAGAGTGATGTGTGATTGGGGAGTTCCTAAGCACCGCCTTGACAAACGTGTATATATACGTTACACCATGACCTAGTAGGGACCTCCTACCTTGATAAAGCGCCAGCCCCCGAGCGCGAAACGTACGTCGGGATGACGTCATCGCGTTGACGTCGGAGGTCACGGGTGAGATCGCTCCGTTACTGGGGAGGAAGGGTGTTAGTTTGTATACCGGAGGTTGCTGTTTCTAGCTATCTGGCCTCTACTGTGCAATATATGGGCTTTTGCCGCTGCTTGTGGGCTTTAGAGTGAGGGCTGCATTGGATACACATGGTGGCAGTGGAATCATTAGAACACTGCGCCAGGCAGCAACACGACCACAACACAGGCTGCACTACTCATGACTATTACTGACTGAGGCAGTCTTCTCTGGTAGTGCCACACTAACAGTACTGTATACACCTCACTACACCCAATTCTGGCCTTAGGTGGTTGATTTTGCAATATACCTATCAGCACCAATCACTATCTGCATTTAGGCATCTATATCCCCACCACACACCTCCCCCATCGGAACTATCAATCAGGAGGACTTCTCCTATGAAGTTGAATTATAGACATTAATCTAATTACTACCTCCTTATATACCCGTACCTGTGTTTTAGTTGTTTTTATTACCCACTGATTTACGCGTCGTATTAATGTGTGTGTATATATATGTTAAATAAAAGTTTATTGTTTTGCCCATAAGGCGTTTTAGGTAATTGATCTATCCTAGCACTGGGTGCAATTACCAGGGTCTTCCCCACAGTCCATTCTTTATTATACCAAGAAGCACTACATCCTTGTTATCAGTTGTATTAGCCTGCGTGTGCAGTGGTAAAAGGGATCTGTGGAAGATCAATCTGCAATCTTCCTTTTTACTTGCAATGCCAGTACCATCCCTTTGCACCGGCTATATTATTTGCTATCTGGTGAGCCGTATACTATCAGTTATTTCTATACAGTGTCTGTGCAGGTCAGTGTCTGTGCCTGTGCAGGTCAGTGTCTGTGTCTGTGCAGGTCAGTGTCTGTTCCTGTGCAGGTCAGTGTCTGTGCCTGTGCAGGTAAGTGTCTGTGCCTGTGCAGGTCAGTGTCTGTGTCTGTGCAGGTCAGTGTCTGTGCCTGTGCAGGTCAGTGTCTGTGCCTGTGCAGGTCAGTCTCTGTGTCTGTGCATGTCAGTGTCTGTGTCTCTGTAGGTCAGTGTCTGTGTCTGTGCAGGTCAGTGTCTGTGCCTGTGCAGGTCAGTGTCTGTGCCTGTGCATGTCAGTGTCTGTGCCTGTGCAGGTCAGTGTCTGTGCCTGTGCAGGTCAGTGTCTGTGCCTGTGCAGGTCAGTGTCTGTGCCTGTGCAGTTCAGTGTCTGTGCACGTCAGTGTCTGTGCCTGTGCAGGTCAGTGTCTGTGCCTGTGCAGGTCAGTGTCTGTGTCTCTGCAGGTCAAAGTCTGTGTCTGTGCAGGTCAGTGTCTGTGCAGGTCAGTGTCTGTGCTGTGCAGGTCAGTGTCTGTGTCTGTGCAGGTCAGTGTCTGTGTCTGTGCAGGTCAGTGTCTATGCCTGTGCCTGTGCATGTCAGTGTCTGTGCCTGTGCAGGTCAGTGTCTGTGCCTTTGTCTGTGCAGGTCAGAGTCTGTGCATGTGCAGGTCAAAGTCTGTGCCTGTGCCTGTGCAGGTCAGTGTCTGTACCTGTGCATGTCAGTGTCTGTGCCTGTGCAGGTCAGTGTCTGTGCCTGTGCAGGTCAGTGTCTGTGCCTGTGCAGGTCACTGTCTGTGCCTGTGTAGGTCTGTGCCTGTGCAGGTCAGTGTCTGTGCCTGTGCAGGTCAGTGTCTGTGCCTGTGCAGGTCAGTGTCTGTGCCTGTGCAGGTCAGTGTCTGTGCAGGTCAGTGTCTGTGTCTCTGCAGGTCAGTGTCTGTGTCTGTGCCTGTGCAGGTCAGTGTCTGTGTCTCTGCAGATCAGTGTCTGTGCCTGTGCAGGTCAGTGTCTGTGCCTGTGCAGGTCAGTGTCTGTGCCTGTGCCTGTGCCTGTGCAGGTCAGTGTCTTTGCCTGTGCAGGTCTGTGCCTGTGCAGGTCAGTGTCTGTGCAGATCAGTGTCTGTGTCTGTGCAGGTCAGTGTCTGTGCATGTACAGGTCAGTGTCTGTGTCTGTGCAGGTCTGTGTCTGTGCCTGTGCAGGTCAGTGTCTGTGCCTGTGCAGGTCAGTGTCTGTGTCTGTGTCTGTGCAGGTCAGTGTCTATGCCTGTGCCTGTGCATGTCAGTGTCTGTGCCTGTGCAGGTCAGTGTCTGTGCATTTGTCTGTGCAGGTCAGTGTCTGTGCATGTGCAGGTCAGTGTCTGTGCATGTGCAGGTCAAAGTCTGTGCCTGTGCCTGTGCCTGTGCAGGTCAGTGTCTGTACCTGTGCAGGTCAGTGTCTGTGCCTGTGCAGGTCAGTGTCTGTGCCTGTGCAGGTCAGTGTCTGTGCCTGTGCAGGTCAGTGTCTGTGTCTGTGCAGGTCAGTGTCTGTGTCTGTGCCTGTGCAGGTCAGTGTCTGTGTCTCTGCAGATCAGTGTCTGTGCCTGTGCAGGTCAGTGTCTGTGCCTGTGCAGGTCAGTGTCTTTGCCTGTGCAGGTCTGTGCCTGTGCAGGTCAGTGTCTGTGCAGATCAGTGTCTGTGTCTGTGCAGGTCAGTGTCTGTGCAGGTCAGTGTCTGTGCCTGTGCAGGTCAGTGTCTGTGTCTGTGCAGGTCAGTGTCTGTGCCTGTGCAGGTCAGTGTCTGTGCCTGTGCAGGTCTGTGTCTGTGCAGGTCAGTGCCTGTGCTTGTGCAGGTCAGTGGCTGTGCCTGTGCAGGTCAGTGTCTGTGCCTGTGCAGGTCAGTGTCTGTGCAGGTCAGTGTCTGTGCAGGTCCGTGTTTGTGTCTGTGCAGGTCAGTGTCTGTGTTTGTTCAGGTCAGTGTCTGTGCCTGTGCAGGTCAGTGTCTGTGCAGGTCAGTATCTGTCTGTGCAGGTCAGTGTCTGTGCCTGTGCAGATCAGTGTCTGTGCCTGTGCAGGTCAGTGTCTGTGTCTGTGCAGGTCACTGTCTGTGCCTGTGTAGGTCTGTGCCTGTGCAGGTCAGTGTCTGTGCCTGTGCAGGTCAGTGTCTGTGCCTGTGCAGGTCAGTGTCTGTGCCTGTGCAGGTCAGTGTCTGTGCAGGTCAGTGTCTGTGTCTGTGCAGGTCAGTGTCTGTCTGTGCCTGTGCAGGTCAGTGTCTGTGTCTCTGCAGATCAGTGTCTGTGCCTGTACAGGTCAGTGTCTGTGCCTGTGCAGGTCAGTGTCTGTGCCTGTGCCTGTGCAGGTCAGTGTCTTTGCCTGTGCAGGTCTGTGCCTGTGCAGGTCAGTGTCTGTGCAGGTCTGTGTCTGTGCAAGTCAGTGCCTGTGCAGATCAGTGTCTGTGTCTGTGCAGGTCAGTGTCTGTGCAGGTCAGTGTCTGTGCCTGTTCAGGTTAGTGTCTGTGTCTGTGCAGGTCAGTGTCTGTGCCTGTGCAGGTCAGTGTCTGTGCCTGTGCAGGTCAGTGTCTGTGCCTGTGCCTGTGCAGGTCAGTGTCTTTGCCTGTGCAGGTCTGTGCCTGTGCAGGTCAGTGTTTGTGCAGGTCAGTGCCTGTGCAGGTCTGTGTCTGTGCAGGTCAGTGTCTGTGCCTGTGCAGGTCAGTGTCTGTGCCTGTGCAGGTCAGTGTCTGTGCCTGTGCAGGTCAGTGTCTGTGCAGGTCAGTGTCTGTGCAGGTCCGTGTTTGTGTCTGTGCAGGTCAGTGTCTGTGCCTGTGCAGGTCAGTGTCTGTGACTGTGCAGGTCAGTGTCTGTGACTGTGCAGGTCAGTGTCTGTCTGTGCAGGTCAGTGTCTGTGCCTGTGCAGATCAGTGTCTGTGCCTGTGCAGGTCAGTGTCTGTGTCTCTGCAGGTCAGTGTCTTTGCAGGCCAGTGTCTGTGCCTGTGCAGGTCAGTGTCTGTGCCTGTGCAGGTCAGAGTCTGTGCTTGTGCAGGTCACTGTCTGTGCCTGTGCAGGTCTGTGCCTGTGCAGGTCAGTGTCTGTGCCTGTGCAGATCAGTGTCTGTGCAGGTCAGTGTCTGTGCCTGTGCAGGTCAGTGTCTGTGTCGGTCAGTGTCTGTGCCTGTGCAGGTCAGTGTTTGTGCCTGTGCAGGTCAGTGTCTGTGCCTGTGCAGGTCAGTGTCTGTGCCTTTGTCTGTGCAGGTCAGTGTCTGTGCCCGTGCAGGTCAGTGTCTGTGCCTGTGCAGGTCAGTGTCTGTGCCTGTGCAGGTCAGTGTCTATGCTTGTGCCTGTGCAGGTCAGTGTCTGTGCCTGTGCAGGTTAGTGTCTGTGCCTGTGCAGGTCAGTGTCTGTGCCTGTGCAGGTCAGTGTCTGTGCAGGTCAGTGTCTGTGCCTGTGCAGGTCAGTGTCTGTGCCTTTGCAGGTCAGTGTCTGTGCCTGTGCAGGTCAGTGTCTGTGCCCGTGCAGGTCAGTACTTGTGCAGGTCAGTGTCTCTGCCTGTGCAGGTCAGTGTCTGTGCCTGTGCCTGTGCAGGTCCGTGTCTGTGTCTGTGCAGGTCAGTGCCTGTGCTTGTGCAGGTCAGTACCTGTGCAGGTCAGTGTCTGTGCCTGTGTCTGTGCAGGTCAGTGTCTGAGTCTGTGCAGGTCAGTGTCTGTGCCTGTGCAGGTCAGTGTCTGTGCCTGTGCAGGTCAGTATCTGTGCCTGTGCAGGTCAGTGTCTGTGCAGGTCAGTGTCTGTGCCTGTGCAGGTCAGTGTCTGTGCCTGTGTCTGTGCAGGTCAGTGTCTGTGCCTGTGCAGGTCAGGGTCTGTGCCTGTGCCTGTGCAGGTCAGTGTCTGTGCCTGTGCAGGTCAGTGTCTGTGCCTGTGCAGGTCAGTGTCTGTGCCTGTGCAGGTCAGTATCTGTGTCTGTGTCTGTGCAGGTCAGTGTCTGTGTCTGTGCCTGTGCAGGTCAGCATCTTTGTCTCTGCAGATCAGTGTCTGTGCCTGTGCAGGTCAGTGTCTGTGCCTGTGCAGGTCAGTGTCTGTGCCTGTGCAAGTCAGTGTCTGTGCCTGTGCAGCTCAGTGTCTGTGCCTGTGCAGGTCAGTGTCTGTGCCTGTGCAGGTCTGTGCCTGTGCCTGTGCAGGTCTGTGCCTGTGCAGGTCAGTGTCTGTGCCTGTGCAGGTCAGTGTCTGTGCCTGTGCAGGTCAGTGTCTGTGCAGGTCAGTGTCTGTGCCTGTGCAGGTCAGTGTCTGTGCCTGTGTCTGTGCAGGTCAGTGTCTGTGCAGGTCAGTGCCTGTGCCTGTGCAGGTCAGTGTCTGTGCCTGTGCCTGTGCAGGTCAGTGTCTTTGTCTGTGTCTGTGCAGGTCAGTGTCTGCGTTTGTGTCTGTGCAGGTGAGTGTCTGTGCCTGTGCATTTCAGTGTCTGTGCAGGTCAGTGTCTGTGCCTGTGCAGGTCAGTGTCTGTGCAGGTCAGTGAATGTGCCTGTGCAGGTCAATGTATGTGCCTGTGCAGGTCAGTGTCTGTGCCTGTGTCTGTGCAGGTCAGTGTCTGTGTCTGTGCAGGTCAGTGTCTGTGCCTGTGCAGGTCAGTGTCTGTGCCTGTGCAGGTTAGTATCTGTGCCTGTGCAGGTCAGTGTCTGTGCAGGTCAGTGTCTGTGCCTGTGCAGGTCAGTGTCTGTGCCTGTGTCTGTGCAGGTCAGTGTCCGTGCCTGTGCAGGTCTGTGCCAGTGCAGGTCAGTGTCTGTGCCTGTGCAGGTCTGTGTCTGTGCCTGTGCAGGTCAGTGTCTTTGTCTGTGTCTGTGCAGGTCAGTGTCTGTGTCTGTGCAGGTGAGTGTCTGTGCCTGTGCAGGTCAGTGTCTGTGCCTGTGCAGGTTAGTATCTGTGCCTGTGCAGGTCAGTGTCTGTGCAGGTCAGTGTCTGTGCCTGTGTCTGTGCAGGTCAGTGTCTGTGCCTGTGCAGGTCTGTGCCTGTGCAGGTCAGTGTCTGTGCCTGTGCAGGTCAGTGTCTGTGCCTGTGCAGGTCAGTGTCTGTGCCTGTGCAGGTTAGTATCTGTGCCTGTGCAGGTCAGTGTCTGTGCAGGTCAGTGTCTGTGCCTGTGTCTGTGCAGGTCAGTGTCTGTGCCTGTGCAGGTCTGTGCCTGTGCAGGTCAGTGTCTGTGCCTGTGCAGGTCAGTTTCTGTGCAGGTCAGTGTCTGTGCCTGTGCAGGTCAGTGTCTGTGCCTGTGCAGGTCTGTGTCTGTGCCTGTGCAGGTCAGTGTCTTTGTCTGTGTCTGTGCAGGTCAGTGTCTGTGTCTGTGCAGGTCAGTGTCTGTGCCTGTGCAGGTCAGTGTCTGTGCCTGTGCAGGTCAGTGTCTGTGCAGATTAGTGTCTGTGCCTGTGCAGGTCAGTTTCTGTGCATGTGCAGGTCAGTGTCTGTGCCTGTGCAGGTCAGTGTCTGTGCCTGTGCCTGTGCAGGTCAGTGAATGTGCCTGTGCAGGTCAATGTCTGTGCCTGTGCAGGTCAGTGCCTGTGCCTGTGTCTGTGCAGGTCAGTGTCTGTGTCTGTGCAGGTCAGTGTCTGTGCCTGTGCAGGTCAGTGTCTGTGCCCGTGCAGGTTAGTATCTGTGCCTGTGCAGGTCAGTGTCTGTGCAGGTCAGTGTCTTTGCCTGTGCAGGTCAGTGTCTGTGCCTGTGTCTGTGCAGGTCAGTGTCTGTGCCTGTGCAGGTAAGGGTCTGTGCCTGTGCAGGTCAGTGTCTGTGCCTGTGCCTGTGCAGGTCAGTGTCTGTGCCTGTGCAGGTCAGTGTCTGTGCCTGTGCAGGTCAGTGTCTGTGTCTGTGTCTGTGTCTGTGCAGGTCAGTGTCTGTGTCTGTGCCTGTGCAGGTCAGCATCTGTGTCTCTGCAGATCAGTGTCTGTGCCTGTGCAGGTCAGTGTCTGTGCCTGTGCAGGTCAGTGTCTGTGCCTGTGCCTGTGAAGGTCAGTGTCTGTGCCTGTGCAGGTCAGTGTCTGTGCCTGTGCAGCTCAGTGTCTGTGCCTGTGTAGGTCAGTGTCTGTGCCTGTGCAGGTCTGTGCCTGCGCAGGTCAGTGTCTGTGTCTGTGCCTGTGCAGGTCAGTGTCTGTGCAGGTCAGTGTCTGTGCCTGTGCAGGTCAGTGCCTGTGCCTGTGCAGGTCAGTGTCTGTGCAGGTCAGTGACTGTGCCTGTGCAGGTCAGTGTCTGTGCAGGTCAGTGACTGTGCCTGTGCAGGTCAGTGTCTGTGCCTGTGTCTGTGCAGGTCAGTGTCTGTGCCTGTGCAGGTCAGTGTCTGTGCCTGTTTCTGTGCAGGTCAGTGTCTGTGCCTGTGCAGGTCTGTGCCTGTGCAGGTCAGTGTCTGTGCCTGTGCAGGTCAGTTTCTGTGCAGGTCAGTGTCTGTGCCTGTGCAGGTCAGTGTCTGTGCCTGTGCAGGTCTGTGTCTGTGCCTGTGCAGGTCAGTGTCTTTGTCTGTGTCTGTACAGGTCAGTGTCTGTGTCTGTGCAGGTCAGTGTCTGTGCCTGTGCAGGTCAGTGTCTGTGCCTGTGCAGGTCAGTGTCTGTGCATCTTAGTGTCTGTGCCTGTGCAGGTCAGTTTCTGTGCATGTGCAGGTCAGTGTCTGTGCCTGTGCAGGACAGTGTCTGTGCCTGTGCCTGTGCAGGTCAGTGAATGTGCCTGTGCAGGTCAATGTCTGTGCCTGTGCAGGTCAGTGCCTGTGCCTGTGTCTGTGCAGGTCAGTGTCTGTGTCTGTGCAGGTCAGTGTCTGTGCCTGTGCAGGTCAGTGTCTGTGCCCGTGCAGGTTAGTATCTGTGCCTGTGCAGGTCAGTGTCTGTGCAGGTCAGTGTCTTTGCCTGTGCAGGTCAGTGTCTGTGCCTGTGTCTGTGCAGGTCAGTGTCTGTGCCTGTGCAGGTAAGGGTCTGTGCCTGTGCAGGTCAGTGTCTGTGCCTGTGCCTGTGCAGGTCAGTGTCTGTGCCTGTGCAGGTCAGTGTCTGTGCCTGTGCAGGTCAGTGTCTGTGTCTGTGTCTGTGCAGGTCAGTGTCTGTGTCTGTGCCTGTGCAGGTCAGCATCTGTGTCTCTGCAGGTCAGTGTCTGTGCCTGTGCAGGTCAGTGTCTGTGCCTGTGCCTGTGAAGGTCAGTGTCTGTGCCTGTGCAGGTCAGTGTCTGTGCCTGTGCAGCTCAGTGTCTGTGCCTGTGTAGGTCAGTGTCTGTGCCTGTGCAGGTCTGTGCCTGCGCAGGTCAGTGTCTGTGTCTGTGCCTGTGCAGGTCAGTGTCTGTGCAGGTCAGTGTCTGTGCCTGTGCAGGTCAGTGCCTGTGCCTGTGCAGGTCAGTGTCTGTGCAGGTCAGTGACTGTGCCTGTGCAGGTCAGTGTCTGTGCCTGTGCAGGTTAGTATCTGTGCCTGTGCAGGTCAGTGTCTGTGCAGGTCAGTGTCTGTGCAGGTCAGTGTCTGTGCCTGTGCAGGTCTGTGCCTGTGCAGGTCAGTGTCTGTGCCTGTGCAGGTCAGTTTCTGTGCAGGTCAGTGTCTGTGCCTGTGCAGGTCAGTGTCTGTGCCTGTGCAGGTCTGTGTCTGTGCCTGTGCAGGTCAGTGTCTTTGTCTGTGTCTGTGCAGGTCAGTGTCTGTGTCTGTGCAGGTCAGTGTCTGTGCCTGTGCAGGTCAGTGTCTGTGCCTGTGCAGGTCAGTGTCTGTGCAGATTAGTGTCTGTGCCTGTGCAGGTCAGTTTCTGTGCATGTGCAGGTCAGTGTCTGTGCCTGTGCAGGTCAGTGTCTGTGCCTGTGCCTGTGCAGGTCAGTGAATGTGCCTGTGCAGGTCAATGTCTGTGCCTGTGCAGGTCAGTGCCTGTGCCTGTGTCTGTGCAGGTCAGTGTCTGTGTCTGTGCAGGTCAGTGTCTGTGCCTGTGCAGGTCAGTGTCTGTGCCCGTGCAGGTTAGTATCTGTGCCTGTGCAGGTCAGTGTCTGTGCAGGTCAGTGTCTTTGCCTGTGCAGGTCAGTGTCTGTGCCTGTGTCTGTGCAGGTCAGTGTCTGTGCCTGTGCAGGTAAGGGTCTGTGCCTGTGCAGGTCAGTGTCTGTGCCTGTGCCTGTGCAGGTCAGTGTCTGTGCCTGTGCAGGTCAGTGTCTGTGCCTGTGCAGGTCAGTGTCTGTGTCTGTGTCTGTGTCTGTGCAGGTCAGTGTCTGTGTCTGTGCCTGTGCAGGTCAGCAACTGTGTCTCTGCAGATCAGTGTCTGTGCCTGTGCAGGTCAGTGTCTGTGCCTGTGCAGGTCAGTGTCTGTGCCTGTGCCTGTGAAGGTCAGTGTCTGTGCCTGTGCAGGTCAGTGTCTGTGCCTGTGCAGCTCAGTGTCTGTGCCTGTGTAGGTCAGTGTCTGTGCCTGTGCAGGTCTGTGCCTGCGCAGGTCAGTGTCTGTGTCTGTGCCTGTGCAGGTCAGTGTCTGTGCAGGTCAGTGTCTGTGCCTGTGCAGGTCAGTGCCTGTGCCTGTGCAGGTCAGTGTCTGTGCAGGTCAGTGACTGTGCCTGTGCAGGTCAGTGTCTGTGCAGGTCAGTGACTGTGCCTGTGCAGGTCAGTGTCTGTGCCTGTGTCTGTGCAGGTCAGTGTCTGTGCCTGTGCAGGTCAGTGTCTGTGCCTGTGTCTGTGCAGGTCAGTGTCTGTGCCTGTGCAGGTCTGTGCCTGTGCAGGTCAGTGTCTGTGCCTGTGCAGGTCAGTTTCTGTGCAGGTCAGTGTCTGTGCCTGTGCAGGTCAGTGTCTGTGCCTGTGCAGGTCTGTGTCTGTGCCTGTGCAGGTCAGTTTCTGTGCAGGTCAGTGTCTGTGCCTGTGCAGGTCTGTGTCTGTGCCTGTGCAGGTCAGTGTCTTTGTCTGTGTCTGTGCAGGTCAGTGTCTGTGTCTGTGCAGGTCAGTGTCTGTGCCTGTGCAGGTCAGTGTCTGTGCCTGTGCAGGTCAGTGTCTGTGCAGATTAGTGTCTGTGCCTGTGCAGGTCAGTTTCTGTGCATGTGCAGGTCAGTGTCTGTGCCTGTGCAGGACAGTGTCTGTGCCTGTGCCTGTGCAGGTCAGTGAATGTGCCTGTGCAGGTCAATGTCTGTGCCTGTGCAGGTCAGTGCCTGTGTCTGTGCAGGTCAGTGTCTGTGTCTGTGCAGGTCAGTGTCTGTGCCTGTGCAGGTCAGTGTCTGTGCCCGTGCAGGTTAGTATCTGTGCCTGTGCAGGTCAGTGTCTGTGCAGGTCAGTGTCTTTGCCTGTGCAGGTCAGTGTCTGTGCCTGTGTCTGTGCAGGTCAGTGTCTGTGCCTGTGCAGGTAAGGGTCTGTGCCTGTGCAGGTCAGTGTCTGTGCCTGTGCCTGTGCAGGTCAGTGTCTGTGCCTGTGCAGGTCAGTGTCTGTGCCTGTGCAGGTCAGTGTCTGTGTCTGTGTCTGTGCAGGTCAGTGTCTGTGTCTGTGCCTGTGCAGGTCAGCATCTGTGTCTCTGCAGGTCAGTGTCTGTGCCTGTGCAGGTCAGTGTCTGTGCCTGTGCCTGTGAAGGTCAGTGTCTGTGCCTGTGCAGGTCAGTGTCTGTGCCTGTGCAGCTCAGTGTCTGTGCCTGTGTAGGTCAGTGTCTGTGCCTGTGCAGGTCTGTGCCTGCGCAGGTCAGTGTCTGTGTCTGTGCCTGTGCAGGTCAGTGTCTGTGCAGGTCAGTGTCTGTGCCTGTGCAGGTCAGTGCCTGTGCCTGTGCAGGTCAGTGTCTGTGCAGGTCAGTGACTGTGCCTGTGCAGGTCAGTGTCTGTGCAGGTCAGTGACTGTGCCTGTGCAGGTCAGTGTCTGTGCCTGTGTCTGTGCAGGTCAGTGTCTGTGCCTGTGCAGGTCAGTGTCTGTGCAGGTCAGTGTCTGTGCCTGTGCAGGTCTGTGCCTGTGCAGGTCAGTGTCTGTGCCTGTGCAGGTCAGTTTCTGTGCAGGTCAGTGTCTGTGCCTGTGCAGGTCAGTGTCTGTGCCTGTGCAGGTCTGTGTCTGTGCCTGTGCAGGTCAGTTTCTGTGCAGGTCAGTGTCTGTGCCTGTGCAGGTCAGTGTCTGTGCCTGTGCAGGTCTGTGTCTGTGCCTGTGCAGGTCAGTGTCTTTGTCTGTGTCTGTGCAGGTCAGTGTCTGTGTCTGTGCAGGTCAGTGTCTGTGCCTGTGCAGGTCAGTGTCTGTGCCTGTGCAGGTCAGTGTCTGTGCAGATTAGTGTCTGTGCCTGTGCAGGTCAGTTTCTGTGCATGTGCAGGTCAGTGTCTGTGCCTGTGCAGGACAGTGTCTGTGCCTGTGCCTGTGCAGGTCAGTGAATGTGCCTGTGCAGGTCAATGTCTGTGCCTGTGCAGGTCAGTGCCTGTGCCTGTGTCTGTGCAGGTCAGTGTCTGTGTCTGTGCAGGTCAGTGTCTGTGCCTGTGCAGGTCAGTGTCTGTGCCCGTGCAGGTTAGTATCTGTGCCTGTGCAGGTCAGTGTCTGTGCAGGTCAGTGTCTTTGCCTGTGCAGGTCAGTGTCTGTGCCTGTGTCTGTGCAGGTCAGTGTCTGTGCCTGTGCAGGTAAGGGTCTGTGCCTGTGCAGGTCAGTGTCTGTGCCTGTGCCTGTGCAGGTCAGTGTCTGTGCCTGTGCAGGTCAGTGTCTGTGCCTGTGCAGGTCAGTGTCTGTGTCTGTGTCTGTGCAGGTCAGTGTCTGTGTCTGTGCCTGTGCAGGTCAGCATCTGTGTCTCTGCAGGTCAGTGTCTGTGCCTGTGCAGGTCAGTGTCTGTGCCTGTGCCTGTGAAGGTCAGTGTCTGTGCCTGTGCAGGTCAGTGTCTGTGCCTGTGCAGCTCAGTGTCTGTGCCTGTGTAGGTCAGTGTCTGTGCCTGTGCAGGTCTGTGCCTGCGCAGGTCAGTGTCTGTGTCTGTGCCTGTGCAGGTCAGTGTCTGTGCAGGTCAGTGTCTGTGCCTGTGCAGGTCAGTGCCTGTGCCTGTGCAGGTCAGTGTCTGTGCAGGTCAGTGACTGTGCCTGTGCAGGTCAGTGTCTGTGCAGGTCAGTGACTGTGCCTGTGCAGGTCAGTGTCTGTGCCTGTGTCTGTGCAGGTCAGTGTCTGTGCCTGTGCAGGTCAGTGTCTGTGCCTGTGCCTGTGCCTGTGCAGGTCAGTGTCTGTGCCTGTGCAGGTCAGTGTCTGTGCCTGTGCTGGTCTGTGTCTGTGCCTGTGCAGGTCAGTGTCTTTGTCTGTGTCCGTGCAGGTCAGTGTCTGTGTCTGTGTCTGTGCAGGTCAGTGTCTGTGCAGGTCAGTGTCTGTGCCTGTGCAGGTCAGTGTCTGTGCAGGTCAGTGTCTGTGCCTGTGCAGGTCAGTGTCTGTGCCTGTGCAGGTCAGTGTCTGTGCCTGTGCAGGTCAGTGTCTGTGCCTGTGCCTGTGCAGGTCAGTGAATTTGCCTGTGCAGGTCAATGTATGTGCCTGTGCAGGTCAGTGTCTGTGCCTGTGCCTGTGAAGGTCAGTGTCTGTGCAGGTCAGTGTCTGTGCCTGTGCAGCTCAGTGTCTGTGCCTGTGTAGGTCAGTGTCTGTGCCTGTGCAGGTCTGTGCCTGTGCAGGTCAGTGTCTGTGTCTGTGCCTGTGCAGGTCAGTGTCTGTGCAGGTCAGTGTCTGTGCCTGTGCAGGTCAGTGCCTGTGCCTGTGCAGGTCAGTGTCTGTGCAGGTCAGTGACTGTGCCTGTGCAGGTCAGTGTCTGTGCAGGTCAGTGACTGTGCCTGTGCAGGTCAGTGTCTGTGCCTGTGTCTGTGCAGGTCAGTGTCTGTGCCTGTGCAGGTCAGTGTCTGTGCCTGTGCCTGTGCAGGTCAGTGTCTGTGCCTGTGCAGGTCAGTGTCTGTGCCTGTGCAGGTCTGTGTCTGTGCCTGTGCAGGTCAGTGTCTTTGTCTGTGTCCGTGCAGGTCAGTGTCTGTGTCTGTGTCTGTGCAGGTCAGTGTCTGTGCAGGTCAGTGTCTGTGCCTGTGCAGGTCAGTGTCTCTGCAGGTTAGTGTCTGTGCCTGTGCAGGTCAGTGTCTGTGCCTGTGCAGGTCAGTGTCTGTGTCTGTGCAGGTCAGTGTCTGTGCCTGTGCCTGTGCAGGTCAGTGAATTTGCCTGTGCAGGTCAATGTATGTGCCTGTGCAGGTCAGTGTCTGTGCCTGTGCAGGTCAGTGTCTGTGCCTGTGCAGGTCAGTGTCTGTGCTTGTGCAGGTCAGTGTCTGTGCAGGAGAGGGCCCCTTCACCCAATTAAGAGTGAAGTCTAATTTCACACCACCATCTGAGATTAGTGCTCAAGTGAAGGTATTCACTGAATGTGTGACCCATGATCTAGAAAAACTGAGTAACAGGACGAGTAAATTCAACCTCACTGTGCAGGAGTATGCTGCCCTAAGGGAGATTAGGGATGATGACACACTGATCGTCAAGCCCTCAGACAAAGGGGGAAATGTGGTTTTGATATATAGTACGATGTATGTGACCGAATGCCTCAGATTACTATCAGATCGGAACTGTTACCGCATACTTGACAGTAACCCTACCTTAGTTTTTCAGAAGGATCTACTGAATATCTTGGAGGCGGGAAAACAAATAAAGTGATTACACAAAAAGAAGTAGACTTCCTATACATTAAGAGACCTAGGATTTCTACTTTCTACCAGCTACCTAAGGTACACAAAGGTAGGCTCCCACCTCCTGGCAGACCAATAGTGTCTGGCATTGGCAACTTGACATCCAATGCCAGCGTCTATGTTGACCAACTACTCCGTCCATTCGTCAGCGCATTTCCTTCCTATCTTTGTGATACGAAGGATGCGCTTCGGAAACTAGACGATGTCACAACAGATCCCAACACATTCTTGGTCAGCCTAGATGTCGAGGGACTTTATACGATCATCCCCCATGCGGTAGGTATGCGAGCAGTGGCACATTTCCTTAGGTCTAGAGGCCAAGACTTAGTGATGCACAATGAATTCATCCTTTAGTTACTGGACCTTACCCTGACTAAAAACTACTTTATATTCAATAACAAGTATTACCATCAGATCCAGGGCAATGCCATGGGGACCACATGTGCCCCCACCTACGCCAATTTATACCTAGGCTGGTGGGAGGAAACGGTGGTCTTCACAGAGGCCCTGGATGAATATACTAAGTTCATTGAGTTATGGGTAAGGTTCATTGATGATATCATGGTCCTGTGGACAGGCACATTGGCATCTCTAAGAGATTTTGTGGACATATTGAACTCTAACCAACATAACCTCAGACTCACCCTAGTTTCAAGTGAATCTAAACTCGACTTCCTTGACATTATGATCACCAAGGATAGTTCTGGTAAACTAGAGACTACAATCTTTAGGAAACCGACGGCCACTAACAGTTTACTGAGGGCGGACAGTCAGCACCCCAAACATGTAGTGAAGGCTATTCCAACAGGCCAATATCTCCGCCTCAGGCGCAACTGCTCTACCCTTAGTGAATGAAAAGGCTAAAGATATGACGCAACGCTTTATTGAACGAGGACACTCTAAGATGAACCTGAAAAGAGCATACAATCGAGCCAGTGAGACCAGCAGGACACAACTCCTGGCTGACACTACACATAACGATAACATCAATGAGTATAAACCGATCTGTTTTATCGGTACTTTTAGTGATCAGTGGGGCTCTATTTTCAGGATTTTCAATAAGTATTGGCACATATTACTAGATGATCAAGATCAGCAAGGGGCCATATCTCACACACCTAAGCTCACTAGCAGAAGAAGCCGTAATCTGAAAGATATCCTTGTTAAAAGTCATTACCAAGCCAAACCAAATACCACTTGGCTTGCCAAAAAACCCACTGGATCTTACGCATGCGGCCGGTGCAAGGCCTGCAGGTATGTACTGAGAAGGACAGACTTCATGGACTCTCACAAACAACGAACATTCAGAATTAATGAATTCATTAATTGTGTTACTGAGGGGGTGATATATTTGATAGTCTGCGGCTGCGGCAAGCTATATGTAGGCAAGACGTTTAGGCAGTTCAAAAAGAGAATCCTTGAACATCTGGGTTCCATCCGAAATGCCGCAGATACTCCTGTGGCACGCCACGTAACAAACGAACACAATGGGAACAGTGACCAATTAATCTTTATTGGTATCCAACATATTCCTTGGGGCCAACGTAAGGGTGATTGGGACAGGGTACTGCTACAGACTGAGTGTAAATGGATATACACACTCAGTACACTCAGTCCCATCGGCCTCAATGAGGGGTTTATTTATAAATCCTACCTTTAACATCTACAGCACACTACATTGGATTGGGATCCAGGTATATTGCTAACTTTAGAGTTCGTTTTGACCTACGGGGCGGACGCCGTAGGTTAGAACAGTCCTACACTCTATACCTATCTACAGGCATCCGCACACCCATGACCCCTGCCCCTGGTGTCTCGACATAAGGGATACTATATACCCACAGTTTGGCCCCAAGGCAATATCCATGGAGGGATCATACTTACACCAATTATGTCACCTGTTCCCTTCAGTGGCACTGATGTACATCATATATTGGACCTTTTACTTACCTGTGTGTATAGAGCCGCTACACAATACCATCATATATACCACAGATTAGGTACATCCACCTATACGCAACACTGTATCAGGTGATTGTTAGAACACCTGTACACTTGGAGGATGACAGGTTAATCATCTTCTGATCCTAACTCTGACTTGAGGCATGATTTGATATTCCACCTACTTGGTAAACATGTACCACCTCAGGTCCACTAGACACACAGGTATACTTACCTGTATGTCCTACCTATCCTCACATAGGTCTGCTTTTAGCTGTTATTCAGTCCACAGTATGTCTGGGGTTAAAGCACAGTTAGTCACTTGATACCCCTCGAGCGCTATTTGCCTTCTATATTGTCAATCATTAGAGTGATGTGTGATTGGGGAGTTCCTAAGCACCGCCTTGACAAACGTGTATATATACGTTACACCATGACCTAGTAGGGACCTCCTACCTTGATAAAGCGCCAGCCCCCGAGCGCGAAACGTACGTCGGGATGACGTCATCGCGTTGACGTCGGAGGTCACGGGTGAGATCGCTCCGTTACTGGGGAGGAAGGGTGTTAGTTTGTATACCGGAGGTTGCTGTTTCTAGCTATCTGGCCTCTACTGTGCAATATATGGGCTTTTGCCGCTGCTTGTGGGCTTTAGAGTGAGGGCTGCATTGGATACACATGGTGGCAGTGGAATCATTAGAACACTGCGCCAGGCAGCAACACGACCACAACACAGGCTGCACTACTCATGACTATTACTGACTGAGGCAGTCTTCTCTGGTAGTGCCACACTAACAGTACTGTATACACCTCACTACACCCAATTCTGGCCTTAGGTATATTGCAAAATCAACCTATATATTGCAATATACCTATCAGCACCAATCACTATCTGCATTTAGGCATCTATATCCCCACCACACACCTCCCCCATCGGAACTATCAATCAGGAGGACTTCTCCTATGAAGTTGAATTATAGACATTAATCTAATTACTACCTCCTTATATACCCGTACCTGTGTTTTAGTTGTTTTTATTACCCACTGATTTACGCGTCGTATTAATGTGTGTGTATATATATGTTAAATAAAAGTTTATTGTTTTGCCCATAAGGCGTTTTAGGTAATTGATCTATCCTAGCACTGGGTGCAATTACCAGGGTCTTCCCCACAGTCCATTCTTTATTATACCAAGAAGCACTACATCCTTGTTATCAGTTGTATTAGCCTGCGTGTGCAGTGGTAAAAGGGATCTGTGGAAGATCAATCTGCAATCTTCCTTTATACTTGCAATGCCAGTACCATCCCTTTGCACCGGCTATATTATTTGCTATCTGGTGAGCGGTATACTATCAGTTATTTCTATACAGTGTCTGTGCAGGTCAGTGTCTGTGCCTGTGCAGGTCAGTGTCTGTGTCTGTGCAGGTCAGTGTCTGTTCCTGTGCAGGTCAGTGTCTGTGCCTGTGCAGGTAAGTGTCTGTGCCTGTGCAGGTCAGTGTCTGTGTCTGTGCAGGTCAGTGTCTGTGCCTGTGCAGGTCAGTGTCTGTGCCTGTGCAGTTCAGTTTCTGTGCCTGTGCAGGTCAGTGTCTGTGCCTGTGTAGGTCAGTGTCTGTGCCTGTGTAGGTCAGTGTCTGTGCCTGTGCAGGTCAGTGTCTGTGCGGGTCAGTGTCTATGTCTCTGCAGGTCAGTGTCTGTGTCTGTGCATGTCAGTGTCTGTGCCTGTTCTGGTCAGTGTCTGTGTCTGTGCAGGTCAGTGCCTGTGTCTGTGCCTGTGCAGGTCAGTGCCTGTGCCTGTGCATGTCTGTGTCTGTGCATGTGCAGGTCAGTGTCAGTGTCTGTGCAGGTCAGTTTTGGTGCCTGTGCAGGTCAGTGTCTGTGTCTGTGCAGGTCAGTGCCTGTGCCTGTGCAGGTCAGTGTCTGTGTCTGTGCAGGTCAGTGTCTGTGTCTGTGCAGGTCAGTGGCTGTGCCTGTGCAGGTCAGTGTCTGTGTCTGTGCATGTCAGTGTCTGTGTCTCTGTAGGTCAGTGTCTGTGTCTCTGCAGGTCAGTGTCTGTGTCTCTGCAGGTCAGTGTCTGTGCCTGTGCAGGTCAGTGTCTGTGCCTGTACAGGTCAGTGTCTGTGCCTGTGCAGGTCAGTGACTGTGTCTCTGCAGGTCAGTGTCTGTGTCTCTGCAGGTCAGTGTCTGTGTCTGTGCAGGTCAGTGTCTGTGCAGGTCAGTGTCTGTGCAGGTCAGTGTCTGTGCAGGTCAGTGTCTGTGTCTGTGCAGTTCAGTGTCTGTGCCTGTGCCTGTGCATGTCAGTGTCTGTGCCTGTGCAGGTCAGTGTCTGTGCCTGTGTCTGTGCAGGTCAGTGTCTGTGCATGTGCAGGTCAAAGTCTGTGCCTGTGCCTGTGCAGGTCAGTGTCTGTGCCTGTGCAGGTCAGTGTCTGTGCCTATGCAGGTCAGTGTCTGTGCCTGTGCAGGTCAGTGTCTGTGCCTGTGCAGGTCAGTGTCTGTGTCTGTGCAGGTCAGTGTCTGTGTCTGTGCCTGTGCAGGTCAGTGTCTGTGTCTCTGCAGATCAGTGTCTGTGCCTGTGCAGGTCAGTGTCTGTGCCTATGCAGGTCAGTGTCTGTGCCTGTGCAGGTCAGTGTCTGTGCCTGTGAAGGTCAGTGTCTTTGCCTGTGCAGGTCAGTGTCTGTGCCTGTGCAGGTCAGTGTCTGTGCCTGTGCAGGTCACTGTCTGTGTCTGTGCCTGTGCAGGTCAGTGTCTGTGCCTGTGCAGGTCAGTGTCTGTGCCTGTGCTGGTCAGTGTCTGTGCAGATCAGTGTCTGTGCAGGTCAGTGACTGTGTCTGTGCAGGTCAGTGTCTGTGCCTGTGCAGGTCAGTGTCTGTGCCTGTGCAGGTCAGTGTCTGTGCAGGTCAGTGTCTGTGCCTGTGCAGGTCAGTGTCTGTGCCTGTGCAGGTCAGTGTCTGTGCCTGTGCAGGTCAGTGTCTGTGCAGGTCAGTGTCTGTGTCTGTGCAGGTCAGTGTCTGTGTCTCTGCAGGTCAGTGTCTGTGCAGATCAGTGTCTGTGCAGGTCAGTGACTGTGTCTGTGCAGGTCAGTGTCTGTGCCTGTGCAGGTCAGTGTCTGTGCCTGTGCAGGTCAGTGTCTGTGCAGGTCAGTGTCTGTGTCTGTGCAGGTCAGTGTCTGTGCCTGTGCAGGTCAGTGTCAGTGCCTGTGCAGGTCAGTGTCTGTACCTTTGTCTGTGCAGGTCAGTGTCTGTGCCCGTGCAGGTCAGGGTCTGTGCCTGTGCAGGTCAGTGTCTGTGCAGATCAGTGTCTGTGCCTGTGCAGGTCAGTGTCTGTGCCTGTGCAGGTCAGTGTCTGTGACTGTGCAGGTCAGTGTCTGTGCCTGTGCAGGTCAGTGTCTGTGCCTGTGCAGGTCAGTGCCTGTGCCTGTGCAGGTCAGTGACTGTGCCTCTGCAGGTCTGTGCCTGTGCAGGTCAGTGTCTTTGCCTGTGCAGGTCAGTGTCTGTGCAGGTCAGTGTCTGTGCCTGTGCAGGTCAGTGTCTGTGTCTGTGCAGGTCAGTGTCTGTGCCTGTGCAGGTCAGTGTCTGTGCCTGTGCAGGTCAGTACCTGTGCAGGTCAGTGTCTGTGCCTGTGCAGGTCAGTGTCTGTGCCTGTGCAGGTCAGTGTCTGTGTCTGTGCAGGTCAGTGCCTGTGCTTGTGCAGGTCAGTACCTGTGCAGGTCAGTGTCTGTGCCTGTGTCTGTGCAGGTCAGTGTCTGTGTCTGTGCAGGTCAGTGTCTGTGCCTGTGTAGGTCAGTGTCTGTGCCTATGCAGGCCAGTATCTGTGCCTGTGCAGGTCAGTGTCTGTGCAGGACAGTGTCTGTGCCTGTGCAGGTCAGTGTCTGTGCCTGTGTCTGTGCAGGTCAGTGTCTGTGCCTGTGCAGGTCAGGGTCTGTGCCTGTGCCTGTGCCTGTGCCTGTGCAGGTCAGTGTCTGTGCCTGTGCAGGTCAGTGTCTGTGCCTGTGCAGGTCAGTGTCTGTGTCTGTGTCTGTGCAGGTCAGTGTCAGTGTCTGTGCCTGTGCAGGTCAGCATCTGTGTCTCTGCAGATCACTGTCTGTGCCTGTGCAGGTCAGTGTCTGTGCCTGTGCAAGTCAGTGTCTGTGCCTGTGCAGGTCAGTGTCTGTGCCTGTGCAGGTCAGTGTCTGTGTCTATTCAGGTCAGTGTCTTTGCAGGTCAGTGTCTGTGCCTGTTCTGGTCAGTGTCTGTGCCTGTGCCTGTGCAGGTCAGTGTCTGTGCCTGTTAAGGTCAGTTTCTGTGCCTGTGCAGGTCAGTGTCTGTGCCTGTGCAGGTCAGTGTCTGTGCCTGTGCATGTCAGTGTCTGTGCCTGTGCAGGTCAGTGTCTGTGCCTGTGCAGGTCAGTGTCTGTGCAGGTCAGTGTCTGTGTTTGTTCAGGTCAGTGTCTGTGCCTGTGCAGGTCAGTGTCTGTGCAGGTCAGTGTCTGTGTCTCTGCAGGTCGGTGTCTGTGCAGATCAGTGTCTGTGCTTGTGCAGGTCAGTGTCTGTGCCTGTGCCTGTGCAGGTCAGTGTCTGTGTCTGTGCAGGTCAGTGTCTGTGCCTGTGCAGGTCAGTGTCTGTGCCTGTGCAGGTCAGTGTCTGTGTCTGTTCAGGTCAGTGTCTGTGCCTGTGTAGGTAAGTGTCTGTGCTGGTCAGTGTCTGTGTCTCTGCAGGTCGGTGTCTGTGCAGATCAGTGTCTGTGCTTGTGCAGGTCAGTATCTGTGCCTGTGCCTGTGCAGGTCAGTGTCTGTGTCTGTGCAGGTCAGTGTCTGTGCCTGTGCAGGTCAGTGTCTGTGCCTGTGCAGGTCAGTGTCTGTACAGGTCAGTGTCTGTGCCTGTGCAGGTCAGTGTCTGTGCCTGTGCAGGTCAGTGTCTGTGCCTTTGTCTGTGCAGGTCAGAGTCTGTGCCCGTGCAGGTCAGTGTCTGTGCAGGTCAGTGTCTGTGTCTGTGCAGGTCAGTGTCTGTGCCTGTGCAGGTCAGTGTTTGTGCCTGTGCCTGTGCAGGTCAGTGAATGTGCCTGTGCAGGTCAATGTCTGTGCCTGTGCAGGTCAGTGTCTGTGCCTGTGTAGGTCAGTGTCTGTGCCTGTGCAGGTCTGTGCCTGTGCAGGTCAGTGTCTGTGCAGGTCAGTGTCTGTGCCTGTGCAGGTCAGGGTCTGTGCCTGTGCCTGTGCCTGTGCCTGTGCCTGTGCAGGTCAGTGTCTGTGCCTGTGCAGGTCAGTGTCTGTGCCTGTGCAGGTTAGTATCTGTGCCTGTGCAGGTCAGTGTCTGTGCAGGTCAGTGTCTGTGCCTGTGTCTGTGCAGGTCAGTGTCTGTGCCTGTGCAGGTCTGTGCCTGTGCAGGTCAGTGTCTGTGCCTGTGCAGGTCAGTTTCTGTGCAGGTCAGTGTCTGTGCCTGTGCAGGTCAGTGTCTGTGCCTGTGCAGGTCTGTGTCTGTGCCTGTGCAGGTCAGTGTCTTTGTCTGTGTCTGTGCAGGTCAGTGTCTGTGTCTGTGCAGGTCAGTGTCTGTGCCTGTGCAGGTCAGTGTCTGTGCCTGTGCAGGTCAGTGTCTGTGCAGATTAGTGTCTGTGCCTGTGCAGGTCAGTTTCTGTGCATGTGCAGGTCAGTGTCTGTGCCTGTGCAGGTCAGTGTCTGTGCCTGTGCCTGTGCAGGTCAGTGAATGTGCCTGTGCAGGTCAATGTCTGTGCCTGTGCAGGTCAGTGCCTGTGCCTGTGTCTGTGCAGGTCAGTGTCTGTGTCTGTGCAGGTCAGTGTCTGTGCCTGTGCAGGTCAGTGTCTGTGCCCGTGCAGGTTAGTATCTGTGCCTGTGCAGGTCAGTGTCTGTGCAGGTCAGTGTCTTTGCCTGTGCAGGTCAGTGTCTGTGCCTGTGTCTGTGCAGGTCAGTGTCTGTGCCTGTGCAGGTAAGGGTCTGTGCCTGTGCAGGTCAGTGTCTGTGCCTGTGTCTGTGCAGGTCAGTGTCTGTGTCTGTGCAGGTCAGTGTCTGTGCCTGTGCAGGTCAGTGTTTGTGCCTGTGCCTGTGCAGGTCAGTGAATGTGCCTGTGCAGGTCAATGTCTGTGCCTGTGCAGGTCAGTGTCTGTGCCTGTGTAGGTCAGTGTCTGTGCCTGTGCAGGTCTGTGCCTGTGCAGGTCAGTGTCTGTGCAGGTCAGTGTCTGTGCCTGTGCAGGTCAGGGTCTGTGCCTGTGCCTGTGCCTGTGCCTGTGCCTGTGCAGGTCAGTGTCTGTGCCTGTGCAGGTCAGTGTCTGTGTCTGTTCAGGTCAGTGTCTGTGCCTGTTCAGGTCAGTGTCTGTGCAGGTCAATGTCTGTGTCTCTGCAGGTCGGTGTCTGTGCAGATCAGTGTCTGTGCTTGTGCAGGTCAGTATCTGTGCCTGTGCCTGTGCAGGTCAGTGTCTGTGTCTGTGCAGGTCAGTGTCTGTGCCTGTGCAGGTCAGTGTCTGTGCCTGTGCAGGTCAGTGTCTGTGCAGGTCAGTGTCTGTGCCTGTGCAGGTCAGTGTCTGTGCCTGTGCAGGTCAGTGTCTGTGCCTTTGTCTGTGCAGGTCAGAGTCTGTGCCCGTGCAGGTCAGTGTCTGTGCAGGTCAGTGTCTGTGCCTGTGCAGGTCAGTGTCTGTGCCTGTGCAGGTCAGTGTCTGTGCCTGTGCCTGTGCAGGTCAGTGAATGTGCCTGTGCAGGTCAATGTCTGTGCCTGTGCAGGTCAGTGTCTGTGCCTGTGTAGGTCAGTGTCTGTGCCTGTGCAGGTCTGTGCCTGTGCAGGTCAGTGTCTGTGCAGGTCAGTGTCTGTGCCTGTGCAGGTCAGTGTCTGTGCAGGTCAGTGTCTGTGCCTGTGCAGGTCAGTGTTTGTGCCTGTGCAGGTCAGTACCTGTGCCTGTGCAGGTCAGTGTCTGTGCCTGTGCAGGTCTGTGCCTGTGCAGGTCAGTGTCTGTGCCTGTGCAGGTCAGTGTCTGTCTGTGCAGGTCAGTGTCTGTGCCTGTGCATGTCAGTGTCTGTTTCTCTGCAGGTCAGTGTCTTTGCAGGTCAGTGTCTGTGCCTGTGCAGGTCAGTGTCTGTGCCTGTGCAGGTCAGTGTCTGTGCCTGTGCAGGTCAATGTCTGTGCCTGTGCAGGTCAGTGTCTGTGCCTGTGCAGGTCAGTGTCTGTGCCTGTGCAGGTCAGTGTCTGTGCAGGTCAGTGTCTGTGCCTGTGCAGGTCAGTGTCTGTGCCTGTGCAGTTCAGTTTCTGTGCCTGTGCAGGTCAGTGTCTGTGCCTGTGTAGGTCAGTGTCTGTGCCTGTGTAGGTCAGTGTCTGTGCCTGTGCAGGTCAGTGTCTGTGCGGGTCAGTGTCTATGTCTCTGCAGGTCAGTGTCTGTGTCTGTGCATGTCAGTGTCTGTGCCTGTTCTGGTCAGTGTCTGTGTCTGTGCAGGTCAGTGCCTGTGTCTGTGCCTGTGCAGGTCAGTGCCTGTGCCTGTGCATGTCTGTGTCTGTGCATGTGCAGGTCAGTGTCAGTGTCTGTGCAGGTCAGTTTTGGTGCCTGTGCAGGTCAGTGTCTGTGTCTGTGCAGGTCAGTGCCTGTGCCTGTGCAGGTCAGTGTCTGTGTCTGTGCAGGTCAGTGTCTGTGTCTGTGCAGGTCAGTGGCTGTGCCTGTGCAGGTCAGTGTCTGTGTCTGTGCATGTCAGTGTCTGTGTCTCTGTAGGTCAGTGTCTGTGTCTCTGCAGGTCAGTGTCTGTGTCTCTGCAGGTCAGTGTCTGTGCCTGTGCAGGTCAGTGTCTGTGCCTGTACAGGTCAGTGTCTGTGCCTGTGCAGGTCAGTGACTGTGTCTCTGCAGGTCAGTGTCTGTGTCTCTGCAGGTCAGTGTCTGTGTCTGTGCAGGTCAGTGTCTGTGCAGGTCAGTGTCTGTGCAGGTCAGTGTCTGTGCAGGTCAGTGTCTGTGTCTGTGCAGTTCAGTGTCTGTGCCTGTGCCTGTGCATGTCAGTGTCTGTGCCTGTGCAGGTCAGTGTCTGTGCCTGTGTCTGTGCAGGTCAGTGTCTGTGCATGTGCAGGTCAAAGTCTGTGCCTGTGCCTGTGCAGGTCAGTGTCTGTGCCTGTGCAGGTCAGTGTCTGTGCCTATGCAGGTCAGTGTCTGTGCCTGTGCAGGTCAGTGTCTGTGCCTGTGCAGGTCAGTGTCTGTGTCTGTGCAGGTCAGTGTCTGTGTCTGTGCCTGTGCAGGTCAGTGTCTGTGTCTCTGCAGATCAGTGTCTGTGCCTGTGCAGGTCAGTGTCTGTGCCTATGCAGGTCAGTGTCTGTGCCTGTGCAGGTCAGTGTCTGTGCCTGTGAAGGTCAGTGTCTTTGCCTGTGCAGGTCAGTGTCTGTGCCTGTGCAGGTCAGTGTCTGTGCCTGTGCAGGTCACTGTCTGTGTCTGTGCCTGTGCAGGTCAGTGTCTGTGCCTGTGCAGGTCAGTGTCTGTGCCTGTGCTGGTCAGTGTCTGTGCAGATCAGTGTCTGTGCAGGTCAGTGACTGTGTCTGTGCAGGTCAGTGTCTGTGCCTGTGCAGGTCAGTGTCTGTGCCTGTGCAGGTCAGTGTCTGTGCAGGTCAGTGTCTGTGCCTGTGCAGGTCAGTGTCTGTGCCTGTGCAGGTCAGTGTCTGTGCCTGTGCAGGTCAGTGTCTGTGCAGGTCAGTGTCTGTGTCTGTGCAGGTCAGTGTCTGTGTCTCTGCAGGTCAGTGTCTGTGCAGATCAGTGTCTGTGCAGGTCAGTGACTGTGTCTGTGCAGGTCAGTGTCTGTGCCTGTGCAGGTCAGTGTCTGTGCCTGTGCAGGTCAGTGTCTGTGCAGGTCAGTGTCTGTGTCTGTGCAGGTCAGTGTCTGTGCCTGTGCAGGTCAGTGTCAGTGCCTGTGCAGGTCAGTGTCTGTACCTTTGTCTGTGCAGGTCAGTGTCTGTGCCCGTGCAGGTCAGGGTCTGTGCCTGTGCAGGTCAGTGTCTGTGCAGATCAGTGTCTGTGCCTGTGCAGGTCAGTGTCTGTGCCTGTGCAGGTCAGTGTCTGTGACTGTGCAGGTCAGTGTCTGTGCCTGTGCAGGTCAGTGTCTGTGCCTGTGCAGGTCAGTGCCTGTGCCTGTGCAGGTCAGTGACTGTGCCTCTGCAGGTCTGTGCCTGTGCAGGTCAGTGTCTTTGCCTGTGCAGGTCAGTGTCTGTGCAGGTCAGTGTCTGTGCCTGTGCAGGTCAGTGTCTGTGTCTGTGCAGGTCAGTGTCTGTGCCTGTGCAGGTCAGTGTCTGTGCCTGTGCAGGTCAGTACCTGTGCAGGTCAGTGTCTGTGCCTGTGCAGGTCAGTGTCTGTGCCTGTGCAGGTCAGTGTCTGTGTCTGTGCAGGTCAGTGCCTGTGCTTGTGCAGGTCAGTACCTGTGCAGGTCAGTGTCTGTGCCTGTGTCTGTGCAGGTCAGTGTCTGTGTCTGTGCAGGTCAGTGTCTGTGCCTGTGTAGGTCAGTGTCTGTGCCTATGCAGGCCAGTATCTGTGCCTGTGCAGGTCAGTGTCTGTGCAGGACAGTGTCTGTGCCTGTGCAGGTCAGTGTCTGTGCCTGTGTCTGTGCAGGTCAGTGTCTGTGCCTGTGCAGGTCAGGGTCTGTGCCTGTGCCTGTGCCTGTGCCTGTGCAGGTCAGTGTCTGTGCCTGTGCAGGTCAGTGTCTGTGCCTGTGCAGGTCAGTGTCTGTGTCTGTGTCTGTGCAGGTCAGTGTCAGTGTCTGTGCCTGTGCAGGTCAGCATCTGTGTCTCTGCAGATCACTGTCTGTGCCTGTGCAGGTCAGTGTCTGTGCCTGTGCAAGTCAGTGTCTGTGCCTGTGCAGGTCAGTGTCTGTGCCTGTGCAGGTCAGTGTCTGTGTCTATTCAGGTCAGTGTCTTTGCAGGTCAGTGTCTGTGCCTGTTCTGGTCAGTGTCTGTGCCTGTGCCTGTGCAGGTCAGTGTCTGTGCCTGTTAAGGTCAGTTTCTGTGCCTGTGCAGGTCAGTGTCTGTGCCTGTGCAGGTCAGTGTCTGTGCCTGTGCATGTCAGTGTCTGTGCCTGTGCAGGTCAGTGTCTGTGCCTGTGCAGGTCAGTGTCTGTGCAGGTCAGTGTCTGTGTTTGTTCAGGTCAGTGTCTGTGCCTGTGCAGGTCAGTGTCTGTGCAGGTCAGTGTCTGTGTCTCTGCAGGTCGGTGTCTGTGCAGATCAGTGTCTGTGCTTGTGCAGGTCAGTGTCTGTGCCTGTGCCTGTGCAGGTCAGTGTCTGTGTCTGTGCAGGTCAGTGTCTGTGCCTGTGCAGGTCAGTGTCTGTGCCTGTGCAGGTCAGTGTCTGTGTCTGTTCAGGTCAGTGTCTGTGCCTGTGTAGGTAAGTGTCTGTGCTGGTCAGTGTCTGTGTCTCTGCAGGTCGGTGTCTGTGCAGATCAGTGTCTGTGCTTGTGCAGGTCAGTATCTGTGCCTGTGCCTGTGCAGGTCAGTGTCTGTGTCTGTGCAGGTCAGTGTCTGTGCCTGTGCAGGTCAGTGTCTGTGCCTGTGCAGGTCAGTGTCTGTACAGGTCAGTGTCTGTGCCTGTGCAGGTCAGTGTCTGTGCCTGTGCAGGTCAGTGTCTGTGCCTTTGTCTGTGCAGGTCAGAGTCTGTGCCCGTGCAGGTCAGTGTCTGTGCAGGTCAGTGTCTGTGTCTGTGCAGGTCAGTGTCTGTGCCTGTGCAGGTCAGTGTTTGTGCCTGTGCCTGTGCAGGTCAGTGAATGTGCCTGTGCAGGTCAATGTCTGTGCCTGTGCAGGTCAGTGTCTGTGCCTGTGTAGGTCAGTGTCTGTGCCTGTGCAGGTCTGTGCCTGTGCAGGTCAGTGTCTGTGCAGGTCAGTGTCTGTGCCTGTGCAGGTCAGGGTCTGTGCCTGTGCCTGTGCCTGTGCCTGTGCCTGTGCAGGTCAGTGTCTGTGCCTGTGCAGGTCAGTGTCTGTGCCTGTGCAGGTTAGTATCTGTGCCTGTGCAGGTCAGTGTCTGTGCAGGTCAGTGTCTGTGCCTGTGTCTGTGCAGGTCAGTGTCTGTGCCTGTGCAGGTCTGTGCCTGTGCAGGTCAGTGTCTGTGCCTGTGCAGGTCAGTTTCTGTGCAGGTCAGTGTCTGTGCCTGTGCAGGTCAGTGTCTGTGCCTGTGCAGGTCTGTGTCTGTGCCTGTGCAGGTCAGTGTCTTTGTCTGTGTCTGTGCAGGTCAGTGTCTGTGTCTGTGCAGGTCAGTGTCTGTGCCTGTGCAGGTCAGTGTCTGTGCCTGTGCAGGTCAGTGTCTGTGCAGATTAGTGTCTGTGCCTGTGCAGGTCAGTTTCTGTGCATGTGCAGGTCAGTGTCTGTGCCTGTGCAGGTCAGTGTCTGTGCCTGTGCCTGTGCAGGTCAGTGAATGTGCCTGTGCAGGTCAATGTCTGTGCCTGTGCAGGTCAGTGCCTGTGCCTGTGTCTGTGCAGGTCAGTGTCTGTGTCTGTGCAGGTCAGTGTCTGTGCCTGTGCAGGTCAGTGTCTGTGCCCGTGCAGGTTAGTATCTGTGCCTGTGCAGGTCAGTGTCTGTGCAGGTCAGTGTCTTTGCCTGTGCAGGTCAGTGTCTGTGCCTGTGTCTGTGCAGGTCAGTGTCTGTGCCTGTGCAGGTAAGGGTCTGTGCCTGTGCAGGTCAGTGTCTGTGCCTGTGTCTGTGCAGGTCAGTGTCTGTGTCTGTGCAGGTCAGTGTCTGTGCCTGTGCAGGTCAGTGTTTGTGCCTGTGCCTGTGCAGGTCAGTGAATGTGCCTGTGCAGGTCAATGTCTGTGCCTGTGCAGGTCAGTGTCTGTGCCTGTGTAGGTCAGTGTCTGTGCCTGTGCAGGTCTGTGCCTGTGCAGGTCAGTGTCTGTGCAGGTCAGTGTCTGTGCCTGTGCAGGTCAGGGTCTGTGCCTGTGCCTGTGCCTGTGCCTGTGCCTGTGCAGGTCAGTGTCTGTGCCTGTGCAGGTCAGTGTCTGTGTCTGTTCAGGTCAGTGTCTGTGCCTGTTCAGGTCAGTGTCTGTGCAGGTCAATGTCTGTGTCTCTGCAGGTCGGTGTCTGTGCAGATCAGTGTCTGTGCTTGTGCAGGTCAGTATCTGTGCCTGTGCCTGTGCAGGTCAGTGTCTGTGTCTGTGCAGGTCAGTGTCTGTGCCTGTGCAGGTCAGTGTCTGTGCCTGTGCAGGTCAGTGTCTGTGCAGGTCAGTGTCTGTGCCTGTGCAGGTCAGTGTCTGTGCCTGTGCAGGTCAGTGTCTGTGCCTTTGTCTGTGCAGGTCAGAGTCTGTGCCCGTGCAGGTCAGTGTCTGTGCAGGTCAGTGTCTGTGCCTGTGCAGGTCAGTGTCTGTGCCTGTGCAGGTCAGTGTCTGTGCCTGTGCCTGTGCAGGTCAGTGAATGTGCCTGTGCAGGTCAATGTCTGTGCCTGTGCAGGTCAGTGTCTGTGCCTGTGTAGGTCAGTGTCTGTGCCTGTGCAGGTCTGTGCCTGTGCAGGTCAGTGTCTGTGCAGGTCAGTGTCTGTGCCTGTGCAGGTCAGTGTCTGTGCAGGTCAGTGTCTGTGCCTGTGCAGGTCAGTGTTTGTGCCTGTGCAGGTCAGTACCTGTGCCTGTGCAGGTCAGTGTCTGTGCCTGTGCAGGTCTGTGCCTGTGCAGGTCAGTGTCTGTGCCTGTGCAGGTCAGTGTCTGTCTGTGCAGGTCAGTGTCTGTGCCTGTGCATGTCAGTGTCTGTTTCTCTGCAGGTCAGTGTCTTTGCAGGTCAGTGTCTGTGCCTGTGCAGGTCAGTGTCTGTGCCTGTGCAGGTCAGTGTCTGTGCCTGTGCAGGTCAATGTCTGTGCCTGTGCAGGTCAGTGTCTGTGCCTGTGCAGGTCAGTGTCTGTGCCTGTGCAGGTCAGTGTCTGTGCAGGTCAGTGTCTGTGCCTGTGCAGGTCAGTGTCTGTGCCTGTGCAGGTCAGTGTCTGTGTCTGTGCAGGTCAGTGCCTGTGCTTGTGCAGGTCAGTGTCTGTGCCTGTGCAGGTCAGTGTCTGTGTCTCTGCAGGTCAGTGTCTTTGCAGGTCAGTGTCTGTGCCTGTGCCTGTGCAGGTCAGTGTCTGTGCCTGTGCAGGTCAGTGACTTTGCCTGTGCAGGTCAGTGTCTGTGCCTGTGCAGGTCAGTGTCTGTGTCTGTGCAGGTCAGTGCCTGTGCTTGTGCAAGTCAGTGTCTGTGCCTGTGCAGGTCAGTGTCTGTGCCTGTGCAGGTCAGTGTCTGTGTCTGTGCAGGTCAGTGTCTGTGCAGGTCAGTGCCTGTCTGTGCAGATCAGTGTCTGTCTGTGCAGGTCAGTGTCTGTGCCTGTGCAGGTCAGTGTCTGTGTCTTTGCAGGTCAGTGTCTGTGTCTGTGCAGGTCAGTGTCTTTGCAGGTCAGTGTCTGTGCCTGTGCAGGTCAGTGTCTGTGCCTGTGCAGGTCAGTGTCTGTGCCTGTGCAGGTCAGTGTCTGTGCCTGTGCAGGTCAGTGTCTGTGCCTGTGCAGGTCAGTGTCTGTGCCTGTGCAGGTCAGTGTCTGTGCCTGTGCAGGTCAGTGTCTGTGTCTGTTCAAGTCAGTGTCTGTGCCTGTGCAGGTCAGTGTCTGTGCCTGTGCAGGTCAGTGTCTGTGCCTGTGCAGGTCAGTGTCTATGCAGGTCAGTGTCTGTGTCTCTGCAGGTCGGTGTCTGTGCAGATCAGTGTCTGTGCTTGTGCAGGTCAGTGTCTGTGCCTGTGCAGGTCAGTGTCTGTGTCTGTGCAGGTCAGTGTCTGTGCCTGTGCCGGTCAGTGTCTGTGTCTGTGCCTGTGCAGGTCAGTGTCTGTGTCTGTGCAGGTCAGTGCCTGTGCCTGTGCAGGTCAGTGTCTGTGTCTTGGCCTGTGCAGGTCAGTGTCTGTGTCTTGGCCTGTGCAGGTCAGTATCTGTGCATGTCAGTGTCTGTGTCTTGGCCTGTGCAAGTCAGTGTCTGTGTCTTGGCCTGTGCAGGTCAGTATCTGTGCAGGTCAGTGTCTGTGTCTTAGCCTGTGCATGTCAGTGTCTGTGTCTGTTCCTGTTCAGGTCAGTGTCTGTGTCTTAGCCTATGCAGGTCAGTGTCTGTGCATGTCAGTGTCTGTGTCTGTTCCTGTGCAGGTCAGTATCTGTGCCTGTGCAGGTCAGTGTCAGTGGGTTGGGGTTGGGTGGGGGGTTTATATGATGATGATCTGTGGATAGGGGGAGAAGGGAGAGAAGATATGATGAGGATAATGATGAGGGGTACTGGGGGAAATATGATGATGATGATGATGATGATGATGATGATGATGATGATGATGATGATGATGATTTTACCCATGCGGCCCAAATCAGTTTTCTTTTGAGCAGTTCGGCCCTTCTCACTTTACATGTTGTGCAGGCCTGCTCTAAGGTTTGGTCCCTGTTGGCTACTGCAGCGCCCGCCGTATCGCAAGAGCCGCCCCTCACTGGGGCCGGGCCCGCTGCAAGGGGTGGCTGCAGTTTTTCCAGCAGACTGGAAAATTGAAATCAGAACTAGCGACGGAGCGCTTGTCACGCTCCCGGCGGTTCAGCCAATGAGGGCGAACCATTCGGGTGACGTCATGGCCGCGTCTCCGCATCACTCCCCCAACACACCCCCCTGTCTTTCCCCCTGCAGCTCACTGCCGACCAGGGATCTCGGCTGTACGCGCCTCCAGCCTGGCAGGCGTGCGTGCAGCGCATACAGTGGGGCCATAGCCTAAGTCTTTTGTTACACAGATAGTGATCCATCAGTGACATGCACACAGAAGTGGACAGACCTCACATGGGGTTATTGCACAGCTGATCATTTAATAAGTGGTGCTATACCATAAGAAACATTCTGGTGTTAGAATTCATCTGATGACCCATTAATGTGAATTAGCAGTAAAGGGTTTTCTGGTGAAGCAACATGTCTTATGGCAAAGCACTGCTTATTAAATAGGGCCCCAGTCTTTTAGAAGCAAATTCACCTAGAAGGGAGACAAAGAGAATATGCACCCGCTCAACCTAGTGTGACCACAAGGGTCTGGAATACAGACTGGTGCAATAGGACAGGGGGATAATAATCAAGCACAAAGAACACTGTATGAGGCAAAGACACTGTACATACAGATAAGGCCCTATATAATGCACTTAAAGTCTGAAAGGAGAAAGCACCCTGCTGAATATGCAGCACAACAGAGAAAAACTGGACCAAACAAAAATATGGTAGTGTTAAAATACTTTATTAAGAATAACTAAAAAATGGAATGGTACCAGAAATTGTAGTTAATAAGGTGAACTGAAAATAATACAGTGCTGATGCCCCGTGGGGGGGGGGGTCTCTAAATGGCAGATTGCCAAGGTAGTCCAGATAGAACTATAAACGTCAGCACTGTGAAATTCCAGAAACACAGACGCCTATGCCTATTATATCGTGGCTATTGGGGCTGTTTCTGGTACATGACGTCACTGGATCGCTGAGAAATATTAGCACTCACGTTGAACACTAGTGTGTATATAGACACATGAACATATAAGGCCACGCATCAATATATATACTGTAGAAGTAATAACAATGGCGTGCAAAAATGCATAAGGTGTAAGTAAATCCAAACGCTGGCTAGATATGACACTAATAAAAGGCTTGCAATGTATATCCACTCAGGTAAGTGGTAAAAAAACACTGGGAAGTGTAGCAGTAAAACCCCACATCGTCAGTAACTACACACAGGGACAGGAAATGAAAGTGGGGAATCTCTACACACCAATATATGCGAACCCTGTGGGGGAGCAGAACAACAGGATTGTGTGGTCCCTCAATAACATACCCCTACAGTGTCCCCAGGGCAAGCACAGATAAGTGTTTTGAGGGTCCTATTTCCCTCTTTCTGTCCTCTAACCCCCCCTCTCCCCCCCGTGTGTTGTAGGGGTATGTTATTGAGGGCCAGATTGGGGGACCACACGATCCTGTTATACTGCCCCCCCCCCCCCCCCCCCCACAGGGTTCGCATATATTGGTGTGTAGAGATTCCCCACTTTCATTTCCTGTCCCTGTGTGTAGTTACTGACGATCAGGGTCAGTTTATACTGTATGAGGTTTTTCTGCTACACTTCCCAGTGCTCATTTTTGCACGCCATTGTTATTACTTCTACAGTATATATATTGATGCGTGGCCTTATATGTTCATGTGTCTATATACACACTAGTGTTCAACATGAGTGCTAATATTTCTCAGCGATCCAGTGAAGTCATGTACCAGAAATAGCTCCAATAGCCACGATATCATAGGCATAGGCGTCTGTGTTTCTGGAATTTCACAGTGCTGACGTTTATAGTTCTATCTGGACTACCTTGGCAATCTGCCATTTAGAGACCCCCCATGGGGCATCAGCACTGTATTATTTTCAGTTCACCTTATTAACTACAATTTCTGGTACCATTCCATTTTTTAGTTATTCTTAATAAAGTATTTTAACACTACCATATTTTTGTTTGGTCCAGTTTTTCTCTGTTGTGCTGCATATTCAGCAGGGTGCTTTCTCCTTTCAGACTTTGAGTACATTTTATAGGGCCTTATCTGTATGTACAGTGTCTTTGCCTCATACAGTGTTCTTTGTGCTTGCAAATTCACCTACCAACTCAAAAAAGTGAAAAGCTCATGCGCATCTGAATTTTGAACAATAAAATAATTGAAATCATGTCAGAGGGAACAATTTACAAAGGCTTCACAAACAGAAATATATAGTCTCTTTTCCATAAACCGAAAGTTGGACAAAAAGATGTATTTATTTCCAAACAACATTTATGTATTTTTTCATATACTATTATATGAAATGTTTCTTGAAATATACCCTGAAGCAGAATAGTTAACTATTTGATTCTGGCACATCAAAATTGCATACTCTCTAAAGACAAACAGTTTGTAATGGCTTTCAGGTAGAGCTATTTATTTATGCAATTAAAAGCAACATGCAATTTCTAATAATTAGTAGATAATAGTTTTCTGCTAAGTACTTTACAAAATTGCCTTCTGCACGGCATTCATTCTGCAGGGAACCAGTAAAAATTACACAATAAAATGCCTGGAAATATGCAGCATTAACAAGATTTTTGTGTTATTTTTTCTTTTAAATTTATAGGTGGAATTTTTTTAAAGAATATATTGTGTGCCTCCGTGCATTTTTATAACAAATTAAGATGATACTATATGAGTTAACTATTTCCTTTTAATACATTTCTTAATTTATGTTTGCTAAAAATAATGGATCTCCTTTTATTGAGGAGTACACGAATCAGGGAGAACAAGTTAAAGCTTCAGTTCAATTGAGAAATGCAAATTGCTATGCACAGGGTTCTGTATAGACATGGGTTGCAATGTGCAGGATTTCTGCATGTAGCCATGGCTGGTGCTGGCTATACGTCTGCCCTCCCTGGTATGTAAGTCCTGGTAGGTGCAGGCAGTGTCAGACTCACCTTGGGTTTACCTCCACCCTGCAGCCTCCGTAAGTGACAGGATTGGAGGTGTGACAGGGTCTGTATGTTGTCCAATCCGGGTGCAGACCTGGTGCCCTTCAGCACTAAGGAAGAGGCACGCCTAAATTTAGAGAGTTGTAGTCTGCCAGAGAGAGAGAGAGAGCACAAGTGAGGGAAGTTTGCTGTCTCATCCTGCGGGGTGGGATTATACGAACAGTCCCACTAGGGGACTGTGATAAGGCCTAAGGACTTATCTGACCCAGAGACCATCCAGAAGCATGGGATCCAATGAGTATTCGCTGTATGTACTGTCTGCAGTGGATGTCAATAAAGACTCCTGTTCAATATACTCTGGCTTGAGGTGCAGTTACTCAGGGAGAGGATAACAGTGTTTTATTATGGGGACTGCAGCCAGCACTCCTGGAACCTGTGGTAGATGGAGGAGCAGCACAAAGAGAAAGAACCATGAAGTCACAACTAAAGCCTGACCTGTTTCTCCACAACATCGCAGAACCTCAGCATCTCCTGGACACCAACAGGTACTTGCACCAACAGATACCTGTTGCAAGGGCAGATCTCCCAGGGGGGGGGGGGGGGAGGAAACAGCGCTACATGCTGTATTAAGTAGGTTTTTCCATTAAAATCTGTGAACATACTGTATGTCTCAAAATTGTAGTTATGATCCGTGGAGTCTTTTGTTAGACATTCAAAGAAAGGGTTTTACATCTAATGTGGCACAATTTAGTCAATATCATGTAAAAGGAAGAAAATAAAGTATGAATGCCAAAGAAATATCATGTTTCTTAATAACATATATGTACTGTAGTATATGATATAAACAAAGAATTGTTTTTAATTTGTATTTTAAATTTCTCAAATGAGATGCTTATATGTGGAGATGTGTATGATTAGTTGGCTGGCAAATATTGAGATTATGCTATATATTATTAATTACCGTACACATGTCAAAATTAGCCCAAAAGTTCACTGACATTTAAAGATATTTAGTCCGAGCAATTTTGTAGACTTTTTTTAATTTTTCACTTGAATGTAACCATAAACTCACAAAAATAAATTTTCAACATCACATTTTTAAATACAGATGTATCAAGACTAACATTCCCTGGAGCTGTGGGGAATATTAATTTTACAGTGGCTCTGGGGAATGTGAAAGCTTGCTCAATCTTAGCTTACTAGCTGCCCGCAGCTTTTCTCCTGTGATAACAGGAAATCTTAGTCTGGATACAACTAAATCACCTGAAAAATGCAGAAAAGAAAGAAGCTTTGAAAGTTTATGTAGCCAAGTCCCCTCTGGTGTGTGTGTCTCCCCTCCAGGTACTCACGCGGCGGTGGGGAGTAGAGCGGCCAGTCGCGGGGGAGGGGGGGAAGTGCAGGGGCGTGTGCGCGCACAGCGCGCCTCTTCATGTAGCATATGGGCGGTTGCCGGGGATGCCCGGCGGTGCCTGCCGAGGGGACCGCCATCTTCGGTATGCGCATGCATGCGCAGTAGCACGGAGCGACGGGAGGCACTTAGACAAGTCGCGCATGCGCAGTGAGAAGCGCGCAAAACCCCACCAATGAGGAGCAGGCTCTGAGCAGGGACTACAAGTCCCATGAGCCTAGGACACCCCACCTGACGCCAGGGAACCAATAGGGTGTCAGGCTCCTCTTAAGCAGGGAAATAGGATGCTGTCAGTCGGCCAGGAGAGGCTAGGGTGACCCACTGCACTAGGCCAGCAGCCCCCTAGGCCCCAGTTAGCCCTGAGCCACCCAGTAGTTTGTAGTGCTTCAGGGACAGGCCCCAGGTTAGGGATCCTGCCCCATTAACATATTACAGTGCTAGTTAGGGACATAGCGGACGCTGCGCTTCCCATCCAGAGGCTTGGGATCAAGCCTACTCTGCAGAGAGAGCGGAACTGTACCAAGGGTGGACGGCCATGACCGATCATCTCACCGGAAGAACCGGATGTCGCCAACAAGGTCGTCGGATCCTTTGTGAAGATCCTTTGAATGCCCAGGTGCTGTCGCACTGGGCAGGTATTGTTACGCACATGCACCACACGAGTACTCGCACATAGTGGCAGCACTGACCATGGGACAAGGGGGGTTATACTGTGGACACGGTGTGGGGGTACACGGTGGTGGGAGCGGGGTTACGTTATACTTTACCCCAGTGCTAGTATTAACTATAATATGTATAGAGTATAAGTTATGTGCACATGTTTAGTAAAGCCAGTGCTGTTTTACAGTGTGCTTATCGTGATTGTTTCCTGTGAGGGCCTCCTCCCATTCCGTTGAGATCCCTCCCAGGTGGAGGCGTTGCACCACGAGATAGTTATATATATGTACCCCAGGCTCCCTGGGCGGAGGCTTAGGCTCCTGAGAGCCATACAGGTAATATACAGTATCAGTAGCGTCTGTATTCACAGGGAATACCCGTTACATTTAAAAAACAGATGTAGCCAGACTTCATGTTCATGTTGCCTGGGGAACCTGTGAAATGCTGATCGTGGAGCGCCCTTGGCAGTGGTAAAAATCTCAGTGGTTGGTCCTATTTCGAGGAACGGATCCTTCACAGATAGTCCCCAGAACCGTAGCATTTTGCTTTCTCAAGATGTGGATCTGGGGACAGAAAATCTGCCTATCTCTGTATATAAAATCAATTGCACTGATATATATGGGCGAACAAATGATTTTCTAAGTGTAGCCAGGTCCCCTCTGGTCCCCCGGTCCTCTGTTTTCCCTTCCCTTACCTCCGCTGTCGTGGGGCTGTTGTGGGTGGCGACAGACTCGCCGGCGGCTCTCTCTGTAGGGCGCCGCAATGTTTGGTATGCGTGCACATGTGCAGTGAGTTTCGGTTGTGCGGAGGAGTGCCAGAACAGTAGCGGCTGCCATCACAGTTCGCACAGGCGCAGATCGCTAGGTGCACGCGATGGCCATAGGGAATAGGCTCCGCGGGGACTACAAGCTCCTTAGTGCTTAGGGCCATGTGATCACATTGCGCAAGCCAGCCAATAGGGCTGTAGGATTTCCCTGCCAGAGATAGATACTTTCTCGTGCGCTGGGGATCTCAAAGCAGTCGGAGCTGGGACACGGACAGGGGAGGAGGTATGTGTGAGGAGGTATGTGTGAATGGGTCTGTGACCAACTGCACTAGGCCAGATTTCCCCCTAGGCCCCAGCTAGGCCCCGACTCACAACTATAGTTTGTGGCTGCTATAGGGACAGGCCCTTAGGTATGGACACTGCCCCATTTGCTATTGGAGTAGTTAGGGATACAGCTGCTAAGCAGAGCATCCCTACTCATTGTGGTCTGGGACCAGCCCACCTCTGAAGATACAGAGACTATCATCATGGTAGGACACTCCAGCGGGATGCCACCCCACGCGGAGGCAGACTCATTATGGATGACATCGCTGGATCGGTGGATCCCCATCTGTCCTCCAGTCAGCGTGCCTGGGTGCTGGAGCACCCGGCAAGTACCTTTTTCATCAAGTACACCAACCATTGATACACTTTCCATAGTAGGCCGCGCAGTCTCACACATTGGGGTTGGTTGTGGGACTTTTGGGACACGGTGTGGGCTACACGGTGATGGGTCACGGTCGTGCGGGGCTGAAGGGTAGTTGTATTGTATGTCTTTATTTATATAGCGCCATAAATGTACATAGCGCTATATATATATATATGGAGAAAAGATGGCGCCACCTAAATCCAATATAAACAGGCAGATATGATTCAATGAATTGCTAATAAAGACTAAATGATAAAAAATAAAAAAGACATTTGAAAAAATATATATAAAAACATATAAATGAATAATGTCCAAATACAAATCAAATCGGAACTCCAAACGCTGTCCAATTGAGTCTTTGAAGCCTGAATAAAGGAGGTTACCACTCCCTCCAAGATATCTACAGAAAAAAACAAACAAAAAACAGGCGCACTAATAGCGTGCGAGACTGCCGCAGGAGCTCATTGCGGTGACGAAGGGCTGGAAGCAGAGAGTTACCCTCCACTTGCTCGGGTACTTGGAACAGAATTGCAGTGTCTCTGTATTCCTCTACATCAGTCGGTACTGGAGCAGCTGTATCCTGCACCTTGGCTGGTGATTGAGTATAACTCATAAATGCTTTTATTTGCCCTATGTTTGTGAGTGTGCATTTTTACATATCCTACCCCATATAAATTTGTAAACCTTAATACGCTATGAGTGACTAATCTGGGGGTGGGGGAAGGGAAGGGGACAGGGGAAGGGGAAGCTCCCGCGTCAGCAAAATAAGGATAGTATATGAAATCAAATAACACACAAACTGGTGCAATAGAGGATAAATACTATAATAACAACATAAACAGACAGACAAGTTCCTCCTTGAATGCACTCAGAAAGGTAAGTCAGAGTGATATGGTTGATAACATTAAAAACCTTTTAATCACCAAATAGTAAGAACATATTGTATAGAGGGAAATGGTAGAAGTAGTCCACGGCCAGTCCCTTAAAACAAACCAAGAAAAGATCTTCCCAAATTGGTGTATGGAAGATAATTGGAGACAATACACCACCTAGGTGTGGGCTACAGAAAACTGCAAAGTCTCGCCACAAAGTAACTTCAGACTTGAAAACCTGTCCTGTTGGCAGGAATTCTATTATCAAAAACCAGCACACCTATAAAAAAAGTATGCTGATACTAGATCTGAAGAGGCGGTTCATATACAGTTCGTGGGTCATGAAGCCCTTACATCCGTATACATAGACCACAAAGAATGGGGGTGTATGTCAACTCCAGAACACAAATGAAGTCAACAAATAATGTAGAGAGTAATACATATAACATAAAATAAAACCACATACATAGCTATTAACTACGTGGCTAGTGAGTAGTAACCTCTGCGTAGGGCAAGCACAAAGCGTGCTCTGCTAGTGCCCTGAGGCACGGTTCAGTGACCGTATCCAGTTATAGCCTCAGAATAATATAACACAATTAATGCAGAGGTCACTGAATAGAGTCTCTGCTAGATGGAAATACAGAGGTTCACTGAGTGGAGTCTCCCAGATAGCAGGCAACAGAAGCACTGTACTTAATCAGAGTGATCATAGCAGTGTAAATCAGTGCGTAAGATGTTGTCCATATTGAGTGTTGCACAGAGTAATGTTGCCCTAAGTGTGTGTGGGTTACCCCTAATAATGCTAACAATATGGACCCCCCAGATAACACTCGGTTTAGGGAGTATGTCTGTCAGAGGAGCGGCTATTGTATATGCCGCTATCAGGTGCAGTGACCTCAAAAAATACCTTCTGACTGACCACCCATAGTGTAACTTAGCTTTATGGGGACTGGGGTTGTCCGTTGCAGCAGCTCACAATCCTACAGTGTAGGCAGAGGAGGCGGGGTGCCGAGTTGAAGGGTTGTAGCCTGCTAAGTCAGCAGCTGCAGCCGCAGCAGTTTCATCCCACTGCTAGGAGGCGTCCGCTCGGTGTCCGTATATGTATTACTCTCTACATTATTTGTTGACTTCATTTGTGTTCTGGAGTTGACATACACCCCCATTCTTTGTGGTCTATGTATACGGATGTAAGGGCTTCATGACCCACGAACTGTATATGAACCGCCTCTTCAGATCTAGTATCAGCATACTTTTTTATAGGTGTGCTGGTTTTTGATACGCTATGAGTGAACCTGTTTATTGTTTGTTTTTTTCTGTAGATATATATATCAAATGGAAATATTACTGTATGTTCCTTTGCATGTCTTAGACAGGTCTGCAACCCTGTCTTTCACCATTATCACCCAGCACACAGCACTTCCACTGCAGCAAGGGATTCTGGGAAGACATGCCACCTTTTGTCTCAAGCTCATATTACACGAGCATACAGTAATATTTCCATTTGCTATATGCTTTACTGTGGAGGGTTTTTGTCACTTTTTTTTACCCACCATAACCTTAATAACTGCATACCCAGTTAACCAACCCCAAACTGATGAGACCCATAAAGGTCGAAACAGCTGTCTGTGGGTGGGTTTTCTGGGTATGCACCTTAACCCTGGCTGTGCTCAAAGCTGTGACCATGCAGCAAGCTTAAGCCTATAGGGAACCATGTTAAAAATGGTTTTTGAAGCAAAAAGTGTCACTGTGTGCTCATTTGCAGGTCATTTCCCAGAATCCCTTGCTGCAGTGGAAGTGCTGTGTGCTTGGTGATAATGGTGAAAGACGGGGTTGCAGACCTGCCTAAGACATGCAGATGAGCATACGGTTGTATTTACGTTTGCATATTTGCTTTATTTACTCACCATAACTTAACACAGAGTATATATATATATATATATATATATATATATATATATATATATATATATATATAATATAATATAATATAATATAATATAGTAAATGCCCTGTAAGGCAGTTTCTGTGCTTCATAAAAAAATGTAATTTAGGAAAATGAAAATCTAAGTAATGAGTAGTAAGTAATATATAAATAGATGATATTTATTGACCCATAAAACCAATGGTCATCTTGAGGGACCATCAGGGGTGTTTTTTAGAAACTCGTTGAGATCACATGGTTTTTGTGTCTATTTTGTTGGTGTTATGCAGTATCTGGTCTGGATACACGGAGGGACTTAAGCACATTTTTATCCCTAACATGTTTGCGGACATTGAACTGGACTTTTGCTATACATATCTGCTTGTATCCACTGGTTTTAACTTATTTGTAAGTGTAGCCATGGCTGGATATGGCTACTATTCTGCTCTTGGGCTGGCATTAAACCCTGGTACAATCAGGTTTCCCCCCCTCACCTTTGGTACTGCACTTGAGTGACAGCAGGTGGGGGGGGGGGGGGGAGGTGGTACATCCTGTTGTAGCTGGGACAACGGGGTGCCCGCTTCCTGGCTGTACTTAAAGGCAGGACCGCCCTAAAGTTAGTAGTGCCTTCCCCCACTTGAGGAAGGCAGGTCACACATTTGAGAGGCTGCATGGACCTACACTATTCCTCTTCCCCTTGGGGGGAAAGTGAGTGTGTACCTTACCTCCGCCTCCGCTATGGAGATGGGGAAGACCTAGGATGGGTGCGGGTGCCCTTGGCCTGTAGTAGTGGTCCAAGGACCATCATCCAGTGAATACTGAGAGACTATATTGGGCAGATCATGCCTTGTTCCTTTTACTGCAGAGTATAGTAATAAACCCGTTCCTGTTTGCAATATGCCTCCTGCCTGGTGCGTGACCTTACTGGGGGGAGAGGTAATAAATTCTACCGTGGGAGATCACCTTCAGTTCCTGGAGCCTACGGCAGATGGAGGCACGGCACTGCTAAAGATATATGTGTGGTATGAACCCCAGAAGCCTGTTCCTGTGCCCCCACTACCATCGGCGGACGTTTCAGTCCTCCTGTTTCCAGCAGGTATATGCACCATACACACTGTAATGGCCCCCAATCTGCGATCGGGTGGGGGAAACACCATTACATATGTAAATTGTGAAAGTGAATAAGGGGCCTATTCAAAAAGCAGTGATAAAATCAGTGCTTTTGCATCCGACTATGCATTTTTTAATGCGCTATAAGACATGAAGCCAAAAGCGGGATTCACTAAGAAGTGAAGGCCATTTTTTAAGGCCGATAAAATAAATGCACTATTGTCTGACTTGTTTTTTGTATCAGTGCTATCGTGCTATATATATATATATATATATAAAGCAGAAAATAGCCGTGTTTGTCTAGTTGCGATAGTGCAGAATAAATGAGTTCTTCAGTATTAGGTGATTGTTAGTCCAATAAAAAAGGTATCACCTAATACTGAAGAACTATATATATATATACATGTAGAGGTATCAGTACCGTGTTAGCCGAGCTTCAATAATCAAAAAATAAATAGATGATACCGTTCTGTGGCTAACGAAATGCTTTTATTTGTGCGAGCTTTCGAGATACACTGATCTCTTCTTCCGGCGATGTTACAATGAATGAAGCAAGGATTACTTAAAAACAGTGTCTCTTGGAATGTTATCTGTGCACAGATAACATTCCAAGAGACACTGTTTTTAAGTAATCCTTGCTTCATTCATTGTAACATCGCCGGAAGAAGAGATCAGTGTATCTCGAAAGCTCGCACAAATAAAAGCATTTCGTTAGCCACAGAACGGTATCATCTATTTATTTTTTGATTATATATATATATATATATATATATATATATATATATATATATATATATTCTATAGCACGATAGCTGATAGAAAAAACTGCAGCCTGTAAGATTTGCATGGAGACGCTGCGTCTCCATGCACGGCTCTTACAGGTGAACGTCTAGTAAAAATATTGATTGTAATAATAGTGTACATGAGCAAGGAGTCCCCTGAGCTTAACCGCATTGATTTCAGCCTCAGAGACCCCCTACTTCCCGAGATACAGGTCCGGATATGGGGTGCCAGTATCGCCTCCAGTGTTTAAATCCCACGTGACGCGGACGATTTAATAAGGGCGGCGATACCGGCACCCTATGCCCCATTCCGGGGCCTGTAAGTCTGAAAGCAGAGGATCCCTGAGGCAGAAATCAAAGCAGTTCAGCTCAGGAGACCCCCTGCTCCTACACACTATTAATACAATTTACATTAAATCAGCTTCATTACATTAGCGGATAGCCGCTTAGGCAATTGTATATATAAACATTGCAATATGTACTACCCACCAATAAACAACCCACCCACCCCCTGTGCCCCCAACAACCCCTATACCCGCCTAAAACACATATATGCAATTTTTTGTTTTTACACACAGGAATGATACCAGAGGCCCTAGGGTGGTCCCCGCGGGTGTCATGTGACAGTCAATTTTTGGAAAGGATGTGACATCATCCAAAGGGTGTCACATGGTCTACTACAACCAATCATATTGGGGATATACATCTCACAATCTCTTCCGAAACATTGAAAATCCTATTACTGAATGTAAACAATAGTTTGGCCAACAAAAGATGTCATCCTGTATCTAAAAAAAAAAAATCACAAAACTCTCAGGCTTAAAGGGTTAGTCTCTCCATGGACCAAGTCAAACTAATGTTCAGTGACAGACTTAAGTGGTTAATGCATTTATTTAATCAAAATCCAACATCTTTAAATATATATATATATACTGTATATATATATATATTTTTTTTTTTAAATGTAAAATATTTTTATTTAGCTGGTAAACATGGTGAATTGAGACTTGGGAGGGGTTTGATTTCCTGTGACTACTCCCTTTTGTCTCATGTCACTTAATGTTAAAGAAGGGTTTGCAAAGCAAAATCCCTCTCCCTCCTGCTTGCTTACCTTTATTGGCTCTCTGATAAGATCAGGATGGGATAAGGAGAGAAAAAAATAGACTTGATTGAAAAACACTCCACAAAGAAAAATAAATAGAGTTTAGATTCCGAAAGGAAAAAAAAACACAGTTGCTTTAAGCATGGTTACATTTGTGTAAGGAAGAAAATTAGATTGTTAAATTTGGTAATTACAAAATATTGTTTTAAGGGTAGATATTGGTGATTGCACTTTTATGTAGCAGAATAGGGTGTGGCTGATAAGTACTGCTCTGTAATAAGTGGTGTTAGGCAGTCACACTTCTAGTGAAACAGAAGAGCTTACCAGCTTTTGAAACACAATAAATGAATGATCCACTGCCTCTGTAAACTAAGAACAAGTAACAATCCTGAAAGGCTTAACTGTTGGACATTTTCGTACTTTCAGTGATGTGACTGAATACCATAAATGTAATGGTATGGTGTGTAATGTGATGTAATGGTATGTGAATTCATTTACTTATACTACATAGAAATTTGGACGTTAACAGTGTTTTAAAGTATGCACTTTTTGGAGTTTATTTTTCTAGCATTCCAACCATGTTTTATCCTTACTTGCAAAGGAAAGATTATGTTTACAAATAACTTTGAACTATATCTAAACATATGATAACCCATATCAATCACTTCATAATTGTATTTTAAAGATAGTATTTGATACATCCAGTGGCCTTGGTAGAAACATTTTGAGAGAAATGGTGACTTAAGACGTTAAATGTATTACAATAAATTTGTTTTCTCTGTGCAATAGAATTGAAAACCTTTAAGATGTTGAATAAGAAAACTGATACCCCTGCTTATCTGTCTGAAAGCAAGCGGTGTTAGGAAACCCAGTAATTGAAAAATGGATAGCATTTGTATTTGAAGCTTTTATATAACCTTTGAAGTGTAAGCCTTTTGGGGAATAAATTGCTTTTTGTAACAAGAACAATGTCAGATTTCACATTTGGAAAGCATGCACTTAATGCATTTTCAGACTGAGAAACTCATGTTGTCTTGTTGGGAAAAACATTGCAAAATGGATTAAGCTTCACCCTGGAGAGATGATAACCTAATATAAATAACTACAGGCTGATCTTTATTAGTTACTGAGCAAATATAGCCAGCTAGGACAGGCAACCTTCAGTGATGATTGATCAACAATATTGTCTCCCGAGAGTAACTTTGGGGTATTTTGGATATTAAAGCTGTTGAAGGCAAAACGGTAGGACCTTTGAGTAAGAGTAAATACATCTTACTTAGTGGCAGAGAATAAAGATAACACAATGGAAGAATAATGATACCATATTATGAGTTGTTCGTTGCTCACTATTAATGCCTTTCATCAAGACATTTTGTTAACCTACTAACAGCTGCATTTTGCCAATCATAATGGATATTAGAAAGCACTAACCGATATCAACTTAGATATGCCAAAAAATAGCAAGCAATTTCAAACGTATTTTTTATATCTCATTCCTTCTGACCCCTAATTAATTTAAATACATTTATATTCCTTAAAAAAAGTGACATGGCTGTGATGTTACAGCTCCCTGATGCTAAGCAACATACAGGTATCACCACATTTTAAATCTGACCCTATTACATTTTGTAGCTTTGCTTAATTATAAAGGTTATATTACTTGCTAAAATATGTATTACAATTACAGTACAGGTCTTCTATTTGTCAATACTTGATTGGTTCCACATTGTCCCTATATCAGGTCACGCAACTAACATTCTTTGAATTTTAATTGCAAGGCAAATTTACACATGTACTGTAACATTCAATATAATGTAAGAAGCCACAAACACATACTCTAATATATACAATCAAATATGGTTTTAAAGATCCAAACTAACCAATATACACAAGTAAATACAAAAGCATGGTTTATGGAAAAACAACTCGTGCAAAATATCTCTGAATTAGAAAATAAATTCATAGGCCCATTATGATTTGAATCAGGGACCACAAACTCAAAGGTAGTAAGTGTAACTCTAAACATGTACAGTAAACACTACAGCAGCTGGTTAAGGTGTATTAGCAGCAGAAAGAGAGTGGTGGTGATGACACTTTTATAGATGGTTGATGAGACCTCCCTAAAGTACTGTGTTCAATTTTGTAGAGTGGAGACCATATCTCCAAAAAGATGTAAATAAATTGGAGCTTGTGCAAAAAAAAAGGGTGACTAAGATGGTGCATGATCTACTGCATAAATATTACTAGGAAAGACTAGAGGATCTTAATCCGAACAGGATAGAGGGGAGAGGAGGTACATCATAGAAAATTTCAAATATATAAAGGGATTAAACAAAGAAAAAGGGAAGCATATTCCAAAGAAAGAGTGCTAGAACAACAGATAATTATCTGAAGCTGGAGGGTGGAAAAGTCTCATGACAGTGTGGTAGGGATAAATACAGTAAGGGAATTGAAACATACTTGGGACAGACAAAAGGCTATCCTAAATACAAAAACAAATCCAAGGTTTAAATAGGGTCTGAGGTTTTACAGCAGATAGGAAAAACACAGAAAAGGTGGGGAAAGTTGTTATTTTCTGCTGTTAAATTCTATGCTTCTAAATACAGAGAATCAATCCCTGATCAATAAGGTCAAATGCTGTTGTTCCAGCCTTCATCTGTTCCTGACTTTTCCTGTTTTTGACCTTGATCCTATTTTGATCAACCTTGCTTATGGCTCAAAACTTACATTTGATGAGTTAGACATATACAAAAAGAAAGAACTATGGCTTCTGGAACAGCACCACTATTAGGGATTTCTTATAGATAACCCAACTAGCTCTAATCAGGCCATATGTCTGCCTGCTCTTCCTCCATTACCAGACCCAGAACTCATGCACCTTTGGGTATTTGAGAGCTACTCACCAAAGGGGGAAAAGCCTGATGATTGTGGGCTGCTAACCTATGTCTGTATTGGGGAGTTCCTGTAAATTAAATATTTTCTTGTCTAAACTACAGTAGTAAGCCAGCGAGAAACAGGGGTGTCCAACTCAAGTGAGAGAAATTGGGCTTCTCATAAATTCACCATGGGACCTGTTTCTTCTACTCATGGTAACTAGTTACTTCTACCACTGGGTTCTGCCAGCATTCCTGCCTTCCAAACAGGCAGCATGCTACCCGCTTCTGTTGAAATTGAGAACAACAGCAACTATTTATAAAGAATACTAAGTTTGGGGCAGTCATGGATCCCTTCTCCCAGGTCTATAAAGATTTCTGTGATGTCTTTGATAATAAGGAACCAGAAAATCTGCCTTCCCACAGGTCCTATGATTTTCATATTGAACTGCTACCAGGTGTCAACATTCCATTTGGAAAATTCCATTAATTGTTGGAGTGCGAACTTTGAATCTTGCAGAAATATAGAAAGGAAAATCTAGAAACAGGTTTTGTTCACCATTCCACCTCTCCAACTGGGGAATTGATCTTTTGGGGAAAAGAAAGAGGGTCCACTCCATCCATGTCTTGATTACACAGCCCTCAATAAAGTTAACATCAAAAACATTATCCTCTTCCATTATTTGTTGTGTTTGATCTCTTGTTTTCTGCACCTACATGAAGGTGAATCAAATAGAGCACATAGCTGTTAAAGTGGCATAACCTTGCAGTGTGGCTGTCTTTCTTCATTTATACTGATATGCATAGGAGGTTGTGACTCGACACTTGGGACTGACCTGCTCAGGGAATCTGAATGGTAGCCACATGTCTTATTCCACTTTTAAATACCAGCATCCTGTAAGAGTGCCATTTAAAAATGCTATATCCGATAACTGATACAACTTCCACCCACACTCCGTGGGTGCCTGACACAAACAGAGGTCTACCCAGTGGTTTGGAGGATGGAGGGTTTTTATATATAAAAAAAAAGAGTAGATAAAAAACCAACACTGGATGTTACATCAAGATGATTAATTCCATTATGAGGAACTGGTTAAACATTACAAAGGGAAACATTGAACTTTGACAAATCACCGATAACAATGAGAATGAACCCAAACTACAAGTACCTATGGTGTCAGCACTTAGTCATACTATAAAATACATGGTAACTTCTATGACAAATTTGCGCAGACTGATAAAAGTCAACACTGTTGCACTTGCTGAATTTACTCTAAATAAAAAAAGCAAGATTCAAAAGTAGATGAGTTTATTTCCTAGCTGCTCTAAATGACATCAGCATTGTGCTTACGAGTCAGAATGTCTAATTCTCCTAACTTAAATCTCCGAACTGTGAGAGCTGCAGCACCAGAATCACATCTTTTATACACCCGACCAGTATCTAGGTTATGAGAAATGCCATTAGTATCAATTTTAAATTTTCTCTTCAGAAAAGATTGCTCTACAATGATTAGCCCAAATTTAACAATAACTTTGTTACAGAATTTTGAATTGGTGGGTAGATATGTTTTTTTTATTTGCTTTTCTAAATATATTTAGAATGTACGGACATTAGCAGAAATATTATTATTCCCTAATTGAGTAATATATTTGCAAATACAAATGCTGCAATCCTTCTTGTTAATATCTGGTTATGCTGATTTTTCACCCTCTTTGCACAGTTTAAATAGATATTTAAGGGGGAAAAAAGCCTTTTGGGGAAAACAGATACAGGTATGTAACTACCAACTAAGCACGAATCCACTCTAGCTAGACATGTTTACTATTAAAATTTGGAATATATATTAATCTGTATAGATTGTATAGTTTCAGTGATTTTTGTTGTATAGCGTCTGAGTATTGTGCACTGTGTATTTTCAATTAATTTATCAAAATTCTGAACTGAAGGATTTGCTCAAAATTAGCTTGTTTAACTAAAATGAAACAAAATTAAAAATTGGTGAATTGTTAGCTCTTTCCACCATCCCTTTCCTTCATATTCCAAAACCGGTATCGAGATGGCATTTATATTTATCATTTAGTCCATCTGAAATTAGAGAGGAAACAAGAAAACACTATTTTACTTGCATGAAGCATAAGTGATGCAAACGCTGTATTTTTTTACATTTAACCAAATGTGGTTCCTAAATATATTCAAAAGCTTTTTTCTGATGTTGTCCAAAAAATAAAAAAACAAACACGCCACATTCTAATCCTTCAACAATATTGTTTTTTTTTTTAGTCCTATCTAATACACTTAAATAACCCATTTGGATTTTTGTCAACGCCTCTGTAATTTCTCAGATTGCTTTAAAAAAAAAGAAGAATTTGAGGACTAGAGGGCAAAGGAGCCCAAGGAAATCAAATGTTGTCTAGCATTTGTATAATTTATATTTTATAACCTATAATGTAAAGACTGTGTATGATTATGATGGTAATCAGTGCTTGTTTTTAAGAATAATATACTTAGAGTAGCCCAGACAACTGACTACAGTTTTTTAAAACTGTAAAGTGTCAAAAAGTAATATATAAATGAACCCTACTGTACATACCAAGTAAATTATCAGTTTATGTTCATAACACTTGAAAATGTGCCAAATGTTATAAAATTAGTTTAAGCATTAAACAGTTCTAGAGACCCCCTTTTTTCCCCAGGGTTAAGTTAAACTTTTCTTATCAACTGTTTTTTTTCTTCCTTTTCTTTTCATTTATGGTGCCCTAGACGGCATCCTCACATAGCCCGCAGTTGTGGAATGCCAACCTGGCACTCTAGCACAGAGCAGAGCCAGCAGTGGTATAATCTACTAATGGCTTCTTTTCATTTCAGCCCTCCCTGAGAGACTCGGTGGCAGATTGTAGACTCAATTACTCTCATGTCAGGTGATTATCCTAAGTCTTAATGTAATCTTCCATTCACACATACCATATTTCAATTACGGCAGCTATGAAACAAGCTGTGTATTCAAATCACCAATCACCTTATCACTGCTGAACAATGTCAACTGTAAAAAACGCCAGCTGAAGGCAATTACACATGTGTTCAGAACCGATTATGATTACTCTCTGTGGTATTTGTGATGAGCTGGGGAATGTTCTGAAAATTTAATTTAATGACAATATGCTTGCTGTACAATCCATAATACCTTCTGAATCCAGCATGGGCCTATTAAAACTGATAGGAGCATATTATCACCAAACTAAAAAGCAGGACTGGGATGCTTGCTGGATGTCTCTACAGGGAATGATAGGTAATTTCTCCACATATTTCTAACGGCAGAGGCAGACAGCTTCCAATTCCAGCTGCACTCTGAAGGTGGTCCCTCCCTCTCTTTTTCTGCATGCTAAGTTAAGGTGTTTTACTGTAACTGCTTCTACAGGGAGAGCAGAAAATGTTGTTCTTTAAAGGCAATCAGCGCTGTTTCATGTTCTCGGCTATTTTGACCTTATTAAGCAGCTACTCTGTGAATTAATCATTCTTTCCTTCAGTAGTCCCCAACAGAATTGGCACATTTTTATAAAAGAGGATATGACAGACATGCAACATGCCATACACACAGTCATCAGAGGTTGCTTAGAGGTCTTATCTAATATTTTGCTGTTTTTAGTGCACCTATTGCTTCACAACTATAAACAGTTTGTCTGGGTAATCACATCTGTTCTGTTTTGGCCAGCGATTAACATTGCAATTTGCTAGAGTTCTTGTAAATAGTCTCTAATTTACACAACATTTATTTGTATTTTACATAACACATTCATGCTCCCTTTAACCAAGCTGTGACGGTGAGGGGGTAACCAGGCTCACTAATAAAGGTTAAGCCCGTTTGGTTACCTATGATCCATGTATTGGGGTTCAGGGGTGTTGGCTCCTGAGCCCAGTGATTGTATATGCAATGTGAATAATTATGCGACAATAAAGAATGTATGTGTTTTTACCTTTCCAGGAGTGCCAGCAAGCAGAGATCGCTGGGTTATGAGTTTCAAGGTTTTGTTTTTTACAGAGAAAGTGTTGTCAGAATGTGCCTAGCTAGTCGGGATCCAGAGTTGCTGGATACCCCAAAAAATCAGGTCAGAATCCCGGATAAATATAAGCACATTGCTCCAGCAAAATCTCCCCTTGAAAACGCTTGTGCAACACACTGCTAGGATTCCCTGCTTCAGCACAGACCAGAAAGGTAAATGGGGCATAGGGATGTGAGGGGCTTCTGGAATGATCAAGGGGTCCCTGGGTTAAGGGGGGATGCCCAGTTAATGCCCAGGTCACTTAGAACCTGGTATAGGGATTCTCTGGGTGCTCCAACCATAGATAATGCTGTGAGGAGTTTTAAAGCTGTCTAGTTATAGTGTGTGGGGAATATGGCTAGTAAGGAATAAAGTGCAAACTTCTTATTCTATTCCCTTAAACCATAAGACTTAGAAAAGTATACAATGTATAGTTTATTAAAGTGTGTTTAAAGTAAATATATGCTTGTGCACAGTATAATGAGCTGCGTCTTTCCGGACCGATGTTCTGAGTGAGTCACTGGGCTACCAGTTGGTGCCGGTGTGTCTACTCAAACATCAGACATGAAAGTCACAGAGAATGCCAGAGGTGTGAAGAACATTTGGGCAGGAGGTTTAGGCTTGAGCACCAACGTCCTGGGTTGAAAGAAAGTCCTCAGGACAACCATTTGCCTTCCCAGACTGTGAGGAGCCTAAACCAGCGGGTGGCTTCTGAATACCAAGTGGCAGATGTGGCAAGCTTGTGCATGCCGTTGGCTGATTCAGAAGATCCGCTTGCTTGGCTTCAGATGACTGGCATCACTCTGATTTGCTGTAGTATTTCATTAATGAACTCTGAAATACTATAAGGATCTCTCAGCCAATCCGGAGAGAGATTCTAAGTGCCAGAACATCAGTGGCAAGTTTGAATGTACAAAAAAGATGCTCTCGGAGAAATAGCATCGAGCCGGCGTCAGAAATTTCAAGGCAGATTATTTTCTGTCCCACTTTTTGCGGCCAAGTTCTGAGAATTGAACGTAGTGGTCACGGCTAGGATTGCAAGCCAAATTTAGCTCCAGAACGTTTGGAGATAACTCCCGGTCAAGGGATTTCAGCACCTCCAGAAGAAAGAGAGTGGTGCCATCAGGAGCTTCATGCCGATTTGAGTTTCAGGACATTTCGGGCCAAGTCCCGGTCAACTAAAGACTTTGGTTTTTCGCTTATTTCAACTAGGAAAATCTAGTTTTGTAGCCCAGACCCCCAGAAAAGTGTGTCTTTCGCATTTATTTTTTGTTTCACTGTGTGTTTGCCTATTTTAAGTGAATAAACAACAATTTATTTCATAAACTCTTTTTGCTCAGTGTTATGATCCCGGTACAAAGGTCTAAATGCCTGGTCTCCCGTGACACAAGCCTACCTTAATAATTATTTTATTTTTAACTTATATTGCCACCACTGCTCTACATAAAGGAATGATAAAGGCTGCATGATCAGAATGACCTTCAATCTACTTTTCAATATCTGATCAATTTCTAAAATAAAACAACTTGCAATGTTATATTGAGCTACATTATCATTAGTTCTTTAATCATGGTCACATTAAGGGTTATTCCTTAACCATATGGTTACACTTCTTCTTTTGCGACTAGATAGGAGGAGGAGTCTTGCATGTTTCATGTTAATTTGTGAATACCAAAGGCTAGTATGATCAGGAAAGGCATGCATGTATAGATCTGATTTGACTGTACTTATCCTATGTAAAGTGTATTTTGATTAATATAATACTATATAAACTACTATAATACTATGCTAATTAATAGATTGATATAATACACAAGCTATTGGAATTTACAAACATATCTGACTGGTTATATGCTACCAAATAATTTGCTGACTGCAGCAGTGTGTGCCAACATTAGCTTATTGGCATTTATATGTGGAAACAGATGGCTTTAGTTTATACATTTCACAGAAGTAAGTGAAGAGTTGTAATGTAATGGATTGATACTTGTTATTGATTTTCTCCTACGAGTCAGTATTACCTGAATAGCCATTTATGGTCGATAATTTCTATCGCACTGAATGCTCTTAGACTCACTTGATTGCAAATACCACGCATTAGTGAAACAATGCTTCGTGAATAAAAATTGTCTACTGTACATACTTGTATGTCAGAGATGCCAACAGCACTTTTAAATTTTTTTTTAAAGTATTTTACATTTAAGACGGTTTTTTAAAGGTAGACAACCTTCCCCCAATGAATATACCAAATTATAAGAATTACACAATATATTTTTGGGTATGAAAATAAAAAGGCAAAGAAAGAACAATATACAAGAACAATACAATTAACTTAATAGATGTAATGTAATGGGAACATGTACAGCGATATTTTTTGCAGTGTCTCCTGAAAGTTCAATGATTTATTTGCATGTAGCAACAATCATGTTGTTCAGTAAATAAAAAAAAAAACAGGAAACTACTTGCACAACACAGGGATAAAAGCATTAAAGTAAAAGTAATCCTGACACCAAAAATGTAATGGTATGATACATTTTTTTTATAGAATTTGCAAGAATACTAGGTACTGGTAACTGCACTAATAAATAGAGATGTACGAATTGGTCAGAATCCGATTCACGGATTTCCCCCTGACTTTTCCGGCCAAATCTGATCCGCACGCCGAAATTCAAAGTCCAATTATCTCGACATTACTCCGCTCTAATTAATTAAAATCTATCCAACAGTCTCAGATTTTCAGATTTTAATAAATCCAAGGTAGGATTTATCTTAAATATGGTCCACAGAACGTGTCTATATCAAATTTGATGTTGAATTCAATACATTTATATATATATATCCCCCCCATCCCCCACACCTATTATAATACTGTTTGACAGATTTGGATCCGATTTTCGGATTCACATTCAGTTTGCAGGTTCGGATTAAAATTCTGTTGGACGGATTTTAAGTAATAGAAAAAATAACCGAATCTGCCTTCTTAAGAATAATCATAAATGAAAATAAACAGGCCAATGTGCTTTGAATTCGGATTTTTACGAAGCCGAAGTGGAGAAACGCGTAGGGCAAGCGCTTTCAGGAGCAGTTGGAGACACGCTGAGAGATTGATTCCTCACAACGGAGCCAAGGCAGTGTATCATCGAATTTCAGAGACGAAATCTCGCGAGAGCCGGGCCACGTGATGCGGAAGTAACCGCACGAGCGAATAGTGCTGGTAACCGGCGTCTCCAAAGAGACTCGCTTTTACTCTCAACTGCTTGTATTCAATTCACAGCATGTGAGTTTAATAACTATTTTTTGTTTTTAGTTATATTTTATTAAAAGGTTTTACACTATCCCTGTTCTTCCTTTTTATTCCCTACCTATTCCTTTTGCGAGACCTATCCATCTGCCAGGTCTTATCCGGTAACAGATACATCATGATTGCTGTTGGAACATCATGTAATCAATGATCCTGAGGACACAAAGACCACAGAGAGAGAAAGACTAACGTTGGAAGCAGAGTTCCTGAATCCCAGAGTGGATTAAAGGCTGATATTTGCTGTACTAAGTGTAAGTGCATACCTTACCATCTAACACCTGAATTGCTCAGATATACTGCCCTATGATGTTCTTCTTTTTTTTCTCCCTCCCTGCATATTTGCGCCTAGGTCGTTCTTTTCTATACAAATTACTGGCGGCAAGTGTGGAGCCGTGGACCTAAGTGGCAGCATTTTGTAGGGTTAGTTGATTATAAGGGTGAATACCTCTCATTTTGACTGATTTGGCCGAAGTGTGGTTTTGATTGTTACTGTATTAACAAATTGTTGAGATTTGCGCTGATTGTATCTTGTTTTTTATATATATATATATATATATATATATATATATGTAACGGGTATTCCACCCCACCCAATCTCATATATAGTGTGGGTGAGTAGAACATGTAGTGTTACCGGTGTGGTGCGTATACCTGCAGGCTCACAGGAGGTCTGAGCCTCCGCTAATGAGAGCCTGGGGTGAATCCTCTGGAACGGATCTTCTTGGTTCAGCGCCTCCACCTATGTAGGATTCTATGGAAATGTAGAATGACCCTACATAGGAACCCAATAAGAAAATACACACACAGTGATTATATATATACTAAGGGCTTTACTATGAACATATAACACATTACATAACCTTATGCATCTCAGGCCCAATGTCTGACGTTCCCACCCAGTGTCCTGTAATCCCCCACCCACATGTCCCGTACTCCTACGGAGGTCGTGGGTGACTGCGCAGTCACTAAGTTATCTATTAGGCCTGTTGGTGCACATGTGTAGAAATACCTTCCGAGCACTCCGATGCTCGGGCCCGCAACACACTTCTCAAAGGGTCAGACGTCCGTCTGATCCTTATTCAGGTACTTCCGCCGGGGACCCCAACGAGGGTCCCACCGCTTCCCGGGAACAACGATATTTCTCTGTGTCCCTACCTACATAAGGGACACGTTCTGCACTATAGGCCGTCCCTATAAATACAGCACCCTATGGTGGCTTAAGGGTCAATCTCCTAGGGCCTTCGGGGTTGCCTATCCTATATAGGTAGGTCTTGTACCCACCCTACTCATAATACGGGCCCTGGGCCATGGATCCCCGGACTGGTTACCGCTATGAACCCCCCCCAGTTGCCTCGTACTACGCGCAACGCCGCCCTGGGCTATGGCTCCCCGGATTGGTTACCGCTATGAAACCCCCCCCAGTGGCCTCGCCACTCGCAACACGGACCCTGGGCTATGGCTCCCCGGACTGGTTACCGCTATGAACCCCCCAGCTGTCTTGTGCCACTAACTCACCTAAACGCCTGCCGCAACGCTCTGCAGACTAACCTCAAACCCCTTATCCCTTGCTATCCCCCAGCTCTGACTACCATGAGTGACAGGGAACCTCTCTAGGACTATCCCTGGCAACACTCCCTAACCTGGGGTAATACAGGGTTAACTAGGGCCTTAGTGCAGGGAGTCTCCGGCTCCTGCACCCTACCTCCTTCCTCTGTCTGTCTCCTTGCCCTGCTTCTTCCTGACTGACACGCAGCTCCAGCCCGCCAAATGTATCTATCTCCCTCCAGGGCAGTCCTGCAGCCCTATTGGCTCCTATCAGGCACCTGGTGCCTGCCTCGCTATGCCTCATGGGAATTGTAGTCCCGAGGCCCTTACAATAACATTGGGGCCGCGTGCGCTCCTCCCCTCTGCCTACACTAGCTCCCAATGGCCGCCGCAATCTCTCCCTATGCTTCCCTACTCTCGCGCGACCTCCTAATAGCTGCCTTAGCTCCCTACCCCTATCTGCGCATGCGCGACCTATCTGGGGCTCTCCTGCCCTCGTGCGATCACTGCGCATGCGCGACTTGAGGCTCAATGGCGGCGCCCTGCTCTGCGGCCGCCGGGACCTTAGAGACGCGATCGCGGCCTTAGCAACGGCCCGATCGCGTCCCCGGCAACCGGCCGCAGGCAGGAGAAGCCGCGCTGCTCCCTGCTTGGCCCCCACCCTCCGGAATGGCCGTCGGGTCTGCCTCTTGCCGCTGGCAGTACCCGACAGCGTCCGTGGCCACGGAGGCGCCCGGGGGGGTCGCAGGGGGAAAAAGATGACCTGGCTACACTCTCCCCCTGGTGAAAAAACCAACGCCCTCGCTTGGTGAACGGCATCACATGGCACAATTTTACACAGTGAAAAATGACATGGCATAACCCGTACACTTAACAGATCGGCTGCAACATCCATGAAACCTGACACATCACACCCATTATTACCCGAGGCCAGCTGAGTATCAGCTGCTTGCTGAGACCATTTGTGGGGTGCCCCTAACTGATCAGATGGGGGTACCTCACTTTTGCGTCCGTGAGCCTCCCCGGGGTGAATCTCTCGGAGAGTACACCCTAAAGCGACAGCTACTGGCTCTTCGCTACTTCCTCCCCCTGGTGGAAGGAGTAGCACAGTGTCTCTGAATTGGGCCTTTACCCGGTCATCCGCGGCAGGGATGCGGTAGACCAGGAGGCCAGGACCTTTCCCGCGGTCCACCACCTGGCGAATGGCACGCTCCTTTCTGGGCTTAAAGGAGGCCAGTCTCCCTGGATCTCCCTTTACACAGTCATTGTCCACATAAGTTTGCGAGGCTTCCACTGAGAAGCGAGCACTGAACAATTTCTCGGTTTCACCTGGCAGGGGGGAAAAAGTAGACACCTTACCCCTGCGGTGATTCACGGTGGCCAACAGGTCCTCGGGGACGCTGTCAGTTCCCACCTTGGTGGTATCAGGACCTGCCCCCGGCCCTTCTGGGGCAGTCCACTTACGCGCTGAAAACTCGGTAGCGTTGGATCCCAGTCCTGGGACCACTTGCGTCGGAGCACACGGGCTCACACTCCGCTCAGGAACCGTAGCTTGGGCCTTCTCCACGGCCACCTCCATCGGAGTCGGTGGGGAACAAGAGGGTTCCTTACCATTCTGCTGGCTGACGATGGGCTTCCCTTCTTCCGGAAGGATCGACGGTAGATACTGGTCCACTCTCATCTCTGGACAGCTACCTTCTAATGAGGACACCTCCACCAGGACGAGATGCAGAGGGGAGCCCTTCGCCCGGGCGACCAGACTTAAGGAGCCATCGTGCTCCGCGGTCACCTGGAGGCTCACCCCCGACACCCCTGGGGCAGTCGACTCACCCTGGTCATCTGTAGGTACTGGTCCCATGCCTAGGACCGATGGTACCTCTGTAGTAGGTCGGACTGACCATTGTAGGGCACACGGGCCCACAGCAGGGTCCGTATCCTCTGCATCATCGTTGGGGTGGTTCGCCGGTAGGCGCATCGCCACCAAGGGGACTTCAACCTCTTCACTGGAAACTTCTGCATGCTGGGGCACAATAGACTTCAGTAACCGCACACCGCAACATTCACAGTAGGACCACCATGTCAATGTCTCTCTAGAACAGTCACAAGTGGGGCTAAAACACTGTATGCCCATTTCTCCTTCCACCTCGACGGTCCTGAAGTCGAGGGGTCCCTGAGCCACATTGGCTCCCTGAGCGTGGGCTTCTTGCAGGCAGGAGCATATGAAGAGAAGAGACTCTACTCCTGGCGCACGCCAGGCCACATACACACTAGGGTGTATCCCTTGACAGTCTATCTCGGTTTCCTACTCAGAAAGAAAATATTCTATGTCTACGACAATGCCCTCCTCCTGGTGAACAGAAGGGTCTAATGGCTGTTCACTGTGCTCACTCCCCCTGGTGGAATTTAAAGGAGGGGTGTGCTCTATCACTGAGTGACTCTGGCTCTGCACTGAGTCACTCACATTACGGGGGCGGGGCTCTGGTTTTCCCGCCAGTCCCGGATGGTTTTCTGTAACCTTTTTCTGAGCAGCCTGGCAGTCAGAAGCACGTGTGTCATCTTGAGTTGGCGGGAGCCGCCATTTTAGGTGGGACTCACTGTTAGCCTCCCCTGCTGCAGGAGCCTCCATTTTAACTACAGTCCTGTCAACTACACTGCAGCTTTTTGCATAGATCATGAGACAGTCCCCTGCGGAAGACTCGGGGAGTGTTAATACATGGGGAACAGTCTCTAGGCATATGTCATGCGTGGTGAACAGGAGATAGGTAATCCCCCGGCCGTCAGTATCCAGCCTTAAGTCTGTCACCCGGGCAGTGGCCAATTCCGGACAAGTTCTTACTTGGGCGCGCATAGTGGACAATTCCGTATCATGGGATACTCCGGCCACTACAAACACGCGCCTTGGGAATAATTGCCGCGCTAAGGCCCAGTCATCGACGTCTTGCGGTGACGGCACCGCCATGATGAAAAATATGAATGGGACAATTTGAAAAAATGAAAACAGGGCACCCCAGGTCTGCTCTCAGTAGCGCCTCCAAATGTAACGGGTATTCCACCCCACCCAATCTCATATATAGTGTGGGTGAGTAGAACATGTAGTGTTACCGGTGTGGTGCGTATACCTGCAGGCTCACAGGAGGTCTGAGCCTCCGCTAATGAGAGCCTGGGGTGAATCCTCTGGAACGGATCTTCTTGGTTCAGCGCCTCCACCTATGTAGGATTCTATGGAAATGTAGAATGACCCTACATAGGAACCCAATAAGAAAATACACACACAGTGATTATATATATACTAAGGGCTTTACTATGAACATATAACACATTACATAACCTTATGCATCTCAGGCCCAATGTCTGACGTTCCCACCCAGTGTCCTGTAATCCCCCACCCACATGTCCCGTACTCCTACGGAGGTCGTGGGTGACTGCGCAGTCACTAAGTTATCTATTAGGCCTGTTGGTGCACATGTGTAGAAATACCTTCCGAGCACTCCGATGCTCGGGCCCGCAACACACTTCTCAAAGGGTCAGACGTCCGTCTGATCCTTATTCAGGTACTTCCGCCGGGGACCCCAACGAGGGTCCCACCGCTTCCCGGGAACAACGATATTTCTCTGTGTCCCTACCTACATAAGGGACACGTTCTGCACTATAGGCCGTCCCTATAAATACAGCACCCTATGGTGGCTTAAGGGTCAATCTCCTAGGGCCTTCGGGGTTGCCTATCCTATATAGGTAGGTCTTGTACCCACCCTACTCATAATACGGGCCCTGGGCCATGGATCCCCGGACTGGTTACCGCTATGAACCCCCCCCCAGTTGCCTCGTACTACGCGCAACGCCGCCCTGGGCTATGGCTCCCCGGATTGGTTACCGCTATGAAACCCCCCCCAGTGGCCTCGCCACTCGCAACACGGACCCTGGGCTATGGCTCCCCGGACTGGTTACCGCTATGAACCCCCCAGCTGTCTTGTGCCACTAACTCACCTAAACGCCTGCCGCAACGCTCTGCAGACTAACCTCAAACCCCTTATCCCTTGCTATCCCCCAGCTCTGACTACCATGAGTGACAGGGAACCTCTCTAGGACTATCCCTGGCAACACTCCCTAACCTGGGGTAATACAGGGTTAACTAGGGCCTTAGTGCAGGGAGTCTCCGGCTCCTGCACCCTACCTCCTTCCTCTGTCTGTCTCCTTGCCCTGCTTCTTCCTGACTGACACGCAGCTCCAGCCCGCCAAATGTATCTATCTCCCTCCAGGGCAGTCCTGCAGCCCTATTGGCTCCTATCAGGCACCTGGTGCCTGCCTCGCTATGCCTCATGGGAATTGTAGTCCCGAGGCCCTTACAATAACATTGGGGCCGCGTGCGCTCCTCCCCTCTGCCTACACTAGCTCCCAATGGCCGTCGCAATCTCTCCCTATGCTTCCCTACTCTCGCGCGACCTCCTAATAGCTGCCTTAGCTCCCTACCCCTATCTGCGCATGCGCGACCTATCTGGGGCTCTCCTGCCCTCGCGCGATCACTGCGCATGCGCGACTTGAGGCTCAATGGCGGCGCCCTGCTCTGCGGCCGCCGGGACCTTAGAGACGCGATCGCGGCCTTAGCAACGGCCCGATCGCGTCCCCGGCAACCGGCCGCAGGCAGGAGAAGCCGCGCTGCTCCCTGCTTGGCCCCCACCCTCCGGAATGGCCGTCGGGTCTGCCTCTTGCCGCTGGCAGTACCCGACAGCGTCCGTGGCCACGGAGGCGCCCGGGGGGGTCGCAGGGGGAAAAAGATGACCTGGCTACACATATATATATATATATATATATATATATATATATATATATATATATATATGACATACACAGAAGGTGAATACCGCATCAACTGCTAATGAATATTGCAGTGTCTAAACCTAACTTAATCAGACTAAGAATATATCTGAAAAAGATATCGCAGGAAGAATGTGAACTGCTAGGTGGTGCTAGAGGAAAATAATGAATATGAAAACACAAAAAAGAAAACCTCTAAAAATCACTCAGACAAATGTATGCAAAAGTAGAAAAGGTAATTTATTAAATCAAAAACACAAACAACTAACTGGAGAGCCTGCCTGACTAAATGTAAGAAACATGTGGAAAAAAACAAAAAATAACTCAAATGCAATATAATAAACCCAGTATAAATAATTTGATATCCTAGAGTGACAGATCACTGGTGGAACATAATTCCCACAATGAAAAATACAGACCGGCCGGTCATATAGGAGATACTAAGATAAGAGATATCATGAGTCTACACGGAAAAATATACAAAAATGCAGAGAAAATAACGTGTGCTATACCAATGGCAAAATATAGGATAACAGCAGCTTATCAGCCTAATGCCACTAAAATGATATTATAACAAAGGAGACATATAATAGAGATACATCAGTGACCCAAATACATAAATTAAAGTAATGGGAAACAAAGGGGATAGGATGATACTCAGCTCCTTAGTGATATGGCACTGCAGTCATAGGTCAGCACAGTCCACAGGATAATGTCCATGAATGAAGGACGTTTGCATAGTCCAAAAAAGAGTATAGGCAGGCAGGGTCAGCAGCAGCAGTGATTAAAAAGAGCCCACTAACGCGTTTCGCCCACTAAGGCTTCTTCACGAGTGGTTGAGTTATTTTTTGTTTTTTTCCACATGCTTTTTAAAGGTTTTCTTTTTTGTGTTTTCATATATATATGTGTGTGTGTGTGTGTGTGTGTGTGTGTGTGTGTGTGTGTGTGTGTGTGTGTGTGTGTGTGTGTGTGTGTGTGTGTATATTATTATTATATAAAATAATAATAATAATAATAGTGGACACACACACACACACACACACACACACACACACATATATATATATATATATATATATATATATATATATATATATATATATATATATATATATATATATATAAAGTAGAATTTACAAGATTGGAGTCCGGAAAAAACGAGACAGCACACAGTCTTAGTAGTTCCAATGCAGTTGTAATCAAAGTAACATGGCACCACCTCCAACGTTTCGGTACACTCAACGTGACCTTCCTCAGGGACGTGCAATAAGTGAATGCTAATCCACCACCTTATATACCCAAACAAATCAAAATTAAATCAAACTCACCCGTGTAGGGGCAACATTGCCCGCGAAACCGCGCTGCTGTGACACGCATGCAAATGCTGGAACGCATCGCCATCTTGGATTTACCAAAACCTCCCATTCAACTACGGTGGCCTCAATGGTCTGCCTGTAGGCACGATCGCGCATGCGCGGACTCGTCATATCTCCCTGGGTCGTGACACGCAATGTGCTGCTGAAACGCATCACCATATTGTTTCCTAAAGTAGTGCACAGTTAACCTAGCTACGGTGGCCCGAACGGTGCATATGGCCACTATAGTGGCGGTTCGCGCATGCGCGAACATCCCCAGGCGACTCAATGCGCAGAATGCATTATAGCGCAGGCTCTTTATTACCCATGGGCTGACCCCACTGTGTGCATAACGGCACCCATATATAGACATGACCTCAAGGATCTGTATGAGGATCTGGAATTACAAATGCCCAAATTCCATAAAGAAAGGCACCTGGCCGATGGGACCATTTGGGGAGGCTCTGATATGTTGGCACAATAAAGCATATTAGAATGTATTTGGTTATTTACTTAAACATATACACAAAGGGACCCGTTCCAGCACGAGAACGCGTAGCACACACAGCTAACTTACAAAAACCAATTAATTAAACAACAAACATGTGAAATGATGTGTGCATCACTATAAAATATGTTGTTATCAATGTCCCACTATAATAAATACTATAACTACAACGACTAATATAGTCTAAAATCGAAAACAAGATACCATGTGTGGTCACACCAATCTATTCCTAAATAAAGTGACCAGTGGGCTTATAGCATATATGCCTAATGAGACAACTTGTGATGGGCAAGAGTATGTCTATCCGGAGTCAACATTCATACTGTACTCCGTAAGCCAACTCTGTCCTAAAGACAGCTTATGACCGACAAGGCATATTTACACGACATTCGTAGTTGTTTGTGGAAAGTGAGCGACCCCGTCAGGAATACAACATGTAAATAAAAAACATATAAAGCAATAATTGTGCAGTATTGTGATTATTTGTTGGCTTGTTCAAGAATCTTGGCTCTTGGGGAAAACCTACTTACAGCAACATAGAAGAAAATTCGCATTTGTCTGACTCTGTCAGGTAGTGAAGAAATGATGAGGTTTCTTTAAGGTGTACTTATATCCCCACTTGGTCTTGGCACATATGGATAAGCTCAGAGTTGGTAAGATTCAAATTCCCATAAGGTATATGTGGACAAAGAGCAGAGAAATAGACCGATGGTGTAGGTTGTAGAACAGGATTTTATAAATAGCAAGTTAAAAGACATGTACTCACACTCTGTACATGTATATAATGCACATAAAGGTATCTTTAGCGCTGTGTGCGCCCGCTGTCGCTTCTCCCCGTCCTCCTCTATCCCCAGTCCTGCTGCCGGCAATGGCGTGTGACGTCACGTCCCTCTGAACGGCTGATCGTATCCAAAGGAAGTAGGCTGTGGCACGCTGGGAGAGGAATCGCGGGTGAATACAAACGGCTGGAATCTGGAGTCTTCTCTTCAAAGCAGCTGCAGCTTGATGAGATAGCTCTACGCGTTTCGCTGTCGCATACAGCTTCGACAGCGAAACGCGTAGAGCCATCTCATCAAGCTGCAGCTGCTTTGAAGAGAAGACTCCAGATTCCAGCCGTTTGTATTCACCCGCGATTCCTCTCCCAGCGTGCCACAGCCTACTTCCTTTGGATACGATCAGCCGTTCAGAGGGACGTGACGTCACACGCCATTGCCAGCAGCAGGACTGGGGATAGAGGAGGACGGGGAGAAGCGACAGCGGGCGCACACAGCGCTAAAGATACCTTTATGTGCATTATATACATGTACAGAGTGTGAGTACATGTCTTTTAACTTGCTATTTATAAAATCCTGTTCTACAACCTACACCATCGGTCTATTTCTCTGCTCTTTGTCCACATATACCTTATGGGAATTTGAATCTTACCAACTCTGAGCTTATCCATATGTGCCAAGACCAAGTGGGGATATAAGTACACCTTAAAGAAACCTCATCATTTCTTCACTACCTGACAGAGTCAGACAAATGCGAATTTTCTTCTATGTTGCTGTAAGTAGGTTTTCCCCAAGAGCCAAGATTCTTGAACAAGCCAACAAATAATCACAATACTGCACAATTATTGCTTTATATGTTTTTTATTTACATGTTGTATTCCTGACGGGGTCGCTCACTTTCCACAAACAACTACGACTGTACCTGTGGGAAATCAAAGCATATTTCCCTGGAAGGTTTGAGAAGTATCCTGTTGGGTAACATTATTTATTTTCATTATTTTTATTGTTTGAATTTGATCACAACACTGTGTATTTATTAGGGAACTGTGGCGCCTAGGCAAGTCATTTAAGTATATTTACACGACATGTCAGATATTTAGAAGTCTCAAATACAACATGTAGTATCTACGATCTCGAAGCGGGACATCGTGAACAAACTTGATGCACACACCAAAACCATAGGGTGATAAAGTGAAAATAACAATACAAGGGCACATGTAAAAATAACACATGAAGACGTAATGCAGAAATATTACGAAATGAACATTGACAGGCAAAAACACACAACTACAAAACAGTAAACGATTGTTCAGCAGCACAAAATATCATAGTCCTGACTTCATTCATAAGAAACATCCCAACGAAAAATCTTCGTTTAAGCCAAAAGGGGCCACAGTTTTTAATTCAAAGATGTGCCTCGCTTCGCTTTGCAATAGAAGTCTGTTTCTATCACCCCCTCGTGCGAGCACTCGGACCTGTGAGATTGGCATGCACCTGAACGTTGCCAGTGAATGTTTAAAGTCCCTAAAATGTTTGGCAACAGGGAGACATTTGAACGCCAAATCTTTGGCGTCTGTAGATAATGCTTTACGAATTGTTGAACGATGGATGGCTATACGTTCTTTAAGCATTCGCACTGTCTTCCCAATATAGAGTAAACCACATGGACATTTAATCAAATATATAACAAATTTTGATTCACAATTCAGATGTTGGTGAATTTTGATTTTGGTCCCATTGTGTGGATGGCAATAGAAAGACCCCACTTCATGATTGCAGTGGCAAGTAGAAAGGTTTATTTACTTTATTTATGCTGGCTGGCTAATGTTTTATTTTATAATGGGCAAATGAGCTATTGTCCATATCTGGATAGTATTACATTTTCCCATTACTGTACCGTATGTATTGGGGGGGGTGATATATTTATTTGAATGTATGCATATATTTATTTTTTTGCCGCAGGATTGGTACCGCAGGCCAGCGGGGACCCCTGTAAGGCCCCCGGACATCCGCTGGGACCACAGCCAACAGGCACTCGCAGGGACCACCCAGGGACCCCTTCTGGCCTCTGGTATCAATCCTGTGTATAAAAAATAAAACAATGCTTTTATGTGGGGGCGCAGGGGGTGGGTTGTGTATTAGTGGTTAGTACATATTATAATGTTTATTGGGTGCAGACGGAGTGAGTGAAGGGTCAAGTACCCACTTCACTCACCCCCTCTGTCCCCAATAAAACTGCTTTTGTTCCTTAACCCCTTCATTGCCTTAGCGTTTTGCCGCTAAGGTAATGAAGTTGCCTGTAAATGCATTTTTATTGCATGGAATTCATGCCAGGGTCCTCCGGTGCTGATATTAATGGGTATCAGCTCCAGAGACTCCTAGCATCATTCCATTTCAGGGAAAATGCAATTTTTTTTCTAAGTCCCCTCTCGCTGCTTATTGGCAGCTTCTCACCAACTTCCTGCCAACAATTCCTGGTGGGAGGATTTTGAGACGAAATCAATATTCTAGAGCATGACTAGCCTCAAGATAATTGGGGTTACTAGAATTGCACAAGTTTGAAAAACTGCTGATAAGTGGCTTCTCGCCGCTCATTTGGCTTTTTTTTCCCCTCAGAATTTTTTTTTGCCGAAAACAGCGTTTATTGGGGACTTATCGGGGTTTACTGAAAAGCAGTACGCTTGTTTGGTGAAAAGGCCTCGATAAGTGGCTTATTGGTGCTTAGTGCATAGGCCCCTATATCTGTATAATTAAAATCGCCCATATGCAAACCTGACCTATTTTTGATGCCTTCTCCATTTGCAAATGTATTTTGGCTTTCTCAATCTAACAAATATTTGGTGGTTTATAACATATCCCTATAAACATTTTCTTTGTACTTATACCTCCACTGCTAATTGATATCCACAAGGTCTCTACAATTGTATCATTCCCTTCATAAGCATCTTCCCTTATAATAGGTTTTAGATCCGGTTTACATATATACATACTCCACCACTTCTATTTGCTCGATCCTTCTGAAAAATTGAATAACCCTCTAAACTAACTTCCCAGTCATGAGTTTCAGTTTTAGCTTTTTTTCCAGTCTCATATTATTTTTGCTACAATTATGATAGAGCTTCCGAAAGGTTACGCATTGTAACCATGCTGCAACCCACAGTCTGGACTTTTTGGCGCGGCCATCTTGCCGCAGTCGATCAGACGTCGGCATTAAGCCAACAATCAGCCGCAGGGTAAAGCTAGCTGCCGGACGTTTTCCCTTACTTTAAAAACTCTCACCCCTAACTCTAAAAACCCTCAACCCCTTACTCTATCCCCTTAACCCTTAACCTAAAACCCCTTACAGTAACCCTTTAACCCCTTGCTCTATTTATTTATTTATTTATCAAATGTTTTACCAGGAAGTAATATATTGAGAGTTACCTCTCGTTTTCAAGTATGTCTGGGCATAGAGATATGATGACATATAATGCATGGTTACAAAAACATAATTACATAAGTGAACAGGATATACATTATATACAAGACATTGCATGCACAGTTAAAGATAATATATTATACAGTAGGTGTATGTAACTGTTACAGACCAGATTAAAATGTGAGACAGCTTTAGATTTGAAAGAACTTAGCCTGGTGGTGGCTGTGAGACTCTTTGGGAGATTGTTCCAGTTTTGGTGTGCACGGTAAGAGAAGAAGGAATGGCCGGATAATTTGCTGACCATATACAGTCTTTTGGAGTCAGATCTCAGATGATAAGTGCTGCATGTGGTAGGGGTGAGGAGCTTGCTCAGGTAGATGGGTACAGTAGCTTGCTCAGAAAGTATTTGAAGGCAAGACAAGAGAGATGAACTTTGTGCCTAGACTCAAGTGATGACCAATCTAGTTCTTTGAGCATTTCACAGTGATGTGTGTTGTAGTTGCATTGGAGAACAAAATGGCATATAGAATTGTAGAGGGTATCAAGTTTGCTAAGGTGGGTTTGGGTTGCCGAGTCATATACTGTGTCCCCATAGTCGATAATTGGCATTAGAATCTGCAGTGTGATACGCTTTCTGACCAGCAGATTTAGAGAGGATATGTTCCTATAAAGTACACCTAGTTTGGCATAGGATTTGGATGTCAGGGTATCAATGTATCAACTCTAAAACCCCTAACCTTAACTCATAAACCTAATCAACTAACCCCTTAACCTAAAACCCCTTAACCTAACCCATTAACCACCACTCTTAAACCTCTAAGTTAACCCCAAATGCTACCACAAATCCCTCTAAAAACTTACTTACCTTGGCGGTGAAATGGCCTTTGGCTAGCTTTCCCCTGCTGGTAATCAGCGGCAGCTAAATGATGGCGGCTGATTGCAAGCAGCAACATGGTCGCGCCAAAAGGTCTCATTCCGTCAACCCACATTTTCCACATATCCTATCTTTGATTTTTGTAGGAGTATTTCTCTTTTGTGTTTAGGGCATTAAAACCCCAATTTCTCTCTCTCTAAAAACTCTCGTTCCTTTTAGGCATACCATATTCTCCTTTTGGCCAGTACAGTACCTCACTTAATTTTAGAGATCTGAGAAATTTCCACAAAAATTTGTGAAACAATAAAGTTCGCCCTTAAAGTGTGCAGATGACATGTACTATTATAAACAGGTAAACCCCGTTATAACGCGTCCCGTTATAACGCGAATCGGTTATAACGCGGTTTTCACGTGGCTCCCGTTTTTTTTTACACTCTCACTGCATACACTGCACACAGCACACACTCTCACTGCACACTGCACACACTGCTCACTGCACACACTGCACACTGCACACTGCACACACACTGCTCACAGCACACTACACACACTCCCAGCACTCACTGCAAACACTCTCAGCACACACTCTACATTGCACACACTGCACACACTCTACACTGCACACACTCTACACTGCACGCACACACTCTACACTGCACGCACACACTCCCACTGCACGCACACACTCCCACTGCACGCACACACTCCCACTGCACGCACACAGTCCCACTGCACACTCCCACTGCACGCACACTCCCACTGCACGCACACTCCCACTGCACACACTCCCACTGCACACACTCCCACTGCACACACTCCCACTGCACTCACTCCCACTGCACTCACTCCCACTGCACTCACTCCAACTGCACACACTCCCACTGCACACACTCCCACTGCACACTGCACACATCAGACACTCCCAGCACTCACTGCACACACACTCACTGCACACACTCTCACTGCACACACTCTCACTGCACATACTCTCACTGCTCACACTCTCACTGCGCACACTCTCACTGCGCACACTCTCACTGCGCACACTGCTCACAGCACACTCTCACTGCACACTGCTCACTGCTCACTGCACACTGCTCACTGCACACTCACAGCACACTCTCACAGCACACAGCTCTCACAGCACACATGTCAGCAGCCCACCACTCCCCTCACATGTCAGCAGCCCACCCCCCCTCACATGTCAGCAGCCCACCCCCCCATGTCAGCAGCCCACCCCCCCCCCTCACATGTCAGCAGCCCAACCCCCCCCCTCACATGTCAGCAGCCCACCCCCCTCACATGTCAGCAGCCCACCCCCCCTCACATGTCAGCAGCCCACCCCCCCTCACATGTCAGCAGCCCACCCCCCCTCACATGTCAGCAGCCAACCCCCCCTCACATGTCAGCAGCCCACCCCCCCCTCACATGTCAGCAGCCCACCCCCCCTCATATGTCAGCAGCCCACCCCCCCTCACATGTCAGCAGCCCACCCACCCCCTCACATGTCAGCAGCCCACCCCCCCTCACATGTCAGCAACCCACCCCCCCTCACATGTCAGCAGCCCACCCCCCCTCACATGTCAGCAGCCCACCCCCCCTCACATGTCAGCAACCCACCCCCCCTCACATGTCAGCAGCCCACCCCCCCTCACATGTCAGCAGCCCACCCCCCCCTCACATGTCAGCAGCCCATCCCCATCACATGTCAGCAGCCCACCCCCCCTCACATGTCAGCAGCCCACCCCCCACCAGCCCGTTTTTCACACACACACCCCCACCAGCCCGTTTTTCTCACACACACACACACACACACACACACACACACACACACACACACACACACACACACACACACACACACACACACACACACACACACACACACACACACACACCTACCTTAGATCAGCTCAGCACATCCTCTCTCCCTAAGCCTAAGCCCCGCCCCCTCATGCTCTGACCTCTCCAGAAGAAAAAAAAACACACGGCTGCCGGGGGCTGGGAGGGAGAGGGAGGGGGCTGGGAGGGAGAGGGAGGTGGCTGGGAGGGAGGGAGGAGGGATGAATCGCCGCCGTTTTTTTAAACTTTTTTTTTTTTAATTTATTTAATTAACTGGCGCCCGGCCAAAGTCATCGCGGGCCCCACAGAGAGGCCAGACGGGCCGCATGCTGTGCAGGCCTCTTCCTTCTTCCCTCCTCACTTCCTCCCGAACAGGCGCGCGGCGGCCATTTTTTTTAAAATTAGCGCGACCCCGTTACTAACGCGGTGGTCTCGGGGTGGACCCCGAGGACCGCGCTATAACGGGGTTTTCCTGTACTGCTATTTACTTGAAATTTAACATACTAGCTGTGTCAAAAGGATTTTCCCACAGGAAGTGATGCCTAAATTAACATCCTTAGGTACAGATGCAGCGTCCGTTATTCGAACACTTCACGCAGTGTATACCTTGGAATACCCAAGTGATGGCCCGCAATTTCTTCCAACATTAACCGCCTTTAGGCGCGAGCGCAGGCGAGTGCAGAAAATTGCATTTTTGTGTTCTGGTTTTTAAACACCTGAAATTGACACAGTAGCACAGTAGCAAAGTACTGTACACATTACAATTCATTTATTTCATTTAATTTAATTGCACACAATCGATGAAATTCAAACAAAGCAACCGCGATAAACACGTGTGCCTGGGGCGATAGGCCGTGTTAATGCCGCGTGGAGTACAGCAGCGCACACAAAAACGGCTCCGTGATTTGTTTGAATAATGGCCGCTGCATCTGTAACACAATAAATGGAAGCTTGTATGTGGTGTTTTTATTATTAATAATCACAATACATTTTCCCTTCACTGAGAGACAAACAGTCATATTGTGTAGTAACGTTTTATTCCTATTTTCATCACATGACAACTTCAACTGGCTCACAGTTAGGGATCCACTTTAAATTCACTTATTAATAACGCTGTTGAATATAAGGGACAATCTATAAATTATACTATCTTATTCAAGGTACATATCTCCACAAATATGAGCAGTTAAAAAAGAATCTTACAGTGCAGGGTTGGTTTCAGTTTTTTTGGCTAGCAATGGAGGCTCAGAATTGTAGCAATATTTATTGGCAGATATTAGCATTGATTACTAATTAGCGGTTAAGACTGAAAGCCTGAACTGGAATCCCTGCTCCCCCACATGACAAATACAGACTTTCAACTGTAGATCAACAGATGAATTGTAAAGTCAATAACGAATAGGTTGTCTCCAAGTGATCATTACAAGAGCCCACTGGAAAATTGAACAAAAGTATTTAGGGTACTGAAAACATATGCGAAGCAGCATTGTAGTAGGCAATCAGATTAAAGATAATTTTCCACTACAGCTGAATAGTATTTTCGTCTTAACTTCGAGTACACATTTGAAACGCAAACATGTGGGTACTGTCAGGCAGCAAGTATTGCTTTGCAATTTGCCACATAGAATATAATTCTAGATATTTCTTACTATTGTCTTAAAATTTGGACTGTTACTGTAACTCCCAACACGGCTGTTCCAATTTCTCAAGTAGTCTACTACAGTAGTCTACTGATGAGTCAATTTACTAGTGCCTGGGTGAATTAATTCTAACAAAGAATGTGAAAAATAGCCTTGATCCTTATACAACATGGCGTCATGACCCCTAAACAAAATGGGGTCATGACCACCAGGGTTAGGCTCCCCCTCCCCGTGTCTCCTTTCTCTCCTTCCCCCTCTTACCAACTGGCTTTGCTCTGATGCATTGGTGGGGTGGAGGGGTGACCTTAAGGGAAATATAACAGGTGCATGCAGGGGCGCAAAATGATCCAGCATCCTGCTGAAAGTTTTATTGGTCCCTGATGTGCAGGAACTGATCTGGAGGCTGCAGGCCGTGGCAGATTTGGCAGCCCTGCTCAAGGGTATGTTATTGGCATTAGAGGCCCAATAAAGAGGTTCTCGGGAGCTCACTGTTTACTTCTCTCATGCAGGAGGTCAGTATAGCCCCTGCTGGGCCAGTCGGATGTGCTAGGGTTGTGACCTCCTCAACAGTCATGTCGGTCGCTCCGCCTCCCATTTCAGTTGTTCTGGCTGAGGCTGGCAAGGCAACTGATGTCTGCTTTAAGGACGCTTATACATGTGTCTCCAGTCCACTCGGGTTGTATTTTCCAGCTGATGTAAAAGGACAAATCTGTGGTGGGGAGTAAGTCAAAATGTTGTCTTGCTGCCAAGTAATAGGGAGGTTCAAGCAAGGTCTAGTAAGAAAGATGAGGCTAATAAGGAGGATATTGAAAAAAATGTATTCCCCTGGACAATTAGCTTCAGGCTTTTTCTAATCTAGTCCGCGGATCACAGCAACTTCAGCAGCCAACGCATGGATGTATAAAAAAACTTTATTGATCGCTAGTAGCAAACATCAGGCAACCACTCTGACGCGTTTCGTCCAGGGTATGGACTTTTTCAACTCTTTGAAAAAGTCCATACCCTGGACGAAACGCGTCAGAGTGGTTGCCTGATGTTTGCTACTAGCGATCAATAAAGTTTTTTTATACATCCATGCGTTGGCTGCTGAAGTTGCTGTGATCCGCAGACCACCTTACCTTTTTCCTGTGACGTCATTTCCGGAGGAGCACGCTGACGCCAGCCACACCAGAGGAGTAAGCCGCCGGAGGATTCCCTGTATCAACAGGGACGGCTTTTCGTGAGTACCGATGGGCTCTTCACCTCCACGCGATATTCCAGGGAGATAGGTGAGGCGGTTGGTGCCGGGTGGTGATTTACTTAGGGGCGCCCCCTCGGGAGGTGTCCCTCTGTACCTCTATCCGGCTTACCATTGCCCAACTCCCTGACGCTAATACCGGAGGCTTGAATGTTTCATTACTTATATGCTGGTGTCTCTCTTCAATCAAGTTGCCTAAGTGTGTAAACTACCTGTTTGTAGCCTCGGTACCTTGGGTTTTTCCCGTTTTTCTTTTTCTAATCTAGCTTGTTTGATTAGCAAACAATCTCCCTACCTCTGCTCATCCCTGTTAAAATTCAAGGACATGATATATGATTTGCTCATAAAAATTATAACGGAATAGCTTGGTGGCTCTATGATGAGCAGTTTTGCAAAAAATGGTGGTTCATAAGCAGTTGTCTTAGGATACTAAGGATTTGGATTTATGGATCGAGCTGATAACAATGCAGAAGCCGGACCCCTTTTACGGGACGGCCAGCAGCAATGCATCCACCGTACTGTCGGCCAATAGTAAAGAGTCAATGCTGGGTCTTTAACTAAGGCAAATTCAGGATTAGTGGGTGCTGGTAACAGAATGAGTGCTCATCTTGTGGTTGTGTCCACTACACTGCCAAGTACTTTGGCCAAAGGCAGGCAGGGTGGGGGCAGACCGTTGCAGCATTCTATGAAAGGCAGTAACACCAGTGATCTGGCTCCCAATGTGGATCAAGACAGTCAAATTTGCCCTTTGGAGTTTTGAGACCTTGCAGTGGTCCAGTGATGGATCTTGTTCGGGCTTCTGTGGCACCTGGTACACGAGAAGCTTACAGTATCTGGCTACCTGGAGGGACATGGTGGGGATATTTGGCAAGGCCATATCAAAGCTTCAATATCAACAAGTTTTAACAATTATGCCTTTGGAGTTTGGGTTTAGATATCACCTAGTTTAGTACCCACAACGTTTGCATAGGTGCGGTGACAAAGGCAGCTCGTCGAGTACAGTTGTAGATGTTATCCACTGAATCAGCAGATCGGACCATTTCTGTAGCTGTTTGCATTTTTCATTAGTGTAGGTAGTTATGCTTTTAATTATTTTTGCTCCCTGATATATTTTAAACTCTGCTGCCCTGGACAGGTGGATAATCAGTGATTCGTTTGTTCACTTTTTGGAAAAACGTGCTGCTGTTTATCCATATGGGAAGAATTTAGGTTTAGGAAGGGACCACGCCAAAGATTTTTGGTGGGGCAGGAGAGGTTTAAGGGGGACCAGTTGTTACTGGAAATATAAGTTCTTGCCAGGTTTTGTTACTTCCCATGAGGGGCAATAACAGGGTTACTGTTAAATTGCTATACTAAATCTATACGATTAAGAGGGGTGTAGAACAAATACAGGTTGATTTGTCTTCCTGATTTTGACTTGGTTAATGGTGAGTTGTTTTGGACGGACGGGGTACATCTTTCCAACATCTGCCATGATTTATTTAATATTACAATTCAGGATGGGTCTGGAGTAGAACTTCATGGGTCTGGTGGTCTGGGGCTAATTTAATGGTCATTAAATGGTCCTGATAATGGTTGCCGTTGGGCAGTAAGTGCGGGTTAACTTTGCCAGATGGCGCTATGTACTATGATAAAGCCTGGTGATGGCTTTTATTGGTGAGTTCAGAGTTGTCCAGGATTCAAAGGGAGCCTAATAATCCGGATTACCCCCCAAAAATGAAAGGGACAAATATAGTGTACTACTGTCGTACAGTTATGATAGAATTGAAGTCTTGGCTCTTACAGAATGCCTACTTACAGTGTAATGATAACAAACAAAATCATTTACAGCTCAAAAAGACAGCTGATTGTTTAAAAGCAAAAGCTTGTTCAAGAATATATGATAATAAGTAGATGGCATAGTATCAGCAGCGTTCAAGTGCAGGCATTGTATGATGTTATGCAGAATAATTGAACAACCGATGCTTTGTTGAGAGGATTGTGGACCTTGATGGGGAAAAGAAGAGCTTGCACGCTTTGTGTCAACTGCTGGCAGGAATAACCAAGATAGAGGAAAAATACTAATAATGAATTACCTCTGTGGTCCTGCTCGATATCACAGTGTGTTCCCGTCTCGTTGTGGCCCCGACGCGACGCACTATGTGCTTGACATCCCACAGTGTCTTCCAGAGCTGAATATAGCTGAATTTGCAAATCTTTGATCTTGCACTGTTGCTGCGGGTCCGTCCAATCAGAGGAGAAAGCCAAGAACACTGTATAGGATTGACGGACAACACGAGCGAGCCAAAGCACTCACAGCTCACCGGGTTTGAACAAAATAAAAAAAGTTTATTAAACTACATATTAAAAAACATACTGGGGACAAAACAAAAAATGTTCTCCTCCCACGCGTTTCACGCTGTCATAGCGCTTTCTGAAGGAGTACTCAGCGTGAAATGTGTGTTAGGAGAACCCTTTTTGTTTTGTCCCCAGTATGTTTTTTTAATATATAGTATAATAAACTTTTTTTATTTTGTTCAAACCCGGTGACTTGTAAGTGCTTTGGCTTGCTCGTGTTGTCCGCCAATCCTCTACAGCAGGCCTGCCTGGCCTCCCTGTGCAGCCCGCGATGACTCCGGCCGGGCGCCAGTTAATTAAATAAAGAAATAATAAAAAAAAACGTTAAAAAAAATGGCGCCGATTCCCCGCGGTCCCGGCGCGCATGCGCCGGGCTTGCTTCCCCCCCCTGCTCCTTCCCCCCCCCCCCCCACTTGCAACGTGGGACAGAGGGGGAAGTAACAGCCAGAACCTCTGCGGCCGCTCTCCCCCCGCTCCCAACGTGGGACAGAGGGGGAAGTAACAGCCAGCTCCTCCTGCGGGCCCGCCCCCTCCCCCCCCTGCTCCCAACGTGGGACAGAGGGGGAAGTAACAGCCAGCTCCTCCTGCAGGCCCGCCCCCTCCCCCCCCTGCTCCCAACGTGGGACGGAGGGGGAAGTAACATCCAGCTCCTCCTGCGGCCTGCTTCCCACCGCTTCCCTCCGCGGCCAGCTTCCCGTGTCCCCCTGAGCTCACCTCCTGTGCCCTCCCCCCATGAGCTCACCTTCCGTGCCCCCCCACCCCCAGAGCCCGCACCCCCAAGCCCACATCCCGTCCCGGGCAGCTGCCGCAAGGATATCGGGGGCACGAGGGGAAAGCGTCTGGAGGCAAGCTGCACCCACCCGGTCAAGGTAAGTCACTGTCACCCACCCAGTCACTGTCACCAACTCACTGTCAAGCACCCAGTCATTGTCATCCACCCAGTCACTGTCACCCAGGCCCTGTCACCCAGTCACTGTCACCCAGTCACTGTCACCCAGTCACTCAGTCACTGTCACCCAGTCACTGTCACCCTGTCACCCAGTCACTGTCACCCAGTCACCCAGTCACCCAGTCACTGTCACCCAGTCACTGTCACCCAGTCACCAAGTCACTGTCACCCAGTCACTATCACCCAGTCACCCAGTCACTGTCACCCAGTCACTGTCACCCTGTTACCCAGTCACTGTCACCCAGTCACTGTTACCCAGTCACCCAGTCACTGTCACCCAGTCACCCAGTCATGATCACCCAGTCACTGTCACCCAGTCACCCAGTCACTGTCGCCCAGTCACTGTCACCCAGTCACGCAGTCACTGTCACCCTGTCACAGTCACCCAGTCACTGTCACCCAGTCACTCAGTCACTGTCACCCAGTCACTGTCACCCTGTCACCCAGTCACTGTCACCCAGTCACCCAGTCACTGTCACCCAGTCACTGTCACCCAGTCACCCAGTCACTGTCACCCAGTCACCCAGTCACTGTCACCCAGTCACTGTCACCCTGTCACCCAGTCACTGTCACCCAGTCACTGTCACCCAGTCACTGTTACCCAGTCACCCAGTCACCCAGTCATGATCACCCAGTCACTGTCACCCAGTCACGCAGTCACTGTCACCCAGTCACCCAGTCTTGGTCACCCAGTCACTGTCACCCAGTCACTGTCACCCAGTCACCAAGTCACTGTCACCCAGTCACTATCACCCAGTCACCCAGTCACTGTCACCCAGTCACTGTCACCCTGTTACCCAGTCACTGTCACCCAGTCACTGTTACCCAGTCACCCAGTCACTGTCACCCAGTCACCCAGTCATGATCACCCAGTCACTGTCACCCAGTCACCCAGTCACTGTCGCCCAGTCACTGTCACCCAGTCACGCAGTCACTGTCACCCTGTCACAGTCACCCAGTCACTGTCACCCAGTCACTCAGTCACTGTCACCCAGTCACTGTCACCCTGTCACCCAGTCACTGTCACCCAGTCACCCAGTCACCCAGTCACTGTCACCCAGTCACTGTCACCCAGTCACCCAGTCACTGTCACCCAGTCACTATCACCCAGTCACCCAGTCACTGTCACCCAGTCACTGTCACCCTGTCACCCAGTCACTGTCACCCAGTCACTGTCACCCAGTCACTGTTACCCAGTCACCCAGTCACCCAGTCATGATCACCCAGTCACTGTCACCCAGTCACGCAGTCACTGTCACCCAGTCACCCAGTCTTGGTCACCCAGTCACTGTCACCCAGTCACCCACCCACCCACCCACTCACTGTCACCCACTCACTGTCAAGCACCCAGTCATTGTCATCCACCCAGTCACTGTCACCCAGTCACTGTCACCCAGTCACTGTCACCCAGTCACCCAGTCACCCCGTCACTGTCACACAGTCACTGTCACCCTGTCACCCAGTCACTGTCACCCAGTCACCCAGTCACCCAGTCACTGTCACCCAGTCACTGTCACCCAGTCACCCAGTCACTGTCACCCAGTCACTATCACCCAGTCACCCAGTCACTTTCACCCAGTCACTGTCACCCTGTCACCCAGTCACTGTCACCCAGTCACTGTTACCCAGTCACCCAGTCACCCAGTCACTGTCACCCAGTCACTGTCACCCAGTCATGATCACCCAGTCACTGTCACCCAGTCACCCAGTCACTGTCACCCAGTCACCCAGTCTTGGTCACACAGTCACTGTCACACAGTCACCCAGTCACTGTCACCCAGTCACCCAATCACACTGTCACCCAGTCACTGTCACCCAGTCACCCAGTCACTGTCACCCAGTCACTGTCACCAAGTCACTGTCACCCAGTCACTGTCACCCAGTCACCCAGTCACCGTCACCCAGTCACCATCACCCAGTCACTCAGTTACTGTCACCCTGTCACTCAGTCACTGTCACCCAGTCACTCAGTCATCGTCACTGTCACCCAGTCACTGTCACCCAGTCACCCAGTCACTGTCTCCCACCCACCCACCGCCATTCACCCACCCACCGCCATTCACCAACCCACCGCCATTCACCCACCCACCGCCATTCACCCAACTGTCATCCACCCACCCAGTCACTGTCATTCACCCACCCACCCACCCACTCACTCACCCACCCAGGCAGGCAGTCACATGTCTTTTGTTGAAATATAAAAAATAAACAGGTTGCATTGTAATGTTTTTTTCTGTATCACAATAAGAAAACAGTTAAGTAAAAGTTGCGCGCTAAAAGATATTTTTTAATGGTAGGTGCACTATGGGTTTGGGGGGGGGGGGCTGCTCCTTTCATTTGTCCTGGGCCCCATGATTTCTGTTGGCAACCTTGTGGGTGATGTGAGGTGTAGGGGGGAGAGGGTGATGGGTGATGTGAGGTGCAGGGGGGGAAGGTGATGGGTGATGGGAAGTGCAGGGAGTGATTGGAGGTGCAGGGGGGTGATTGAAGGTGCAAGGGGGTGTGATTTGAGGTGCATGGGGAGTGATTTGAGGTGCATGGGGGTGATTTGAGGTGCATGGGGGTGATTTGAGGTACAAGGGGGGTGATTTGAGGTACAAGGGGGGTGATTTGAGGTACAAGGGGGGTGATTAGAGGTGCAAGGGGGGGATTTGAGGTGCAAGGGGGGGGGGGATTTGAGGTGCATGGGGGGTGATTTGAGGTGCAAGGGGGGTAATTTGAGGTGCAGGGGGTCATTGGAGGTGCAATGGGGGTGATTGGAGGTGCATGGGGGGTGATTTGAGGTGCATGGGGGTTGATTTGAGGTGCATGGGGTGATTTGAGGTGCATGGGGGGTGATTTGAGGTGCAAGGGGGGAGAGTGATGTGAGGTGCAAGGGGGAGAGTGATATGAGGTGCAGGGGGGAGAGCGATGTGAGGTGCAAGGGGGGAGAGCGATGTGAGGTGCAAGGGGGGAGAGCGATGTGAGGTGCAAGGGGGGAGAGTGATGTGAGGTGCAAGCAGGGAGAGCGATGTGAGGTGCAAGGGGGAGAGGGATGTGAGGTGCAGGGTGTGTGTGATGTGTGTGCTGTGCAGGGGGGTATTGTGTGTTTTATGTGGAGGGGGAGTATTATGTGTGTGGGTGAGGGGGAGAGATGGGGGTATGAGAGATAGATGGGGAGTATTGCAAAGGTTGACAGTGAGGGGTTCTGGGGGAGATATGAGGATGATGATGATGAAGGGTGCTGGGGGAGATATGAGGATGATGGTGAGGGATGCTGGAGGAGATATGAGGATGATGATGAGGTGCTGGAGGAGAGATGATGATGATGATGGTGATGATGATGATGTTGATGATTTTACCCGTGCTGCCCAATTTTTTTTCCTTGGAGCAGTTCGGCCCTTCTCACTTTACGAGTTGTGCAGGCCTGGTCTACAGTGTTCTCTACTTAGTGTAGTCAGATAATATGTGCGGTGAGAAATAATCTCTGGATAGCTGAATCGGGATGTAGTGTAGATGACAGGTCTCAGGGAAACAGAAAAAGGAAAAGACCAATTGTGCAGACCAATAAAAATATTTATCTTAAAATAAGCAGAACAATACATGTACTCACATTGTTCACATAAATGGTGTTGGGCACCCGAGGACGTCTTGCGCCGTGGAGGTGAAGGAACACACCACTTCCCGGTCTCTTGGAATCTCTCCCCATGTTGGTTTGTGGTTCTCCACTTCCGCGTCTCGCGTCACTTCCGGTTGGACCTACGTCACATCCGGGCTCGCGGATCAGAGAGAGGGAGACAATCTTGGATCGGCGTGTCCTCCTGCACAGCCTCTCAGGGTCTCAGCTCCAGTGGCTCTACGCATTTCGCTGAGCTTGTCAGCTTCTTCAGGAATAGTATAATTTTATTGGTGAGTGGGCAGGGCTCATTGTGCTTTGGGTTCCGAGGTCCCTTTCTCGCAATGGAGGATGACTCATTTAAGTGGTCAAGCCTCTGCTGTGCCTGGTGACAAAGTTGAGAAAAAAGTACATTAAGGGGGGGTTTGACGTAAACAGCACTAGGATCTAAGCAGCCATTTTTAGTCAGCATCCATCTTAGCTGCCTGATATTGTCATCCATTTTGTCTATTGTCTGTATGAATGTTGTAGAGGTTTGAAAGACACGTTTATTTTCTTTTTCTTTGCTCCTAGAAGATAAGCTTTCAACTAACCACAAAACATTGAGAGATTGGAGAAATGATGCCACTGTTATGAAAATAAAACAGAGATAACAGCCACTTCTCACATTCAGGGGGAGGGTCTCATGGTCAAATGCATCCTTTCCCAGAAATCACCTATATAGAGAAAGGTCATTGCTTGCATAATAACGGTTAACTGATTCAATATTTTTTTAGTATGAATCTTACAGTTATGTTATTAACTCAATGTTCTCATATTCATATTTGTTTATCTTATACGCTTATGTGATGACGCACACGCCACCTCATACAGGGGGCATGGGCTTAGTATTTTGGTATAAATATGTCTTGTAGGCTATATTTCGATGGGGAAGCTTTTATTTTGAAACTTCCTTCTATGTGTGCACCTGTACGCAAAATAAACTTATTTGTTATTCTGTGATAATCCTCAGACTTGTTTTATTTATTCACGCTTTTCATACTGGCTTGGTGGGTTTTGTGGACCATGGTTGAGTATCACTGGTCTTACCTGTGGGTGGAGCACTCTGGCAGGGTTGGCACTTAGCATATGCTGTTGTCATATTCAATAAAAGCTGTGCCCTTGGAACCGACCAGACCGTTTGTGTGTGTTTTTGTATTATGGGTATTTGCATGAGTCGGGCGCATTATCGTAGGCTCTAAGATCAGACTTTGTTGGAATATCCATTGGCACAAATCAGGTAAAATTGTCCAATTTGTGCACAGAGTTCTGAAAAGCACCACAGTTAACTTGGACACCCTTGCGTGTGGGGTGCCATTATCAGTGGCCCTATTTGAGGTTTTGAAGTGTAGTGAAAGGAATGGAAATGTTGGTATTGAGGGGTTTTGGTTGCATATGCTTTGATGTTAAATATGTAAACCATATTGTTACTTATAAAATAAGCTGGGTTGGCCCGGAGGGTTGCCTCCTAAAAGTTTTCCTGGTTGTAGACCAGACAGTGCTTACTTGGTCCGAAGTGTCATTGGGTATTAATGGGCTGCTAATGTTTATGGGGCTGTGTTTGGACCAGGTACAGGGAATATTATGTTGAGGATATAGATATGCAAACTACCATGTTTTGCTGAAGATTCATTTCTTATTAGCTTTGCTATACCATATAGCACATAACTTTGGCTGACCGCGCACTAGAAAGCAATTGAAATAAAAACAATGGGTGTCTATTACAAGCAAAATAGAGACAGAGAGTAAAATAAAGGGGAAAAGAAAGTGAGACAGTGAAAGGGTAAGTGTGAGGATGTAAAAAAGGAGAGAATATTAAGACGAGAGTACAAAATGGTGTGCTGGTGGAATTTAACTATCTATCTATGTACATATCTGTGTGCTAACTTATTATCTTAACCCTGCAGTTAACATATATCAATATATAAAAGCAGAATCCTTGTGATTTTACAATACACAAGTTTGATGGAATTCCAGGTTAAGGTTGTCAATTTTGATAACATAAAAATTGAATGGATTTGGACGACCTGCAGAAATCTCAGGAAATTGTTGAAAATTATTTTGCTGGCTGTATATCAGGCTTACAGTAAAAAAAAAGGAAAGAAAAGCATAAAAAGAAGGGCAAAAGGCGAAATGGTTTGTGTCCATTTAAGAAAAAATCAATAATAGCATAAAATTGATTTACTGCTTGTCATAAAACATAAGTAAGTGCTGGAAAATAGAGAAAATTGAGTCTCAATTTAATCTGCTCAAAAGCCACACTGTACTGATGAAGTGATCTGAGGAGAATAGCTACATAAAACGTAAAGACAGATACTTAATTGTCATATTAAAGACTCTCTCTTCTGCCTGCAAGAGTCGAGGGGCAAGATCTATTAATCATGTGGATAAGGGGCATTGAAATCAAATCTCAATTAAAATCTGTTCAATAATGTCTCTAATATGTTTTTGAAGCATTAATTTTTTTCCATCGATTCTACACCTCATAAATCAGATATGTTGCAGTGCATGTAATAGTTTATGGAGGAGAGGATTATGGTTTTATGAAGTTAATGCAGCAGAACCATTTAATTTACACTGGCTAAAGTTTTATGGTGGCTTCTCATTTCTATTATTTTACTAGGACAAAAATGAAGTGAGCTACAAGAAATAGGAACCAATATACCGTACTAAAATAAAAATACATAGTGTTTGTTTTCTGAAAGGGATGATGATTGCTGTCAAATATAAAGCAAAATGTTCTATTAAATCATGAGACCTATTATTTTTATATATATACTGCATATTGTATTTATTTAAAAAAAATCATACTATATTTTATAGTATTTTTCTAATAAATTGAGCAAAATGGGAGCATTCTGTTTCTTGTTCCTAAATTTCTTCTATCCAACCTATCTCCTCTCGCACACATATTGACACTAAATAAATCTGATGTTAAATAAAGACTGAAATGGTCACTCAGTTACAGATATAGTAAAACTCTATTTGTTCACAGCTACTATATGAAAGAAAAAGCCTCAGAACAGAAATCTTCCCTTTTTTTATCGCAATCACATGACCGCTTCTCAAAGCGGTCACGTGGTCATGGTATCCCTTAACCTTGAGAGGATAGAGGAGGAGTCCTCCTCTTCCATTTCCCTGATGACGCTAATTACTGATGACGCTAAATTGTGTATGGTAGTAGAATAGGAGCAGGATGTAATTTCTCTCCAGAAGGACTTGGATAGACTTGAAACTTGGGCAGGTAAATGGCAGATGAGGTTTAATACAGATATTTTCAATTCAGCTGCAAAATATTTTTACAGGGTCCAATTTCCTTTATTTTGTACCCCCTCTTGTGTGGAATCATATCAAAAGCCTTTGCAAAGGGATGTAATGGGATTAAAGGGATTTAATGCCTCCTGTACACTATACATAAAAGAGGTTACACACATCTGATCTAATAAGATGAAAATGTATAACATCCAGATAGCATCTAGAATATTCATATACAAATAATAATAGTGCTTGCTTGTCAAACTGCAGTTATAATACCTAGAGCAGCAGAGGTGGCACCAATTTTCTTATGACCCAGTAGAGTGAGGTTGCCCATGTTCTGTTCAAATTGTATTTAATGTCACCTGGCCTCAGTAACTCATATCCCACAGTACATATTATTACATTGTGCTTGAAATGCTTTCAAAGTTACAAATACAATCAACAAAATAGATATGCCTTGGAGGTATGCTGTTAGCAGACAGTGGGCACTGCAACCCATCAGCTGTATTTTTTCACACTCTTAGAGCTGTTCTTCTGAATAGCAAGATTGTGTGGGTTCAACTTCTTATCCTGTTTGGTCTGACACCATACCCCATTCCTAAGGTGCCTTAGACTTGCCAACCCAATAACACTTTGTGTGTCCTCTGAGAAGAAAGTGGAATAATTTCCTGCAGTTTGGAAATACTTTATTTTACAAACTCTACAATCAGTATGTGCTACAATCTGGCAGATGGAACAGGGAATATTTTTTTCCCTGTTCTGTTATACCATAGCCATTTTTGTGCATATCCATCATGTAGCACCAAAATGAGTGCATATACCTGTAGTCACTTCCTCCCTCTGGCTTTCTTTAAAAGCAGACCACTTCCACTTCCTTGTTGACAGTTTAATATTCCTTGTTGAGCACACCAGACATACCTGTGAGATACACAAATAGCTAGATTAGCTACATGTGTGAGCAGTGAGCAGCTCAAAAGTAGGATGTGACAGAAATACTCCCTATCAGGTGGTTTAGCTCCCACAGCTAGTGCTGTGGCCAAAAAAAGCAATGGCTGTGGGGCCTAGGCCTTTTGGATATGACATGTTTCCATACATTTGATTGGTGCCTTAGGCTTATTATCAACTCTATATAGTTGGTATGGAAATCCTTTTAGGATGTGTGGGACGGGACTCATTTGTATACACTTTGCATAGCTATTAGCATATTGCTCGGGTGTACTCCTTTTTCAGCATAGGTATGTCTCCCTAATTTATCTGGAGGAACGCTTGAGGGGATATATATATACCTTGAGAAAGCGCCAGTCCCGAAGCGCGAAACATACGTTGGGTATGACGTCATCGCGTTGACGCGCGGAGGTCATGGGTGAGATCGTTCCAACTTGCTAGGGGTTGGACGTGTCGGATGGGTGGCGGGTGCTCCTAATGTTTGTAATGCTTGTAATGTTACTGATACTTACTATGATCTGACGGGCACTGGCTATGATCACATGAGACATTGCTACACATCACTCCTAGCTTTGTGTGGCGATTCATATATGTCTGCATACACTGGCAACCGCGGTAGCAGGAAGAGAACATATGTGTGCCTGGCTACTCTGTACCCTTACACTTGGGTCTGAGACATATGTAACAACTATTTAGATCCACAGTGTTACTGAGGTTGTGGGGATAAGTCTGTGCATGCGACCATATGTTTCAATATTTTGTTGCACTGCTGATGCTCTCCACACTATCATATGTATATCTGTATACTATATAGACACAATCATCCACCGCCTATATGCTAAGCAAGGTTAACCTGTACATGGTATCTTAACTATTCCCATATGAGACATACCTTATTCTTGGCACCTCAAGGGTTAACTGTACATCCTCATTAGATATTACAGATATTGAGGTAATTATATGGAACATCTCTAGTACCTATTACCAGGGATTATATATAGTTACTTGGAGATTACCCCTCTCTGCTAAAGCTACTCTATCACCCATGTTTAATTGATTTTTGTGTTTGCGTCGCTGTTTTAGGTTTAATTAATTAAAATGTCATTATTTTTGACCTATTTAGGTTTTTAGTGGTTACTGTCGTCCCACAGTGTTGGGAGCAGCTACTTTGTGTACTTATATATAGCCAATTTGACATTATGTTGGGGAGTATCTAACCCCCTGTATTCTAGCAGCTATAGAGTGCAACCAATGGGGATCTTTGGGAGACCTTTAAATCTTCTGACTTGTGTTTATGTATAACATTATCCCTGTGCACCAACTATAATTTAATTGATTATTTTTCCTATCATTCTTATTTGGTGAGCGGACAACCATAAGTTATGATATTATATATATATATATATATATATATATATATATATATATATATATATATATATATATATATATATATATATATATACTGTATATATAATATAATACTAAATTAACTCAGTATTATGGTATAGCCTATCCCATAGCCTCTTTGCATACCCAGTTAAATCAGCCCCACACTGATGAGACCCATTAAGGTCGAAACAGCTGTCTGTGGGTGGTTTTCTGGGTATGCACCTTAACCCTGGCTGTGCTCAAAGCTGTGACCATGCAGCAAGCTTAAGCCTATAGGGAACCATGTTAAAAATGTTTTTTGAGGCAAAAAGTGACACTGTGTGCTCATTTGCATGTCATTTCCCAGAATCCCTTGCTGCAGTGGAAGTGCTGTATGCTGGGTGATAATGGGGAAAGGCGGGGTTGCAGACCTGCCTAAGACATGCAAATGAGCATACAGTTGTATTTGCATATATATATATATATATATATATATATATATATATATATATATATATATATATATATATTGTGACAAACGGCTTACTCCGGGGCTCCGCCGTCTGTCCGGGACTGTTAGAACACGGTCTTTTAGGGTACATTAAATGATGAGACGTCACGTACTGTTCCTTTAAACAGGCTAGGCCTGGTTTATTTAGTCCTAAGCACTGAGACTGCCACAGTGCAAACAGAAAACAAAGCCAAACAAAAAGCTGCTCATCTGAGCGATAACTTAAACTTAGATATCCCTGACTCAGAGTTGGAAGTGGCTTGTCCACTTCCACCAACAAAATAAGTACCTTTGCAGTCTTAGACAAACTAACAGAATGATTGAACCTGTTTGGGGAAGACAAGAAAAAACACAAAAGCGCACCAAGATGAGAGATAGATATTGTATTAGCAACAAATAATAAAATTAGTAACTTACATATAAAATTTCTTTAATAATCCCAGATTCTGGTGTCTATCACAGGAGTAGGGCATCACATAGGAAGTATGAAGGGTAATCTCAGTTCTGAGAGATCAGACCCGCGCGCTGGGGCTGTCTCTGTTCACTCTCCTGTCCTCCACGTGTGGTAGCGTGGTGCAGAGTGTAGCACACATGTGCAGGAACCGGGGCCTTCAATAGGTGTCCTTAGGATGCCTGTCCGTTTTTGATAGCATAGAAACGATCGGAAATAAGCAGGAACGGTACACTTGAGTGTGTACTGGTGGTGGGTAGTAAAACCGCCAGCCACAACAGTCGCGACGCGTTTCGTTTAACAAAGTAAACTTCTTCAGGCAATATCTGGGACACCTGTTTAGGGGTCCTTTATAGGTCTAATTCTGTGCGTCATTGGTTAATACCTAATGGCTGCATGGCCAATCAGGCTCATATACTGATAGGGGCGGGCCACAATAGGAAGACCTCCCTGTTAGTGCATTTAATCCAGTAATGAATTACACTAATTGAGTACATATATAAGTGTAAATAGAAAGGTAAACAGACCTTAAAGGGGAGCCAAAATCATGTGTCCCAAATAGTCAAGTGCAATAAAATATGCATAGTAGTAGCATAAAAAACAAAGTATATGTGCATACTGGATAACAACATTAATAACAAGTTATTTATATGTCATTTAATGTTATTAATGTTGTTATCCAGTATGCACATATACTTTGTTTTTTATGCTACTACTATGCATATTTTATTGCACTTGACTATTTGGGACACATGATTTTGGCTCCCCTTTAAGGTCTGTTTACCTTTCTATTTACACTTATATATATACTCAATTAGTGTAATTCATTACTGGATTAAATGCACTAACAGGGAGGTCTTCCTATTGTGGCCCGCCCCTATCAGTATATGAGCCTGATTGGCCATGCAGCCATTAGGTATTAACCAATGACGCACAGAATTAGACCTATAAAGGACCCCTAAACAGGTGTCCCAGATATTGCCTGAAGAAGTTTACTTTGTTATACGAAACGCGTCGCGACTGTTGTGGCTGGCGGTTTTACTACCCACCACCAGTACACACTCAAGTGTACCGTTCCTGCTTATTTCCGATCGTTTCTATGCTATCAAAAACGGACAGGCATCCTAAGGACACATATTGAAGGCCCCGGTTCCTGCACATGTGTGCTACACTCTGCACCACGCTACCACACGTGGAGGACAGGAGAGTGAACAGAGACAGCCCCAGCGCGCGGGTCTGATCTCTCAGAACTGAGATTACCCTTCATACTTCCTATGTGATGCCCTACTCCTGTGATAGACACCAGAATCGGGGATTATTAAAGAAATTTTATATGTAAGTTACTAATTTTATTATTTGTTGCTAATACAATATCTATCTCTCATCTTGGTGCGCTTTTGTGTTTTTTCTTGTTTTGCTGATATTGGTATCACCATCGGGGTTCCGGTGGAGACCACATTTGGAGGTGGGGGAGACACCTCATAAACACAGAAGCAGCAAGAGAACTGAGAGGGACCAACACTCCAAGTTTAAAGAGCCAGAGCGCGGACTGAACTTTTCATTACTGTTTGGGGAAGAGGCTTCCCCCTCTGTAGTTCAGCAGCCTTCCAGCCTCCAGGCTCTTGGGGAGAGGGGGAGAGGAAACAGGAAACAGGTCTTATATACCTGTTCTCTAATCAGCATGACTGGTGACAGAAAACAGGCAGCAGACAAACTGTGGAATGGAGTGCATGTACCATGAGGCTGCCCTGTTCAGCCTAGACAGGACAGAAACTGTTCAGTATCCTGGGAGCCCTGTATATTGAATTTATTACCATCCCCTGGTTTCTGTCACATATCCTCCCCCCCAGCTCAGACCTCGATGGATGAGCGACCATGGATATTAGGGAGGGCATCCTTGACAACCCGTCGGCATTGCCATGTTTGTGCCCTGACCTGTGTTCCACAGAAAATTTAAAGGGTTGTAGGCTTAGGAACCACCTGGTCACTCTAGCATTCTTCTCCCTGTTTTGACACATCCAGGTAAGGGGTGCATGATCTGTGACCAACCGGAATTTTCTCCCCAACAGATAATATTTGAGTGTCTCTACAGCCCACTTTATTGCGAGACACTCTTTCTCGACTATGGAGTAATTTTTCTCCTGGGGATTTAGTTTCCTACTTAAATAAAGGATGGGGTGCTCCTCCCCTTGAGACTCCTGGGAGAGTACCGCCCCCAGCCCTACCTGAGATGCGTCGGTTTGGACTACGAACTCTTTGGAGAAGTCAGGTGTGACCAACACTGGATGGGCACAGAAAGCTTCTTTCAGGCTTCTAAAGGCCTGTTCGGTTTCGGGGGACCACTTTACCATTAGCGGTCCTCTTGCTTTTGTGAGGTCGGTTAGTGGGGTTGCCTTAGTTGCAAAATTGGGAATAAACCTTCTATAGTAGCCAATTAACCCCAAAAAAGGTCCTTAATTGTTTTTTTGTAACTGGCCTTGGCCAATTTTGTATCGCCTCTACTTTGAGTGTTTGTGGTTTGAGTAACCCTCTACCAATAGAATACCCCAGATACTTGGTCTCCTCCAGACCAATAGTGCATTTAGCGGGGTTAGCAGTTAGTCCGGCAGACCGAACTGCGTCGAGCACAGCTTGGACCTTTGGAAGGTGGGACTGCCAATCTTCACTATGGATTACCACATCATCTAGGTAGGCGGCAGCGTACCGAGCATGTGGTTTTAAAATTTTATCCATCATTCTTTGGAATGTGGCGGGAGCTCCATGTAAGCCAAAAGGCAGCACCTTATACTGAAAGAGGCCGTCTGGGGTTGAGAAGGCTGTTTTTTCTTTTGCCCTTTCTGTGAGGGGAACCTGCCAGTACCCTTTTGTTAGGTCAATGGTTGTGAGATATCGGGCTTTGCCCAGTCTCTCTACCAGTTCATCAACCCTGGGCATAGGATATGTATCAAATTTTGACACCGCGTTTAGTTTCCGGTAGTCATTACAAAACCTTGTTGTACCGTTTGGCTTTGGTATTAAAACTATAGGGCTGCTCCACCCACTTTCGGATTCCTCAATTACACCTAGTTTTAGCATTTTTTAAACCTCTAAACGTATAGCCTCTCTCTTGGCCTCTGGGATTCGGTACGGTTTAAGGTTAACTCGGACCCCCGGTTCAGAGACTAGGTCATGTTCAATTACGCTAGTTCTACCTGGCTGTGTAGAGAAGACTTCTTTGTTTCTTCTCACTAAATTCTGGACCTCTCGTTTCTGATGCACGGACAGGGTTTCGGCTATGCTAACATCTGGGTCAGTTTCTTGATTCTCTGACGGACCTGGGGGTACTAGGGTTAACAAGACCTCTCTATCTTTCCAGGGCTTGAGTAGGTTTATATGGTAAATTTGCTCAGGTTTCCTCCTACCTGGCTGTCTTACCTTATAATTTACTTCTCCCACTCTTTCCAAGACCTCATATGGCCCATGCCATTTAGCAAGGAATTTACTCTCCACGGTGGGAACCAGAACTAGTACCCTATCACCTGGAAAAAAAATTCTGACCCTAGCACCCTTATTATACGTATTCCTCTGTGCTTCTTGAGCTTTCTCCATGTGTTCCCTCACTATGGGTAGGACTGCAGCAATTCGGTCCTGCATCTGGGCAACATGCTCTATTACACTTCTGTAAGGGGTAACCTCGTGTTCCCAAGTCTCTTTGGCTATATCCAGTAAGCCCCTTGGGTGTCGGCCATACAATAGTTCAAACGGGGAGAAACCTGTGAATGATTGGGGAACTTCCCTAATGGCAAATAACAGGTATGGTAACAAACAATCCCAGTTTTTCCCATCCTTATCGACTGCCCGGCGTAACATGCTCTTTAAGGTTTTATTGAACCTTTCCACTAAACCATCTGTTTGTGGATGATAGACTGAGGTTCTGAGATGCTTGATTTTTAGGAGTTTACATAGCTCTTTTGTTACTTGGGACATAAATGGTGTTCCCTGGTCAGATAAAATCTCTTTAGGAATTCCGACCCGGGAAAACAGAACTACTAACTCTTTTGCTACAGTATGTTTTTAGCAGAGGTGCTACGTAGGGGAACTGCCTCCGGATATCGGGTGGCATAATCTAATATTACCAATATATGCTGATGTCCCCTAGCAGACTTTATTAGGGGTTCTACTAGATCCATAGCAATCCGGTCAAATGGTACCTCTATTATGGGAAGGGGTACCAATGGGCTGCGGTACACTTTGAACGGGGTGGTGATCTGACATTCTGGGCATGAGGAGCAATAGTTTGTAATTTCTGCCAGAACTCCAGGCCAATAGAAGCTTCGGAGAACCTTTTCTTATGTCTTTTCCACACCTAGGTGTCCCCCCAATGGATGACTATGTGCGAGGTGTAATACTACGTTACGGAATGTCCGTGGTACCAACAATTGTTTAGTTGTAACTGATTTCCTTTTATCAACCCGATATACTAGGTCGTTCTCTACCTCGAAGTAGGGGTAAGCAAGTGACCTCTCTGGTTGGCCAAGAGTACTATTCTGGTCCCGTATATTTCCCCTTGCTACCGCTAATGTGGGGTCCTCCCACTGGGCCTTCTTAAAACTCCCAGGACTGACCTCTAGGTCAGCGAGGGTCTTATCCGGTTCTGGGGTGGTAAGTGCCTGATCAACATCTTGATTTGGGGTATTCCCTACCAAAGTAGTGATGGGGAAGGGAATTTTACAGCACTCCTCCTTTTCCCCCTTCTTATTTGGGCCCTCGTCAATATCCATTTCTGAAAAAGGGAAAGGATTTATTTCTTCTAATACTTCGTTATGGTCCGCTATTGAACTCTGGGCGCTATTCTGAGCAGGGGACCACATTTTTAGAAAATGGGGAAAGTCGGTTCCTATTAACACATCATGTGCCAGTTTGGGTACAATTCCCACCTTGAAATCTAAAGAACCAAACACTGTTTCAAAAAAAACATCAACAGTGGAATATTCATGATTATCCCCATGTATACAACAAATTGCCACTCTTTGTGAACTGTTTACCTGTTTCTTCTTAATGGGCAACAGGTATTCGGACACTAGTGTGACCATGCTCCCAGAGTCAAGAAGTGCCCGAACCCTCTTACCATTAACCTTTACAAATGCCCACCGATGGTTATTCAAGGGGTCCTCTGGGCTAGGGCCCATACATTGGGACCACAGCGAATAAGGTTCTACGCTGTTGCATTGCATGGGTTCATCATTTAGTGGGCAGCTTTTTGCTGTGTGGCCCCTCTCATAACAATTTACACATTTAAGTACATAGTCTGTGTCCCACTTAGAGCCTTTTCCCGGCTCCCCATGTTGGCTATTGCCCTTAGTGTGCGAGCCACTGTTGCTGGTGCTGCGTGAAGGTGGTCGCTGCTCTTCAGCACCCCTTAACCCCGGTACCCTTTTACCGTCTCTGGAAGAGTCCTGGAACCTCGGGTAGTGGGGTTGCTCCACGACTGTGGGTTGCGGGTGCTCTTCTGCTGCATTGTACCTTTCTACGAGGGCCATAAGCTCATCCGCATTGTGGGGGTCACTCCGACTGACCCAACGGCGTAAGGCAGAGGGAAGTTTCCTCAAGAACTGGTCCATGACCAACCGTTCCACGATGTGGCTTGCTGAGTTGATCTCGGGTTGTAGTCACTTCCGGGCGAGGTGGATGAGGTCATACATCTGGCTTCGGGTGGCTTTATCCAACGTGAAGGACCATGCGTGAAACATTTGGGCATGAACAACCGTGGTTACGCCGAGGCGGGCGAGGATCTCGAACTTCAATTTTGCATAGACGTTAGCTTCGGCTGGCTCTAGATCAAAGTAAGCCTTCTGGGGTTCTCCGCTTAGGAAGGGTGCGATTAGACCAGCCCACTCAGCTTCTGGCCATCCCTCTCTCTGTGCCGTGCGTTCAAACGTGAGAAGATAGGCTTCCACATCAACCGAGGGTCCCATCTTCTGAAGGTAGTGGCTTGCCCTGGTCATTTTTGGGACTGGGGCTGCCTCTGCCAGTGGAAGGTTACTGATAGTCCCCCTCAGGATCTCGAGTTCCTGCTGTAAGCCCTGAGCGAACCGTTGTTGCTCCTCTCTCAGCAAGCGGTTTGTCTCTTGCTGATTTGCATTCGCCTGTTGCTGGTTTGCATTAGTCACTTGCTGGTTTGCATTAGTCTCTTGTTGGGCTATTAACAGCTGTCGCTGGGTTTCATTCGCCTGTTGCAGGGCTTCATTCACGTCTTTCTGGACAGCGACATTGCGTACCAGCGCACTCACCACCTCTTCCATCTTGTTTGGAGAGAGTGAAAAAAAAACTTTTTTTTTTTTTTTCAAAGTTCTTTAACTTGCATACCTTTTAGTGTTCTGCCCGCATTCTCCACCATATGTGACAAACGGCTTACTCCGGGGCTCCACCGTCTGTCCGGGACTGTTAGAACACGGTCTTTTAGGGTACGTTAAATGATGAGACGTCACGTACTGTTCCTTTAAACAGGCTAGGCCTGGTTTATTTAGTCCCAGGCACTGAGACTGCCACAGTGCAAACAGAAAACAAAGAAAAACAAAAAGCTGCTCATCTGAGCGATAACTTAAACTTAGATATCCCTGACTCAGAGCTGGAAGTGGCTTGTCCACTTCCACCAACAAAATAAGTACTTTTGCAGTCTTAGACAAACGAACAGAATGATTGAACCTGTTTGGGGAAGAGGCTTCCCCCTCTGTAGTTCAGCAGCCTTCCAGCCTTCAGGCTCTTAGGGAGAGGGGGAGAGGAAACAGGAAACAGGTCTTATATACCTGATCTCTAATCAGCATGACAGGTGACAGAAAACAGGCAGCAGACAAACTGTGGAAGGGAGTGCATGTACCATGAGGCTGCCCTGTTCAGCCTAGACAGGACAGAAACTGTTCAGTATCCTGGGAGCCCTGTATATGGAATTTATTACCATCCCCTGGTTTCTGTCACAATATATATATATATATATATATATATATATATATATATATATATATATATATATATATATATATATACAGAATTTATACACAACTGGTGAGTACTAATAACAATAGAAATCTCTCCCTCTCTCTCCCTGCCTCGGAATGAAAGGTGAGCTCAGACAGTATAAGGTATCCAGGTCTTTGCATGAGCACTGACAGGGAGCAACTGCCTGCTATTTAAAGACACAAAGCAGCTGCTGGAATGAGAGCCAGAGAGAGGCTGACTTCCTGTCAGGAAATGAGGAGCAGGAATTGCCTGGAAGCAAGATGGCCATGGTAGCTTTAGTGAGCTTCAGTGAGGATGAGAGGCCACTCCCTGTTGGCAGCCATCTTAGGTATTCAGACAGATCCCTTATAGTATACCCCCCTTCAGGGTTGAACTCCAGGGCAGGGAGAGGTCGGGGAGTAACGGGAACTGGTTGGGCTGTAACTGGGACTGGTGTGGCTGGGGGACGTCAGAGAGGAGGGAGAGTTGGGAGAGGTGGGCAACTTGGCCTGGGATTTCTGGACTCGTTGAAGCATGGTAATGGCGGACACGATCTTAGATGGAGGAAAGATGGGAACCTTATCCATAGCGTCTATGTTGTCCATGGACAACTGACAGGTTAGGGCATCAGCCTTCACCTTCTTGGATCCTGGGTGATGGGAGACCCCATCAGGATGACTGGGTGGAAGGCATTTCCCTTCGCAGGCAGACCCCCAAGTTAGTATTTGTCCTGAGGTCCAGTCAAACCAAGGGTTATTAATGCGTAGCCAAGGAATCCCCACAATGACATTGATGGTTGGGGAATGGATAACATCCAGCTGAAGAACCTCTTGGTGCAAACAACCAACCGTGACTTTGAGCTGAGTCGTCTCTTGCAAAACGACCCCAGATCCCAATGTCTACTATCAATAGAGGAGATACCGAAGGGCATGTCCTTTCTCTGGAGAGGAATATTGTCTCTCTGAGTGAAGGCTTTATCCACGAACATACCGGTGGCTCCAGAATCTACGAAGGCCTTGGTAGTAACTAAATGGTTCTGCCAAGATAAACAGATGGGGATCATAAGGTGACTGGGAGATGGGGATATGGAGCAAATGCCCAGAGATAACTTCCCTGTTTGTTCTGGGCACTGACCATCTCCTGATTTCTTAGGACAGGCCCGTACCATATGGCCTTTCTCACCACAGTAGAGGCACAATCCCACGAAGCAACGGTGCTGCTTTTCCCATTCAGAGTGACGCATATTGCGCAACTGCATGGGCTCTGTCGATTCTTTGGAGGCATTAGGAGGACCCTCAGGAGGTGGGACCAACGGAGCAGACCGGACCCTGTGTTTTTAGCGTAGAAAAGATTGAGTCCAGTTTTTGATCAGTCTTAGCCAGGCAAGTGCTATGGTCTCCCAGGAGCTGGGCCTGACGGGTCATGGTGTTCGCTACCTCTGTAGGGTACATTACGTGGCTCGTGCAACGTGTAACGTTGCTGACTGCAACACAGGATACGGACCTGCAAGGCAGACGTAGGGAGTGATACACCGACCTTGGCCTGGGTTCAGGCCTGGGATGCTGGGGTAATCAGGTATGTTCCAGGGTCCAGGCAGGCAGCAGGTAAGGATAATCAGGTCCGGTTCCGAGGTCAAGGCAGGCAGCAGGCAAAACAAAGGCAAGGGAGAGCTCAGACAGCACAAGGTATCCAGTACTTTGCACGAGCACTGAGAAACTGCCTGCTATTTAAAGGCCACAAGCAGCTGCTGGCAATGAGTTCCAGAGAGAGAAGGAAGCAAGATTGTCACAGTAGCTTCAGTGAGTGTGAGAGATCACTTCCTGTTGGCAGCATCTTAGGTATTCGGAAAGATCCCTTATACTCTCTCTCTCTCGCTCTCACTCTCTCTATCGCTCTCTCCCTCTCTCTCTCAGCTTTATTGGCATGATGAAACAACATTTCAGTATTGCCAAAGCATGAATAACGGGGTAGCTTCTTTAAGCGCTGGATATAATTTTCTCACATATTCACATACAGTACTGTTAGTTCATTTCTCTGGTGATTGAGTTGATTTGTTTTTTCGGCAGGTGGTTGATCTGTGTGGGGTTTTGTTCTAGGAGTGAGAGGACAAGTTGTTTTATGGTGCAGGGATTAGTGAGGAGCTCCTGGCTTTTCATTGCTCTGTAGCAGTAAGACTGTGGATGTCTCTCTTTCTCCCTCACTACCTCCCATCAACATGGAACTCTACTTGCTCACATAACACCTGGCAAAAATAAAAAAATTGACAAGTCTCTGTACACAGTATCTGCAAATATCAATTAGCTGTAGTCTCCTATTACTGTTAGTGGCTTTTGCATGACACACTCGGACGAAGAAAAGACAGGACATAATGTAGTATTATTGTACAGTAATAGTACAGTATATTATAACATAATAACGTGACAATTCCACTCACATTTTATCAATGAAAAACAGCCATTTAGTGAAAGTGCACAGCAGGAATCTTAGCAAAAGATGGTAGTAGTGATACTGTTCAGGCCTCGAGGCTCCGATCATCATCCAGTTGATGTCACTTGCGGTATTTGCACTGAGCACTGCACACAGATTGCTCCGTTTCCACAAGCAAAACAACTCTCTGTAAATCAGGACTCAAAGCGTTTCACCGTTGTGGCTTCCTCGGGAGTTAATTTTGTGAGTTCATACTGTGAACCCTATATAGGAATGCCCATTGGACGAAAGGCGAAGTGATAAGGCATAATTGGGCTAATAAAAGGGCCTAGTCTAATTACAATTTACAATATCAACAATTCATAAAGACATACAATCTTAATACAAATATCTTAAAATAAATTAAATTACTTTATAATACCAATCAATTCAGAACAATACATAAAATATAAGGCATATACCTTCACTGAATCCTAATAATACCTCAAAGAGTATAAATGAAACCACCTAAAACGCAATATAAAAGACATATTATAGATGGGTAAAAAGTATTAATACAAAATAACAGAATTATTAAATAGCAAAATAACTAAATTATTAACAATAAACAAAATATTTATAAAAGTAATATAAGCATAATATATAATACAATATATTATAATATAATAATGTATGATATGAATATAAAATGATGTAAAATACTATAGGTAATAAAACATTCATACATGTAACCATATGAAAACATCAATATAAATATTAAAAATATAAAATGATTGGTACAGTAAGAGACACTATAAGGTAGGATGAGACATAAACTGAGTCACATAAAAGCACAAAGGTCAATATCAACATTGAGAACTCCTGGACTCATGTTCCTTAATTTATATATCCAAAAAGTTTCTCTTTGAATCAGTTTTTTTTATGTAGATCCCCACCTCTTCAACCTTTATCTACCCCTTCTAGTCCCATATATTTGAGTCCAGTGTGGTTAAACAAATTTCTCAAAATGCAGGTCTCCTCTAGGACAAAGGTACAAAGTAAAGTTCTACTCACAAGATCACAATGCAATCCTTCATTTATTGCGACACCCAAGAACAGAGAAGAAACAATGTTTCCAGTCCCATATGGACCTTTCATCAGGTACCTGTGAGTACCATTCTACTTTGTACCTCTGTCCTAGATAAAACCTGCATTTTGAGGAACGTATTTGTCTATGTTGTGTTGACTGCACTAGCTCGGATCTCCTAAAACCCAAATCGGAGAACTTGGTCCCTCCCGACCGCGAGTTAGTCCAATTCTCCTGGAACTCAAATCAGCATAAAATCCTAGCCACGTGCACTACGTTAATTTCTGAGAACTTGGCCTTAAAAGTCAGGACTTAGACTCTGGTGGGCAGGCTTTTCAGGCTTTAAATTGAAGTCGGTTGTTCTGCTATTCACAAAAAAGCAACTTTGAAAAACCTGCCCGGGCTCTTACTACCGGAGACTACAAATCTGATTGGCTCATCGATTCTTATAGTATTCTCAGCTTCATTCACAAAACTGAGCAGCCAATCAATGCATGGGAACTTTTCCAAGAAACAATCAGAGCCAAGCCCGCTAGAAATCCAAAATAGCCAAGAGACATGCGCAAGCCTGCCATCTCTCTCCCTGGCTATCTCAATACCACCAGCTGGGCAAGCTCACCAGCTCTGGTGGAACAAATGGCATCCCAGAAGACTCCAATTGATCTCCAGACCTGGTACTTCACCTTTCCCTGCTGACCAAATGCTATTCACACCTCTGGGCATCCTCTGGCTGCTTTGAACTCCGATGTCCTGCAGACTTACCGAAGCCTATGGGTTAGCTCGGACAGCCTGCTTGGACATTGGTTCCACATGTACAGTATAAAGCACATTACATTATATTAAATTATATTGTACTACACTTCTGAGTCTTGAGCAAAACCCTCATTTATTTTAACCCTATTTCATAGAATTGATTATAAAGAAATATAAATGTTAATGTTAAACAAAAAATGGTACCCTAATATATCCTTTAGTCAGTCACAGCCTTTCCTTTTAAAATAGTTATAAGCGTGTGACCAAAAACAACTGTAACTTTTAAAAGAATATTCTAACATTAGTAAAGACAAGAGTGATAAAGCTGATAACATTTAAAATCATTAATGTTTTAAACTGCATGATATTTTATATTGTTTAAGGTGATGCATGATATGGTTGCTAGACTTGGCATGATAGGTAACATCTTTGTATATAACTACTGTACAGTATATGTATACAATTACATACTGTAAAACAAAAAGAATGATTCCTGCTCTCCTACCAATTAGGCTAAGATAAAATAATATTCTCATGACAAAGGGTATTTTGTTAAACCCTTTGGCCAAAGCATTTGTGAGCCTGCATGCCACATCAAGTGAAAAAAGTGTAAAAGCCCTGAAGGGGTTAAATAAAGCATGAGCTTATGTGAGTAGTGCAATTAAAATCTGGCTAAAGCCACTATCATACTTACCTTTGCTATAAAGGTAAACTGGGTGCACAAATTCCCTGGTGTAAATATAATAAAACGTACATATATATATCTCTCGGTCAGCCTTACACATTCACCTACCATTCAATGAAGGGTGATGTCCAGACTGACACTGGGGTGTATTACTGTCCCGGCCAGCTTAAAACTAATGCGGCTGCCGCCGCAGTTTAAAAACAGCTGCGGGCAGCGCGCGGCTATCTTCGGCCGTTTTCGGACGGTTTTCCCGCGCCTCGGGCGCTTTCAATAGTAAGCGCCATTAGCGCTTATCTATTGAAGCGGCCGCCGCGCGGGACACTCCGGTTTAAACAGAGAGAAGCCCCGCGGTTAGCCCGCTATACACCCGGCTCGCTTTAGAATAAAGCTAGCCGTTACAGTATACCTGCACTAATTGGAAAATTAGTAGGGCTCAGTAACTGCTATGTAAAGCAGATGAGCCAATAAACCTACCCCTATGACGTTTCAGAGAAACTAAATTTAAAATGCCCTATGGGAGTATGCAGCAAGGAAAAGGATTGCCTAATATTAGTGAGAAACTGTACATAATACCGTGCTCCTCCCTATAGAAGTTTGCTTCAGGTAAAAGCAAGTAAATGCCTGTAGAGTACCAGTACCAAACAGACAGCTACCGCAACGGATGACTATCTGGCTCCACGATGCTTGAGTAAGGTTCGGTCAATCGTTGTGTCATATAGTATCATCTCTTTATAGTTAAGGGTTCTGACTGTAATGCCAGCCTTAAAACTAGACCAACATTTGCTAAAACATATGAGATAGGTAGGGTTATCAAATTAAAACTACTTAATAAATGTGCCATCATCCGATGTCTTTTTTTACACTTAGTTATAAGCGTGCAAAAATATATATTTTATTAAAAATACAGTGTTGGTACTAAGGAACACCTACATATACACGGAGGATTTTCTTAACTAAAGCTGAACACCACAGAGCCAGAGTAAGTATATTACAGCTGGTGTTCTGATAATTTAATAGACAGCATAAACTCATGACATCCTTTATCTACAATAGTATCACAGGGTCATAGGTTGTTTTGAATGGAGAAACAAAGGAATAAGACTAAAATTTAAATGTGGTTTAAAAATAAATACTTTGTAATTTGATTTCAACACTATGTCACATATAAAATATACAGTTGTAGCACATGTTCCCCCACTCTGGGAGATTATGGCTATGCACTGCTTGGTGTAGTGCTGGTTACCTGCGAGGGAACAGGAGAGATGAGTTTCCCACGATGGTGTGGGGGTACAGGGCAGGCTTTTAGGGAATCTTTTGGTTCTTTTTTCTTCTTGGTTTCAGCGCCTCCAGCAAGGCTGAAGACGGTCCCCGCTATGACAGTCCTTAATATCACTACCTCTCTCCACACAGACTGCAGCGAGGCCAGAAGTCCAAATGAGGATATTACAGCAACCACTGCTGGTGTTGTTACAGAATATGCTCAAATTGATAGGGTAGATCCCTGGCTTCTGGATGATAAAGGCCTGCGGGTAATGATGAGGCCTAGCTGGATTAGGTTATGTGTTCAGCCCATGAGGGGCTGATCACATGTCTCACTCCCGGCCGGGAGGAGACATTTACAACACATCCTACCCCATGCAGGGGCAGGCTGGAACAACCTGAAGGTCTCCCCCTAAGGGGCTGAACTTCAATCTCTAATTTAGGCACTTCCTTCCTGCAGCTCAAAGAGTGAGGGCCCAGTATCTGTACCACCATTGGCTATCACAGATCCCTGTGTCAACTCCACTTCGGTCACTCAGGAATTCAGCATGAGGAGTGGGAAAACCTGATAGGATAGCCGGTCACTGTCTAACTCTTATTAGAACTTACATGACAGGGGAAGGAAGAGCGCTAGCTGGACCAGCCACCGCTATATAGTACTTCAATATTTCTGCTTCAGCATTGAAAATTGGACCTCTTCTGCCAAAATATAAGATAAATAAACTTTTCACCTAATTAAATCTATGCCCAGGACATACTTGAAAACGAGAGGTAACTCTCAATGTATTACTTCCTGATAAAATATTTTAGAAATAAATAATTCAATGTATGACATTTTTGTGGGGAATTTTCAAAAAAGGGAAAGATGCAGAAATTTTTTACAAAGGTCATTTCTTATTCCGTATTACTACTGTTTATTTAATGCAACCATGTACAGTATTATCATAACTCTGTGCCCAGGACATGCTTGAAAAAGAGAGGTAACTCTCAATGTGTTACTTCCTCGTAAAATATTTTATAAATAAATACATAATTTCCATCCTAACAACTAAATATGTCAGGTGTATATTGAATAGCAATATAACTGGCATAATCATGGCATCTTAGTTACCACAGTGATCAATAAAAGGTGCATTAAGCCTATATATCTATATGCATATATGCCTATGTATTTTTATGAAACCTAAAAAGCTAAAGTTAGATACTGTAAGTTAGATTTGTTTTTTTTTTAGATGGAAACGTTTTGTATACATTTACAGTACTAAACATTTCAATTTTCTATTTCTGTTTGAATTATTCCCTTGAGCAGAAACAATCCTCAAATACAAAAGAGAGAAAACAACCTCAAAATAAATATACCATGCAAATCATGTTATTGAACAGCTATAGTAGCTATAAAAAATTTTTTTTAAAAAAACTTTCAAAATTGTATTTTCCGCTTTTAACTCTACCAGCAACATTTCAGTCAGCACTATACAGTCGCTGTTTTTCTGTCATCACTCATTTTCAGTGCGCATGGGGGAGCAATTGCTGGGCATCAAATCATCATCAAGTAAACCAGCCTTGACACTAGTTAAAAAGAGAGATGAATGGTCAGTTGGCTTTTACAGAAAATATTCTTCTAAGTATCAAGCCGCATTCCCTTGATACCAGACTAGTGCTGTTGTATGTGATTGGTGCAATTGTCTATATTTCTTTTTTTGTCATTGTTTCTTGGCAGGATTTTCCTGAGAAGGTTCAGAAGAGGATACATAGATAGGCTATTCATTTAGTAATTAAATCAAGCAAAATATTTTAAAACCAGTTTTAAAGAAACTCTAGAAAGAACATTTTTTCTTAGTCAAAATAAAGAAAAAAAAACTTTTCTAGTAAAATTCTATACAGTATGTCTTTAAATTTCAAGTGTACTTTATTGCATGAAAATAAAACAAATCTATATATAAAAAAATAATCAATTAGTGTCAATCAACCAACCACCGAAGGGTGTTGCAGCAAAAAATACAATTAGTGTGGACAACACATTAGAAGGGCTGATGTACTAAGCAGTGCAAATTTCACTTGTGTGCGCCTACTGTATGTAGTAAGTTCAAATGTATCAATCTGCACCAACTGAATCAAATATTATGTTTTCATTTGCTTTGCCAAACCAAAATAAACTGTGCTTGGGACACAGCTGTAATTGACATGTACTAAAAAATATATGCTCAACAATGAAATAAAAGTGCGTTAAAACTGACAGCCAAGTTCAACTTAGCGTTAACCCTATAAAGACTCTTACTCGCAATATTGCAGAATTTCGTTTATATGTACAGTATCAACCCAAAACTGTATTGACGCAACCTTGATGTTTCATTATATAGATTACCAAATAGTATTATTTACAAAGTATAGTTGTGATAAATAAGATCACACTAATTGATTATTACTCATATTAGTTATAAATAATAATGAAAAAACAAAAACTGGCAGTAATTCGGATTGAATTAAAATTCTATCAGTCAGATATTCGACATGAAGAATGCGTCAAAAATAATTTCTAACAGCAAATTATGCGTCATATGTACAATACTTCATATATATGACACACCTTTTTTTTAAAGTTTGTATTACTTTTTAAAACTGAAAATGTGAAAACAGAGACCCCAAGATGTCTCCAAAGTTTCCCTCTCTAATAAATGTTCTCCTGTGAAACAATCTATATTGCATTATTGCAGTTTGCCCACTCAATATATATTAGAAATTTGAATAGAGGAGGCTGAACAGCAGACAAGAGGAAAGATGTATTTTTTTGAAGATCCAAGTAAAAGTTAAAAAAAAGTTTGCCCTAGGATAATTTTTAACTAACGGCAGTGGCACATTTAATAGGTTAAATATAGGTGAATGAAACCGATATACTGTACGATTGTACCTTTTTTCTTTTTAACTTTTAACATATCTATAATAACCAAGTGCTTTACAATCTTTATCTAATCTCTTTCATCATAAGGCTGTTTGTAAACTGTTATATATATATAACTTTTGTTGTTTTTGTTAATTATGCTACCATAAGTATTAAAAAAAACAAAGAACAATAATTACTAGCTAAGATTAAAATTACACAGGACCTGAAGAGAATAGAAGCATATTCATTTTACACATGAAGCAACTGCATAAAATTTTTACCTGAAGGGTAATTAAATCTTTCTAAAAAGTAAATTACGAGACGCATCCAGTCTCGGATTTGGTCCCCTCTTCCCAACCCTAAATAAACACACTGACACCAGAATGTGTTAAATATAAGTTGTCATAGCATTTATTTACACAACATAACAATAATAATTTACTTTACACTTCCCCAGGAACCCCGCCGTTAGCTCTGAACACTAGAACAAAGCCCACTGGATACCTGTACCTTGAATCCCCAAAATAACCACCACTAACACAAGCTTGATTACACAGCAAATAGCCATTACTTTTTGGGAGGTCACTCCCATACCTGCCGCATTTAGCCTCATATGACACCGCCTCCCACATGACCACACCTCAAGAGCTCCACAAGCTCCACTAATAAAGCCAAACCAGATACGATACCACAACAAACCTGGTCACAATACCACCCCTGCTGCAATGCTAATGGCAATTCTGCCCATCATAATAATTCCACCAACATAAAACATACCAAAATTCCAAAGAACCCCCGTAACCTTATACACAAACCCATGGATGAAGCTTCTCCATGTGGTTCACTGAAAAGGGAATCCAGATCAAAGTAAGTGTATCAATATGTGCTGTAACCTTCCCTCCCCAGGCAAAATGTAACACCTAACATCCTACCTAACATCCAACCAGCTTATACTCCTAAAAAAAACTCTAAGAGGTGACCCCCAGCATGTAGTAATGCCGCCCCGGCCCTTAATCAGTTTTGGGCTTTCTTTAAAAGGGTATTTGAAAATAAAAAAAATTGCCCACTATGTGGAACTTACCCCTTAATGCTCTCTGCTGGTATTTTATTAAGCAGCAGCCTCTATACAAGGGGAACTCATGACAGTGACACATTTAATAAGTTACATGAATCACAGGTGAATGGCAAATTCTTTCACTAATGAGACAAGGGGATATATACTATTTTAATACTAGTATATCATATTTATGTATTATATAATCTATTCAACATAACGTGCAAAGGCAAATAAATACTTTAGAAATAAATCCTGATCTTTATCTAATCTCAAGACTGTATTTAAATTGTTAGTCCTCCTGGTTTTTGATTGGATTTTTCCTTGTAAACTAATTTTGATGACTTCAATAGTTAAACATTTAACAGTGTGGCACAATGTATCATAAGTATGAAATTCACGGGACCTGACGAACATTAAAACCCATTTAAAGTATTTTCACAGGAAACAAATACAGCTCAACCCCCTTATAATGCTATTCTTTGAGCTCAAGAATCACATCGCGATATAAGCGGATCGCGTTAGAAATAATGTACAATGTATGCATTGTACAATTAAGAATTTAAGACACAAATAATCGTGTTGTAAAGTATTCATAAATACGAAAATTGGGAGCCACGCTTGCATTGCGTTATAAGCAGATTCGCATTTTAACGGATCGTGTTATAACGGGGTTGAGCTGTATGTTGAAGTTTCACTTTAAGGGTGCTTAAATCTGTACAAGGAAACTAATTACATAAATAGCCTGTTTACAATAGAAAATAATGGGGTGAAAATTAGTGCAATTAGCGGTAGTTATAGTTAAGTGTAAAATATTTGTGATATTGTGTACGTGTATATACATTATATACAGTATATATTGTGTACATGTACAACAGTGCTAAAACAATATTGTGTTGTGATATAACAATTCCACATTAGTCCAGATGCAGCCTAAAAAGTCTGCAAACAAAAAGATAGCGCAAAAAGGAAAAACACAGTTAGTAAAAATAATTGTCTTTATACGAATTAAAATAAAACTACATATTAAGAAAGTACATAAAAAGGATTCACATGAACCCACAATTCCACAATGACAAGGCACTAATGAGGATCCCTGCAACAAAAGCCAATAGATATAGTGATGGAAAAAGACCTGGGAAATAGCTACTGTAGATGTTATTAGCTTACATGTGGTTGAAACAGGGACCAGCTTTCATGCAAAGTCAGGGGAAAACCACCACAATCGACCGAGCACCCGTCGTCACGTCTGCTCCTCGATGCGTGATGACGTCACCTCTGCGCGTTTCGCGTCATATGACGCTTCTTCAGGAGGTATGTCTTTTTTTTTGTGTGCAACGTTTGTTTATGTGCAATGTCCGATTTTGTATAAAGTGTTGGTTGTACATTAATTGGAAGGCTGTAATACACCTATACTAGCTCCCATTGGCAGTGGAATTATCCGGTTTTGCTATATACAGTAGAGGCAATGTTTATTCTAACATTTGCTGTAAACTAGCCGGGTTACATTCTGGGTATGTGCTGGGTATGTTCTGGGCTAGTTTGAGGCACGTTTAAGGCATTTCTGCATTGACTAACGACCCATAGGATTAACACAGCAGGGATCCCTGGCAGTCCAATTCAGTTTGAATGGGACTGCCAGGGACCCCCGCTGTTAATCTGATAGGCCATTAATCAATGCAGAAATGCTGGGGCTAGTTTAAGGAAAGTTTAAGGCATGTATTCAGAATGTACCTGGGTGTACCTGGGTCTTTTGGGGGAATTGCCACTGGTTTTTGTTAGAATAAGAGTTGCCTCTACTGTAAGAGCAGCTATGGGAGTGGCTAGACATACTCCTGAAGAAGCGTCATATGACGCGAAACGTGTAGAGGTGATGTCATCACGCATCGAGGAGCGGACGTGACGACGAGTGCTCGGTCGATTGCAGTGGTTTTCCCCTGACTTTACATGAAAGCTGGTCCCTGTTTCAACCACATGTAAGCTAATAACATGGAGCTATTTCCCAGGACTTTTTCCACCACTAGATCTATGGGCTTTTGTTGCACGTATCCTCATTAGTGCCTTGTCATTGTGGAATTGAGGGTTCATGTGAATCCTTTTTATGTACTTTCTTATTATGTAGTTTTATTTTAATTGGTATAAAGACAATTATTTTTACTAACTGTGTTCTTCCTTTTTGCGCTTTCTTTTTGTTTGCATGTTTCCTATCCACTCCGCTGATCACGGGAGAGTGAAAGCTGCAAAGGGAGAGCACATACTTTGAATCAAGAGGATCTATTGAGACTGCGCACATCTGCCTTGGCCTATAAAGTCTAACTTGTTTTCTCAGGAAACCAGATTGGATGAACTTGGGAACAAAAGGACTTATAAGGCACTTGTACATTTAGTATAAACTTAATGTTTGGTGTGATCAAATCCCTCCAGATGAATAGCCTTTGGAAACCGATTCTGTTGTTTAAATTAACTCTGCCATTGTAGGTTCCTCAATGCTGTACGCTGTGCTATCATGGATATTGCAGGTGGAAACAAGAAAGAGAAAAAGGGCCACAATGGTGCATTACCCTTGGATATGCTTCACTGAATGAGGATTATATCAAATGTAAATGTCCTCATAGACGACCAATAATGTAGTCGCAGGATTAATTTAATCTTAATATATAAAATCGAATGGTTAGTGAGGTTAGTGCTATCTGCGGTGAATCTGATTGGTCCGTGACTCATTGGCCAAGAGGTACGCCCCACTGTGACATCACCTCCTTCACTCTCACACACTTGCAGTCACACCACACGGCCAGAACCTCTGAGGACTCCTTGGTACACAGTCACCCCCTCACACTCACACACTCAGTGTCACACTCACACACTCAGTGTCACACTCAACACTGTACACACACTCACACTCAACTCTGTACACACACACACAGTCACCCCTGTGTACACACACATTCACAGTCACCCCTGTGAAACAACAACCTGTACACACACACACACACACACACACACACACACACACACACACACACACACACACACACACACACACACACACACTCTCAGCCCTGTGTACACACACACTGTCAGGCCTGTGTACACACACACACACTCTCACCCCTGTGTACACACACACACCCCCTCCGCTCACCTCTCCCGGCGCTCCCGCTCCCCTCATCTCCATCCCCGGCGGGGGAACAGGCAGCGGACCTCGCGGCGCCTCATCTCCATCCCCGCGCAGCGGACCCCCTTCATCCCTCGCGATGCGCCTAAGATGGCGGCGGCGCCGAGTGACAAGATGTCCCTGTGCACACGCGCGCACATTACACCCCCTCCGCTCACCTCTCCCGGCGCTCCCGCTCCCCTCATCTCCATCCCCGGCGGGGGAACAGGCAGCGGACCTCGCGGCGCCTCATCTCCATCCCCGCGCAGCGGACCCCCTTCCTCCCTCGCGATGCGCCTAAGATGGCGGCGGCGCCGAGTGAGATGTCCCTGTGCACACGCGCGCACATTACACCCCCTCCGCTCACCTCTCCCGGCGCTCCCGCTCCCCTCATCTCCATCCCCGGCGGGGGAACAGGCAGCGGACCTCGCGGCGCCTCATCTCCATCCCCGGCGGGGGAACAGGCAGCGGACCCCCTTCCTCCCTCGCGATGCGCCTAAGATGGCGGCGGCACCGACTGAGAAGATGGCGGCGGCCGGAAGTAGTTCCCTCGCGGCGCCGAGTGACAAGATGGCGGCGGCCTGAACTACAGGTAGGTGTCGCGTGTGTGTCGCTCTAGGTGACGTGTGTGTGTGTGTCTCACTGTGTGTCTGTGTGACAGTGTGTGTGTGTGACACTGTGTGTGTGTGTGACACTGTGTGTGTGTGTGTGTGACACTGTGTGTGTGTGTGTGTCACACTGTGTGTGTGTCTTGCCCCCCCTGCCTTTCATGCCCCCCCCGCCTTTCATGCCCCCCCCACCTTTCACGCCCCCCCGCCTTTCACCCCCCCCCCGCCTTTCACGCCCCCCCCCGCCTTTCACGCCCCCCCGCCTTTCACGCCCCCCCCGCCTTTCACGCCCCCCCCCCTGCCTTTCACTCCCCCCCTGCCTTTCACGCCCCACCCCTGCCTTTCACGCCCCCCCTCACGGCCTCCGGGCAACGCCGGGTATATCAGCTAGTTAAGTAATAATCCCCAAAGAACAGGGTATTACTGGCCAATAATGCCCTGGCTGGAAGAGTTGGAGGCCCGAGGCAAAGCCGAGGGACTTTAACCCAGCCAGGGCATTATTGGCCAGTAACTCTGTTCGGAGGGGATTATTACTATTATTGGCTAAATTTAGGCTTTTTTCATAAATAATAGACACTTTTGTATAGTTATATAGATTTTTTCATTAAAATAAAATGGTAAATACATTAAAGCATACATACACTGCAGTTATCTATATCCACACACTGTTGCCCCCTCTGTGTGTACACACACACACACACACACAATAGCTATAACACAAACAACAGCTACACACACACAACACAACAACTGCTGCTCCAGCTGATCGGCTCCCCCAGGTGATGTCACAGCTGGTTTGCCGGCCGTGGAGATATAGGGTTGGCTGCTCTGTTTGCTTCTCCAGTCGCATATATCAGTCAATCCTGCCGGCTGGCATCAGCAATATTAGCAATGGGGACTCCTCATAGTCTAAATATACCCCTGAGGAAGAGACATTCGTGTCTTGAAATGCATAGGTTTAACATAACAGAGCAGACTTGTGAAGTCCCCATAGCTGATATTGCTGATGCCAGCCAGCGAGATTGACTGACTCCAGATCTGGATAATACTGCATTTGCCCATTCAAAATAAAACATCATCCTGCCAGCATAAAGTAAATGCCAGGATGAAGGCCGTCCTCATCACCGTCCTCCGTGTACATGTCCTCAGTGGGCAGCAACAGTACAATAAAAATACCAACTAATGGCCACAACCCATTAATCACCATGGTAGTTAGTAACCATTATACTAATTAAGGGGTTAAACCCCCTCCCCCGCTACCTACCCAGGAGACCTAACCACCCTCCTTGGGGCAACTACCTCCACCCTATACCCATGGATAGGCACCATTGTACATCATGCCCATGATTAGCCATTATGGCAGTTAATGGACAACCTAAAAAAAAAACCACCAAAAATACACACCTAAAAAACACAACAATTAAATAAATCAAGCACCAAAACAACACAACAATTTAATACATCTAGCACCTAAACACAAAAATGTAATTATATAAAGCCCTACAAATACATAACAAGAAACAAGGAACAGAATTTGGCACGTTTGCCAGATGGAACAGTTGAATAGTTGGGTCAACGACACTGGCTCAAATTTCCTAAAAGTCTGGGCGCCGTGGCTTGCCCAAACAGATATCCCAGGGGTAGATGCCAGCGCAATTTTGCATTGATAAATATAAATACGTTCTCCTGTGACACAGCAGGACCCACGACCACATAGGTACGAGACATGTAGGACCTACCCCATGATCAGGTGACAGTTGTTCAAGGAAACAAAGGCGATCAGCCAGAACACCGAGGCAGAATAGGCAGCAAACACCCGATTCAGGGCCATCCCATCATGTCCCCGACCCCTTTTTGTGTGTTCCCAGTGTTGTATTGTCCAGGTCTTGTAGGTCATGTTTATCTCGTCACGTGAGTCAAAGTAGCTTGTAAAGTGAGGTACACATATGAATGTTACCCCATGTTATATTGGATGGTTCATATATTTGTATTTTTATTATTATTTTGGTGCCAAACACTGGTATGTGTCATATTGTACGACTTGTAAAACCAAATAAAATCAAAAGTTGTAAAAAAAAAACAACAAGAAACAAAAATACAAAACATAACAATTAATTGTAAACAAGCATTTGCCAAAAAATGCATTGGCTGTCACTGTATTTATCTGTAGCCCGAAATGCGAATAGATAAACACATTGGCAGTCAATGGGCAACCAAAAAAAAAAAAAACAGCACCAAAAACACAAAGCAATAAAAAGAACCAATCACAAAAAAAAAGAAGCAATACAAAGAACCAATAAAAAGAAATACAAAGCTATTCATAAACCACGCAGCAAAAAAAAAAACAATGAAAAAAACCAAGCAGCAAAGAAAACACAATTTAAAAAATCAAGCAGCAAAATAACACAATGAAAAAAAGCAAGAAGCAACAACAACACAATTTTAAAAGAAGGAAGCAAAGAAACAAAATGACAAAAATTAAATCAATGTTTTTCTTACTTTTGACATCTACAGTACACCCTACGATTCTGAGTTTATCAGCAACAGCAGGAACCTCTTGACATTCTACGCAATGATCCTCAATAGCCGGTAAATCCATCTTCTTCTTTATATTCTTCTTTACCTTCATCTTCATCTGTCAATTGTAATCAATAGTAATCCAAGAGTTGGATGTTGTCCCTTCGGATCCTTAAGGTCAAATGAGATGGGACAGGGCTTATATAAGGCCTGTGATGTCACATTTGAGTGTCAGATGGTACAGCTCCAATCCAATTGGATGCTGTACTATGTGACAGGGCTCTTTTTTTTAAGGATGTGACATCATCTTCAGGGGAGGCACGTCACATATTTAAAAAATGGCTGCCATCAAATGGTACTACAACCAATCGGATTGTGAGATATACCATGTGAGGCATCACATTGTACATCCCCAATAGAATTGGTTGAAGTACCATGTGACATCTTCCACTTTTTTTAAAGGTGTGAGATCATCTTTAAGTGATGATGTTACATCATTTTAAAAAAATGACTGCCATCATATGATACTGGAACAAATTGGATTGTGAGATATACCACATGGTACACATGCTGTTTTTTTAGGTTGCCCATTGACTGCCATAGTGTCTAAACATGCCCATATTATATGGGCATGGTGTACCACTTTGCCATTCAATGGATAGAGGGTGGGGATATTGGCCCTGGGGAGGGTGGTTAGGTGCCCAGTGGGTAGCGGCGGAGGGGGGTTAACCCCTTAAGTACTATAGTGGTTACTAACTGCTAAGGTGATTAAGTGGTTAGTGGCCATTAGTTTGTATTTTTATAGTACTTTTCTGCCCACGGAGGACATGGATGCGTAAGAAGGTGATGACGATGACCTTCATCCTGTCAGGGGTAAGTAGAATTTGTATTTACTTTATGCTGGCTGGAAAATGTTTTATTTTGAATGGCAAATGAGCTATTATCCAGATCACGATAATAGTAATGTTGCCCATTACTGCACTGTAATTTTGTTGTTGTTGGGAGTAAAGGGGTGCCCATTCATTCCCATTGGTGTTATCTTTGCTCCGATTGAGGGCATAGGTAATTACACTGGCAATAAATGGGTATATTGGCTAGTATTGTGTTTTAAAGTTTATTGTGGGTAGCAGGATTAAGTGACAGTGATATTTGGCCCGTGGTGGGTGTTTATGCCTACTTTAGCGGTAGTAACAGCTAAGGTAATGAAAGGGTTAACTCCTCTAACAACCCCCTCCCCCCCGCAAGGCCTAAACATCCACCATGGGCCAAATACCACCTTCACCCACCCCCGCTACCCACAATAAACTGGGCACTGATAATTAACACCCTTCATTGCCTTAGCGATTAGACGCTAATGAAGCTGCCTTTAAATCTACTTTTATTGCATTGGATTGAATCTGGGATTCTCTGGAGCTGATATTAATGTGTATCAGCTCCGGAGACTCCTGGCTTCAATCCGATGCAGTAAAAATAAAAATAAAATTTCTGTCCCACTCTCAAATCCCTTCTCGCCTCTCTTGGGGATGAGATTCTCGAGGCTACTAGAAAAATGTTATATTATCAAATTGGCGCTATTTTGCTTTTTGAAGCTCACGCTCGATGTGTTTGAATAGGAGCGAGAACTCCTGGGAAAATGAACTCCCCATACGAGTTTTGCAGATCATTGAAGCTTTCTGAATAGAATATGTGCCAAATCGTACGGGATTGTGATTATTTGTACTTTTGTTTTGATATCTATTCCTCTATAGGTTTTTTGTATTAAGACTGCATATTGAAGATTTCTTTTTGATTCTTTTAAGAAATCTGTTTGACTTAATATATTATTCCTTTATCTTAATTGGAGCTCCCCCTACTTTATTGTAGATTTAATTAAAAGGGTTGATAAGTCCAATTTACTATGTAAATTACTTTGATAGTTGTGCACCATTTTTGAGTTTATAATTAGATTGTTTATTTTGAAATAGAACAAAATAGATGACTTAAAATTAAACACCAACTTTATCACAGTGATAACAAATTGTAAAAAAAAAAAGTTGCACATTAATAGCTTTGCCATTTGCTTTATAAATTGGCTAACTTCCATCTAAACTACCTTCCACCTAAAGTTAAGATTAGTGTAATTATTGAAGCTGTATTGCTGTCTTGCAAATTGAATTTTTGGTGTCAAATTTTCCTCACTTAAATCACAAATTATATTGCACGTCTATGTTCTAACCTTTTTTCTATTGTGTAGCTTAGGCTTCAAAAATGTTTTCAGCTAGGTAAGGTATTTTTAGACAAATTGGATAAACATGATGCACAGATGTAAATTGTATTTACTAGGGGGAAAAAAGTACCTCTGCACGAAATAAAATAGTTTCACCTAAAAGTCTACTTATATTATGAACAACGTAAAGTGCCTCTAATTCTGCACTATGGGTAATGATACATTTGTGTTTGACATAGCACAGATGTTTCATTATATACATTGGCAAAATAAACAATTTTCACACTGTAGCTATTATAAAATATATTAAAGCAATATTTGATATGTATTAATAGTTGTAAAAAATACACATATTTCTGTATGCAATGGGAGGCAATGCGTCAAAAGTCATATTAGACAACACAGTGTGCGTTGAATGTATGTAGTCACATAAGGAGCAACATACATAGGATGCACATTTTATCAAGGTTTCCAGTACATTTTAGCACTACAGTTTTCACACACACAAAAATGTCAAACAGCATGTTTGTACATAGGCCCAGATGGCTTACTATTATGCTATTTACATTGCCCAACAAATTACCTATGAGCAAGTACATGAAGAGAGCAAGTTTCCTCTCAGGCGCAATAGAGAAGAAAGAATTCAGAATGTTCAGAATTCATAATACATTAATTTTGATTTAAAATGGCTTTATTATTTTAAGGTAATAGCACACAAAATAGTGCCAATAGGCACCATTTAGACCTCATCTCACTGAGTTGGCTACCATTCTGTATTTTTTGCCTTAACTTGTTCAAAATAATCCTGTTTTTTTTTTTAAAAGCCCAAAATAATTAAATAAAAATTATATTTGGATAAAATTGCAATGCACAACAAGTTGTGAAACTTTAGCCAGACGTGTTACATATCTGTCAGTTCAAGAAAGAAGAGAGACGTATGACTGTTTTTATTTTTAGCCTCCAACAATATACGCAGAGCTTAACAAAATAGACATCTTACATTTTAAGCGTTGTTTGGAGATTTACTGAGAGAGTAGGGGCGTTTACATTTATTTAATGTAACAAGTCCATATTTTTACTACATTTCAATTCTTTGGATTTCGGGCTGAGTTTTATTATTAAATACTTGTTTTTTAGAAGTGTATTTCACACGAATCTGAAAATAATGTTTTGTTATTTCATGCAGAGTACAGTATATAAAAATTAATTATGTAATGGCTGCCCAATTTGAAAGGATTACTATACTGTATATTTCCATACCTGTGTGAACTAGTGACAGTGGTTCACTTTTGTACTGCATCTTGTGAGAACTACAGTTAAATGGAATAAAGCAGAAGTGAAAGCTTAAAACTGAGAAACCAGCAATCATTCCGGAAAGAGACAGTTAGCTCTTTTGCCCCTGATATAGGGGTTAAGGTTAGGATTTTTAGGGTAAAGGGTCACATTTAAAGTTTTAAAGGTAAGGGGTTAAGTATGTTAGGGTAATGGGATATAGTTTGGGTTATTAGGTTAAGGAATTCAATTTAGGGTTTTTAGGTTAAGGGGTTAAGGTTAGTTTTTAGGGTAAGGGGTTAAGGTTAAGCATGTTATTGTTTGGTTACATTTAGGGTTTTCAGGGTAAGGGCTTGGGGTTAGATTACCTGCGACGACTAACTACCCTGTTTGCTAAATGTGCTAGCGGTGAAACGTCCGCGGCTAAATGTGCTGGCGGTGAAACGTCCGCGGCTAAATGGCTCTGGCTAATTGTCCTAGACGCCAATAATTCAGGCATATTTACATAAGCATGTACATAATATTTTTTTTCTAATTTAATGGACCTGTAGCCAAATTGATATAAATAAAAGTGCACCATGGGAGGATACAGTCTTATAGAACTAGGTTACATATTTAGGATACATTCATAAAGCAATACTAAATTATTGACAACTGGAATTATCGAGAGAACAATATTTCATGGCATAAACATTGAAATGCTCTGTTTTATTGGAAAAATGCCTGAAATTGAAAACAAAGACATGTTGAGTCTAAATGATGACAAATGGGTATCTTGCTAAAATGCTCTGAGGTACACACTAGGGATTACAGCTCTTCAGCTTGGCCTTTTCCCATTCACTTTATGGTAACCTGACAGGCCTTTCATTCACTTGTCATCTACAGATTTGTCTTGGATATTGGCGCTTCTCAAAAGTGAAGCTTTCAGAGAACTACTTAAAGCTCTTCATAAGAATCGTGACATTCGCGTTTCCTTTTTATAAATATAACATGGCAGATTTTGCAATATACAGTAATACAATATTTTAAATTATATTTTTATGGATCATCCCATATATCAATAATTGTATACTTTAAAACAAAACATTTTAGAGAGTTGTGTATCAAACATTTATTCACATAAATGATAACAACAGAAAATATATTTGAAATAAAATATTAATCAATGTCAGATATGTATTGTGTAATTTGATATGTCTTAGTCATTTTTTTTTTATTATGGATAATTAACTATTTACAAGATGTAGACACTAAACTTTTCTAAGTTGAGTCATCTACAGAACTTTACTACAGTATGTTTTTCTTATGTATTTACAGATTTATATAAAGTATAGTCATATTTCTTCTATAATTAAGGGACCAGAAAATATGGATGAAATTCACAGCAATCATTTTTATTGTAGATTATATAGATATATAGATTTTTAGTATTAACTAAGCTGGTGTTTGAAAATTGTTTTCTTGGACTTGTTTGCAGCAACTTTTCAGTTTGACATTGGTGGGACTTAATATAATAAGCTACAAAATATTGTAGATATTATCGACGTGTAGGACTTTGGCATAGATTCACTAAGCTCTGATAAGAGGAACAATTGGTATTAGCAATATTTCACAGCATTACTATTATTGAGTAATTCACTAAAGGCATATCGCTATTGACAAAGCACTAACAGTCTATGGGGCCTATGCTATAAGCCCCGATAAAATAAATCGCTGTGCCGTTTACACCGCCAGTTTTGACAGCGTTGCTATCATGGTATTAAGAAAGCTCTGAATACCTGTGAGAGCAAAATGTGTCAAACTGGCGAGTAGCCGGCGGTGTGATGATCGCCTCTCTGAAAAGGCCTTACACAGTGATTTCTTTCAGGTGCAGAGAGAGCTGCTGAGTGAGAGCCGCCTCTCCCTGTGCAAATCTCGCCAGCAATCAAAAGTTTTTAATATAAATTTTAATACTACTTTAGTGTAGATGAGCAGGGGTCTCCGGAGTGGAACCTTGTTGATTTGAGGTCTGGGGACCCCCTGCTTCCAGAGATACAGGCATGCTATTGGGTGCCGGTATCTCGTATGAATTTAAATGTCTTGCCTCACGTGACTATGGGATTTAAATCCATAAGAGATACCGGCACCCCATAACAGGGCCTGTATCTTGGGAATCGGGGGGTCCCTGGACCTCAAATTAACAGGGCTCTGCTCTGGAGACCCCATGCTACAATACAGTAGTACTGTATTAACATTAAAATTAAAAATTAAAAAAATTAGTTATCGTAATGGCTATGCGCTATGGTAATGAAGCTGCTTTAATGACATTTTACTAATACTGTCCCGGCCAGCTTTATTCTAAAGCTTGCCGGGTGTATCGCGGGCTGACAGCGGGGCTTTTCTCCGGTTAAAACGGAGTTTCCTGTGTGGCGGCCGCTTCAATAGATAAGCGCTAATGGAGTTTACTATTGAAAGCACCCGAGGCGCGGGAAAACCGGACGAAAACAGGCAAAGATAGCCGCATTAGTTTTAAGCCTGCCGCCACTGTAGGGTGCGGGAGCAGGGATTCTCCTGAGATGAACCGCATTGATTTCAGCCTCAGGGACCCCCTGATTCCCAAGTTACAGGCCCTGGTATTTAAATCCCCCGGTCACGTGATGCGGACGATTTAAAAATGGTGGCGGAACTGGCCCCGATGCCCTATACCAGGGCCTGTAACTCAGGAAGCTGGGGGTCCCTGAGGTGAAAATCAAAGCAGTTCAGCTCAGGAGACCCCCTGCTCCCACACACTATCCTATAATAAAACAAAGGGCTACACAAGCTTTCCAGCAACATGACAGTGTCCCTTATGTTACTGATAGGGAAAACGTATATCTCTAGCATGTATATGGCAGTCTGGGTAATGTACAATGTCTAAAAGGAATTCATATATAGCCTACACAGCAGAAGCTCAATATGATTAAGACTCCATTTCAGTAGACATAATAGTACTCCACTGCCTCTGCAGTGAAGAGGACTACATTAGGGATGGACATATTTTTTTTACAGATTTGGATCTGCATCGGATGAGCCTGTTACTTTGGTCTTCGTATTTCCATGGAATAGTCTCAAAAAGGCCAATTCTCCATTTTCAGATATTGTTTTCTTTTACCGACAATCCACATGGAGGATTTATAGTCCACAGTTTGTTAAAAATGCACACTCAGATTAAATCTGATAGGGAAGAGAGAGAGTGTGCAGATTTTTAAAAATTCACAAGGATTGTATCCAATAGAGGGCTTGGATTAAGCTACTCATATTTTTTTAGTACCCAATCCGTGGATTGATTTTGGTAGGGGGGACCCGGTAAAAACGGATTTGGAATAGTTCGCCCATCTCTCGACTACATTCCTCACTAGTTGACAGACTTAATGCCCTGGCAATGCATTTAGAAGCCTCTTAGCCCAACAAGAATTTTATTAATTATAATTTTTAAATAACTTTATGCACATAATGTTCCAGAACATATAACCTCCAAGAAAAAAATGGTAAAACATACAGAATGTTTGGTTTACTTTACTAACCATGACCAGGGGATTTCACAGACATCTGGTGATGCAAGGCAGTAATAGGAACCATTGAAGGACTGCCTTACATATCCAAGGTTGGAGGAATAGGTTGTTTTACATTACTTCTTGAGCATGAAGGAAAAGTGTCAGGGTCAGTAATGGTTGGTAATACTTCTAGAATAGAATCTTCACTAATATCAGAACAACGAGTCTAGGGCAGTTAGCTGCGGTCATTTGGCCAGCAGACAGTTGGATGCCAGGACAGTTCCCCACTGCAGATATTTCAGGGAATCTTGGGGGATTTTGGGTAATTTTGCGTTATGCCGGTAACTTCAACATATAACCTTAACCTCCTAACCATAAACCCTGACCCTAAACTGTAATTCTAACCTTAACCACTAACCCCTAAAAATTATAACCATAATATTCCTAACACTAACTCCTAACCCTAACCTTAAGCCCTATATCTAAACCTTAAAAAGTCTAAACCCTGTGTTCAAATGGCATTGGAAAAATGGCCCATTCCTCAGAACTTCTAGGCTGGAAAAAATTAAAAGTCTCACAAGAAGTAGTCATGGGAACAGTTTCAAGTGCGAAGTTATTTGAATTTAACTCATTTGTGAGCCCATTAGCTTCTTGGAAGCTGCATTTCAGAAGACATAAGAGAAATCCTCTGTCTCTGAAGTAGCGGTGAGCTACAAAACAACATGATTGACATATTCAATATGTGACATATTATGTGACAAGATTAAGCCCTTTATAAAGCCACACCCTCACATAATATGTCAGTTAACAACTTAAAGAGGACACTGTGGACAGGGCATCAGAAAATAAGAAATATGATTAAGAATTTTTTATTGTTTGTGTTTTTGCAAATTCCCTTTGAGGATTTTGCTAACAAAGCTTCATGTCTTCAAAGAAGAATACAGAGAGACCTCTATTCTGTAAGGATTGAGTTGCATTGGATTAAGGGCCTCAGGTAAAAGAGGTATATTGTATATTGGAGGCTATTTGCACTTTTTTTTATTTCCATAGGCCATCAAGAGGTGAAGGTTAAATATTTTTTTCTCATCCATTTAATTATATTTAAAAAGATTATTTTGTAATGGTTATGTATCAAGTTCATGGATTGAGATCCATCAACCTGAAGAGAATGGGAGACGTCGCCATGGATGGGTCAAAAGGATATTATTGTTTCTTTATGCCTTCTTAAATGGAACTAAGTCACCTCACTGGTACTCAAGGGAGTTATTAACTAACTGTTCTTTAAATGTCCACACTGTTTTTGTGTTACCATTTTCAAGAATAAAACTACAATGTTTACGTTTAACTATGGGAATGTTGCAAGTTTCTTAATCTTTATGGGAACATGATCTACTGTATATGCATCAAGCTCAGGTGCCCTGAATCCAAAGTTTTGTCTTGAAATATAAATATATAAAGTATACTGTATTAGCTGATATGGTCATATTAGTTGAATACTTGTACTTGTTGAAATACAATGTTATAAAGATCTATACTATTCATAGAAAAATGTGTATATCCAGCATTTAATAAAGTGCCTAGTGTATCTGTACTTACTTTAGTGCAATAACTAAATATGCAATCCATTGGCAAAGTGATTCTCAATATTCCCTTTATGTGCTCTTGGAAACTCTACAAGGAAATTTAATGAAATGTTGACATTTCTGCTTTTGTACAGTAAGTCCTTTGCATGAGACTTGGCTCTCTATTCAAAGCAATCATCATTATAACTTTTAATCTTCCCCTGCATACATTGCTTTTCTGTTATTGCCCCACAATTGACATTTCAAGCAGGGGAGGGGGAGGGATAATTTGCCAAAACCCAATGCAACAATGCAGCATATTTTAGTTTCATCCAACTTGTTTTCTCAATGGGATTGGGTACATTTGTGCGGGTTTATTCTTTCCGTTGGAATTCCTCACATAGCAGTTTGCACATTATGACATCATCTTAATAAATTCACATGACAGTCATGAAATTCTCCTATAATCAGTGACATGGGACGATATTCTACTCCTGACAAGCTCTTGTATTGAGTATGATAACAGTTACTTTGTCTTCATCCACTGCTGGAGTATAATATCAATCCGTTTGATGATCCAGCAAACGAAGCCCAACACTTCTGTATCAATCTTCATAGAGCGCTGCCTGTTGTCTAACAAAAAGCCTGAAATGAGATCATTCAATCACTTTGCCATCTAAGCTTTTGCTACTACTGAAGTGGTTTTAACTCCCTGTCAGTAGTCTTTTCTCTCTTCTACACAATGAAACTAGTCATTCTAATTGCACTAGAAACTCATTTAACCCTTTTATTTCTTATTTCTCAGTTTTGCCCAAGTACATAGACGCAGCATCAATAATTTATAGAGCTGGAGGATTTATCCTTGTTTGTTCAAAGTACATGATGAACATTTGAACACAGCAACTAAAAACTGCTGCAGATGAAAATAAAATAGTTGATTTCCTCTAGCATGGTTCAACCAATTATTCAATATTGGAAATTAAAATTTACAAGCCCTCGTCAAACATGTCAGCTGTTAAATGTGTGCGCACATTTAAGTATTAATGAAGTTTTAGAGTCTGTTTAGTCATTTTTAATTATATTATTATAGAGAAAATATAGTATTGTCTATCTCTGGTTTTCAAGGAGGACACTGTTGGATAAAAAGAGTAATTTGCACATATTAGTGCCACTAGGAATATTTAAATGTAAACAATGGGCATACTGTATGGCACATCATGTATGTACAGTACAAATGTTAAAAACAAGTGCATATTCCAAATCTCAGGCAAATTGCTTCCAATTTTGCCAGCTCAATTTACTATAGATTTTCTGTAAATTTTTTAAACAAGATTAGCAATTACAGGCAAGTGAACCAAAGGAGTTGTGGTTTGTGAACGTTTGGTGATCCTCCTTTCATGCAACAATTACAAGTGGTTTACAGTATAATTAATTTTGCTTGTTAAGATATATGTTTGAGATACTTTTAGATTTGCCATTTTTCTTGACAATTGAGGGGTTATTTACGGTATAAAAGCAAAACCAAGGCAAAAGCCTGAAAAGAAATGCATAAATTCTAGAATACCTAGAGTGTCCTCCAATTGCTATGTATAAAGTTCATCACAATTTAACGCTTTAACATTCATTGAAATATTAAGGGCCAGATACACAGAAGTTCTTGAACTGAGGACCCATAATGTCACCAAAATCAGTAATGTACGTTATTTTCCCGGGTGTTAACGCATATCCACAAATCAAATACAATGGTTGTTCTCTTGTATCTCTATCTCTCACTCTCTCTCTCTCTTCCCTCGCTAGCAAAACTCATATTTCAGGGTCTGGTTGGGAGTAACACTACCTCTAAGTATTACTTAAGTAACTTCTCCTTAAACCCCCATCTTAATATAAACAGACCTTTATGGATAGGCAGTGTTTAGTGGAACACTTCATTAGCACTAATGTTCATTATAGTTAATGCAATGCGCTTTCAGGCTGGAAACATGACTTAACATAGTGTTGTTGAACTTTGAAGATAAATGTTAATGTTGAACAATACCTGTACATTAACTTTGGTTAGTATCTAGTTAAGTCACCCAACCAGCCTCTGTGGACCTGGGGCTACTGATTTACTAAAAGTACAATGGTTGCGTTTATTAGAGAGTGTGCAAACTCTTGGCATGATCTTGCAAATATGGGGAAAATTACCCATTTTGTGAAATTCGAACTTGCACAAAAGTTTGTGAGGAGTTAACAACATTTTTTATCAAAGTCTAGAACAAAAATGTAGATCTATCTTTGATCTCCATATGAATAAATATCCCCTGAAACCTCCCTAGAAACAACATGTGTAGAGACACCTGTGCTCAAAAAGGCGCACACTTGGGAGATATGCTAATGGTTTAGCAAATGACATTTAAATGACCTACATACCTCACCTCCTATAGGATTTCCACAAGACCTATCCTGTCAAGCCAGGTCCTAAAGCATTGTGCGAGGAAGTGTTTACTATCATTCCCAATATGACCAGAACCCACTAACTCTGCAGAACCCACAAACTCTGCACTAAGGAGCAGGAGTGGTAGTATACTTTTGAGCTCTACTGTTCACTACTCACACCTGAGAGTCATACTTGTTTTGGACCCTATAATTTGCATATCCTTCTGGCATATCTCAGGTGTGTTTCCTTTTGTACACAAGGCGAATTGAACTGGCAACCAGAAAATGGAAGTGGTTTATTTTTAAAGGAAGTCAAGGGGAGAAGAGAAGACTACAGGTGTGAGCAGTGGGAAGTGAAGCTCAAAAGTACGCTGCAACAGTGAAGCTATCCAGCATCTGGTTTACAGTAGTTCACTGTTAAAACTGTTGCTCTGAATAGCTGAGGTTGGGGAATCTGATCTTGCTAGGTTTGACAGTACACGCTTCTTCACAAGATGCCCTAGCACCTGGCTCATCAGGATAAGCATGTGGAAATCCTTTAAGGAGATGTGGGGTACATATGAGTCATTTAAATATACTTTGCATATCCTATTAGCACAGGGGGGGGGCACGCTGTGGCCCAAGGGCCGGAGGCGACCCTGGCATGCTTCATGTGCGGCCCCTGATGGGGAAATAAAAACCAGGGGCTCTGACTGTAGACAGTACAGATAGACCTCAGAGACATGGAAGAGGAGAAGCCAGAGAGCTCCATAACCAGCTCCACTCCTGAGCTTCTATGGATCACGAATATATACACCCTGTCTGATGAGAGCTTCATGTGGTGTTGGCTGTGGAGACTGGAGAGCAAGGTAGTAACAATCACGCCACTGCCCTGTTGTCCCTCCTTTCACCCCTTTGTCCCCCACTGCCCCATGTCACCCCTCTTCCCCCCTCCTCATGTGTCACCCCCTCTTCCCATGTGTAATCCCTTCTCCCCCACCCTTCCCATGCTTGTACTTTGTGTCATATTCTTTGTGTCCTTTCCTCTGTTGCTCGACTGCTAAAACTCTGACTCAGGCCCCAATTCTCTCCCGTATTGATTACTGTAACCTTCTGCTGTCCGGCCTTCCTGCCTCTCACCTCTCTTGCCTACAATCTATCCTAAACTCTGCTGCCAGAATCACTTACTCTTTCCTAAATCTGTCTCAGTGTCTCCCCTGCTGAAATCACTCTCCTTGCTTCCTATCAAATCCCGCATCTTGCACTCAATTCTCCTCCTCACTTTTAAAGCTTTACACTCTTCTGGCCTTCCGTACACCTCAGTCCTAATTTCTCACTAAACACATCCCAAATCTTGCGTTCTGCTCAAGGATGTCTTCTCTCTACCCCCTTTGTATTTAAAGCTCTCACCCATCTTACACCTTTCTCACTGAATGCCACACAGCTATGGAATGCCCTTCCCATCAATACCCGACCAGCACCCTCTCTATCCACCTTTAAGACCCACTTTAATACACACTTGCTTCAAGAATCATATGAGTAGCGCAAATGCTAATACTATGCCCATGATACATAAAGCTTTCCCCCTGCAGATGCACTTACCAGAATGTCCTCCTACTGTCTCTGTACATTCTTCCTACCTACCAATTATATTGTAAGCTCTTTGGAGCAGGGACTCCTCTTCTTAAATGTTACTTTTATGTCTGAAGGACTTATTCCCATGATCTGTTATTTGTATTATTTGTTATTTATATGATTGTCACGTGTATTACTACTGTGAAGCGCTATGTACATTAATGGCGCTATATAAATAAAGACATACATGCATACATACATACAAGAACTAATTTTCTTAATTTTGCTTTTATGTCTGAAGCACTTACATGGATGGTGCTATACCAAAAAAGATACACATACATACCATGCCTTAATTCCTATTATAAAGCTACATGGGTACAGTCAGTAATGGCATGGCATATGAATTCGGGTCTTAAAAGATGAGTGAAGATTGAAACATCAATAACAGCTTTTAGAGACATAATTATACTGTATGTTTCCAAGTTTTCCTTAAGTTCAATTCAGAACAAGCTCTCTACAATATCCCATTTTCTTAAACTTTGGAAAGCCAGCCATTTAAAACACTGCCTTACTTGCACAAAAATCACTAATGACTCACCTCGTCGACATTTCAATTCTTATTCCGACACAAATTGCAGTTCTGGGCACTTCTTCCTTTCTGAACATTTCCTAAACCTAAGTCATCTATATCCTTATCCTTGGAACATTTTTTCTGGACTATTTCAGCATCCTGTCACTTTACCACGGTTGTATTTGTGCACATATTATCACATGTAATCGTTTAATATCTATTGCAATTATTATTTATATGTAGTTGTGAGGGCGCCCCTATCACCTGTTTTTTTTGTTAGTACACCATATCACTCACTTTGGGTAGTTAGTGATTCCTTAGGTGGCAGCCCCATTATATATATATTATATTTTATATCACTGTATGAATCGAGAGTATTAACTATCGATATATATTTTGTATCTAGAATAGTGCTACACAATTTGCCCTTTTTTTTCCACCTATATTACACATACAAAAAATATAAAACTAGCTAGCTTCCAAAGGTTTCCTGTTTCAAAATCTGAACGAGTTGACTTCATTAAGGCACTGGGGCTCAACTCAGCTATCATTCTATTCTAATTCCAAATATTCTAAGTAACCACTAATTATCCCCTCTTTATATAATTGAATGCACTTTCCTACAAAGAATTCTGTAGATATATGCTGGAAGCATGTCAGGACTCTCTTTGATATGAGACCACATGTGTCTCCCCAAAGAGGTCCCCGCACCATGCGGCCCCTAACTGCTTCTGTTCACAAAACCGGCATGGACAGGGTTAATTTCATCAAGAAAGGACAGACACAGCTTAAAAAACCTGGAATTCATCAAATCCCCCCCCCCCGTGCCCCCCCTGATTTTTTTGCCAGGTGGGTCTGTTAGCAGCTGGAATTAATCACTTCACGTCATGACTCTTTGATATGAGACAACACGAGTCTCCCCAAATGGTGGCAGCTGTTTGCTGATGTTTGAGATGCTCTGCTACAATTTCCAAAAACATATATTATCTGTAACTGTCAATGAAATGTCTGTAAATTGAATGTATAATCTCTGTTCATTTAATGTAACCATGTATTGACATTATTACTCATGTCATTATAGATGTGTTGATACTACTAGAAAATTGTTCCTTGTAACTTTCCACATTTTCTGCTGATTTTATCTCCTTATTTATTAATCCCAGTTGTACCCCATTTTCCCCTTTCATCTCTATTCCCTTTATTATTATTATTGAAAAATGAAAATATCAATACAATATAAAAGTATAGAATTATTCTTTTATTAGTGTCCAACATTTTTTTCAGTCAAATATTGACCAATTGAAAAAAGGATCAATCTGAATTAATGTTACTTATTCTTAAAAATATTTTCAGGAAACATGAATAAATATCAGTTTAACACAATTGTTAAACAAATTAGAGTAAGCATCCAATGACTGGGAACAATTTTTTCTCACAGGCATGAAAATCTAAGCTGCCTATATACTAATGTTACATCCTCAATTGATTAAGCAATGCTGAAAAAGCATGTAAATAGTGATGAGTACAGTATGTATATTTTTTTCAAATATATCAGTATTACTAAAGCTTAAACAGGGACATTGCTGCATTGCTCCTGAAAATCTAACATCCAATTTTTCCAATGTCACCAATTTTCTTCAATCACCCAAATACTACCAATTCAATTAAGCTCATAAACCTCCTACCCATAGTTCTCCAGGATAAGCAGCTCCATTTAAAAGTGAATGCGGACGAGCTTGTGCTGTCCATGTGAAATATTGTTCAATCAACAGCCAAAGTTTTACTTGTCAGTTTTGATATATCCGATAATAGCTGTAGGTTGTTTTGCAATGTCCAATGTTCTGTGAAGATGGGCTTTTCATATTCTTTATTGTTTTTTTCTGACAAAATGCTGCCTGGATTTTTGCAGTTTTGTGAAATGAAACAACAGTAAAAACAATATATAATTTAACCCTCATAGACCGAATTGGATGGTGGATAAGTATCTTTCACAGACTTGTGGTTGGTTTTGGTCAGGAAGGATATCATGATTTTATCCTCATTGCCTGCATTTAAGCAGATTTGCTTATTAAAGTATACCTTACTATTCACAACCATAATTCATATGAGCTACTCTTTTTAATTGTTCAACAAAAATAAACATCTGTAAACAAAAATAAATACTTAATTCAAGTGCAATGAATAACATAATGTATTTGACATAGTGCTTATAATTGTTATGGGATACTATTACTAAATAGTATATGAATCACTTTTATCTTTTCTCTCAGAGAAAATTCCCTCAAAATGTAGAAGTTCGGTTATCATCAGATGATTTGCAGGAACACTAATGAGTTATATTCAAGTTCACATCAAAGTTGCAATTGTAACCCAAGACCTTAATCTTGTCATATTTTACTGTGGCAGAGTCTCCCTCTGGGCTCCCCTTACCACGGCTGCGGGCGGGAGCGTTGCGGGGCCGCGTGGTGACCAGTGGGGGAGTGCACATGCGCCCGAAGAGAGCTAGTGCTGCGGGGAGGGCTGCGGGCAGTAGCGGTGGGCGATGGACTCGCCAAAAACTCCGGCGGCTCCCTCTGCAGGGCACCGCCATATTGTATTGTATTGCGCATGCGCGAGGTGATGAGTATGCGCATTGGTAGGCACACGAGCCAGGCATTAGGCAGCAGGCTCCGTGGGGAACTACAAGCCCCATAATGCATAGGGGCGAGGCACACATGTCGTGAAATAGCCAATAGGGCATCAGCTTTCCCTGCAATGGGGATATTGTTACTTTTTGCGCGCTGAGACCATGTACGTCAGTGCTGGAACAGGATAGGGGTGAGAGGTATGTGCAGGGGTCTGTGACTTCTGCACTAGGCCAGACATCCCCTAGGCCCCAGCTTGGCCCCGGCTCCTATACCAAGATTGTGGCTGCTACGGGACAGGCCCTTAGGTAGGGACACTGCCCCATTAGCTGCTTGAGTTTAGGGACACAGCTGCAATGCTGCGCAACCCTGAGTATTGTGATCTGGGACCAGATCACTCTGCAAGGGATAAAGACTATCCATACGTGGGACACTCCAGCTGGATACAACCTACGCGAAGGTGGACGCATCGCGGATGACATCGCTGGATCAGCGGATCCCATTGGTCTCCCCGTCGGCGCGCCCTGGTGCTGGAGCACCCGGCAGGTACCTACATCACTAAGTGCACCAACCAAGTAACACACACTATAGTGGCAGCGCTGAACACATATAGGGGTGAGGGTTAGACTCTTGTGGACACCAGAGAATGGTTGGGTGCTCGAGGGCCCCATCAGGTACGGTGGACACGGGGTGGGGGTGGCACATGGTGGGAAAAGGCCGTGCAAGGCTGTATGGTTAGCTGTAACCAGTAGTATTATTGTTATCATTGTTTGTCGTTGCATATATTCCCAACAGTAAAGTGCTATTGTTTTATTGCATCAGTGTGTCTTGTACATATATGATCCTGCATGGGGTTATCCCGCATAGTTGGGATCCCACGCAGGTGGAGGCGCTGTCACATATCAAATCAGGTACACCCCAGGCTCCCCGCGGCAGAGGTTCAGGTCTATAATATATGCATTTATATGCATTTATTCTAGATCCAAGGGAAAAAACACTGCAACACGTTGTACTGGATAAAAGGACAATTTACATTTACAAGTACTGTATATTTTCCAACACAAGTTATTACATTAACTGCACATTACCCCACTCCTCACAACGGCAAGATTCACTGAAGGTTGTTAGCATATTTTACATACTGTTTACCAACACTATAGTCACTAGAGAAAATTATGTGGTATTTATAATATTTTACTTCAGTAAAAAGGTTTGCATTATTTTTAACTCCTGGTATAGCATGTAAAATTGGTTGCAAATAAGCTGATAAAGGCCCTGTGAGAGATGTGTGCAAAGGTACATATAATGGAGACCGATTTGGGTGAAATTTATATCTTGGCTTTATTGAGCCTGTTCCTTAATCCAGCCAAAACATACAAAAACCACAAAATAGCAAACCCCCATCCCTTTGTAAGGGCTAACTTACTTTCCCAGACCTTATCTGCAAGACTGGAGGGATATTCCCATTAACAGCCTATCAGCCCAAAGTCTCAGGATGTACCTTAAGCAGGTGGCTCTCCATGTCAGTCTCTGGCAGGTCCCTGGGTCCTCTGTGTCGTGGAAATATAGGTCTCTGTGGGTCTGGATGTCTTCATCTCAGCACACCTTTGTGCTCAAGACAGTGTCTGTGTCAGCCCAATGGTGAACTAAGGAATTCCTCTCCTGTGTCTCACATGAGGCTTTTTACAGAGCTCTCATTAGTCCAGGTGGAGACTAGTTATTTGAGCTGCTGCAATCAACTATCTCTCTGCTGGATTCCCAGAGCTCTGATAGGCTGCTTTATTTAAACAGGGATAAGTCCCTGTTACAGGCCCAAATAATATTAATTCCAGATTCACTAACAGTTAGACTAACAATGCAAAATAGCACAATGGGGAAGGTTCACTAATCTCTGGTACTGATTATTGCTCTGTTATCTCACAATATCTACCATTCAAGTCAATGGCATTGAACGTGGAATCACTGTACGATAACTTATTTTGGAGAATAGTGAATCCTGGCATACAGTAAGTCATTTAAATCATACAGTACTTAAACTTTCCAATGCACCATATGATGTGCATGTTATGTCATGGGCCCTTATGACGTACTTGGTATTTCATGGGCAAATAATAATAATAATAATAATAGCATGTTCTTGTATAGCGCTGCTAGTTGTACGCAGCGTTTTACAGAGACATTTTGCAGGCACAGGTCCCTGCCCTGTGGAGCTCACAATCTATGTTTTTGGTGCCTGAGGCACCGGGAGATAAAGTGACTTGCCCAAGGTCACAAGGAGACGACACTGGAAATTGAACCATGCTCCCCTGTTTTAAACTCTCAGTGCCAGTTAGTGTCTTTACTCACTGAGCCACTCCCTCTGGTGATCATCTGGTTGAGTGCTCTGATTGCATGTCCAGTTAGGTCCAAAAAGAAGTAGAGCTCCCTCCACTTCAGTTTTCTGTACCCAGGGACCAGGATCACTCCACTCTTATTTAGCCATATCCCCGGAAATGGAAACATTAATAGAGATGTGCATAACTTTTCACGAAGGACTAACCTGGAAAAATTTGCCTTTTTAGCCTAAAAAACCCCCCAACTTTGTCAGAGTTTGCACGTGATTTCCCAGGCATCAAATCAATGTGCATTGCAATTTTGCTTACTATACAAATTTGTGAAATGTTCTAAAATTGCTAGATCTGCGTGTGAAATTATTTATATTGTTAGATTATTGCTGAGACTTGACAAGGTTATTAGCCCTTCGAGACTTGGTGAAATATTTTGTAAGGATTGTATTTGCGGTGGAAAAAAACACAAAAATGTTGTGACTGCATTTAAAATAGTTTTGTTCTTTTCCATTACTAGTTTGGTTTTATTGAGAAATGTACATATTACCACTTCGTGTAATGGTCCTGGACGAGCACTCGAGATGCTCAAATTATCAAAAGCAATTATTTCAAATTCTGTAAAAAGCTGATCATTATGGAATAATGACATATTTCCACATTAATCAGAAAAATATACATATATATATATATATCTTTATATATATATATATATATATATATATATATATATATATATACCTTATTTTTGTAGGTCCTTCATATAATCAATGTAAAAAAAGTATATATATTACTTATAATTCTAGATACTGTAGGAATAGGAGGAGAATAATTGAGCATCAGGTTTTCTGAAATAGTGACGTGACAGTGCATTGCATATACACATGCGAGTTACTATTAGTGCACATCCTTGTATGTATGTTTAAATGTATTCATATAGTGCCAACAATGTACACATCACTTTACAAAATTACCATACAAGGTAAATAAATTACAAAAAATAGGTATAAATGCAACAGGTAAATGACAACATAAGGAAAACGGAAATTCTGCCCCTAAGAGCTTACAATCTAAGTGGTATCACAGACACAGTAGGAGTAAATGTGCATCATAAAAAAAAGTGCAGTCGGGGAGGTCAAGTGCATCTGGTTTTCCTAGTAGAGGCATAGAAAATGTAATGAGATTGTTCTTTTAAGAGTTTTCAGATTTGGATTTGAATGTGCTTGTCAAATATTGAGATTAGTGAAATAGGTTTAATACAGGAGAGAGCGGTAGAGGTAAAAGGTGAAAGATTAGGCCACCTGATATTGAGCGTAAGAGACGAGTAGGAAGTGTAACACAATATCAAAGTTGAAATACAATATATGGAGGTTAGAGCCTTAAAAAGAAAGGAGGATCATTTTCTGGTTTATATAGAAATTAATAGCAAGCCAGCAGAAAGAGTTCAGGAGGATAGAAGCAGATACACGTATAGAAGAGCAGGAGATGATCTAAGCAGCACCTTTTTAAGAGATTGTAAAGGTGAGGTGTGAAGCAGGGAGGTCATGATTAAGAAATTCCTTCTGTTAAGCATATTTCTCAAATTAACCATATTTTAATGCATTATTCCTGCATACATCATTTAGCTTAGTGAATCTACCCAGGAAAATAACTCTCATTTATATTTTGGTTAACATTGCTATTTACGATAGCCCGTATTGAGAAAGTGCATGTCTTTCCCATGCCTTGAGCCAGTTCCCTCCCCTGAGTCTCACAAACCACACCACGCAACTTCTTGGGAGGATAAACCGGTAACAACTTTATTAATAACAAATCAACATGTTTAACACAACCATTATCAGAAACTAGGAACCCAGATAGATTGCTCTGTCATCATGTAACAAAATCTAGAGGGATACCGCTGGCTCATACCCACATATCCCTTAGCTATCCAAGCCACATGGCACATAATCACATAATACAGAAAGACAGTCTCATTCTTGTCATCCAAGCCTGGAATTACACCACTTTCCCCGTCACTTCCAATTAAGAGGTCCAGCACCAAGTCCAGTCACCACCAATGAGCCAATACGGACCGAGACCCCTCCATGTCACAGTGCTCCCACTATACCATCCTTTTTAAGCTACAACAAACATATAGAGCAATGTCCAACTTCCTTTTCCATTTTCATCCATCAAATCAACAAATCCATATCCAGTGGGAACTTCACCATAGATAGGAAGTGGGAAATAAGATCAATACCTCTATTCTTCAATACATTTTGTGACTGAACATCCCAAATTCTGGTTCCTTAAGTTAGAGGCCCCCTCAGTCTTAAGTTATCCAACCTATCCTCAATTACTTTGCCAATTTAACCCTTTGCAACCTCCCCTATTCATCACCAGAGATTTTAGGTACCTCTTACACAGGGGGACCTCAACCTCCCTAAAGGAAATCCAGAAACTGCTTTGAGCATTTCAGCTACTGCCCTATTGGGATAGCAGCATTTCTCATGCCATTTACACTGCCCTCATTGTACTGTCACATACAGATGCAGCGGCCATTATCCGAACATTTCACAGGGCCGTTTTCGTGAGCTCTGCTGTATTCTATGCAGCATTCACGCATTAATCTTCTCTGAACGCTGATGTGAATTCTGCCAATCACACCAGTCACACCTGTGTTTACCGCACTTGATTTCCTTGAATTACCTTGATTCTGATTTCTTTGGGTGCAATTCTTGGCATATCCACCAGGTGGCAGAAATGAATGAATTGCACTGTGCTACTGTGTCAATTTGCAGGTGTTTTAAAAAACAGATTAAAACCAAGTCTACAGTTCCACAGTGGTCCATTGTGAATCGACCTTGGTCCTTGAAGACGCATGCGCATAAATGTGATGACACGCATATGCGTTTCAACCAGGTTCCAACTAGTCATACCGTACACGCATGCACAGAATAAATATTTTATATTTGGAACAAGAGGCGATGTTGTATTTTTGTATTACTTCTTTTCCCTTTATTATCCTGTACAAATACAATATTTAATTATTTTTGTTGTGTGTGCTCATATTTTTTATCTTCTACAGTTAGAGGATTTGTGTATGGCTAAGGATCCTCAGAAAGGACTTCTTTCCCATGTACAGTATACAGTATGAACTCGTAACGTTAATCTTCAAATTACAATTACACACACTTGCAGAACTGTACGGCAATAAAAGACAGGTTGAATTGCACTTAGATTTTAAGACAACAAGTCGCGATTGCCCAAGTGAGTTTCTCGACAGTATTGCGGACAAAGCTAAAATGCCATTTTCTACACCCGATAAAAACACTAGTAAACACGTGTCTTAACGCGGGAAAGTTTGAAGAAATCATGCGGCACGACCTGGTATGCCCAGGAAAACAAATTGTGAAATGTTCGGATAACGGCCGCTGCATCTTTATACTCTTCAAAATCCCGGACAACTGCCCATAGTACTGTGAACTGCCAGCCCCTGTCCTTAAGGGGGTAGGCTTCTCTGGCATCATATGCAACATTCAAAGCTCCATATCCTTCATATCCCACCACAAATGTTTTTGGGCCGCCATCATTTGCCTTAAACTCTGATCATACATCTACCAAGCCGATCCCCCATAACATTTTCAGGCTTCCCAAATAGAATCAACATTCGTAAAAAGTGCTGAAGAATACTCAGTTTTTTGTCTCTCCAATTATACTGGCCAATATTGCAAAGGTCAGCCTTTTCTCAATTCCTCTTCCTTAGCATCCTTCTTAACTGACTTTACCGGCTCTCTATAGCCCGGTAATGTCAGTAAATTCACATAATCCCACTTACATATATGCTCCTTAACATCATCCAACAAATGCAGGCCCAGTACGCTAGTCAAACATAAATAAGCGTCCTAAAACTAGCGTCCTCAAAACCTTCTTCAGCTTATTTCTACTTCCCATCTATGGCTGTCATTGCATGTACAGAGAGGCCCCTTCAACCTCTACAACAAGTCCCATCCCTACCACCCCAGAAACTTAATTTGCAGTGCCAAGTACTCGCCACTGAACTTGCACTACTACCACTGCCATGCCTCCTCTACTATTTACACTTGCTCTAACCTCACTTCGTTTCAAACTACACTTTGAGCCTCTAATGCCATTCATATATCTCCATCTCAACTTCCTTCTCCACTTTTGAGTGCAAATAAACATTTTTTCTATCAGCGCCCCTTGACACGGCAATATACCCTGCATTAAAACACACTCCTACAAATCCTCCTCACACATCCACTCCATCCTTCTCCTCCTTGCTTTTGGGGATATCTACCCCAGTCCTGGTCCCTGCCATATTTGTACATGCTCTTGTCCTTGCCTACCACATAGAACTTCTACTCTTCATGGTTTAAACCCCTCTAACCTCATTGCCATTCCCTGTCAACCTCCATCCACTCCCTCTTCTCCTGAGATTTTTGGAATGCTTGCTCCATTTCAAACAAGTTCCTCTCTGTGCAGAGAATGTTCAGTGATGCAAACGCTCTTGTGACGGATCTATTATATAAGTCTTTATTATATAAATCCACAGCACCAGTACAGGGGCTACAGAATAGATAAACACAATTCTTCAGTGGTCTGCCGTCTTCATGGGGACCAATAGTCCCTGAAGGGGCAAGGTACCAGGAATAAACCCACACAAAGCCCCTCATTAGGATGATCCCTGGATCTAGCTGAACCACATTAATAATAGAAACTGTAACTCACATATCAGAAGTGCCCCCGTACTGTATCCGTGCTCCGGCGTGCTGTCATTGTTGAGACGTCCACAAACCAATCCAGAGAGAGTATGACGCACAGCCAAAAAGGAGTGGGTCCACAAGATCATAAAAAATCCTTTATTCGTCCATATGCAGAAACAGAAGTAAAAACCTCCTACATGTTTCGTGCCCCAGCACCTTTTCAACGAGTAGGAAACTAAACGAAACATGTAGGAGGTTTTTACTTCTGTTTCTGCATATGGACGAAAAAATGACTTATTATTTTTTATGATCTTGTGGACCCACTCCTTTTTGGCTGTGCGTCATACTTCCTCTCTGTGCATGACTTATTTTTCTCTCACTTTGCTCCTTTTTGCTATAACTGGCATTTGGCTCAGTCATTTTGACTCTGCACTGGAAGCTGCCCTCTCTAATGGTGGCCTCTCTTTTTCCTATACTCCACACCCTGATTGCAGGAGTGGAGGCATGGAGCTCATCCTGTCCTAAATCTGCCACTATCGAACCCTTGCTATTTTCCCCTCTGTGACGGAGCGGCCTTCTCTGTATGGTCAGAGAAGAGCTTACACACAATTTCTTGCGATGAAAAGTGCTTTATTTCCCTTACCAGTGAAACCGAACAGGTTGTAGTTGCACAGAGAATAAAGCAATGAAAGTAAATGGCATACGTCTGCAAACAAAAACAATAGTCCTTAGTTCCAGGCAGATAATAGGGAGTTCAGGCACTCCCCTCAGCCAGGCTCTCTGCAACCTGTTTCCTCACAGGTTCAGAGGCAAAATGACAGCCTGTAAGAAATCTGCTGTCTTCCTTTTAAACCTCCCATTTCCAATCATCTAGCAAACCTTCCAGCTAGGGGGTGGTTCCTATGGTCTGCTAACGTGACAGCGTTTAACCTATTGTATACTCCCTCACATACTTCCCCCCTCAGAGTGTTGCTCCGCGCACACTCACTTTTTGAAACAATCCGCCCCCCTTCCCGGGACAAAAAATCTGCATTAGTGTGTAACGTCCCAGCCCTATGTTGTACCAGGAAGGAGAAGGGTTGAAGAGAGTGGTACCAGTGCCTGCCTCTGGGGTTTGTGTCCATCATTGTATGTATCCATTTTAGGAGAGCATGGTCTGTGACCAGGGTGAATGTGGTACCAAGGAGATAATACCTGAGTGCTAATACTGCCCACTTCACAGCTAAACACTATTTCTCTATTACAGAGTAGGCCTGTTCTCTTTTTAAAAGCTTCCTACTGAGGCGCATGCGCGGCGGCTGACTGAATGGACGTGTGAGTTGAAAGCTCTGTTCACAGCCGGTGGCTAATTTAATAAATAAAGCATTAAAGTGCCTGACGGCGAACACCAAAAATATACCCATACCAGCCCAATTGTGCAAAGATGTCGAGGGCGACACGATCAAAGAGGACCTCCACGGTCCTAATCGATTATTTAGCAAAAGGGGACTCGGCGCGCGGCAAAAGCCATGAGGGACCAGCGCGAAGTGGTACCGAGTCAGAGGAGGAAGATGAGAGAGATGACAGCGGCAGGAAAAATCAAGTGATGAGGCGGAGAGACATGCGGGAATTCTGTCTGGATATAAAGCGGTGCTTCCAATCGGAATTAGCTGCATTAAGGGCAGATATCAGCGGGATAGGGGAGAGAACAGACTCCCTGGAAAAAAAGCTGGACTCCACCATTAAAGCCTTACACAGGACTGATAAGCAATTGGCACAGGTGAAAGACGCTTTCAAGGATCTCACGGACAGGCAAGAGGATGCCGACAACCGGGACTGCCGGAATAATGTGCGGATCAGGGGGGTGCCGGAGGCTGAGACTGACCCGGAGGAATTTGTGGGAAGATGGTTGCAACATCTGATGCCAGATCGACCGGAGCAGGACATACACATGGATCGCTGTCATAGGGCTCTGAGGTCGCGGCTGCAACAAGGAGACCCCCCTCGCGATATTGTAGCGCGATTCCACTTTTTTAAAGTGAAAGAGGCATTCTGCCAAATGACCCGGAGCGATGTGGAATTTGAGGATCACAAGCTATAAGCGTTCCAGGACATATCACCCACCACCCTACTTAAAAGGAGACAGCTAGCCCCCATTACCAAGGTGCTACGGGATGAGGGGATCTGAAACCGATGGCTGTATCCATTTGGTCTGCTGGTGACCCAAAACGGAGCGGCCAACATGCTGAGGCGGCTGGAGGAGGGCGAGAGCTTTCTATCCAAATTGGGGCTCCAAGGCAAGATCCCGGAGGAGGTATCCACAGGGAGACTGGCCCCTGAACCGGCGTGAAAAGAAGCCAGGAAAGCTGATAAGAATAGACAGCCCCATAGCCCAAGGTGAAGCCATGATTCTATGTACAGAACATTCTTTATCCTACCTGTTTCTATTGTTGCTCTAAGGTTGTGAGCCTGGTTTGGGACCCGTTGTGACCTGTTGAAATGCTGCCCCACGCTACTTCATGGCCTCAGCAGCGCTCCTCCGAAACTGGCAGCCATCTTGGATCGGCTCCCACTCCACAATGAGATCTGGGAGGAGCCGGATGACGTCAGGGAGGCGGAGTAGGCACCTCTCGCGAGAAGAACCAGAAGAAGGAGACCGGGCACCTCCAAGATGGCGGCGGACGGAAGGGGCGGTGAAACACAGAGGTCCCCGGGAAGAACCGCGAGACGACGGACCAGAAGACTCTGAGGTCTAGAGGGGGAAAGGAGGCCCATCCGGAGAAGACCCGGATGTGCAGGGACCCACAGCGGGCGATGAGGTGTGTGGGGGAGTCCCCCGCACAAGGTTTAATCTGTAGGTAGGACACAGGGGCGTGAACACTAAAAAATAAAGAAAGAACAAAAAACAGAACATTTTAAAGTTTTATACTTAAGAATAAAAAGGGGGAGAACAAAAAAAAAAAGAAAGAAACACAAAAAAGAAACGAAGGCATACGATGGGGCGTACACGTGAGAGCTGGGGTGCACAGGCAAATTGTGGAAGTGAAGTTTTTAGCACCACAGCTCCCCTTTGCTCGCACAGTAGGGAGATACAGATGGGGATAAGTTGTATGCCCGGGGTGTAACTACACAAACCACCCCTATAAGGGTGGAGGGGGATAGAGGGGGTGTCTGAGGCAGGGGGTTTAAGAGAGGGATAGAGGTCTTTAGGAAGTTACGGGGATAGGGGTAAGGGGGGGATAGCATTCAGAGCAGAGGGGTTAGGGCTCAGGATATTGGAAATAGGGGGATTAAGGGAGTGGATTTGGAATCTAGGGGGTAACATTGTACATAGTTTTAGAAGGAGGGCTTAGTTGGATACGAATTAAGGCACGGTTTATTTTGATGGGCCAAGGGCGAGGGGGGGTAAGGTAGTATGGGATGGGAAGGGAGTGACCTGGGACGGATTGAAGGAAATGCACATAGACTTGGGTAGGGCTGGGTATTAGGGGGGTATAACCCTCTGGAATCTTATAAGCAAGTTTGGATGCCATAGTCAATACTGGGCTGGAAGGGCAGGAAACCCCCCCGGGGTATCGGCTGAGGCCAGGGGTAGGTCTGATGTAGACAGTACATAGGGTCACGGGGTGTGAGACGCTACTATCCCCCAGGTTATAAGGAGGGATACTTGGGATTTTTCCAGCAGTTATTTTATGGAACCATGTTAACTGAGGTTTTTGGTGTTATAAGACTTACTGAGTAGTTAATGCTTTTTGAAAGATAATTGTAAGTGGACGCCGGCTGAGACTGCTGTCTGGCCGTTGTCGTGCGTCTGCACACTCGGGTCGGGGCTGACACCCAGTGTCCCAAGAAAGTCTTTGGAAGGGGATGGAGTGGAGCAGCCCAGATGGAGGGAGGAGGTCCGGAGGGGGCTCTGCAGGGTTCCCACAACCCAAGGGCTATGGAAGGGAAATGGTCACGGACCATTGGTTTCTTTCCCACTTTGTTTATCTTTCCTTATGTGTCCTATGTACCTTTTGTGTCTCCCCCTCACATCCTTCCTTCTGCCTAGGTGGTGCAACGTTGAGGTTTGGCAAGCTGCTGAACACTGCGGGGGGCGGAGGCTCTCCAGCGACACCCTGACATCCAATGTAGAGATGCGGCTGAAGAGAGGTGAGAATACGCTCACACCATGATGCTGACCTTTATCTCGCATAACGCCAAAGGGTTAAACTGTCCTCGTAAAAGGAAGGTGGCACTCACTGATTACAAGAGTAAAGGGGCCGATATTGTGTTAATTCAGGAGAACCCCTTTAGCACCACCAGCTTCCCAAAATATTTTGACAAGCAATTGAAACAGGTGTTCTTGTCCTCTGCAAAGGAGAAGAAACGCGGAGTTGCGATACTTATACACAACAGAGTGGGACTGGTGGTGGACGCAGTAAAGAAGGATAGGGAGGGCAGGTTCCTCATGCTTACGGGGTCCATAAATCAGCAGCCAATAATGATTGCCGTAGTATATGCACCAAATGAACATGACTCTGCATTTTATACAGCAATATTCACAGTCATCCAAAAACACGCTTAAGGGGCCCTGATAGTAGGAGGTGACTTTAATGAATGCAGCCCAAGACAGATCAGGACCTCCCAGGCTTGGAACAACGGCTAGACCTACGGCTCTGGAACAGGTGCTAAGGGATTTGCAGTTGGTCGATGTCTGGAGGGAGTCACACCCTTTAGACAAAAATTACACCTTCTACTCACACCCACATGACTCATTTAGCAGGATCGATTACTTCTTTGTCTCTAGTAGACTGGTCCCGAAGATCTCCCACTTTGGGATCCACGATATTTCGTGGTCGGATCATGCACCCATAGAGCTACGGTGCGCTCAGATAGGGCTGGACAGACTGGGAGCAAACTGGAAACTGAATGAGTCCTGATTAAAAATCCCCGAATTGAAGGAGATGGTGGGAGGGGAAAATAAAACTTCTTTAGAGAAGTGAAGGAAGCGTTCACTCTCATATAACCCTCTGGGAGGCGCATAAAGCCTCCCAGAGGGGTTTTCATTAGTTTGGCGCCAGGAGAAAGAGAGAGAGAAACGCAAATATTATAGAAGGACAAAAAGAAATAAAGGATTTATGGGACCAGCATAAGAGGTCTCCCAATTCGGCTACCCTCCAAAAAATTAGGGATGCTCAGATTAAGTTGAATCTACTTCTTACCTCTCAGGCCGAGAAATCGTTAAGCTGGTCAAAGAGGAGATTCTTCGAAAAAGCAAACAAGCCAGATACCTTGCTGGCCAATCTGATCAATTCCAAAGCTAAGAACTATAATATCCAAACCATGCGATTAGAATCGGGTGCGCTCTCTACCAACCCTAAAAATATTGTGGGTGAATTCAAGAACTTCTATGAAAAACTGTATGATGGGGGGAAGGTGACCCGATCCTCTGGAACGGAGAAAGCCCTAAAGGATTTCTTGAAGGGCTCGAATCTACCGAGTCTGAGTGAGGTGGATAGAGAGGTAATGGGTAGTGATTTCACAATGGAGGAAATATCTGAGGTTATCAAAAACCTGAAACCCTCTAAAGCCCCGGATCCTGACGGATTCTCTAATCTTATTAAAAAAACTTTAGGAAGCAGTTGACCCCATATCTCCTCCGCATGTTCAACCAAGTACTGGGAGGTAGCCCCTTCCCCCAGCACATGCTCCAAGCATCCATCTCTGTAATACACAAACAGGGTAAGGACCCACAGGACTGTAGAAGTTACAGGCCAATATCCCTGATTAATTCGGACATAAAAATTTATGCTAAACTACTGGCCAATAGATTGGGTCTCATCCTGCCCAGACTGGTGAACCCAGATCAAGTCGGGTTTATCCTGGGTCGGCAGGCAGATGATAACACCCAACGAATTATTGATCTGTTAGAAATAGCCAATTCAAGATCGATACCAGTTATGGCATTCAGTCTGGATGCGGAAAAAGCATTTGACAGGATAGACTGGCCATATTTGGAGGCCACGCTTGGAGCATTCGGGCTGGGAACAAAGTTCACAAAAGCTATATTCTCTCTATACTCTGCTCCGTCGGCTGGGGTCACCCACCAGGAATTTGCTTCAGATCCCTTCCAAATTAAGAGCGGAACGAGGCAGGGTTGCCCACTTCCCCCCTCCTCTTTGCATTGTTTATGGAGCCCTTGGCTGCTCAGATACGCGACAACAAAGATATCATGGGTATTGTCATTGGAAGCCAGTCGCATAAGTTGGCACTGTATGCGGATGATGTTTTCTTGACAATATCTAAACCTCTTACCTCTTTGTCGAACCTGTTCGACTTGTTGGGGAGATTCAACAGGAACTCCGGATTCAAAATTAACCAATCTAAATCAGACGCTTTGAATATAAATTTACCCAAACATTTGGAGAAGCTGATCACCCTCAACTTCAACTTCAACTGGCAGCAGAAGCAAATGAAATATCTAGGTGTTAATGTAACCCAGGTATCCAAATTGCTGTACCAGGCAAACTATCCCAAATTGATGCACACCCTGAGAGGGGACATTAAGAGATGTCTTGGATAGGGAAGATCCACTGCGTCAAGATGAATCTGGTCCCACGCCTTCTCTATCTCTACCAAACCTCCCGGTGCCACTAAGGTTGAAGGATTCCCTCTCGCTCCAATCTGAGATAGATAAATTTATCTGGGGAGGGAAGAGAGCGAGAGTGGGTAAGCAGATAATGCGCAAGCAAACAGGGGCAGGTGGGCTAGCGGTACCTTGCTTGTTGTCCAATTAGATTGTAAGCTCCTCGGGGCAGGGACTCCTCTTCCTTAATGTTATGTTTGTCTAAAGCACTTATTCCCATGATCTGTTATTTATATTATCTGTTATTTATTCGATTACCACATGTATTACTACTGTGAAGCGCTATGTACATTAATGGCGCTATATAAATAAAGACATACAATACAATACAATTACAAGGCGGGTCAATTATGCCAAATTGTGCAATGGCACACCAATCCGGATTTGAAAAGATGGGTCACTCTGGAAAAAGACCTACGCTCCCCTGTCGAGCTGGAACACCTACTGTAATTTGGCTCCCAAAAAAGGTGCGGTTAGGCACCAAATTGCCGCTATCCTCAATGATCAACTCGCTCTCGGTGTGGGAGACCACCAGGCTCAAATGCAAATTGACCCACAAATCATCAGGAATGGCCCCATTTTGGGGTAACCCATTGTTTGCTCTGGGACTGACCAATGCGGACTTCACTATCTGGAAACACAAACATATTAATAGACAAGTGGATCTGGAGGGCAGACGAGGCATACAAACATTTGATCTACTTAAATCTGGCAAAAATATCCCCAATGCCGAGTTCTTTAGATACCTACAGATCAGAGCATTTTATCAGGCAAATCAGCCCCACACCCAATTAACGAACTTCGAAAAGCTCTGTCGTTCAGGGACACCCACCAAGGGACTTACATCGCAGATGTACGAGGAAGTGACCGGTTCTAGCTCGACTGTGATGGAAAAATCAGGATATATGACAAAATGCGAGACTGACTTGGGGGAGGTATTGGATCTAGAGGAGTGGATGAACATTGTCTTGGCAGCTTCCAAAAGCTCAAGTGCACCACCTTAAGGGAGAACGCATATACAGTTATGATGCGATGGTACCACACCCCCACAAAATTAGTCAAATTTCTGCCCAGTTACTCCCCATTGTGTCCAAGACAATGTGGACAGCAAGCAGACCTGTTGCACATGCTGTGGTCTTGCCCCAAAATCGCCCCGGTCTGGGACTCAATTAAATATTGGCTGAACAGGATCCTAGATACGCACATCCCACTAGACCCGTGGTTGTTCCTCCTAAACAGGCCGCATCCGGGCCTCTCCAAAAATTGAAAATAAGTTGGTGGCGCACTTTGCGATGGTGGTACAAGGGGAGATCGCAGCACGATGGAAACAGAATGAGATTAGACTGATTGCTTAAATTCGGAATAGAATTTAGACGGTTTGCCAGATGGAGAAATTGACGCGTTTGGTCAATGACACTGGCGCAAATTACCTAAAAGTCTGGTCGCCATGGTTGGCCCAGACAGACATACCAGGGGGTGGAAAGGGCCATGATATGGCAATAATAGAGGCAAGTGTTTTCTCCCTTGAAGACGTTACGATGGGATGAGATGGATTGATTGGACAGGCTAGGGATCCTTAGACAGGGATAGGCAAGACACGGGTGGCACATGGTGAGCACTTGGTCTCCTCAGAAGCAGTGAGCCAGTAGACGTGAAGCATCAAGCGGAACCACGGCAGGAGGACCCCCCCACTACCCCTCCCCTACCCCCTTTCCTTTTGGTTTGTGATTTGTGTCTGTCTGTCTGTCTACCCTGTATGTCTGTTTTTCACCTGTTGTAAGTACTTACACGTGGATGACTATTACCGGTTGGAATTTGTTCTCTTAATACAACTGTATGCCATGTTTGTAAACCATGTACGTTATCAATAAAATTCAAGTTTGAAAAAAAAAAAAATCTTCCTACTAAGGTATAGGGCTGGACACTCTTCCCCTTCTACCTCCTGAGACAAGACGGCTCTTAAACCTACTACTGAGGCATCTGCCTGCAGAATGAAGGGCTTCTCAAAGTCTGGACTCTGTAAAACTGCCTCTGAACAGAGTATCCTTTTCACTTCCTGAAACGCCTCCTCACATTGTACTGTCCACTGGACTTTATTGGGTGCCACGTTTCTTATTAGATTGGTGAGGGGGCCAAGGACTGTGGAAAAATTTGGTGCAAATTTCCTATAATACCCTGCTAAAGCCCAGGAAAGCTCTCACCTGTTTTTTTGTCGTTGGTACTGGACAATCCATCAACGCTTTCACCTTGCTGCAGACAGGCTTTATTTGTCCATTACAAAGTATGTAGCCTAAGTACTTTGTTTCACTTCTCCTTATTGAGCATTTGTGTTGCCCATTCTGTGAAATAAATGACTACATCATCAAGGTAGGCTGCTGCATATTTGTAATGGGGCAACAATATCTGATCCATTAACCTCTGGAAGGTAGCGGGAGCCCCATGCAATCCAAAGGACATGGTCCGAAAGGGGAACAGACCACAGGGAGTGGCAAAAGCAGTCTTTTCCTGTGACTTTTCTGTTAAAGGGATCTGCCAATATCCCTTAGTCAGATCTAACGTCGTAATGTACTTGGCCTTCCCCAGCCTCTCTAACAATTCATCAACTCTTGGCATGGGGTATGCATCGAATTTAGAAACCACATTTACTTTTCTAAAATCTATACAGAACCATGTAGACCCATCTGGCTTAGGGACTAACATGATGAGGCTAAACCACTCACTCCATGTCCTTTTTATCACCCCCAATTTAAGCATGTTTTCTAGTTCTGTTTCTACAACTCCCCTTAATTTTTCAGGAATTCGGTAAGGTCTCTGTTTCACATTCTTACCTGGTTCCGTTTCGACATGGTGTGCAATCAGATGTGTTTTCCCTGGTAATGGAGAGAACACATCAAAAAATTGTTCCACAATCTTTTGTGTCTGTACTTTCTGTTACAAGGACAGATTCGCCCCCAATTGGGCACTCTCCTTTTTCTTGCCAGGGTCTTCTTGTGGTCCCAAGTCTAACTCCTTCTCTCCTATTGAGACAAACAAACTCTCTTGAGCTATCCAGGGCTTCAAAAGATTTATATGTTACATTTGTTTTTCTTTTCCCTGGTTGCAATATTTCGTAGTCTACGGATCCTACTTTTCGTGCTACCTCAAAGGGTCCTTGCTATTTTGTCAAAAACTTCGACTCCTATTATAATATAATAATTATAATTATGATTATAATTCCTTTCTTGTGTTATTTGTGCTCCTCGCAAATTTTCCTGTGCAAACACCCATAGACTTTCTAACCTTTCTCTTAGTTTTAATTAATTCTGTACTACATTATTTACCCTTGGGGTTTGTTCTTCCCACATTTCCTTTACCAAATCCAGGATTCCTCTTGATTGTCTTCCATAAAGTAACTCAAAAGGTGAAAACCCTGTGGAATACTGGTGAACTTCCCGAATGGCAAAGAGAAGAGGTGAAAGCAGTTCCTCCCAATTCCATGTCTCAGTGGTTATACATTTCCTTAAAATATTTTTAAGCGTCTTATTAAACCATTCGACTAGTCCATCTGTTTGCGAATGAAAAGTCGAGGTCCGTACCGACTTCAACTTTAACAGACCGCAGACCTCCTTCATGAGCCTGGACATAAAATTTGTTCCCTGGTCTGTTAAAATTTCAGTCGGAAACCCCACTCGGGAGAAGAACTTTATTAGTTTGGTCACTACAAGCTGAGCGGATGTCGTTCTCAATGGAACAGCTTCTGGGTACCTTGTAGCATAATGTACAGATGCAGTGACCATTATTTTAACAAATCATCGCGCCGTTTTCGTGTGTGCTGCTGTACTCCATGCGGTATGAACGCGGCCAATCGCCCCAGGCACACGTGTTTATCGCGGTTGTGTTGTTTGAATTTCATGGATTGTGTGCAATTAAATGCAATGAAATTAATGAATTAGAATGTGTACAGTACTGTGCTACTGTGTCAATTTCAGGTGTTTAAAAAACAGAACACTAAAATGCCATTTTATGCACTCGCGTCTTAAGGCGGTACGGCTGGAAGAAATCCCGCGCCATGACATGGGTATTCAGAGGTATAAACGGGAGTGAAGGTAGAGCACTGCTAAAAGCAAAAAGGGCTGGAGGCAAAAAATGAAAATAAACTATTTATTGGGCATATAAGCCATATGAACAGACACACAATTTAAAAAAACTCTGACGCGTTTCCCACCGTGGAGGTGCTTTATCGCAGTATTGTAGCATCAGTTTGGGGGCACTTCTCCCATTTTTTGTATTCAGAGGTATACACCGCGTGATTTGTTAAAATAATGCATCTGTACTATGACGCGTATATACAGGTACCCGGCAGCACTTTTTTCCAGGGGACCCACAATATCCAAACCTATCCTTTCAAAAGGGGTCTCTACTAATGGGATAGGCACCAAAGGGACCTTAGTGTTCACCTTTGGGGCAACCATCTGAAACTCAGGGCACGAATCACAGAACTCCCTTACCGCTCTATAAATGCCTGGCCAATAGAACCATGCCATGAGGTGGATTCAGGTTTTCTCCCTTCCCAGGTGACCTGAACAAGGAAGAGTATGAGCTAAACGTAATACCTCTTTTCTATAGGGTCTTGTCACTAATAGTTGCATTTGTATCTTTTGAGTTTGCTTCTCTTTCTCAACTCGGTATAAGAGATCGTTATGCAACTCAAAATGAGGAAAAATATTGGCCCCCTCTGGGTTTATTACTTCCTTGTCTACCACTCCACTTAGTTATATACCCGGCTTAAGGAATCGTAATTTGTTTGTTCTACCATAAAAATTGAAAACCCAGACAACATCTCAGCCTCCAATGAGGGAGAGTTATCAACTCCCTGCCCCTTCACCTGTTGGGAAACACCTTTCTGACTAGTTTGGGGTGCCTCTAACTCTTGGGCGGTACCAACTCTTACAACACGGGGGTACCTTCTTCTTTTTCTATGCTGTGCTGCTTTTTGGATTTTCAGGGGCGGAACCTGGAAGGAAACAGCGCTGGGTCAATAAAAGGGAACAATTCCCCCAGCATTATCTCTGTATCTCTCGTCGCCTGGGGCCTAAGGCACAAAACAGCATTTGTAAATAATTCATCAAAGAAATTCCAATCCCAACCTGAGATCACTGGGTATGGGAGTTCCTTGGCGACTCCCACAAACAAAACCTGTGAGTGTCCTCCCACCGTTAGTTTTACTCTTGCACAGGGGGACTTCCTGACATCCCCATGTATACATTCAATGTGTACATATGTCCCATATTAAAGGCAGCCAGAGCCCTCCATTTGGCCCCTGAGCCCCTGCCTGGTGAAGGAAAATTGCCTTTTCCAAATGTACTGGGTCTCTTTAATGGCCACCCCCTTGGACTATGGGCAAAAGACTGTTCTGCATCCATAAAGTTCTCCATTAGTTTGGAGGCTTCAAGGAGGGTCTTGGCTGAATGGCGACAAACCCACTCCCTTCCGCCTAGGGGCAAAACCCACAAAAACTGTTCTAGGGCGACTAACTCTGCGACCTCGATGGAGCTGCGGGTCTCAGATTTTAGCCAGTACCAGCAGTAGTCCTGAATACATTGGGCTAGGACTTGGGGTCACATACTGGGGAATACAGCACTTCTCGGAAGCGTTGTCGATAGGTATCCTCTGTTATCCCCATGCGATCCAGGATTTCTGCTTTGACTTGGGCGTAGTCGAGTGCTGCGGTATTGTCAAGGGCACGATATGCTGCCTGTGCTTCTCCCTTTATTTGTGGGGCCAGGTGTTTGGTCCAGTCCTCCTTGGGCCACTGTGAAAAAAACGCAACTCGCTCAAACGTGTGAGGTAGGCCTCCGTTTCGTCATCAATCCCATTTTCGTCAGCGTAACGGCAGGTCTCTGATCGCCAGTGCCCGGGTTCCAGGAAGTGGGCCTTGAGGCCTCAGCATTTGTTGCAGCTCCCATCTGCTGTACCAGCTGCTGTTGAGCCTGTATCTGGCGAGCTGTTAGCTGTAGGAAAAACTGCTGCTGTGCAGCCTGGTTTTCAGCCTCTCGCTGATGTTGGGCGGCCTGCTGTTGCTGCAGTATCTGGAAAAACTGCTGCTGTGAAGCCTGGTTTTCAGCATCTCGCTGCTGCTGGGCAGCCTGGTTTTCAGCCTCTCACGCTGTTGGGCGGCCTTTTACTGTTGCAATATTTGGAACTGCTGTTGCTGTGAGCCCGGTTTTCAGCCTCTCACTTTTGGTTGGCAGCCTGGTTTTCAACCTCACGCTGCTGTTGGGCGGTCTTTTGTTGTTGCTGTGCAGCCTGCTGTTTTAGTATTAGCTGTAATTGCTGCTGTTGCTCAGTCAATTGTGCAGCCTGGTTTTCCACCAGACACTATCAATTTTTCCATCTCCATTTTAATAACTTCAGGTGTGTTCTGTATACTGACCATAGGAGACACTTATCCCACTTCTGACACCATATGTGATGGAGCGGCCTTGTTGGTATAGTCAGAGAAGAGCTTACACACCTCTTTCTTGAGATGAAAAGTGCTTTATTTCCCTTACTAGGGAAACAGGTTGTAGTTGCACAGGGAATAAAGCAATGAAAGTAAATGGCGTAAGTCTGCAAATAAAAAAATAGTCCTTTGTTCTAGGCACAAAACAAGGAGTTCAGGCTCTCCCCTCAGCCAGGCTCTTTGCAACCTGTTTCTTCACAGGTTTAGAGGCAAAATGACAGCCTGGAAGAAATCTGCTGTCTTTCTTTTAAATCCCCCCTTTCCAATCAGCTAGCAAACCTGCCAGCTAGTGTGTGGTTCCTTTGGTCTGCTCAAGTGAGAAAATTTAACCTCTTGTATATTCCCTCACACCCTCTTTATTTCCTTCCTTGAGGCTCACACTGTCCAGTATTTTTCTTCTCTCCCTCTCCACGTGAATATCTTAATACCTGTGAATCGGTGATTGCCAAGACTTAGGGGGCTATGCACTAAGCTCAATGGCTTTGCGTTCTGATTTTCCAAAAAAGCAGGTTTGTTAAAAAGTGAGGACGGGGACGCAATTCACTAAGGCCTTGAGCCCATTTTTTAACGTACCTGCTCAAAATAGCTCAAAACACCCACAGCGTACGTGTTGCTTTTTTCCCCCCTGCTAGCGTTCTTAACCTTTACGTTAACCCCCCACCCCCAGTACCCACAATAAAAACAATACACTGCCCCACAATAAACATCATTATATTTATTAAATACATACTGCTGCGACACACTTTATTCGAGCAAATACCCAGTATGTACCTGGCAGATACCTGGAATGCGCCGCTCCTCACCTCAGACAAGCCCCGTTGCGTTTGCCTTCCCAGCCATGGTTCATGCCTGGCTGACGGGCAGCTGATCTGTTAAATGATAATGATTAGGATTTAATAGGCTGCAATGCTTCGCGTGTCTACCAGATGGCATAAATTCATGAATTGTAATGCAGTATATATATATATACTGTGCAGTATTGCAGCCAGCAGGAATAAAATGCTTCAATCCCTGCCTGGAAAATAACGCAATGCACTCGGGCAGAAAACAGTCACAAACCTCAATACACCCGAGTATACCCGAATTCGTGGGACTAGCCGAGCTCGAATAAAGTGTGTCGCCAGTGTAACCCACCCCCTGTGCCCCCCCATAAATACATTATTTATTCTTTTACATATAGGGTTCATACCCCAGGCCCACGTGAGTCCCCGGTGGGCCTGACGTTTCACCTCACAGACCTACAGGTTTCCAGCATCATGTTTCACACAGGGTCTGGAGGCCTGTTGATGGGTCCCGCCAGGTGCCATGGCCCACTAGGTGGTCTCCGCGGGTCACCATGGGCCACAATGGGGTCTCCATGGTAGGCCTGCGGATGTCTGGTGGGCCCCGGGTCAGTCCCACAGGTGTCTGAGGGGCCTCGGTTTGTTCCTACGGGGGTCTGGGGACCCACGGATGGTCCCTACTGGTCCACGGTGCCCCCACAGATGTGTGGCCACCAGTTCTTCCCTTTAGATGTCCCCCGTGGACCCAACAGCCTGTTACCCATGAGAAGCCCGAGGAGACCTCAGGTGGTCTCCAGAGGTCTCTTGCAAACCAAAAGGAACCAACCCTGTATGTAAAAAAAATAAACCGGACCTATACATTAAATTCATACATCCCCCCCCCCCAACACATACAGTACAATAATGTGCAAAATAACTATTATCCAGATATGGATAATAGATTATTTGCCCATTATGAAACACATAAAACATGCATAAATCAAAACATTAATTTTTAATCTTAAAATCACCACATTGCATGTTACAATAATCCAGCATCTATTGTAAATATAAACCAACAAACCAGCAGCTACACAAATGTATATGAAATGTCACAGAATTGCATGGAGTATGTACATGATGCAATTAATCTGTGCATCATGTAACACTATGCAAAATATATGTAACAATAAAATACACTATGAACAATATCCCCTAACCACCAATGCCATTATAAAAATCAAATAGAAACTAAGCAACATCAATACAATTACCATCAATATATTAATCCAGTTCCTAAAACAATTACAATACAATACAAATCAATTATACAATTCCCTATTCAATTCCTAAACCCAAACCATTGCCAAAAGAATTCTAATTGAAAGTAACCAACATCATTCTAATCTAACTACCAGAAATAAGCCATTCAAAATAACCTGTAACTAAATACAAATTACATTATTCACACCAATGTCTAAGTAAAGCTGATAAATACATTAGCCATACATGAAAAGAACATAAACATTAGCAAAACAATCACTTATTATCCCTGTATGTCTATCCATATAGATAGATATACAGAACATACAGGGGCAATAATAGAGCATAAAAACAATGCATTTACATACAAAAATTACATAGAATACACCCATTCAGTGTCCGTGAATGTATGTATATACATAGGTACATAGATACATTCACGGGCGTTACATGGGACTGAAAAAATAAAAGACATGAATCAAGAATAAAAAAAAAACTGTAAAAGTAAAAATAATACACTTTTCTTTTGTTTACTTACCATTAGATGCCCACTCACCGAAATCCAGGCGACCCGGAAGCACTGGAACCAATCCACAGGTAACCATAAAAAAATAAACCCTTACAATCCATAACGATGTCTTCTTTCTTCTATTTGTAATCCTTCCCGTCAGTCTTGGGGTCTTCTTTTTTTCTTTGGGGTCTTCTCTGTCTTCTTCCGTCTTCTTCAATCTTCTTCTGCCATGCCCTTCTTCTCTTCTTAGGAGGGGAGGTGTTTCCTCCTCGGCGTCTGGCTTCAAAATGAGGCGACATAGGCTTTTATAGGCCTATGACATCACATTTTGGTCAAATGTTTCCCATGTTTCACAGTGGTTAGGCCTCACGGGGTGGTGGATAAGTGGGGGAGGGTATGTAGGCCTCCCGAGTGGTGGGTGAGGGTGGGTTAACCCCTTAATGACTGTAGCGGTTAATAACCGCTATGGTGATTAAGGGGTTAGGGGACATTACATTGGATGCTTTTATTCTTGTGTATGTTTTGCAGCATCGGAGGGGGCATGGGCAGGATGAAGATGAGGATGAAGACGGCCTTCTTCGTGGGTGCCTGTAAAAGGTACGTGTAATATGTTTTTACTGTATTTATTGAATGTTATATGTATTTAAAATGGGCAAATGCATTATTATCCATATGTTATTTTGCCCAGTACTGTATAGTTTGTGTTAGGGGGGTGTATTTAGTTATAAGTGTAGCCCCCTGTAAACAGCACAGGCTATACATATCTTTCTCCTACTGTGGTAAGTCCTGTTAAGGGCAGGCGCCAGTAGTAATCATGGGTTTTTCCCCCTTCACGCCCTGCCCTGAGTGATAGATGCAGGCCCCTGACTCTGCTGCCAGCAAGAGACAGAGGGGAGGTCCTGTTGACATCATGAGGGGTGGGGCTGACTCTATTTAGCAGCCAGCTCCTGTGAGTGTCAGTTAGTCTACTTCTGGGGAGTGAGTCTACTCCTAGGAAGTCTGTCCTTGGAGTTGGAAGAGAGAAGTAGGTTGAGCTCTCTCCTGGGAGCAGGACAGCCACTAAGAGAACTTTGGCCTATGATAGTCAGCGAATGAGCAGAGCTCCGGTGGGACCAATGCCCCTCATCCTGATGAGGGGGTGATGGGGAGGATCTACCCCTGCCCAGAGGGGACCCTCTGAGGTGGGCACTTGGGTACTGAGGCCCCTTACAGACCATCCTGTCGGGGTACCTCTTGGAGGAGAGGAGAGGCGAGAGGTGGTACACCTTGGGATTGCTGTGTGCTACTGCTATTGCTGTTGTTGTTGCGGCTGCATGCTGCAAGGCTGCTGTGTGCAATAAAGAGAGACATTGCTGATCTTACAAAAAGACTGTTGTGTGATTCTGGAGCATCCACCCTGGGACCAGGGGCAAATTCTTCTATACGGGTCCTCCCCCAGATCCCTTGGAAGGTATAGAGGATGGAGGCACTGCACCACCACTAAAAGAATGAGGCAACGAATACCTCCGAGGGGTGCCTCTCCGAGAACGTTAACGGAGGTGGTGGAGAGTAAAGACAAGGCTGCCCTAGTTCCCCTTTGCCACCAAGCGGGATGAACCAAGGCCCAGCCCGCTACAGAACCGAGCGAGCTGTCAACGGAGAAGAGCACGACCGCAGTGGAGGTACCGGAGCGAGACCGTTTCGTACCCATACCCACTGGTTGTATCGCAGAAGAACCCGGTGACTCCCTTGCGGAGGATCCGATCGTGATCTCCTCGGAGGAAGAGGTTGGCGTACCATCGGTGACGATGCGCCTACCGGCGAACCACCCCAGCGGTAATAAGGAGAAGCAGACGAGTCCGGACATCCCAGTGTGGCAGAGATGGCGTCTGAGACGACTCCGGAGGATCTCAAACAGCAGTGGAGTGGTAAGGAGACTCCACCACCCCCTTACTCACGCCAGGCGAAGGCAGCAACCGAGGAGGATGAGAAGGAGAGGCTTGCGGCCTACTTGTCCATCTGCGAACCGGATGCTCCGCCAACGCCCATGCCGGTCCTCGACGCACTTCCGGTGCGTGACCACGGAGCGGATGGAGATTCGGCGGGCACCGGTGATGACGTCACTTCCGGGCCCAATGGAAAGAGAGGCCCTGGAGCGCTGTTCTCATCACGGAGAGCAGCCATGGCCACTGCAATGGCCACCCTGAAGAGCAAAGGCCCATCGAGAGAAGCACGAAGTATGGCGGAGAAAGCACCCAAGAAAGCATCCCTTGGTCGCGGTATTACCCGCTTGCTGGACACTGACTTGAACATTGCCACTGCCCCTGCCCCGTCATGAGTGTTGTCACCGGGACCTAGCGGGGATAAATTAAGCAAGTATCCCAAATACTCCAAAGATTTGCGGGACTGGGAATTGAGCGATGAGGGGTCGGATGGGGAAATACCATATAACAGTGTGATACATGTGCCTAACCCTGTGCCGTTTTCTCCTACAGCTAGAGGGAGAGCCCGAGGGTCCCACACTCCAGCAGAGGCTGGGTCTGTCAGTACGGTGGTTCACAAGGTGAACCCTACCAGGTACATCAATGCCAAAGGGAGGAGAGATTGCTCGTGCTCTACAGAGGCGGGGACGTCCGGTGTCTCGTCACAAGCAGAGTCAGAGGTAGAGCACACTAGCCATTCCACAGAGTATGAGCACTGTGATAAGTGGTGGGCACCCCTGATCACTGGGTACCACGAAGGTATGGACCGTACGCGGTTTCTACTCATTAAGAACAACATAGTTGATCATTGGTGGGCGGTCGGTGCCTTTTCTCCCCAGGAGGTAGAGGACGAGATAAACCACAGGTACCGGGAAATAGAACAGAAACTCATTCAGCCCAAAGGCCCCAGTATACTGTACGATGAGATTGCTCTTGTAGAACCAGAGTTTTGAGTACTGCCAAGCAGGGCGGGTCACCGTAAGCTTACTAAGTTGAGCCGAGCCGACAGAGCCATAGTGGCAAGGTATAGGCAGTCACATGGATATGAATACCCTTATGTGCCTGAGCCCATCATGAGGGAAATAGAGGAGAACAGAGACAGTTGGCTCCGAGAAGCCGTACAAGAATACCTTCGAACCAAATTTGGTAAAGCCGGGTATCATAACGAGGACCGTATAAGTGAATTGGTCAGGATCTGGAGTATAGGACGTTGTATATACATGCACAGCGTAATATATTGACCGGAGCATGGATCGGTCCATTCCTTCTTTGTGACCATTACGGGTCACAATGGCAGGAAAATTCGGAAACCGGATCCGAGCCATTATTACTAGGGTTCTCCACGTTGGGAGTAACCGTGTGTTATATTGCTACCTCATATGAGCATATGTTATGTCTATTCCACTTCATGATATGTGTGTTTTTTTCCCAGGTTGTTCACCGCAGGATGGTACTGCTAAAGCTAGGTCCAAGTGTTGACCATTGGATTCCACCAGAGGGAGAGTGTAGCCCCCTGTAAATAGCACAGGCTATACATATCTTTCTCCTACTGTGGTAAGTCCTGTTAAGGGCAGGCGCCAGTAGTAATCATGGGTTTTTCCCCCTTCACGCCCTGCCCTGAGTGATAGATGCAGGCCCCTGACTCTGCTGCCAGCAAGAGACAGAGGGGAGGTCCTGTTGACATCATGAGGGGTGGGGCTGACTCTTTTTAGCAGCCAGCTCCTGTAAGTGTCAGTTAGTCTACTTCTGGGGAGTGAGTCTACTCCTAGGAAGTCTGTCCTTGGAGTTGGAAGAGAGAAGTAGGTTGAGCTCTCTCCTGGGAGCAGGAGAGCCACTAAGAGAACTTTGGCCTATGATAGTCAGCGAATGAGCAGAGCTCCGGTGGGACCAATGCCCCTCACCCTGATGAGGGGGTGATGGGGAGGATCTACCCCCGCCCAGAGGGGACCCTCTGAGGTGGGCACTGGGGTACTGAGGCCCCTTGCAGACCATCCTGTCGGGGTACCTCTTGGAGGAAAGGAGAGGAGAGGCGAGAGGTGGTACACCTTGGGATTGCTGTGTGCTACTGCTATTGCTGTTGTTGTTGCGGCTGCATGCTGCAAGGCTGCTGTGTGCAATAAAGAGAGACATTGCTGATCTTACAAAAAGACTGTTGTGTGATTCTGGAGCATCCACCCTGGGACCAGGGGCAAATTCTTCTATACGGGTCCTCCCCCAGATCCCTGGGAAGGTATAGAGGATGGAGGCGCTGCACCACCACTAAAAGAATGAGGCAACCACCCCAGAAGCCTGGTCCTGTGTCCCCAACAACATCGCGGGAAGCTCTGGCACTCCTGTTACCAGCAGGTATGCACCACTCATACACGTGTAGCCAGCCCTCACACACCCTAGATATAGTATCTGTGTCTGGGGGGGGGGGGAACATGGGTTACATAAGTATTGTTTATTATTTTTGAGGCACAACATTGGTACCGCAGGCCCACGGGTACCCCGGGACTCCCGCGGGGACCCCGGGACATCCGAGGGGACCCCCAGACTCCCGCGGGGACTCACGCACTCCCGTAGGTATCCCCGCTTGGTGAGCCGTCAACCCCCGGGCTCCCTCGGGGACCCCTGCGGGGTCAGCCGGGGATACCCGCCGGCATTTGGTATGGGTTTTGCGCATGCAAAAAGGAAAAGCAATAATTTTTCTAAGTCCAGCTTTTTTTGCGTCTACCTTGAGCTCACGTGTTCTGAGCAACGCAACTTTCGCATACGCTAAGGTTGCGTTGCTTAGTGCATCCCTTTTAAGGGCAGAATTTAACGCAAACAGGGTTACGAACGAGCAAAGTTGGATTTAGAAAAAATTCCAGAAAAAAGTCAGTTTTAGAGCGCAAAGTGCCTGTTTGCATTGCTTAGTGCATCGGGTTCAGCACAACATCACGTTCTAAGAGCACTTTGCACTCTAAAAGTGACTTAACGGAGCTTAGTGCATGACCCCTTAGTGTTCTGTAAAACCTGCCCTCATGGAGTAATTCTGACTGCAATGTTGCAGTTGTCTACCGCGCTTGGCCAAAATGGAACTATAACTCCCGGGGGCATTGCATCCTAGGACTCACCTCAACTCTGCCCTCTCTCAGGCTAAAAAAACCTAGCTTTCTTAACTAATCAATACTCATAAGTGTAACCCACGCTGACTCTTCTCTGTCTTTGAGTCTCTACTCAGACTATATCGGTTAACTTTTTTTTCTCCGTTTAACCTCAGGACTTGGTTGACTATTTCAAAACAAAAGTGGATTCCATTAGTCAAGGCATCCCCTCTGTATCCTCCGCATATTTTACACCTCTTTATAACTCTCTGTGACGGTGCTCATTTCCGATCAGGAAGCGGATCCACAGGGCTGAGGTAGGGATGCAAATTAACAGACCATAGCCCAGTGACAGAGTCCTGTAAGAGTATCCATAGTCGGTAAGCAGGCAGGAGGTCAGGGCTGGCAGCAGTGTTGCAAAGTCCAGGCAATAGGCAAAGGATCAGGACAGGTGGCAGGCAGCAAGGTCGGGGTCACATTCCGGGGTTAGCAACAGGGATTCCAAATGAACAGGCTAGCCTCCGGAACAGGGAAGCCACAGGAATGAGTCACTAACAAGGAAGGCTCAGCAACAGGTTAGGCACAGCAACTGGCTAGGCACAGCACCCGGCTAGCCTCAGGAACAGGGAAGGTTCATGAAAAAGGAAGGCTCAGCTATTAGAACCTATGGTTTCCAGGAACACAGCCTCCGCATGCATGCGAGTTATCATAAAGGCCTCTTTTGCCAGCAGTGACTTCCGGGACTGCACTTCCGTCTCCAACAAGGCGATTTACTACAAGGGAAATTTTCATTTTGTAGGTGCCAGCATAGAAGTTTCACTTCAAAAACCCCAATACATTTTAAAAAAACAATACGTATATAAAAAAAAAACAATACATATTCAAAACCCTCAATACATCTAAAACCCACCCCAATGCCTATTTAAAAATCCCCAATACATATAAAACCCCTATTTACATATATAAAAAAAACAATATTAGCCCTGTAAGAAATGGGGCTATAGTTCTATCCTCCTCCTGGTATAATCCCTGCTCAGGGCAGGTTGCCAGGAGTTATCATGCGTTTCCCCCACTTCAAGCACTTGACCTGAATGGTGGAGGTATGACAATCAAGAGACACAGGGGCGGTGCCTGCTGATATCATAAAGAGCAGTGCATTTCCTATTTAGTTGGTTGGTCTGACAGTCAGTGTGTGAGAGTTAGTGTTAGGGAGCAGAGGAGTGAACAGCTTATGAGTAGAGCTGATGGAATATAGTGAGGTGGACCAAATACCTCTCACCTGCTTAGGGGGTGAGGGAAAAGCTAGCCCCACTGTGGATGGCCTTGGGTCCAGAGTGGAGGCAGGGACCATCACTAAGGAGAACAGCTGGTGGCATTGTCAATCAACTTTACCTGTCTGCTGCTGCGGGAGACTGAATAAAAGAGTCTGCTGTTTAAAGAGAACCTTATGTGAGACTGGAATCTCTCACCCCTGAGAGGGAGATTTCTGTGGTAGGGATTCCACCCCGCATCCCTGGGGCTTACTACAGATGGAGGTGCTGTACCATTGAAGGAGAACGAAGGCATCCACCTCAGTAACCTGTCCTGTTGTCCCCCATGTCATCACGGGAGACTCAGGCCCTCCTGTTGCTAGCAGGTATGCACCACACAGAGACATGTAGCCAGACCCAAGAACACCTTAGGGGGCCCGATCTGCGACCGGGTGGGGGTCCATGGGTTATAAAAACATATAAAAAAAATACATATAAAAAAAATACATATATAAAAACAAATATAAAAACAACAAATACATATAAAATCCCCCAAGGTAAACTCTTACCTTAGGACTGGTCTCAGGTGTCAGGCCTCTGGTTGTGGAGAAATCCGTTGCTCCCGGCCCCGGCTCTCCCCAGCTGCAGCCCTCTCTCCTCCCACGCACAGCTTCTGACACTCTGCGTGATGGGCCTCTCTGAAGTCAGAGTGTCGGAAGTAAGCTTGGCCCAGCTTTCGACAGGCGCTATCATGAAAGGGAAGCCCGGCGTGCGCCGACGTCAGAGGTCCCGGCGTGGGACAGTCAGTGTAAAGGGAGACCTGCAGCAGGGGATAGTTGGAGCCCGGTGGCAACTGCTTTGTCCGGCCTCCGAGCCCCCCACAGCCACCAGGCCCGGTTGTCCACCCCTGTCGGTGGCCCTTGGTGTAATGCACTGGTGCTGACAGTCTAACCTCAAGGGCTACAAACAGGTCCAGTTTTCTAGATTGCCATGATTGAGTCACCTGTGCTGAAGCAGAGTTATCCTTAAATCCTGGCCTTTTGATATTTGCTGAGGCACTTATTTTGAGCACTGCAGGTGTGATGGACTGTATCCTTTACTAATGTAAAGATGTAGCAATATGTACTGTCCCTGTGACCGCAGAGGGGTGTGAAATTACATCAGCAGGAACCCTTTGTTGCCTGTGGTTCGTCCGCAGCTCGACTATGGTCAGCTGGCAGAGTTATTTATGTCATTGCAGTTCAGCATGTGTCCGCAGGTGGAACACCACAAGGGACCCGCAAATTGCATATGGGGATTGGGGATTTACGATCAATAACACTTGGTTTTGTTTGACACCAAAAACAATAATTTTTGCTACATTTTTACAGTAAGTAGAAAACAACGAATGGCGCACAGCCAGGGAGCCAGGTGATAGCAGAAAAAGTACCTTTATTCAGTGCACGGTTGGAGAGATATTCACCCCTGTGGGGACAAAAACAGGCACCTCCTACACGTTTCGGACCGGTAGGTCCTTTATCAAGGAGTCTGGGATATGCAGGGATGAGGTACCTTAAATACCTATGTTGTTATTAGGGTAATTGGATAAATCTGCGCGATATCGCGCCGCATGCCTACTGCGCATGCGCATGACGTCACACGGGGCGCCGGTACACCACCCCTAGGGATTATGGGTACGGACCGCCCCCTGTTGCAATCCGTGCATGCCCACATCAGGCATGAAGACAGGAATACCCGTACTGATCTCTGCTTCCACTTCCGCCCATAGTGACGTCACTGCAGATCTGTGATAGGCTGAGGCGCACCGCTACACCACCAATGAGTATGATGAATAGACGATGCGGCCCCAATCACAGAGACTCCTGCAGGCATCCAGAAATGGACGTGATGGTATGCAAAGTGCTTAATGAAGCAAAACTGCTAAAATAAAACATACACTGTGAGCGAACTTATAATGAGGGCGAATTCATAAACGCTCACAGTGAAAATATAGAACCTCATCGCTGCAAATCCCACAAATACAAAGACACTCAGCATATAAAAAACGGACTCCATATTCGGTCCACATCAACATTAAACGTCATAGTCAAAACACAACATATAACGTCTCCCTTAAAAAATACATACAAAACATTAAAAACAAGGTTATACAATCTTAAGACCTTCTTATACTCAGTCTTTTTCAATTGCCTCCAAGGGGAGGAAGAATCAACTATATTAATCCATTACATAAGGTGTATTCGCTGATATCCATACATTTTAAGCTGAATTTCAATTGTAATAATTAATAATCAATTTATACAAATAGATATCAATCATATTTATTGCTTTAGCTTAAGGCAACTTAAAGTTGTTTGGAGTGACAGATGCCGCATAAACTCTAAGTCATAGAAGCTCAACATTATACCAAGTCCTGATGCAACTGTGACAACAAGATTGATACTAAAATCCCATTCAGAAAACAGTATCATAATAATCTGGCACGATTATATATTAGGATTTCAAGAAGTGGCCCAAGTTCCATTTTATATTTAGACCGCAGGGGGTTCTGGTCTGGAGCATGAAGATCCAGTAGGCCTCCCTGCGGTCCAAAAGGTTGAGTAAGTCCCCCCCCTCTTTCTCTCAAAAAGACCTTTTCGATTCCTTGTACTTTTAACCCCTTGATACCACCTTTAGGGCAGTTCGAAAAATGTTTAGAGACCGGGTGGGATACATCTCCTTTTTTAATTAGTCTGACATGTTCAAGTATCCTATTATTAAGAGATCTGGTTGTCCTCCCTACATAATTAATTCCACACCCACAAGTTAGGAGGTAAATGACATATTGTGTGTCACAGTTTATAAAGGATTTAATCGGGAATTCCTGATTGGACATAAAGCCCCTGAAATGTCGAGAAGGAATCATAAATTGACAAATTTTACAACCTCCACATCTATATGAACCCTTAGTTACGAATTTTCTAATAGAGGGAGGTGAAGAAGCGACATATGTGTCACCTAGCTATGTCGCTTCTTCACCTCCCTCTATTAGAATATTCGGGTGTGGAATAAATTATTTTACAGCATGCTAGAATGTAATCATCTAGTGCAATTGGCTGTCCAGGCATGAAGTGGTTAAACCTGCTAAACACACGAATTGCCAGGTATCAGCCAACAAGTGGACAATCAACAGGAGTTCCCAATCAGACATTCAACTAATGGGAACTCCCTGTCAGCTTTGCACAAGGGTATAAAATACCTCAAGTGCCCCCACAGCTCCATTACCCCTGAAGAAGTGACGTCAGAGTCACGAAACGCGCGTAGGGTGGAGCTTGTTGAACGTGCTGCAACGTGCAGACCCTGTGGAAGGAAAGGAGGTTGATTGACGGGGAACGTCATCGGAGGAGGGACTAGGCGCTCCGAGTCGCGGCCACGAAGCGGGGACCCACGCCGGCTCCAGCCTCCCCCTGCAATCCCTCGACATCCTCCCATGTGAAGCGGACGGCACGTTGTAGGACACGCATAGGGCATTCTCGCATGTGAGTGCATGTTTTTATGCTTGTCATTTTTTAACAATAAATGTTATAGTGCTATACTATTGGTGCCCCTTTCTGTTCCCAATCGGTATGGTGATGCTGATGCTGGAAGTGTAAAGCGCGATACCAGCAGCAGGAATCAGTCGGAGCCAATCGTGGGGGGACTTAAAGAAACCTTTTGAGGCCCATTCTTATCTATTTTTAAGTAAGTAGATAGCAACGGTGGGGTCTTGGAATACTGACCATAGGGTACTGCGCAATGGTTGTTTTATTTGTATTTTCAGACCAGCATTCTGTGTAAAAGAACGGGACATTGTGGACTGTGGATCTTCTTTATACCATCAGTTGATTCATGGGACTACTCCGATTCGTCAGGTTTATTATCTGATATTGCGCCAGGGAATTATTGTCTGTGTTTCATCTGTGTCATTTGTTATCTCTCTGTGTATGTTATACAGCCCTTGTGGATAGGGTTGTTATATTCCCAAGGCAGCCATTCCCCAACCTGCCACAACAGGCTGTGAGGAATTCACATTAGATTTTTCCTTATAGGGGACACTTTAAATATTCATTTTATTATTGTTAAGCACCTGGTTATTTTAGTTAATATTTAGGTATAGTTATATAGGTTTGAGCGCTGATCACATGCTTTTAGTTTAAATTTTCCTCACTATTTGTTCTATCCATTATTGCATATCAGCAGCCAACCATATCACAAACATGTCACTTTTTTCTAGTCGAGCACTTCGTAGTTGTAATCTAGATAAAATATTTTCAGAGGATGCAGACGTAGAGAATATAGATGTAGACACTGAGAATTTAGATACACTCCTTAATAAAGTAGAAAAACTCCTCACACAAGAAATGAGGCAGATCTGGGAAGTGGTAGCATTGAGAAAATATATAGAACACAAAAGAATACCAAGGGGACTTAGGGTCCTCAAGGTACCCACTCTAGAAACTGATAATGAGATCTTTATGAAAGAGTGGAACAATCTTCTGGATACATGTGCATTCGGTTTAGTCCAGTTGTCTATTCAGTACAGAACAAAATCCCTAGAAGTTTTGGATAAAGAGATTATAGAAATCCAAGAAAAATTAGGCCAATTCTCTGATCTCAAAGAGTACAAGGTACTAGACGAAAAGATTACTCAGAGAATAGAAAAATTAGAGAAAGAGGTCATTAGTTCCAAACAGAAAAAAATTATCAGGGACAAGAAAGATTATGAACAGAATAGACAAAGGGACTGGAAAACTGAAAAGAAAGTCATTATTGCAGAGGATACACCCACAGTTGAGGTGAAATCCACTCCAAATAACAAAGTGCTACAAAAGGAAGATATTAAACCAAAATCAAAAAAAGACAATGAAAAAGAAAAATCATTAAATAGAAAGATGGGACCCCATAGGCCCTACATGGGAGCTAGGCCACAAGCACCTGTAAGGGAGGAACATCATAGATACCATGGCCCACCACGAGGAGGGTATGCCAATAGGAATGATGGGTATGGGCACCATGATTATTATCATGATGGACCCAGAGAAGCATATAGAGGGTATGATAATAATGTTTTTAGATCTAACAATTTCAGGCCCTTCAATGCACCTTCTTTCAACTATGAAAATAATCAACATCAATTGTCTTTTTTAGATCACGACAGAGAGTACAATTTCCCTATACGGAAAAACAGCGAGGTAGAGAACGCAGTGGGGAGACAAGACACCCCCAGGTCAGCGAGACGCAAAAGAATAGAGGATTCAGAGGAAAAAGAGGTGGAAGAAGGAAAGAGAAAAAAGTCAGAGCAGCCAAACCACCGGTAGAGGTTGGCAATATATTCAATATCAGCAGTTACAAAACCACTGAGGTTGAGGAAAAAGTTTTGTCCAGAGGCCTTATCTTTGCTCCCTCTAAAGGACCCAATATGTTTGACTTATTCATAGATACCCAAAAATTTGTTAGACGGTTAACACTTAAAAAGTACTTTATAAAAGATGCTGTAAGTAGGGAGACACTCCAGAGTAATAAAAATAGTGAGAGCAGATCGTCCTCCACCACTCAATTTAAAAGACCCTCAGTGTTTTATCCTAAACACATGAAGGGTAGTTTCTTAGAAACTTTTTCTGAACTAGTCATTCAGGACATGGAAAAGGCAACCAGTGAGTTTAAAATCCCCAAAAACAATCTTAGTAAGTTAGAAAAAGATGCAGTAAAGAGTCTGGAAAACAACAAACAAATTGTAATTAAGTCTGCGGACAAAGGGGGAGGCATAGTTATAATGGACTCCGACTACTATAAAAAAGAGTCCTTGAGAATCCTAAGTGATGGAGTTACATATAAAAAACTGCAGGGTAATCCATCCATAGAGTTCAAGACAGAACTTCAGGAATACCTTAGTAGGGGTTTCTTGGATGGTAATATCTCAAAGGGTGAATTGGAGTTCTTGGATGTACCACAGCCAAGGATTCCAATTTTCTATTTTATTCCTAAGATCCATAAGGATCTTTGGAATCCCCCTGGACGCCCCATAATATCGGGGATCAAATCATTGACATCCAATTTGTCGCAGTTTATTGACTCCACTCTGCAGAAATATGTCCCTAAAATCCCGTCTTTTCTAAGAGACACCACACACGTATTAAATCTAGTTAGGGACCTAAAATGGGAAGATCATTATATTTGGGTCACGTGTGACGTGACGTCTCTGTATACCGTCATAAATCATGACCTGGGTATCAGAGCAGTCAGTAGGGTGTTAAATCAAGATGATAGTCTAGAACAGGGATTTCGAGATTTTATAATAGAAGGGATACGGTATATACTTACACATAATTTCTTCAGCTATGACAACAGCCACTACCTCCAGATATGTGGCACTGCCATGGGTACAAGGTTCGCCCCTAGTTATGCTAACATCTTTATGGGCATGTGGGAGGATGAATACATCCATTCCGGCGGCCCATTTGGGGCGGGCCTTGTACTATGGAAACGCTATATAGACGACGTGCTATGTATCTGGGGTGGAGGTGTTGAGGAACTTGGGGAGTTCCAAAAATACTTAAATAACAACAATATGAACTTAAAATTCACCTTCAACATCAGCCCCACAAGTATAGACTTTTTAGATCTTACATTGTTCATAGAGCGAGGGTCTATTCAAACTAAGACCTTTTATAAAAAAGTAGATGCCAATACATACCTTTTGGCGTCTAGCCATCACAACCATAGATGGATTAACAATATTCCCAAGGGCCAGTTCCTAAGAACTAAAAGAAATTGCTCTCAACCAGAAACATTTGAGATGCAGGCCAATGACCTTAAGGATAAATTTATCCAGAGGGAATATAATCCTAATATGGTTGAGAAGGCCTTAGAAAGTGTAAAGGACATAGATAGAAATGACCTTATCAGTATGGACAAAAAGAAATTAAAACAAGTAGAGGGTGTAGAGTTCATCCCCTTTATAACCAAGTTTAATGGGATGTCAAACAAAATAACACAAATAATTAGGAAGCATTGGAGTATTCTCCAGGGGGATGCTATACTTAAAACAATACTACCTAAACACCCCCAGATAGTGTTTAAAAGGGCCAATAATCTAAAGCTTCAACTGTCCCCGAGCTGTCCGTTCAATTCCGTAAAAACACACAGTACAACATGGCTTAAGGAATTGGACGGATTCTTTACATGTGACAAATGTATTGGCTGTAGGTACAGCAGTAAATGCAAACATTTTCAATCCAATGTTACAGGTGTCAGATTTCCCATCAAATCGTTCATTTCCTGCAAGACTCCTTTTGTGGTCTACCTGTTAGAGTGCCCTTGTGGACTACAATATGTAGGGCGAACAGGTAGACCATTGAAACGACGTCTTGCAGAACATGTTTATAATATAAAAAGGGGTCTGGAGACACATAGCGTCTCCAGTCACTTTAAAAATAAACATGGACAAAATCCGGAAGGGTTAATCTGTAAAGGGATTGACTGCCCCAAGCAGAATTGGAGGGGGGGTGATAAAATCAATCTTATATCCAGACGCGAAAGCTACTGGATATATACCCTCAAAACCTTAACCCCGAGAGGATTAAACATCGAATTTGACCTGGCAGCATTCTTGAGGGACAGTTAGGTTTGTAACTGCTGATGTTGAATATTGCATAACCAGGTTATCTGTTTTTGTTTTTTTGCTATGCAAATAATCTCTTTCCACCTCTGGGTCCTTTATGCTGTTAGCAACAGTGATCAATACAAATAGCTATCTCGCACATTGAATAATAAGCCACAGGGTTGCTAATTACTTTTTATTTCTACAATTTATAGAGTTTTATTATGGTTTTTATGATACTGATGTATTAAATAATTTTGTGTAAAGTATTTTACAGCATGCTAGAATGTAATCATCTAGTGCAATTGGCTGTCCAGGCATGAAGTGGTTAAACCTGCTAAACACACGAATTGCCAGGTATCAGCCAACAAGTGGACAATCAACAGGAGTTCCCAATCAGACATTCAACTAATGGGAACTCCCTGTCAGCTTTGCACAAGGGTATAAAATACCTCAAGTGCCCCCACAGCTCCATTACCCCTGAAGAAGTGACGTCAGAGTCACGAAACGCGCGTAGGGTGGAGCTTGTTGAACGTGCTGCAACGTGCAGACCCTGTGGAAGGAAAGGAGGTTGATTGATGGGGAACGTCATCGGAGGAGGGACTAGGCGCTCCGAGTCGCGGCCACGAAGCGGGGACCCACGCCGGCTCCAGCCTCCCCCTGCAATCCCTCGACATCCTCCCATGTGAAGCGGACGGCACGTTGTAGGACACGCATAGGGCATTCTCGCATGTGAGTGCATGTTTTTATGCTTGTCATTTTTTAACAATAAATGTTATAGTGCTATACTATTGGTGCCCCTTTCTGTTCCCAATCGGTATGGTGATGCTGATGCTGGAAGTGTAAAGCGCGATACCAGCAGCAGGAATCAGTCGGAGCCAATCGTGGGGGGACTTAAAGAAACCTTTTGAGGCCCATTCTTATCTATTTTTAAGTAAGTAGATAGCAACGGTGGGGTCTTGGAATACTGACCATAGGGTACTGCGCAATGGTTGTTTTATTTGTATTTTCAGACCAGCATTCTGTGTAAAAGAACGGGACATTGTGGACTGTGGATCTTCTTTATACCATCAGTTGATTCATGGGACTACTCCGATTCGTCAGGTTTATTATCTGATATTGCGCCAGGGAATTATTGTCTGTGTTTCATCTGTGTCATTTGTTATCTCTCAGATTATTATGATACTGTTTTCTGAATGGGATTTTAGTATCAATCTTGTTGTCACAGTTGCATCAGGACTTGGTATACTGTTGAGCTTCTATGACTTAGAGTTTATGCGGCATCTGTCACTCCAAACAACTTTAAGTTGCCTTAAGCTAAAGCAATAAATATGATTGATATCTATTTGTATAAATTGATTATTAATTATTACAATTGAAATTCAGCTTAAAATGTATGGATATCAGCGAATACACCTTATGTAATGGATTAATATAGTTGATTCTTCCTCCCCTTGGAGGCAATTGAAAAAGACTGAGTATAAGAAGGTCTTAAGATTGTATAACCTTGTTTTTAATGTTTTGTATGTATTTTTTAAGGGAGACGTTATATGTTGTGTTTTGACTATGACGTTTAATGTTGATGTGAACCGAATATGAAGTCTGTTTTTTATATGCTGAATGTCTTTGTATTTGTGGGATTTGCAGCGATGAGGTTCTATATTTTCACTGTGAGCGTTTATGAATTCGCCCTCATTATAAGTTCGCTCACAGTGTATGTTTTATTTTAGCAGTTTTGCTTCATTAAGCACTTTGCATACCATCACGTCCATTTCTGGATGCCTGCAGGAGTCTCTGTGATTGGGGCCGCATCGTCTATTCATCATACTCATTGGTGGTGTAGCGGTGCGCCTCAGCCTATCACAGATCTGCAGTGACGTCACTATGGGCGGAAGTGGAAGCAGAGATCAGTACGGGTATTCCTGTCTTCATGCCTGATGTGGGCATGCGCGGATTGCAACAGGGGGCGGTCCGTACCCATAATCCCTAGGGGTGGTGTACCGGCGCCCCGTGTGACGTCATGCGCATGCGCAGTAGGCATGCGGCGCGATATCGCGCAGATTTATCCAATTACCCTAATAACAACATAGGTATTTAAGGTACCTCATCCTTGCATATCCCAGACTCCTTGATAAAGGACCAACCGGTCCGAAACGCGTAGGAGGTGCCTGTTTTTGTCCCCCAAGGGGCGAATATGTCTCCAACCGTGCACTGAATAAAGGTACTTTTTCTGCTATCACCTGGCTCCCTAGCTGTGCGCCATTCGTTTTTTTCTACTTGCTGCATCTGGACTTTGGAGTTTCCTGTGGCTGGCACGCCAGCAATCACTCCTGGAGATGACGTGAGTGGGCTTTATGGTTTAGACTGTTATAGTTGAGTACTGCTACAATGTTATATGGTCACTCACAGGTCTATGGTTTACCTACCCACTCCCACTGGTGTCTCCAGGGATAGTGCTATATTGTATTATATACTGGATGAAGTTGTCTGGGGTTTGAGCACCCTAATTTTTCTTACCTACATTTTTACAGTAGGATTAATTTATTGCATTTATTGCACGTGGCTTATAGTATTGTTCAGATAATATAGTATCTTTGCCGAAGCATGCCATCAAATTTACATTAGTTTTAATACTTGATACAACGTAGAAATGTCTCTCTTTAAACACTGCCTTTCATTGTTTTATGTGTAATACCCCTACAAACATTAATTCCATTATAGTGAAAATGAAAGTAAACGCTTCCAACAACTGTAAGTCTCCAAAAAAAAGGATTAAAAATGAACAGAATATAAAAATTAAACGTTTATTTATATTAAAAAAATATAGCCCCCCACAACCCACCCATAGGAAAAAACCCAAAACACACTCCACTCAACAATACACTCCACCATAACCTTAACTCTGACCCACTCGTAACTCCCTCCCTCCCAATAAACTACAGGGCAGTACCTGCTTATTTTCTCTCCCTCCCCACTAATTCCCCGCCCCCATCATTTATACCGGTTAGCACACAGATAAACCTCCTTTTTTTCCCTACTGGATTGCTAATCTAAGATTACAAAAAAATTCCGGTGGGAATCAACCCTTGGCGTATGTAAGCCGCCCTTCTTTCATCATGTATTTCTTATGCAAATACAGGCCCACTTGAGGGGGCGTCCCAATACTTTACAGTCAGTTGTAGAACAACTACAATTGAATACAATTATTTTATTTTACATGGGACAGCCAGGAAAGCCAGAGTTATAATAATACTGTACATGGTTGCCTTAAATGAACAAAGCTTATACATTAAATTTACAGACATTTTATGGACAGTTAGAGATATGATTATGGGCATAAGTAATATTTACAGACAGGATTAAAATTGTGTTTGAAAGGTTGGATACACTTGCAATGTCTTAGAAGAGGCCCTGCTACAAGGATCTTATGATCAATAAGGCAGGGTATGTTGAAACATTGTGCACAGGAAATGAAAGGGTTGGTGAGTTTCAGAATGCAATAGAGCAGCTTTAACATTACCATAGAGCAGCAAACGGTGGCACCCTTCGGCTGACACCAAAGGCTAATGCCTTTAGGGCGACTCAGGTGTTATGTCCCAGAGATTCTTTGGTAGAATAAAACAGCAGCATAGCACAGAACTGGACCACACGGCAGACATGTAGGTGAGAGGGACTGATGAGCTTTAGGTGGTCTTTGAAGCATATCCTATCCTCATGCTGCTAATCCCTTATACACTTTCCTTGTGGGGGGCAGCGAAGGCATTTCGAGGTTTTGAGGATTCTCTCTCAGAGAGACGCCTTTGGGGCGAGTTGGCTGTTATAACCCAGAGATTCAACAAGGGTCTCCATTTTGTTTATAAATAATACGGTGTGGTTTGATGCTGTTATTTAGTGCTGATGTTCGGTTTTAAGTGCTTTTAATAGTGTGGCTATGTATTGTATTTTGCTATAAATTAAATATATACATTTTTGTATACATACTTGTGAGTGCCTTCTATTAGTGAGGTTTCAGTCCCATCTTTTGGTGACCATTTTTCTTATTTGCATTACTTTACACAGACTGGCTGTGGTTGACTTAAGTATCCAACCTATAGAATATTTTGCTCCACTGGCAGTTTTCTAAGTGACCATTGCAGGAGCTTAATGGCAAAAAAATTAGAGAAGTATGAACACAGTCAAATTGAACATTTTGCAGTTTTTTCCAGGGGGGGTAAGCTTACAGTATAGTAGGTCACAACCATGCTTACAGCAATGATAATCAAGGTGAGGAAAATTAGCGATAATCCAAAAAAAAAGGACTGTGCCCCCTGTTACTGTTTTTTTTAATGACTTTAATAATAACCTCAAAAGCAAAAAAGAAAAGTGCTACATATTGCGACATTATTAATTTTTCATCAAAAAATCAAAAGACTTTAGGCAAAACCAGACTACAAACCCTTTAAGTTTTGTAGAGACAAAACACTGGTTAAAGAAACATATCTACTGTATTAGTGCTTCTTTTCTGTAAAGTATCTGAAGGCCTGGGAGCTCATGTTGAAAACTGAAAGTAACAGCAGCTTTGGAGCAATACAGTTTATGCAGTTTTACAATATGAATGAAGTCAATCAAGTGGGGAGTAAAAAAAATCATTTTCCGACAGGGGTGTCAACAGGATCATCAGGAGCCGATGACAACAAATCCATAGATGGAGAAAGAACTGACAGGGTGGAAAACAAGAGGCTCTGATGCTGATCCTTCCTTTTCAGCTGTCCAGAACATAATTTCATAGCAATTACTGTCCCAGCTGGTTCTTGTACACGTGGGCCTAAAAGTCTGATCTTGTTATTGGTTACATAGAACACATGTGGGGGAAAAAAATGTTGCTCCAATCAAAAAATTCCTTTTTGGAACTGTGTCATTTGGACATTAAAAGCTGATTGATGAGCGGCAATAGTACTGAGCTGTGGACAGAAAAATAGAACATTTCTGCACTCTGCTTAACTTAAAAAAAGGAAACCAAGATGTGTTCACAATAAAGCATTAAAAAAAAATAGAAGGAAATTAAAAGAGATTTTATAGCAGGAACTTTTTTCTTGTTGTTGTTCACATGTTAAGTGCACTCTGTGGACCAGAGTGATGAGGGTCCCATTTCCAACACAGCATGGAGTTGGTGATCTCCTCAACTGTAAAATGAAGCCATCAGAGCACAGCATGAAAATGTATTAGCAACAGTTAGATAAGGGAGACCTCAGCAAGGCGTACATACTTTGAATTGGTAAAATAATGCCTGTACAAATTGTTTTTGGTACATTAAGTACCTTTCACAGCCAAAATTACAAAAAGAGAAAAACAACAAATATCACATGTTTAAATGCAGGCAGAGGTCTGCATGAATATGAAAGAGCCTTTCTTCTAGAAAGACATCGTATTACTTTTTTTTTTGCATTAATATAGATTTGAATATGTTGACAGATATTGTGTACAATGATGAATGGCAAAGAGCTACATAGGCTGTCAGCACATGCTGAGGGAAATCTCTGAAGTAACTGCCCCATGATAATAAATATGCATTAATTTAAACTGAAGGTATTTGAAGCTAGTAAGCACAGTGGTCTAGCAAAATAGTACTAAACAGCAGTGAAGTGAATCTGAAAAAAAGATTTATATATTTATACTAATCTGCCTGCACTGTGTTAGCTATGACAGAATGACATGAAAACAAGGGTTATGAAAAATGATCTGACAATATGCTACTGAATCTATGAATTTCAACACCAGGACAAGCCTTTAACATGCCAGAAATGAATGCCTGAGTACATTTGATGGTTCTTATCAAACTTACAAATGCATAAGAAAATGAAGTGTACATGAATTAGTGTCTTGATGATGCTTAGTTAATTAAAATGGTACAACTGACAGGATTGCCACTTTTGAAAGATGACATTTTAAAATCAAATATAAAAGGAAGTTCTGGGTGAATTTGGGGGTTCAATGTAAAAAAAAAAGTATTGTAAAGAATGTGTATTTATTCATCACGCAAGTTATGTATTTTAGCAAATAAAGAAGTAGCTCACATAGCGCAGTAGTTAATTCTGCACAGTAGTCAACCAATTAAACCTCACTACATGATTTTAAGAGAAATGTTTTTTTGTTTGTTAACTAGTTGAGTGTCTATTTGACATTTACTAAATGTCACAGGGACCCACACACGTATGGCAATCAGTGCACATCTGGCCATTTTGCACATTTTCTAGGAGAACCCTCATCTACCGTTCACATCGCTGTGAGAATGTCTTGATCCATGGGTGCTGAAAGGGTTAATGCAACATATAAGGGCAAAAATCCCCCAGTATTTCTGCACTGATTGAAATGTGATTTGACAGTGATACTAATGTTTTCTAATGTTAAGATTTATGGTGTTTTCTGTTGATATTTGTTTTTTTTTTATCTTGTTAAACAGCAATCTCATTTAAGTCATTGGGATGATGTTTTGTGATTAAATAGTTATTTTCCAATTTCTAAGGACGACAGAAAAAAAAGACGATATGCTTTAAGTATTATTTAAAAAATTGGATTTATTTTTGAATGGACTCTTTAAGGTTGTCTGGATAATTAGAATTACTGTCTTCTGTTTCCAAATCGTAATCCCCAATGTGGATTTCTGGACATATTAAAAAATGAATATGAAGGTATTGAACATTTTAAACTTTTTCTACTTGAGTGATTGCTGGAATAATGAAGTAAAAAATTCCAACCTGTTTTCTCAAATTAACCAAGTCTATGGAATGTTTCAGGACACTCTTCGGTCTGTTCTTCACAAATGGCCTTGCAAGTGTTAGTGTGAAAGAAAGACCAAGGTTTAGTCTTCTTCTTGTTCACAATCTCATAGTCAGGTGTCCCACCTTACTAATGCTGCAGTTACATTTATGTGGGAAGAATTCAGAGAGTTTGAGGGGAGGAAGCAGATCACAACCTCTGTGTCTTCCTTTGAGGTATGCCACACCAAAGGGGCTGTATGTGATCTTTACCTAGTTTGTTGGTTTGCTGCTTCAAAGCAGTATAAAAACAGTACACAAAATGGAAAGACATTGTTCATATCAGGTATTTTAACACATGATTAGGATATTTGTATAGAGCAGGGATTTGGTTTCATTGGATACACAGGATGAACAATTGCCAATATAAAAGAGGGATCACCTGCATCCACCCTAGAGAGAAACCAGCTACGCCAGTGCAAACATTTGGTACATCTTTAAATATTAAAACTTGTTTAGAAGGGTAGTAGAATTAACAAGGATACATTGAACTATGATCCTCTAGATAGGATTTCTGTTGCAGAGAGAAACTTTTGGGATAGAGTCCAGTAGCTGGGACAAGCTAGCAGGGCAAGCAGGTACGTAGCGATGGTCAGTGGATAACAATGGTCAGAGGCAGCAGCAGGCAGGTAGCAATGGTCGGGTTCAACTTCAAGCACTGGCCAGGCCCCCCACAGCCACTGGTCCTGGGACACTTGCCCCAGCCCTGCCCCACTGTCGGGAGAGAGCCGGTGCTACTAACAGGATGGATCCCCTGAGAGAACATCTTCTAAACCTGCAGATTCACGTTTCTGTTTTACAGGAGTACTGTGTCTAATTTCATCAAAGCTAGTTTTTCTAAACAATGGCGCATTTTGGCAAGGGATGCTATGATAGGTCTGTCATAGTAAACCAGGTCTTTTAACACCATTTATATTTAAGGTATCAATCACAGGGCAAAACAAGGCAGTGAAATAAAATGAGGTTTATTTTTGATAAGACCTCGGAACACACAAGAATACAAAATACTAAAATATAAACACTTATGGGGGTCTGTGGAATGAGATCTACCTTTACTAGGTGCAGGGACTCACTTCAAATGGGGTTCCCTTGTCCGCTTCTCTACTTCAGGATATCAGAGTGCTGAACAAACAACAGCCACCATGGCATGTATCTTCAGCTGATCACAGTCCAACTCCACACTCCTTCCCAGAGTGCCTCTCAGATGATCCTTTGAGGGAATCTCCACACTCCTTCCCAGAGTGTCTCTCTCTCTGAGGGTATCTAATGCTCTGATCAGCAGCAGCCCTTATATAGACCTCTGTGGCTATCCTTTACATGGGAGGGGGGCTACTGGCGGATGTGCTAAGGCAATCAAAACCTCCCACTGGGTAGGAGTCTCAGAGTCTGGACAGTACAATGGTCTTACTCCCATATCTGATCAGCAGCCTTTCACCTCCCCCCAGAAGTCCTGACACCTAGAAGTCCCAACTTTGATTTAATCCTATTATTTCTGTGAAGAGCTTCAACTAAGTGAACTGCTTAGTCTTTCACTGGTGCTCCCATGGGTTCTGGGACCCACTTCTCGGACTGTGCCCCCGCAGACACAACATCTGGCACTACCGGGGTGGATACAAGGGAGGGCACCATGGTGGTGCCCTTCTCAGCCTGTAAGGAGACTGTAAGGGAGGTGAGATCACCAGCACTGTGTTGGCTGATCTCTCCCTCTCCTTCTTGGGCACTCAGCTGACACTCTAGCATTAGAGTGTTAGCTCTTGGGACTATAGAGGTCACCTTCTCGGGGACTACGAGGCACAGTACTGGGGTGGCACCATCCTCAGCCAGCAGGATGGCTTTCAGTGAATCACCCAACCCTCACTGCTAGTTGGACAAACTGTAACCTCTGCGCTACCGCTGAGGTTGGACACAACCTGACAAAGAGAGTTGGCAGTTCGACTTGCATTGTAGGCATGGTTCCGGGGGCAACCATAGGAGGGTTGATACTCTCAAGGGGCTCGCTCTCCGGGCACATGGTCCCATCGGTAGTGGCTAGGACCACTACATCAGGAGTGCATTCATCCAGGTCAGCTTCATGCCACTCCAATTCCTTGCCCAGGACAGCTTTGCATTGCTTGCCTGTCGTCCAGCCATTCCTGTGACACCAGGCAACCACCATTGCACCGCTTCAGGAACTGTACCGTCCAAACCAAAGCACCCAAGTATGTGGACTTGGCCACAAGAGTGCAGTCAGCCCTGTGGGCCTCATGCCACTCCAAGTCCTGGCACCAGACTAACATGGGTCTACCGTGGGTAGGCAACCCATACTGCTTGCACCAGCAACCAAATAGAATGTCTCCCAGGACACATACATTCCTATCGGGTCCACATCTTCAGTGGTATCAACCTGGTTTCACTGTTCTCAGTGAAGCAAGATGGGGTCCACAAGAACACGGGTAACCAATGAGCCACCAGGGTGACCTGGACCGGTCCCCCTGGATCCATTCCTCCCCACTCCGCAAAGGCAAAAGCTCCTGCTGGATTAGCACTGGCAAGGGCATATTTATGTTCCTCCAGTGTGGCTATCAGTTCAGCTCTGCTGTGGCCCTCCATTTGCAGACCAAAGGTCTCACACTTGGCAGCGATTGATTCTTGACTCCAGGACCAATACCGTTCTGATCTGGAATCCATCTTCGCCTTGTGATACTAAATTTAAGTGACACTGAATTTGCAAAAACGTGTTTTCCGACACTACTTGTTTTGAGAGCTTGCAATCTCCAAGCTCACTTTGTCCTATAATTCCCCGCAGGAAACTATAGTGCAAAGCCCTATGATCCCAAACGCTGCCACCAGAAAAATCCTGTCACGGTAGACTAGGTCTTTTAACAGCCTTTATATTTAAGGGATCAATCACAGGGCAAAACAAGGCAGTGAAATAAACTGAGGTTTATTTTGGATAAGACCTCAGATACACACAAGAATACAAAATACTAAAATATAAACACATAGGGTCTGGGGAATGAGATCTACCTTTCCTATGTACAGGGACCCACTTCAAATGGGTTTCCCCTGTCCACTTCTCTGCTTCAGGATATCAGAGTGCTGAACAAACAACAGTCACTCTGACCTGTATCTCTAGCTGGTCACAGTCCAACTCCACACTCCTTCCCAGAGTGTGTCTCAGATGGTCCTCTGAGGGAATCTCCACACTCCTTCCCACATTGTCTCTCCCTCTGAGGGTATCTAATGCTCTGATTAGCAGCATCCCTTATATAGCCCTCTGTGGCTATCCTTTACATGGTAGGGGGGCTACTAGCCAATCAGAACACTGGTTAGGTTGGTGCCACAAAAGCCAGAGGAGGGTGTGCTAAGGCACTCAAGACCTTCCACTGGATATGAGTCTCAGAGTCTGGACAGTACAATGCTCTTACTCCCATATCTGATCAGCAGCCTTTCACCTCCCCCCCCCAGGAGTCCTGACACCTAGCTGTCCCAACTCTGCTTTTAATCCTATTATTACTATGGAGAGCTTCAACTAAGTGAATTGCTTAGGCTTTCTCCATAGAAATGACAGTAACAGTGGAATCTCTCATTTACTTTCTTGCAGGGCTGACATACTGTGGTGCTTTTTCAAGGAAGCTTTATTTAGGCATTAGCCTAAATTTTTTAAGAAAACCTATAAAATACATAGGGTGATTGGAGTGTACGTAAAACACTGAGGAAACACTGAGCACCAAAGATTAGAAATTCAGACCCAGAAAGCAAGTGCACCAGGGAGTTTCAGGAGGGTGGAGTTTAAGCACAAGACACAGAGCTAAGAGAACACGACTGCACCGATCGGAGGCTCAGAACAATTGATTTTACATCCCAATGCTTGTAACTCACCTTTGTGTGTGTTACATGAGTTTTTTTTTAATTTTATACCTTGAGTAAATACTGATGTGGACTTTTTTTTTTATAAAGAAAATCCTTTATTTCTCTGCACTGAGAGACACTTTTAAGACATTGTGACATATGACATAAGACATTGTACTATGCTCTTTTTCTCTTCTGATTCCATAAAACATCAATAGAGGACATCATTTAAAAAAAGAGACACACTTCCCCTTTGGAAAAGTTTGTTTTATATCTACATTTCCCCTGAGATTATTTGCGCCCTGATTCACCTTAGAAATTCTACTACAATCCCTTGAAAAACCTGACAATTTGGAGCTGTGTTCAATGTATGGGTTGAATATTTTTTTAATAGTTATTTTGATTACTTTAAGATACATATAAGACTTTTTGCACTGTAAAGATACAGTAGAGGCAACGCTTATTCTAACATTTGCCTTAAACTAGCCGGGTTACATTCAGGGTATGTGCTGGGTATGTTCTGGGCTAGTTTGAGGCACGTTTAAGGCATTTCTGCATTGACTAACGACCCATAGGATTAACACAGCAGGGATCCCTGGCATTCTAATTCAGTTTGAATGGGACTGCCAGTGGACCCCCGCTGTTAATCTGATAGGCCATTAATCAATGCAAAAATGCTGGGGCTAGTTTAAGGAAATGTATTCAGAATGTACCTGGGTGTACCTGGGTCATTTGGGGAATTGCCACTGGTTTTTGTTAGAAAAATCGCTGCCTCTACTGTATTTGCGCTAAATCCTTTTAATGTATAAGAACCAGCAGAGTCCTACAGTACCCCATCCTATCAAGCTTATCTTCCAGACACTTGTGGACCTTGCTTCAAAAAATAGGCATTACTAAATTATTTTAGAAGACATGAAGCATTAATATTGACAGGTTCCTAGGATCTCTCTTCACCGCCATACCATTCCAGTCTACCAATTACTGGAGCTGTCCTCAATGTCTTTAGGGATCGAGGGTATTAGGTACCATATATTCCTCTTGCCCTTGGATTTGGAGAGGGCTGGGTGAAGGAAAGCTTAACCCAGGAAATATGATTTCAACATATGGTTTAAGTAGTGAGATATGGAAGACAGGCTGTAGTGTACTGTACATGTAATGATAATTACATATTGAGAAGAAAAGCTAGCGGGTTGATATGTTTTCAATAGTCAAGTGGCCAAAAAATTGTTGATTAATTTTAGAGGAAAGGTAATCATGTCTTAAATGCTGATTAGACAGGTAAATTGTCTCTAACCATGTATTACCAGTTACTGTAGGTATTTTGACAGATCACTATATGCAACGTTGTAGCTAGCTGTTGTAATAGGCAACAATGAGGACACAATGTTACGTCTAAACAATGTTTTGCATTTTGTATTTTGTTGATTTAGGGATTATTATGAATTAGGCAGTTTTATTCAAAATGTGCAGTTATTTTTTTTAAGATGTATGTATTACGTCATTGAGGGAAAACCTAAGCACACAGTTCTATGTCTATTGTAACACCGTTTTAATATTATACAATCAGGTTTCTTTACAGTGATATGGTGTATGGTATTTAAATTATGGCAAATTACTCGCTTGGGAAATGAAGGATATAATTGGGAACACAATGAAATCCTCTTCACGGGCTGCAATCAGCGGCGTCCATTTTACCTGTTCACATAAAGTAGTTCACTTTAGTCACATACTGTATATAAGGTGCATTGTATACACACCCCACTATCTTGATAAAGGTCAGTGTATTTGACTGAAATGTCGATATCTGTGGATGAAACCACCCTTGTATTACGACCTCTGGAGTGCCGGTTCCTCCTTTGCTTTGAAGGATTTCTGTTTGCAGTACAGATCGTCCCACTCTGGGTTGATCTCTGTGCACCTGAGGCAGCTGTTTCTCTAATCTAGTGAGTGCACTTACCCTTTCTTCTATTGTGGGCCTCCTTGACACTGTAAATCACCATACAGTATTCCCCGTAAAAGTCCGGAACAGTGGCCAGAGCCATGGTGAAACATCCAGTCTACATGACTGTCAGCAGACCACATCACAGAAATTGAAAACCTCCAGTCCACATGACCATCCGCAGACCAGGTCACAGTTGCATGAAATCTCCAGGCCACATGACCTGTGTATGTGTAAACTGTAATAAACATTTCAGTTGGAACAGATCTTTCACTCCAAAGTATGGAAAAGAGTCATATTAACCAAAAGGTTCTTAACTTTTAGGACATGTAATCCTTGACACATATATATTTTTTATATGTAAATTCTACGTACAAGGTATTAGTTACATCACTTTTCAGTTAATAGAAGTTATTAATCAGTGACAAAAACAAACTAAAGGCCACATTTAATAAAGGGTGAAAAACTGTGCCGTGCCTCAATTGCCAATCAAGCAAATAAGAGTTAAAGCATGCTAAACCTTGGCATGCATAAATGCTATTCTTTTACACACATGTATCCATGTTTTTGGGCATAACACCAACACTGATCTGGATACATAAATAGAAAATATGAGATTGCATGAATTGTGTGTGAATTACATATGACATTTTCTTTGTACTAGTTATGTACTGTATGACAAGTTACAAATGCACTCAAATACTCACTCATAAAATAGCAGATTACTCGAACAAAAATGTATTGTAAATAAATATAAATGATCCATATTCATAATTTATTATAAATGAGTGTTTGCCGCCCATCACCTTTTTATGACATATACAGTACATGCATATCCTTTTCTGTAGTTAATATCATCAGTCCGGTAATTTTTACATTTTCATATCACTGATGATATGCAACTTAAAAATAATGCATTTTTTTATGTGATATTACCTCAATTTGGGCATACCGCTTTTTGATGACTAGGCCAATGTTTTTGAAAAAACTAAATATAAAAATGTATATTTTGGAAATAATCTGAATATTATTGTTATGTTTCTATAAGAAAATTAAATCAACGCTGTTTTGCAGTTGCAATCCTAAGTACAGTACCTCTTTGATGCAAAACTGGACTGGAAAATTTCATTTTTTAATTATTACAGTACTTGGGTTTGTCCAATATTGTATAATGTCAAAATGTAGCATTCTTTATCCAGTTTCTTTAGTCGCTGATGACAATGGAAGCTGCTTTGTTTAAACTGCCTAAATGCAAATCATTAAGAGCTATTACAAAGTATTAATTATTAGAAATGCTTGGTACTTCTACAATTGAATTTGAATAGTCAACTATCTAGATGTTCCCAATACCACGGATAATTTAGCAGGATATTTGCCACTTTCTATGGCTTCTCTCATCACGCTACGTCATATTATTTGCCAGTAAGTAACGAGAATATGTAAAATAAATTGATGCAGCAGTTCATGATGTTATATGGAGGGGTTATTCAAGTGAAAAAAAATCAACATCTACTAAATGAGATATCCATTAAAATGTAATTATTTTGAATTCTCCATGCATAGTTGTATTCATAGATCATGCATTCCAAGAAAAAGAGTTGTTATCATCATTTGGATGTAAATTTTAATATCAATATTAATCAAGCTGAATGTTTGTCCTTGTTCCTTTTCATTATAAGGCTGAATATGAACAGGTTCAAAATCTGGAGTGCACAGCTGAAGTAAAATTGTGCCAAGCAAAATGTTTATCATGCAGACACATATGTTTTTTTTATTTATTCACTTAAACAATTGAACTGAAGTTACGGGTATCAATCCTCAAACATTGATAAACACAAAAGGCACCTAATGCTGTTGTGTTGAGCTTGATCACAATCTTTTATTCTGATAGTGAAGCAAATTGTAAATGGAAAGTAGTTAATGATCGTGCTGGTTTACGTACCCACAAAATCTTGTATAGACTCTAGTATAGAAATAACATCTCACTCATAGAACACAGGGGAGGTTATGGAAGGGACAATCTTTTTTTATTTGCTCCATTACAAGCCTCAATTAAACACAATAAAAAGTAAATTCTGAAATAGCAAAACATGGCACTGATATACATGATCCAAATCATTGCTTGTATTTATAAATGCAACTTTTTAAGACAATCAGCAGAACAAAAACTAGAACATGTTTGGATAAATCTAGGTGTTGAAATACTGTGTCAAAACAGGAATAGGTCACAAAATGCTGATGAAAACTGCAATATGATTATTATAACAAAAAGCTTTTTAAGCAAACCATAAAAGATCATTTTATTTCAATGTTGTCATTAGTGCAGCGTTAAAAATGTTCAAAACCATTTTTGTTTTTTCAATAGTAGCTGTTGGTGCAAACTACTGTACTGTATGATTGGAAAACTAATAAGAAATACAATAGGGAATGTTAATAATTCAAACACAAAACAAGTAAACATAGGCATACGGATAAATAACAAGAAACACTTGATGAAGGTCAGTGCTAAGCAGTTTTGATGCAATACATATTCATTTAGTATGTTTTAATTTTTCTTTACGGTTTTTTTTGTTACTTTTTTTTTGTTTAGCTATGCACTAACATGGTATACCATTTTATTATCACTGATCAGTTCTGGCATGTACTATACAGTACACTGTAGGTACATTTTAGAGATGTTCTTATGGTAAGGACAATTCTTTTGCAAGAAAAAGCTGTTTTGATCTCTCTGCAACTATTTACATGTTTTTGCATAGCTTTAAAACTACAACCCCATACAAATTAAGGGTAGAGCCTAGTTAATACAGTTTTTGCCTCACCTAGAAATTGTATATACTGTAGTGTTTTTAGTCAAAACTCCCTTGCCTACACATGTACCAAAGAAACATACAACATTGAAAAAAAAATTATCAATCCAAAATGTTGAGAAAACTCACTAAATATGGCAAAAGGCATGAATATTTACTAGATATTGACACAATTTTCGTCCAAAATAAAATGTGCTGCAAAAATATCACATTAGCATTTTTGAATATTCATGAAATAATTGGAAAATAAACACTGCTAATGGGTCCTAAATATATTCAAAAAAATGTTAAATCTAAAAAATATATATAAATTGAAATTAAAAAATAGAGAATATCATAAAAAAATTGAAAAAAATTGAAAATAAAAAACTGTGTGCTTTTTTGTAGTGACCTCCACCAAATATAGTTTGTGTGCAAAACTTGAACACTTTTGCACATATTTTTATCCCTTAAATTTCCTTCCATATTATTTGCTAATTTTTACATTGTTTAGGGATCCATGTCAAAATGGATTTGAAGAATAAGGTGACACTGTGTGCTTATTTGCATGTCATTTCCCAGAATACCTTGCTCCAGTGGAAATCTAAATAAATGCCACTGTTTATTTCCCCAATCTATGTCTCCCTTGTTGTACATCTACACTCGTCTCCTACATATGATGTCAGAAGTTGGGATGAGAGTGGCCCTTGAATCTCTGAGGGCCCCTCAGAAAAATTTAAAGTCTACAAAGACACCTGTGAGAGCTACGAACTCTGCAAGGGAAGTCTATCCACCAGTAGGACTACCAGCTGGGGTTGCATCATATACATAGAAAATCACTGCAATAGTGCCTCTCGAGGTCAAGGGGAAGAAGAAGATATACAGTGGAGAGAAATGGTGCTCAAGCACATGACCTTACATTGATAATGATAGGACAAGAGGGCACTGGGAATTGCAATTAAGTGATAAAAACCTAAAAAAGGGCTCCAATTACCCTGAAGGCAGGGGGTAAATGCACAAAAACACCCCCCCCTTACCTCATTGGGATGGCCCCAGGCAAACGTACTCACACTAGTACCTCCAGTCCCTCTCTCCTTAGGCGTGCTGCTGAATCCAGTGAGGAAAGGTCCAATGTAGTGAAGCGTTCCACAACCCTCTGTTTTATGATCTCTTAATTTAATAAAAGATTTTTTGCCAGACCACTCTTGCCTCTCTGGCTGTGCGCTGCACGCTTCACTACAAGGGGAAGAAGAAACCTGATACCGCCAAAATGGAGGGAACAATGTCTTTTATTCTGTAATGAACCCGACCATATGAAAGTGTCCCTTCAGACCTTTTCATGATGATGAGGATATCTCTTATATGATACCAGAAAGGAGACGCAACAGCAAAACACCACTAGGATGTTGGGGGTGCCTGGACCCTAGGAACACTGAAGAATCATGTCCCAACATCCTTGAACATGACCATCGACAGCAAGGGCAAGACCCGCTGAACACTGAATAATTATGCCTGCTACTGCAACTGCAAGAAAACCATGGTGATTACAGTGAAACGGCAGAAATTTGAAGCATAGAAGGAGTCCTCAGTATCCTTGATATGCTCTAGTCTTCCAAAGTAAAGAGGAAGATAAATAAAGGAGGTTCTCAGCTTTCCATGGAAGTTGCAGACTTGTCTGTAGGTGATCCTGCAACATTAGAAGGCAGCCGAGATGTAGCCGAGATGTCCTGAAGCCTAGAGTCAATGGAAGATTCATCCCGGGAATGGCAGAATCTCCAGAGGGCCCAAGGCAGAAGTCATCAACCCTGACGAAGTAACAGGTTCTGACAGTGAGAAACACTCAAAAACAGTACCAGGGAACCGAGCCGTAACCAATAAGTGGCAATTCCTTGACCAGCCCTCAAGATGCCCTGCAAACTGCCAGGCATGACTGTGATATCCTCTGTAAATAATTGAAAAATTAGATAGAAGCTATTTCTGTGCTACAGAGTGGTCTGCTCACACTCGCCTTAGACTATGGAACTGTGATGAATACAGAGCGTTACTTGCGCATTGATTTCAAAGACCTGACAACTGAGCTGAAGACCGCGTATTCCATTATTACCGACATGTTCAAGAAACGGATCCACTCTGAAGAATTTATTGCTGACGGAAAGCAGAGGTATGACGAGGCTCAGAAGAAGGCCATCAGTCTCAGTATAGAGCTGGAACTCTCTTAGAAGGAGCCTCACAGTCTCAGCACAGAGCTGAGAATCTCTTAAAAGAAGTTTTTCCGTCTCAGTACAGACCTGGGAGTCTCTCAGAAAGGCATTCACAGTCTCAGTACAGAGCTGGAAGTCTCTCAGAAAGAGATTCACACACAGTAAATAGCTGGATGTCACTCTCCAGGGGGCCGGGGTCTCAGGACAGATTTGGACCTTTTTCAAAGCTGGATGCCTCATATCAAGGGATCAGCAGTCTCCATACCAAACTGGAAACCTCTAAAAAGGAATTTCATAGTCTTGCAGCGGAGCTGGAAGTCACTAAAAAATGTTCCCATTCTTAGTACGGATCTTGAAGTCTTTCAGAAGGAGCTTCACGCCCTCAACCTAGAGCTAGAAGTCTCATGAAAGGTGACCTGCCGTCTCAACTCAGAAGCGCGTAAATGAAAGGAGAACTACAGAAAGGCCCTAAGGGATATACAGTAGAGACTATGGAAAGAAAAAATAGAAACCTGGCAGAGGAGATTTCATATTTGAATGATATAGCCAATAAAGAAGGTAAGGAGAAGCAATGACTTCAATGAGGAATGTTGGAAGTACAGTTAGCACTGGAAGAAGCAGAGGGCGCCCTTCACCAGGAAAAGTGCAAATCCCTGTGTCTATAATGGGAACTTTATCAGATCAGAGAAGACTCTGAAAGAAAGAAGGGAAGCATGCTAACACTCCAGAAATATGACCAATCTCTCATTCAAGGAAGATTGGAGAGAGCTAGGTACCTGCAAAAACAATCCATGATGCTTTTCATACAGGCTGCTTATCGAGGAATGAAAACTCACCAGCTTTATTGCCAAAATAAAGCAGTATGCCTTTTCCACTCAATTTGAACAGGAAACCACAAAGAAAAAAGTATGAACATTTGAAACAATCGGTAATTATGGTCCAGGCAAATGTGAGAAAGTGCCTGTAGCAAAGATACTACTGAAAATGAAGCAAGCTGCTTGTGTAATTCAGTCCAGATATAGGTCATACATCACAACCATCTCAGTGCTACAACAGAGACCCATAAAATCCAGGGCAAAAGCTGAGATGGACAATACAAATTCAGTCCTGTCACCTTACTTATGGGCCCAAATCAGTTTCCTCATGATGAAAATAGCCTCTATAAATATTCAGTCTTTGGCTAGATTAAGACAGAAGGGTGTCGGTGATGCATAGTTGTCTTTTCAAAGGGGAAAAGGCACAAGTCTACAGGTTTGCAAATTGCAAAAAGGAGAATGAGAAATAGACAATGTACTGGAATTTAAGGATCCTAAACCAGCCGCAATTGACCACTCTACAGATAATGAGGTCATACTTTTTGAAGGTAAGCCTGTGAGGGATAAAGATGCTCTGGGATGGTGTCCGCGGTACAGAAGCAGCATTCAGACACACTTGTCTTGCTTAGAAAAAGTAATACACCAAGAAAGGAAGGCTCAAGATGATATGTCTACTGACTACCAAACAGAGATGCCATGGGGGTTGTATCAGAGTGGATAAAAACTCCACCCAGGTTGAACCACCCGTGATCATTGATACTGAAACCATTGCAGGTGGTCTCCCTAGTCTCGGGGAAGAAAAGACTGCCCAACACATGAAAAACTTATGGTCAAGTGGTTAAAAAAAGACTTGGTAAAATGGAAAGAGGAGCTTGAGTGAAGAGTCCTCCACAGAGGTGAGGAAGCTAAGCACATCATGGTAAGACTGTGCTTGGGAAATGTCCTCCTCAAGTGACTAAAGCGTGCTGAGTTCAAGCACTTTCTGGAAGAGACAATTGTTACCTGAAGAAAGGGCTCCAATCCCAGCGTGACTGGGGATTCTCTCCCTCCACCTATTCTCATTCGAGCCACAGGCACATCTCGAGAGAAACTGGAGGGATGGGCTTGAGCCGTGGCTAACCCGAATTACCCACAAATGGGAGAGGTATGTGACAGGACTTAACTCCTGTCTAAATAGGGCTCCCACTAGAAAGCCTGTATCTGGCTGATGAGTCCAGCAGGGAACTGATTAATTGCTGCTACAAACAATTAGCCCATCTACCCCTGGTTCATTTGTCAGGTAAAGTAGAAATTGGTTCTCAGATTCCAGGAGGAGCATAAAGGGGAAACAAAAAACACAAAGATACTCTAAGTGTAGAGGTATTGAAATTCAGTAAATGTGATGATGAAGTCTTGGCTCTTTTAGAAGGCCTACTTACAAAACATATGATATATGTAGGGGGATTTGCATATCTCCCTGACAGGTGTGGTATGAGGTAGTAGGTAGTCAGTGGCTATCTCTCCAAAGACAGGTGTGGTATAACTCAGCAGGGTTCAAAGTGTTCAACAGGATAAGACCCCCATGGAAAAGAGAGAGAAAAACTCTATAGCACAGATCAGCTATGTACAAAATGTTTTATGTTTAAAATATAAAGTGTGCACTTACAATAATGCAATTAAAATGGGCTGTTAACACTTATATAGTGTATGGGAGAAATCGTCTGCCGCACTGGCTCACCTTCCTGCCCCCGCCGACGTCTGCTATTCCTGGGTCTGACGGCAGCTCACAGTGTGTGGTGATCAGATACCGCAGCTCCGGCGCGTCCCAGTGGATGTAGAGTCTGACGTCACTTCCAGATCGGGTCTGGCAGTGTCTGGGCAGCTGGCGGCTTCTCTCCCCTCAGCTCCAAGATGCTCAGGAACTCCCACGCTACACGTTTCGCCAGAGGATTCGGCTTTGTCAGGAGTGAAAGCCTCCTGTTTAAACTGCATGGGATCTCTCTAGCACTAAGTATGTGGGTGCTGATTAGAAAGGGATCTCAAGAAAGTAGACACTCTATTTCAGGACATAGTGGTCCCTGGAACTCGCCAGAGTGTACACCCCATGAACACCAACCAAGACCCAGGCTGAGGGCAAGAGCCCCTAATAACAGGTACCTTTTTGGACTTTGGGAAAGAGGCTGGTAAGAGGTCTATCCTTCCAGCCCTGCAGTTAGTGACAGGGAAGTGTGAGTAAGCCCTTACAAAGAGATATGCTGTTTTGTTTATTTGTGTGCTGCCTTAATGCTGTGTTGGTTTTGGTAGATACAAGCTACAGTGGCGACCGCCTTTAGTCTAAATCGGCTAGACCCGCGATTTTCAGATTATCCCGGTTATGTGCGGTTTTGTGTCGTTTTCGCCCGGAGTGAACTGCGTTATTTTAGCGCTCGTGATATTAGCATTTTGTTCTCGCTGTCTGCAATACTGCAATGCTGTGTAAAAACTCAGGGGGGCATTTGCGAGCTGTTGTCTTGGAAGTCTAATACCTTCGCGGTTCAACCTACGTCAGTACACAGTCTGTGTGTGTGCACGCAGTAATTGTAAATTTGCATATTTAAAGTATACATGCATTTGTGGTGCTGTGCTGCTGTACAGTATGTCTCATTTGAAAATTGTTGAAATGCATAGGCGTGTACAGTACTGTAACAGTGTCACATTTCTGCATACAGTATACAGCGCTCTCCCCTCGCTCAGTATAATTGACTGCACTGCAGGGTATTTCAACTTCTTATCTTCTGTGCAATGCAGTACATCTCTCCCACACCATTCCTTTGAACGTGTGTCTGGTTTCAATCACATTCCTGCTTGACAGCAGGAATTTACTGAGCATGCACCTGTAACTTCTCCCACCACTGCTTGCTTGCTTGCCTGAGTGAGTGACCAAAAAAAAAAAATAAGATTTTTTTTTTTATTGTAATTTTTTTTTTTTTCTCCACAAGCCTGCAAAAAACCATCTTACTGTAGCTTTTGTCTGCGACCCTGTGCGTTTGACTGCACATGGTTGATTTATGTGCTTTTTACGTACTGTATTTGGGGGTGTATTATTATGATGAACTGCCTTTTGAAATTAAAGTATGTCTTTAGCTTTGAACTTCATGCTGCTGTCTTTAATTTTTGGAATCTTGCCATTGTGTTTTGAATCCGTCCATAGCCGAGCTTCAAAGCCTCACTGCGCCTGCGTGTAATCCTTGTTCAGATGGCAGCTATTTAGCTGCTTAGCTGCTTAGTGCGCATGAGTCACCCAACCCCCCCCCTCCTCTCCACAGAGTCATTCGACAGACACCTCCACAGAGTCATTCATTTTCTGAAGTTAGTCATTGTGTTTTTAATCCGTCCCTAGCCGAGCATCAATCGCCTCACTGCGCTTGCGTGTACTCTAAGCCTCTTTGAGATGGGAGCTAGCTGATTACTGCACATGACTCACCCAACACTTTGAGGCTTTGTTTATGGTAACGCTTTGGAAAATCCCTTCTCGAATTTGAAATGTAAAGCTGATTTGCCCAGCATTGTGAGAATTGAGAGTAAAAAAAACCATTAACTGATTCATGTTGTTTTGACATTCATTCTTATACTGTGGGGGTGGGGGGGGGGGTGGTTGTCAATGATTATTATTACCAGGAATGTGAATAAATATTTATTTTATTTCATCAGGAACAAAAAAATACAAATATAAAAATAATCAGGAATAATACATAATGCAGTCTTTATTAAGTTCTTCTGGCAGATTGAAATTGGATAGACATTTAGAAAACATTTGTAAAACATGGAGAAACATGAATTATGCACATTTATAAGAATATTATGTAATAATATATATACACTGTAATGTATAATATATGTATACTGTGTATATATATAAGTATACTGTGTATATATATATATATATATATATATATATATATATATATATATATATATATATATAGTATACTGTACATAGTAATATTATTTTTTCCGTCGTTATCTTGTTCCGTGTACAGTACAGTAGTTAATTGAGAGAGGAGAGGTTTTGTGTACATCAATACTGCTGTTTATATACTGTACATTTGACTGTACAAACAGATTAGACTGGACACAACACCCCACCTCCCCCCAGGCCACCTTTTTTCCTGAAACGACAAGAAAACAAAAAATTAGTGCAGTTACTGTATGTGCATACTGTATTATGGCATTGTGTGATATGTAGTACTACTTTAGATGGCTGGTGCTGCTTTCTCTGAAAAGAAAAAAAATGACCAGTTAGTAGGCAGTTACTGTACTACTATCAAACTAGTCTACTGTATACTGGAACTACTGTACTGTATACTCTGACTACTGGTAAATACAACTGTATGTAACCTGATGGCTGGTGCTGCTCTCTCTGTAAAGAAAAAACTGTAACTACTGTACTGTATACTCTGACTATTGGGAAAGAAAAAATCTGTGCCATACTTACCTGTATCATACTGTACTTACAATACTACTGCACAGTACTACTTTCCTGATACTTGCCCATTACGTACGATCACAATGGGCAACACAGTCGCAATATGGTCTATATATTTATTGCAGCGTTCCACGGTGAGTACATCATTCCAAAAACTCATTATGCCTTTCAACAACTCGTCCTTTTTGGAGGGTTTCGCCACTTCCCGGATATGGACCTTCAGCTGATGCCAGACCATTTAGATCGGATTGAAGTCTGGCGATCTGTCATTGGAAAAAAAGGACAATTAGTTTAAGAGATACAGTACACAGTAAAAACAGTGGGGAAAAAAATGAGACACGGTCTACTGCACTTACTCCGCTGGCGTCTTCACCCAGTTGATACCGCGCTCAAGGATATGCGCTGTTGACGTGGTGTGCTTCGGATCGTTGTCCTGGTAGAAGCGGTGACCATCCGGGAACTCGCGTGTGATATATTGCACTATCTCAGGGACAATGTTGTCTTGGAAGAAAGCTTTATTCATTATTCCTATAGCAAGAAAAGAAAAGTGCTCAAAAAACTGCACAATAGTACAGTATAGTGCATACAGTAAGGTTACACTAGTAAAGTACAGTGCATAAGGCTACATTATATTTGATATATTTTACCTTCAAAGATGACAATGCATCCTGGTCCACGCCTAGAGATGGCACCCCACACATGCAGCTTCACGGGGTGTTTTGGCCACGGCTTCAAAGATATGCGGCCTTTTTTTGTGGAAAGCAAAGCTTGCAAATCTCTCCAGCGACACAGTAGACTCATCACTGAAGATGCAATCTTGGAAAGTCTCCCCACCTTCGATCCATGCCTGGGCCTGGACCACACTTTTGATTTTGTTTGCGTCCCGTATCATGGGGTACGCTCTGTAATGACAAGGAATAAATAATTTTAGCGGTACAGTACAGTTTCCTAAACAACACTTTTACCTCCTGTACTGTCCAGTACTAACCTCACACGTCCATATTTCCATCCAATGCCATGTCTCATCTTCTTTATGCTGCTCTCGGATATAGTCAGATTGTGCTTCTCCTGCAGAGTGTTTTTGACCCTTAATGCACTCTTCTCATCATTCCCCTCCCTTATTTTGTCCACCAGAAGAGTTGTCTCCCTACAATGTAAAGAAAATATATTGTTTTATTAATATGCAGCAATATAAAATTTATATATAAATATAAATATACACAATATATATATACTGTTGTAATATAAATATAAATATACAAAATATATATACTGTTGTAATATAAATATAAAAATACAAAATATATATGCTGTACTGATATAAATATAAATATACAAAATATATATACTGTTGTAATATAAATATAAATATCAAAATATATACTGTATACTGTACTGATATAAATATAAATATACAAAATATATATACTGTACTGATATAAATATAAACCAAATACACAAAAAAGTATGTTGCTCACATTATATGTAAGTGGTTAAACCAGTCCCCAAATAACACTGACTAATTAAGTATAAAAAATAAACCCAAAAAGTCAGTAATGAAATAATTAGGGTAGACTACTTATGCTGGGGGATAAGTACATTTATAAAACACACAAAAGAGACAAAGACAATCCCCTTAGATAGCACTCTATAATATACCACCAAAATAATAATATAGAATACAGCAAAAAGACCCGGATGCTCTGTCAAAGCAGATAATGAACAAGATTTTATTAATAGAGCAGCAAGAAACACTAACTTAAAAACATGAACATACTAATGGCAGCTGAAAATACATAGGTAGTGACTCTCTCAAGATAGATGCTAATAAATTAACCAATAACTAAATTGTGTCTAAAAAATGTTGCAGATAAATAATATAAATGAACACAAAAAAGCTAGATGGAACAAAGAAAAAACCCCTTGGAGAAAAAAACCTCGCTAAAAAATATAATGTGTAACTAAAGGCACAAGGAAAAGTAAGACATCAATAATCCTATATACACACAAGTGTATATAATCAATAAAATAACTTAAACCAAGGGGGATTTTTTTTTATATACAGGGGAGAAAAAAGTAATACCCAAACTCATACCCTGATCAGCAAATGCCAAAAATAATGAGTACTCAGAACAGCAAGATGCATGGAGTAGCTATGGTCATAGTTTACAAGCAAACAGAAACATGGTTTTGCATTGTTGCAGAGTGCCAGTACTGGAGAAAAATCCAGACACACATGGGTGTAAGTTCCACATAGACTGATAGCCCCAGGCAGCAGGGGAAATAATATTCAGCTGTCACAGGTTAGCGATGGGGATCAGTCCTAGGTGATTAGGCTCCAGTGTTTGCTAGTAACAGGTCTAAAAAATCCATCAGCGCTGCATCAAACAATAAGAGTCACGCCAGGAAAATCACATGTAGCTGCCAATAGCTAACACTCAACGCGTTTCAGCCTTGGGAGCCTTCATCCCGGAGTGATTAAAAAATAGTGGAGGCTAGCTAGGCTTTATACCATGTTCTATCAGAAAATTTGCATCGTCGTCACATGTCCTCAGCCAATTACAATGAATTTAGCAGAGGGCGGCATCATCTGTACAGGTGCCCGAAATGAAGCAATCAGTGCTGATGCATCTAGGGAAGGGGAAATCCCCAGAAGCAGTGTTGTGACTCTCTTATATATGCGCAGACACTCCCAGTTGTGGCGTCCCGATCCAAAAGTCAAAGTGACGTCAGCTGAACAATGTAAACGCAGAGGCAGCATATGTAAAGTTCCTATCTCCTGGCTTATAAGCCATAAGTGAGATCATCAGATCATGATATACTGGCACATGCAGCATGTTTATCTAGATGCTAAAAGTCAGGAAGTGAGAGAAACATAGATGTTAGACACTCAGGACTCAAATATAACATACACACATTCAAATACATAAATCAAAAAGAAAAAGAGTGGAGGGGGGAGGGAAAAAAAGGGGGGAACCCCGCAATACATTATAGTGAGCAAATATAAAATAAATAACTAGTAGTTTAAAAAGATAAATAGTAAAACAGAGGAGGGAAAATAAGAAGGAGACAGTGGAGAGGACAGACAGCTCAGCATATACAGATAAAAATGAACAGAACAATGCTGAGATCCTGTAGATCCCCAAGTTAAGCTAAGTAGTAAGTCTCACATAATAAGATAATAAGACTATATACAACTACAGAAACATAGCAAACCCAAGGGAATCATTCATTCCCTTGGGTTGCATGGTATTGAGAAGAACAATCCAGCGGCATTCCTTTTTAAGAAGGGCTTTTTCTAAATCCCCACCCCTAATGCCAAGGGATACTTTATCAACTGCGAATGCAGAGATACAAGTACTATCTGAGGCATGATATGTATGGGTGAACAACAGTTAACCCCTCAGGCGCTCAGAAGCAATGAACACTGTTGAGCCTTCTCGCCGTATGACCGGGGATGGGGGTCAGGCAAACTACACATTAGTGATAAATCTTTTCCAGCAGTTGGCTCAGAGTGAGCTCCAAATAGACTAAAGATAAAAAGAAACTCACGTAGACATGTGTAGTGCCGTGTACTCCACGATCCTCTCGCCGCTCCTTCCTCCAGTACTCCTCCGGTCACAGCTCGGCTGATATCAGCTGGGATCTCTGTTTGAAGACGGCCCTTTGATCCACTCTTCTGCCGCCTACCCTGCTGTGTACGATCCTTCACAGCGGGTGGTCACGTGACCGGCGGGGGTTACGTCATGTCCGGTGAAGCGAGCTCTGAATCAACAGCCCGGCGTGCTCTGTGGTAGACAGGAATGTAGAAACTCCTCCGGTGGGAGGCAAGGCAAAGCACAGCCGGAGAAAGAAATGCCGGGGGACTGATGTAAGCTAGAACATCTTTATTGGCACAGTATACTGACGGATCCTCTAACGCGTTTCAGCCTACTGGCCTTTATCAAAGAGTGATCCGTCAGTAGAAAAACACACATACTATTTTATGTGTGTATTTCTACTGACGGATCACTCTTTGATAAAGGCCAGTAGGCTGAAACGCGTTAGAGGATCCGTCAGTATACTGTGCCAATAAAGATGTTCTAGCTTACATCAGTCCCCCGGCATTTCTTTCTCCGGCTGTGCTTTGCCTTGCCTCCCACCGGAGGAGTTTCTACATATCTGAGGCATGACACTGTAAAAAGTGTCTTGCCACAGAAGTGATTTTTTTTGAAGTTATTCAAGGCCCGCTGAGCTGATCTGATGTTCCTAGAATGTTCTAATATCCTGAACCGAAGTTCGCGGGTGGTCATGCCTATGTATTTCAGTTGGCAGGGACAGGTTAAACAATAAATGACTCCCTTTGATTTGCAATTAAGGGTATAGTCAATTTTGTAGTTTTTTGTTTGATCGCTGTTGGAAAAATTGTCGGTCTGCAACATATATTTACAGGCCGAACACTTACTACATTTAGAAAAGCCCTTTTTTCTAATCGTGAGGAATGTCTCGCTTGTGTGGGGAATATAATGACTGTGTACAAGGCGGTCTTTCAAATTGGGGGACCGCCGGCTTGTTAAATTGACCCTATCACCTACTGCATCCCTGAATTCCCCATCAGTGCATAGAACAGGCCAATGTTTCTGGAGAATGGATTTAAGATCTCCCCATCTGTCATTATAGGTACCAATAAAACAAGTTTTAAAATCACTGGACTTCTTTTTTGGTTGTAATAATGTTTCACGCTTATTCATCACACTATGTTGATATCCCTGAATATTTTTCCTGCTGTAACCTCTAAATGCAAATCTATCACGCATCACAATAGCCCTACACTCAAAGCATTCCTCTGTAGAGCAGTTACGTTTTAACCTCAGAAATTCACTACGAGCAATGCCCTGAATCTGATGCTGCTGGTGGAAGCTGGAGGCATGCAAAATGGATTTGGTAGAAGTAGACTTCCTGAAAATGTCTGTACTTATATTACCACCACCATCTATGAAAATCCTGAGATCCAAGAAGTTAATCGATGTGGAGCTGGACTTACAGGTAAGTCTAATGTTGAGTTTGTTGTGGTTGAGCACATCGACCAAACTCCTAATCTCCACAGCAGAGCCCTGCCAGAGAATAAGAATATCGTCGATGTATCTCAACCACAACAATACATGCAAGATCAGATGACGATTTTCCTCGCAAAACACCACCTCCCTCTCCCACCAACCCAAAAATAGATTTGCATACGATGGGGCACATGTGGCCCCCATCGCTGTCCCTCTAGTCTGTAAATAAAATCTGTTCTTGAAAACAAAAAAGTTATGATGTAAAATAAAAGACAGAAGTTGCAAAAGAAGATCAATAAGGTTAGGGCTGAACTTTGACATTTTGAGAAAGAATTCTGCGGCACATAAGCCATCCTTGTGGCTTATGGATGTATACAAAGCCTCCACATCACATGTGGCAAGAATTGTATTGGCATCAACCGTGGCAATTGGCATTTATAAATATACAAAATATATATACTGTACTGATATAAATATAAATATACAAAATATATATACTGTTGTAATATAAATCAACAGAAATAACAAAAATATTAGATTTAAATAAAAATTAATTTTATTTTTAAGTTGTATAAATATACTTACGCGTTAGTTACCCTTGGTGTCCTTTTGCGGTCTCTGTTTTTTCCGTGTGCATGATAGCTCATGCACGTTGCTGGCACTACGATGCCAGAAGTAGCTAACCAGCGTTGGATAGCAGCAATTCGGTGTCCGCTCGTGTACATCTCCTTAATTCGCATGCTGAGCTCCTTGGAAATCTTTTTAACAGGCATTTCTGCGAGTAGAAAGAAATACAAACACAAGAATGTATATTCGATGTTTAGTCGATTTGTATTCAATGTGCAGTGAATCCACAAAATGGATGGTGTATTTATACGTTAATGACTCACATTAGAGTACGCCCACTTTCAACACCTGTACCTGGTCGCCAAGCATAAAAAGTTACACACTTTGCATAGCCCACCACTCGATGATCTTTTTCTAAACTTGCCCTTGTCCAGATACTGCATTGTGCCACCTGCTTCCATGGAGCAACCCCGATTCTACGGACGCAGGAACCCACTCGCCTCTGCCGTGCCTGTCAAGCAGAAAAAGCGAAAGGCGGTTGCCGTTTCCACGCCAAGGCAAAAGCGACAGGCTAAGGCAAATAAAGAAAACCTTCTGCTGACCCCAAAGGCTAAGGGTTTTCATAGACGTCAGCCTTATTATGTCAAGAAGATATACGGTGATGTATACTTGACGCAAAACGATTGGCAGCCAACCCATCGAACCCGCAGACCACTTCCTCACATACGCTTCGACGACTCTGCCGCTGCTGTCCTGGAAATCTTCAGCCCGTCTTCTCCACCCCTCGTCCTTGACGCTGCCGCCACCCTCCCGGAAACCCACAGGCCATCTTCTCCAGTTCTATCCGACGACGCTGCCTCTGAAATCCACGGGTCACTTTCTCCATCCCTCTTCGACGTCGCTGCAGCTTGTCTCCATGGAACCCCCATCTCATCCTCCGTTGCACACATCCACCCAGATGTTCACACGCCATGCACAAGAAGCAGCTCGTTAGACCGGATGCTGAATGGGATAAGTGTGGATCTCCCCGGGAACTCTATTGTGCTAGCAAAGATAGATCTGCTTCTGGAGACAATGCTAAATATGGAGCAACGGATGCTACAAATGGATAAACGGATGATACATATGGATCAACGGATGCTAGATATGGATCAATGGATGCAACATATGGATCAACGGATTGATCGACGGATGGAGAAGATAGAGGCTGACATAGCATACATTATTTGCTCTGTGTTAATGCCCCTGTTTCCCCGACGCTGGAGCAGGGGGGTGACATGGATGTGATGAATGGGACCTTCAACCCCCTTCCATCACCAAGCGCACCCCCTCCACCAGAAGATGTAGTGTAGGCGTTGAGGAAGACATGACAACCCCGTCAAGACCATGCCAGGAGACAACACGGCGACCAAGACTGGAGGAAAGCTTCCTCCCAGACAACCTACCATCACCCGTTGCCTCAAGCACACCTGCTCCCAAAAGACCTACAGTCGCTCGCATCGATACGGTGCCTGACATCACCCTGTGCGATCTGCCACCGGCGCTCAGGAAGAAGTATAGGGTGAAGAGTGCTGGTGCACCCCACAAGTATGCCTTGTTACTTTTTAAGCACCATGTTCCCTACTCCTGTACTGCGACTTGGCCTTCAAAGTGAACTACGATGGAAATCGCGTAAAAAAGGCGCTTCCTGCCAATTTAAGACGGAACATTCGGGATGAAATGCGGTGCTTTTATCCAATTACAGGTCCTGTAATGAAAGGCGTTCAAGACTGCATTAATGGCATTTTGCACCATGCAAGGAATCGGCCATGGACGGACAATGCGGAGGACTTTCTGTAAGACCATACTGTTGTGCTGAACTGTATTGTACTCTACATGATTTGACCTGCTGTACTTAAATAAAGGAGATGTTGTTGTGTGTTTTTTTTACTTGTATTTATAGAGAAATGTTTTAACTTGCTGTCCACACACACACAGGACCTGCACAATTCCAGTCCCTGGGGGCCGCAAACAGGCACGGTTTTCAAGGTTGTCCTGAAAACATGCCCTGTTTGCTGCCCTCAAGGACTGTATTGGTGCAGACTGTTTTGCACACCATCCCACTGTACAGTATATGTTTTGACTTGTCGTTCTTTAATAAAGGAGATGTTGCGTTTTGCTTATTTTATGAATAAAGAATTTGATTTTAAAACATGTGGCTGTAAACCATACTGACTGACATAAATGTTTTCACAAATGTAGCAGTAAAACATACACCTGTTGATGTTTTGAATTGCTGTGCACTTAAAATGTTTCTACATTGTACAGTATTTGTAAATAAATGTTTTTGTACTTACTCCACCAATAAAAGAACATGTCGATTTGTTTTACATTGATCCATTTGCTCCTTTGCTACTGTAACAAAATACAGTGTTTCTAGAATGTCGAGGCATACTGCACTGTATACTGTAGGCATACTCAGTATAAGAGTATTAAAAAAAATAGAAGACACAAACTGTACTGTATGTACTGGCACTGTATACTGTAGAAGACACATAATGTATGTGATACATGTAGAATACATGCATAGTTTTTATTTTTTCGGGTTTATTACACAGTATACTGTACTGTATATAAAAAAGTATTGTACAATATACTGTACGGCCGGAAAACATCAGCATACTGTTTCAGGTACAGTATTCTATCCTAATCAATAACAACGGCCACTAAAATGTAGACTCCGGTACGTGGGTTTTTAAATCCGATTCAGCAGCTATTGTTACACAAAGCGATATTATCCATCGAAATCCCTCCATTAGCCGTTTTCTTTTCTGAGGAAAAACAATAAGAAAAGTTTTACTGTAATGGTCAGCCCCCTAAAGAAGTTCCCAGCCAGTCCCACCAATAATTTTCTCGGGGGGCGTCTCCTGTTCACATGCGCATGCGCCTACCGTCGATGTAATGACACGCATATGCGTTTCAAGAAGGTTCCAATGCGCATGCGCCTAGCATTCCACCAATAGTTCAGTATCTGCAGTACAGTACTGTAGAAGCCGCTCAGCCAATAATATTGCTTACAGGAGAATCGCTTGACTTTTGAATCGCACCGATATTGATACTGTATTGTCAAAATAAAAAAAACACAGAAAATAATACGGCAACAACACTCACCATAGAATTTCCCATTCAGCTGACGCCGGTGCCGGGCCACTGCCAGTCCAGCGTTCTTGATCATCCACGTCGATAGTTTGCAGCGGGACTCGTCCACCTGTAGTCAGCTGATGAGGCTGGAAATTGCTTAGGTACATGCAAGCTTGATCGAAACTGCACGCGAAATCCGGCTCAGGCTCAGGGTTGTCACTGATGGCGGGACCGTCATTGGAAGCCGGTGCTGGTGCATTGCTTGGCAGCGACTGTCGTTTCTTAGTTGGTTTTAACACGACCCTTCGCCTTTTGCCGTCATCATGATCATAGATACAGGAAAAAGCCGGTGATACACACCAATACCCTCCAACAAATTGTGGCTCAATAGGATAAAAACAGGGATCGCTACATAACCTTTTCCTTATTGCACGCTTCCACGTATGAGTTGGAGGAAATTTGTAAAAGTCATAGTTTTCGACAAAATACTGATAAATTTGAACAACTGTTGCCAACTTATCCTCTGTTGCATTAATCGCGGCCCATATCAAATATGCGTAACTTCTGTCGGGTTTTTGGAAAGCGGGCTGCACTTGAACACTCATGGCGGGCGGGTCTCTGGAGAATACTGTAACCGAAACTGGTCTTTGTCTTTCTTTAATATGAAAAGCCTAAATTGATACATTTTTGCAACCTCTTCCTTCAGTCTCAAGGCCAAGTTACAATAGCACACTGTTGTATCTTTTTTAAACGAAACACCTGCAAGTCGACACATTACTGAAGCGCATGCACATTACAATTCATGAATATCTGCCATCTAGCAGACACGCAAAGAATTGCAACCTATTAAATCCGAACCATTCTCAATAAACGCATCAACCGCGCGTCAGCCGCGAATGACCCGTGGCTCGGAACGCAAAATGAACACGGCATGCGCCAGGTGAAGAGCGTCGCATTCCAGGAAAAAGCCAGGGAAAAAACGGTGATTTGTTAGAATAAAAGCTGCCGCAGCAGTAAATAAAAGCCACTGTTTATTTCTATGTCTCTCTGGTTGCACCTCTGCACTCGTCTCCTACACTGTTGTAATTTGGTTCACAAATATTTGAATAAATCTGCAAATTTGTGAAAACTTTACTGAAATTCTGTTGTGATCTACTAGGCAAAAAAATGTATAATTCTATTTGACCAACTTTGCAAAAAAAAAAAAAGGGATATATTTTCACAAAAGTTTTGGTTAAAGTTGTTATCAAAGAAAAGTTTTTTACGTATCTGAGCTGGCAGTAAACGTAGGGCCATTTTTTCAGTATGTTCAAAGAAACTTTTGCAAAAGGAGGGAAGATGAAAAACTGAAGAACTAAAAGAAGAGAGCCCTGGACCTATAGGGGGAGGGGGACGGGATTATATACTTACCATAGTAGATGAGGTTGAAAAAAGACGTGTCCATCAAATTCAACCTATGCTAGATCTAGACAATCCTATATTTATATTTACAGTATTTTGATCAAGAGGAAGCCCAACAAAAAACCTCAGTGAAACATTATCCAATGATGGATAATCATAAGGGGAAAAATAAATTCCTTCCTGACTCCACATAATGGCAATAAGATTTCTCACTGGGTCGATATTCTTCCCAGTTTTACTTATTTGGTATATCCCTGTGTAACTTTCCTTTCTAAAAAGATGTCAAAGCTTTTGTTGAAGATATCTATAGTACTGGCTGTAACCGGCGTAACGTACACTTATCTACCAGATCTTAAAATTATTAATTAAACATTCACGCATTTGTTGTTGATATTTTTAATCCAAGATTTCTGTAAAGACACAATTGTCAATTTCTGGGTTCTTTTCCGACACTAAACTAAGTGAATCAAATAATCTGACTCTTGATAGAGCAACATATAATTGTCCATAGCTAAAAACAGGCTTACAGTAGGTAAGTAAAGGCATATTTTATCAAACATTTGGACTTGTGTCTTATTGATTGTCATTGAAAAAGCCAATTGTATGGGAAATTGTTTTCATTTGAAACTGAGTGGTAAGTTTGTCTCAGATGAAATGAGTGGGATTTTTGGAATAAGTACTGTGTCTGAGTTTGCTGCACCGATCGCTTTTTCTTTCATTACCTGTATGTGTGTTCGTATTCGTGTAACAGTAAGTCTTCTACCGTAACATAGTCACAATGGTATTTGTTTCCTAAGGAGCATGTTAGTGTACTAAGTTTTAGTTGATGAGAAGGCATTCCAGTTGGAGTAAGACTGTTTAAGAATTTTTCCGGGAATGCAAGTTTTTTTTTTTTTTTTAGGTTGCCCAATTATTGCTATTGTAGCAATCCATGTCCATATTGTGGGCATGGTTTACCACAGTTAAAATTAATGGGTTCATTTGCAAGTGTAATGTATTGTACTGTTATGTCAGTGTTATTTTATTGTGTATTTCTTTTGTTTTGCAAACAAAATGGGCAACCGTGCAATAATCTATTTTTGGCTACTAGTGCTTTTGCCTATTTGTATATGTGGTGATCGGGATAGAGGGGGTGAGGAATGGGGTTAGTTGCCCCTGGGAGGCTGGTTAGGCCTCTTGCGTGGATAGCGGGTAAGATTAACCTCTTAATTACTATAGTGCTTACTAACCGCTAAAGTGATTAAGGGGTAAGTGGCCAGTAATTCGTTTTTTTTTTTTCATTTTAATAATGCTGCCCATGGAGGATGTGGAGGATGGAAATGAGGACGAGGGCGGCCTTCATCCTGGCAGGGCTAAGAACAACTTTAATTTACTATATGCTGGATCAAATGTGCTACTGTATGTATTGGGGGGATTGTTGGGGGGAGTTTTTTTGGGGTGAGGGGGTTATTGGGGTTGTTGGGGGTAGAAGACATGGGTAATAGGGGGTCATTTCATTGCCATTGTGGTTATCTTTGCTCCCATTGAGGGCATAGGTAACCACACTGGTAATCAATGGGTTTAGGCCTCCCGGGTTGGTAGTGGGAGGGGTTAACCCCTTCATTACCTTAGCGGTATTAACTGCTGCAGCAATGAAGGGATTAACTCCTCTTGCAACCTTTTTGGTGGGCCTGAACACACACCACGGGCCAAATACCACATTCACATACCCCCTCTACACCCAACAAACTGGGCACTGATATTTAACCCTTTCATTACATTAGTGGTTAGCCGCTAAGGTAATGAAGCTGCTTGTATTTTTATTAGATAGGATGGAAGTATTGGGTCTCCAGAGCTGATATTAATGCAGTTCAGCTCTGGAGACACCCGGATTCAATCTGATGTAGTAAAAATATTATTTTCTTCAGTCACATCACCGATCCCATCTCACCACCCTTCAGGTGGTGAGATTACAGCCTGTGAGTTGCAGCTGTGATGTGCATCTGAGAGCTACAGTAACTGAATAGCTCACATTTTTCAAAAAAATGCGTGTGAAAAAATGTTGAGCTCCCACTCAGTTTGTTCGTGGGACGTGGCATTAACGCTGCCAAACGCCCCAGGCACACGTGTTTATCACACTTGCTTTGTTTGAATTTCATGGATTCTGTGCAATTAAATGCAATGAAATGAATGAATTGTAATGTGTACAGTACTGTGCTACTGAACTATTGTGTTATTTTCAGGTGTTTAAAAACCAGAACACAAAAATGCAATTTTCTGCACTCACCTGTGCTCGCGTCTAAGGGCGGTACGGTTGGAAGAAATTGCGCGCCATCACATAGGTATTCCGAGGTATATACTGCGTGAAGTGTTCGAATAACGGCCGATGCATCTGTATCAAATTTAGGTGTTTCACATTTTATTACAAAACAGAATGTACTGTACAATATTTTACATTGCCTTGACTACTGACTGTTGTATGGGACATACATGATGTCAACTTCTTGTAGTCGGCCCAAATGCTGTTTTGCATAAATGATAGTTTGTTGGAAGAATTCTGTACGACATATTCTGACTGTGAATGATTGCTTTATTAGAACACCACGTTCCGTTTCGAAAGGAGGTTTCTGGTCACTGCACCCATCTTTTCCGAGTATGTTTGATCACGGCAACTTCAAAAAGAGAAAGATCGGGACCAGCACATTGAATAATCGTACTTCTCGAGCCAGTCCCTCAATGTACCACCACCCGCTGACCAGCTTCAGCCTAAAAGCCTACCTCAATACCAATACTACTACCAGTACAGTCCAACCAATAATGAAAACCAGATAAATCTACATCCTGATTACCTGCCCCAACCTGAGTACCATCCTCAACCTGATTATATGGCTCAGTCTGGCTACCTGTCCCAACATCATTATCAGCAGGGGCCAAACAACTCCATTAGCGAGATGAACTTTCATCCCAACTCCATTATCGCCACAAGCATCTACGTAAAGTACACCCCTGGCATCAACATTGGGCCACCTCAACCAAGTTGGCATGGTTTAAAATGAAGGTAAATATAATGTACTGTACATTAGTAACTGTAATTACCAATGACACTCATACAGTACTGTACTGTGTGTGTGCCATAGCCTGTTAATGCATTTGTGCATGCGTACTAGAATACCTGTATGCTTAAAGTATCATAGAATTTTTTTTTCAGAAATGAAAGCATCAAATCGACAGCCAGAAGATGATGTAGACGCAAATCGAAAATTACTATATTTTAAACTTTCATTTTTTTACTTTTATATTATCAGCTTTACTATTCTAACAATGTGATATTCATATTCATGTTTCTTAACTTTTATGGTACTTTCTAAATGATTGTATTTCACGCTTGTTTGGCACAGAACATACTGTATATGATAGATTTATGTGATCACCTTTAATAAAATTTCACAATCGTTTCAGTAGACAAACGAGACTCCTTAAGCCACACCTCCCCCCACCTCAAGACTATAAACAGGGCCCCGGGGCCATAGAAATTTCACACTGAAATGTTTCAAGCTTTAGCTGCAAGTTTAGATCAAATGAGCGGTCTCCGGCAGCTGAGAAATTCCACTTTCTGGTTAATGACACGCAGGCTTTTGCGTACCATACAGACACATGCGCATATGACACAAGGCCTGCATTGAGCATTAGAATGCCCTGAATAAGAATGGAACATTGAACTTGTAAAAAAAAAAAATCAAAACCAAAGAAAAAATATTTTTTTCTCTAAATAAGGAGAGAATAAATTGCAGATTTAGAGAAAACATAATGTGAAGGATATTTTGTCATATTTACAAAATCAAAAATACCATTTTTTTAAATTTCTAAATTAAATTGCATACTATATATTTGTATGTGTAATTTATAAAAAACATCATGTACCAGATAATTGGCAAATAAAAATATATATTTTTATTTTCTATTCAATATTAACATTATTAACATGACTACATTTCACGCTTGTCGGGCAAAGCACCTTCGGTATGCTTGCTGTAGCTAAACTTTTTTAACACCACATCACTTTTGAGCAGTGCAATCAGTGGTGCCGAAATGTTCATTTTGATGGCATGAGGGGAAAGAAGGTGCTTCCTGATAATTGGCGGAAAACTATTGTGGATGAAGTCAGGCATAATTTAAATATAATCATGCTTGTTTTCAAAGCTTTGAAAGTATGGGATCTGTCTGAATACGCAAGATGGCTGCCAACAGGAAGTGACCTCACACTCTCACTGAAGCTACCATGGCCATCTTGCTTCCTGGCAATTCCTGTCCTCATTTCCTGACAGGAAGTCAGCCTCTCTCTGGCCTTCTATTGCCACAGCTGGTTCTGGACTTTAAATAGCAGACAGTTGCTCCCTGACTTAGCTTGTGCAAAGTACTCTGTAATTTGTTCTTCTAGGGGAGCTGCAGGGCCTCTGTAAACCTACTTACCTTGATTCAGCCGGCATCTGGAGACGTGTCGCCATTTGACGCCGCGGGGTCATGTGACGTCACGTTGCTAAGGCGACGTGACGTCATGACGTCCAGATGCCGGGAATCAAGGTAAGGAGGAGGAGGGAGGGGGGCGCGCAGAGAGGACATCCAGCAGGGGGGCACAGGAAAAAAAGTTTGCGCCCCCCTATTCTAGAGCTCTGTCTTTGCTTCAGTGGTTGCATTCTTGTGCTTTACTTCTGATTGGACTTGACCCTGGAATTGAACTTGACCACCCCTGCCTGCCACCTGCCTCGACCCCAGATTTGGAATTGAATACCCCTGCATCCCAGGCCTTAAATTCCAGGCCAAGGTCAGTGTACTACCTCTGCCCTGCGGGTCCATATCCTGGCTTGCAGTCAGCAACGTTACAGTTTTTAATTGACTGTTCCACTATTGTATTTATTGTTTATTGCTTCTTTTATGTTTTGCATGTTTGGGACTGGGCGAAGACAACGTGAAGGGAACACTCCCTTGGTGCAGGAAACTCATCCATCAATACTGCCAAGTACTTTAATCCATGCCATGTCTTTTCTTGTCAAACAAATAAAACCCCAGAATTTCATAATTGAGTCATTGTTTAATTCTTATGTTCATTTATGTTTTGCAAGTTTACCATCAGGATGAGACCAACACCATATTCATGCAGGAAAGACATCCAGCAACACTGTCAGGTAATGTACAGTAGTATAATTTGTGCATCTACAGTATTGTACTGTAGTATATACTGTTGTTTTATTTTTATCCAGGCTCCATAGTGACATGCATGCGCAGCACACTACTACTGAAGGTGCGATCATTAATATTGAATATTATCTCTTTCATTACAGACAAAGACATCCAAGATAAGCCAGACAGTTTGAAGAAGAAAAATTAAAGAAGATTGTACATTTGGAAGAAAAGACGACTTTGTATTTGCCATTATTAATTTTGACAATATTTTGCAAATAAAAAATGTAATTCTTGGGGGCATGGCCAGGAAGCCGAGCGAGCCAGCAGCAGACAAATTAGCTCCCCAAACAACCCCCTGTTAAACCGGGGAAAAAACACCCTAAACCTGGGGGAAAACATATACCAAAGCCACCAACGGAACCAGGACACGGAGGGAGAGGGAATTGAACAACTTTACCCGTGGTGGACCAGGAAAACGAGCAACCTGTGGTCGTCTGAGGGCTCCCCTCCTTCACCTCCTAAATTCCTAAAATGGCCGTCGGGACCGCGCGGCGGAGGTGACTCCCGATCTCCGAACCCTCAGAGCAAGTAGAGGTAAGGGAGATCCCCATGTTGAGGCGCAGCTCAGCTACACATATTTCGAGTCGGAGCGGTGCCTGCCCGCCCCTCTCCCAACGATCACAACGCACCCGCACCGAGCCGGAGTCCCAAGATGGCGCCGGCCGATGTGTGAGGGGCTGAGGGACTCACAATTTTACTGTCGCAGCGGAGCCAGTGCAGGGGACTCCCCTCATGGCACAGGGACCCGTGAGCTCCAGAGGGGAGAGGGAGACTCACCCCGGGGGAAGGAGTAAGTAAGTGCCAGTAAGTGCGCCCTTCTGCAAGGAGGCGGGCGGCCATCTTGGTCCACCCTATCTGCTCACAACTGCAGAGCTGAAAAAGAAACAGACACAGGCTGCAATTAAAAAAAAAACCCTGCAAAAAACTCAAATAAAGAAATCCCCTTCTCCCTACCCTCCAAGTAAACCCTAACTTGAGCCCCACTATCTCCTTTAAACTGACCACTGGGCTCAGTGCATGGTCAGCCCAGATGAGACAGAGGGGTCCAAACTACCAAGGTACAAAGGCTCAACCAAAATCAAATAAAGAAATGTAAATAATGTGTGTGTGATCGGGACATCCTAAGAATGAGGGGGCTCATCTCAATTTAATATCCTTCTGTTTACATCATTTAAACACACCCAGCTCTACTTCCAGCAAAATAATTGACTGACTAACAATAAATATGTCGCCCACTAAACAACCAAAAAAAACAGCGGTCCAACACGAGGCTTCCCTCTTCTTCAAAAAACAAAGTTCAAAAGACCAAGAAGTGTCCACCACAGGCGGAGACGCGGATTCAGAGTCAGACTCTGGAGAAGAGATGGACGCTCCGCTTACCCGCAAAGAAATTATGGTGTTTGTACAAGAAATTAAAAGTTCTTTCCACTCCGAAATGCAGAGCTTCCGCCACAGCATCAGAGCGGAGATTGCTTCCATAGGAGACCACATCGTGGACTTGGAGGAGAAGGTGGATAACACCACCCTGGCACAAGAGACCCAAGCGCAAGTCAAAACAATTTTCGAAAAACTGAAAGACACGGAGAACCGGTCACGGCACAATAACCTGCGGATCAGAGGCGTCCCGGAAGAAGTGGACAACGCCCAATTGGATGCATATCTCACTCGGCTATCCATGTCCCTGTTACCCGAAACATTGGATGAGAAACTTCAGATGGACAGAGCACATAGGCTTCCTAGACCGAAAGGCCTAGACCAGCAAAGCCACGGGACGTGATCACACACATACACTCTCGTCCTCGCCTTCCACATGCAACTTCTACTCCTTCTGGTGTCAACCCCTCTAACCTCATACCCATCCCCTGCCACCCTCCCTCCTCTCTCCCTTTCTCCTGTGCCCTTTGGAATGCTCGCTCCCTCTCTAACAAGTTCCTCTCTGTGCATGACTTCTTTCTCTCTCACTCCCTGCTTCTCTTTGCAATAACTGAGACCTGGCTCACTCAGTCTGACTCTGCTCTGGAAGCTGCCCTCTCCTATGGTGGCCTTTCCTTCTCCCACACTCCATGCCCTGGTGGCAGGGGTGGAGGTGTGGGGCTCCTGCTCTCCTCTCTCTGCCGTTACAGAACAGTTTCTATTCCCCCCTCTCTTGCTTTTCCCTCCTTCGAGGCTCACACAGTCCAGATCTTCTCTCCTCTCCCGGTCCATGTGGCGGTCATCTATCGCCCACCTTCCTCTACTCATCCCCCTTCTGCCTTTCTCTCTCACTTTGAATCCTGGCTCTCTTTCTTTCTCTCCTCAGACTCCCCTGTTCTTCTCCTTGGGGACTTCAACTGCCACATTGATGACCCCTCTCTCCCTTGGGCTTCCCGCTTTCTTTCTCTAACCTCTTCTTTTGGCCTTCAACAGTGGACTGCAGCCAGCACCCACAAGGATGGCCACTACTTAGACCTGGTTTTCACTAAGAACTTCTCTCTCTCCGATTTCTCCATTTCCCCTTATCCTCTCTCCGACCATCACCTCATCTCATTTTCTCTCTCTCGCTTCTCTCCATCTCCATCTCGCCCTCGTTTTTGCAGAAACCTGCGCTCTATTAACCTACCAGCTCTTGATTCCACTTTACGCTCCTCCCTCTCCTCTCTCAGTTCTGCTTCAGACCCTGACAACCTGGTCAGGAACTACAACTCTGCCTTATCTTCCTCTCTTGATCTTCATGCCCCACTTTCTCTCTGCCGTCCTCGCCCTTCTAACCCCAGACCCTGGCTAAACTCCCACACATGCATGCTGCGTTCCTCCACTCGTTCCTCTGAACGCCTCTGGAGGAAATCTCATACGCTCGCAGACTTCATTCACTACAAATTTATGCTATCCTGTTTCAACTCTGCCCTCTTTCAGGCTAAACAAACCTACTTTTCATCACTAATCAACACACACAAGTCTAACCCACGCCGTCTCTTTTCTGTCTTTGACTCTCTACTCAGACCACCCTCAGCTGCCTCCTCTTCTTCCTCCATCTCACCTCAGGACTTTGCTGACTTTTTTAAGAAAAAGGTGGAGTCCATACGGCAGAACATCCCATCTGTTGCCTCCTCCCATCCCACAATGCTTCCCAACTCTCCTCCTGTCTTTCTTGACTCTTTTTCTGCTATCTCAGAGGAGGATGTATCACTGCTGATCTCCTCTTCTCCCTCTACCACTTGCCCTCTTGATCCCATTCCCTCCCATCTCCTAAAACCTCTTGCTCCTTCTATAATCCCTATGCTCACACAGATTTTTAACTCTTCCCTCTACTCTGGTACCTTTCATTCATCCTTCAAGCATGCAACCGTTATACCATTACTCAAAAACAGCAAGCTTGACCCTACCTGTCCTTCTAACTATCAACCTGTCTCCCTCTTGCCTTTTGCCTCCAAACTCCTTGAACTTCTTGTATTCTCTCGGTTGCTACACTTTCTCAACACCTATTCTGTACTAGACCCTCTACAATCTGGCTTCCGCACTGCTCACTCTACTGAAACAGCCCTCACTAAAATAACTGACGACCTCCACGCTGCCAAAGACAGAGGTCATTACACTCTGCTCATATTACTCGACCTCTCTGCAGCATTCGACACCGTGGACCACCCTCTTCTCCTTCACATTCTCCATACTCTTAGTATTCGGAACAAAGCTTTATCCTGGATATCCTCTTACCTCTCCCATCGTACCTTCAGTGTCTCTTTTGCTAACACCTCCTCCTCCTCTATTGATCTCTCTGTGGGGGTACCCCAGGGCTCTGTCCTGGGACCCCTTCTCTTTTCTCTCTACACACTCTCTCTAGGTGACCTAATCACATCTTTTGGGTTTAAATATCACCTCTATGCTGACGACACACAAATTTACCTTTCAACCCTTGACCTTACACCTGCTGTACAGACCAAAGTTTCTGAATGCCTCTCTGGAATATCATCCTGGATGGCCATCCGCCGACTGAAACTTAACATGGCAAAAACAGAGCTCCTTATAACCTGGCCCTACTACATCCTTCCACATTGCTATTGGAAATACGATCATTCACCCAGTAGCCCAAGCACGCTGCCTAGGGGTCACACTTGATTCCTCTCTCTCATCCTCCTCTCATATTCAAAACGTTTCTAAAACTTGTCGCTTTTTCCTCCGCAATATCACAAAGATACGCCCTTTCCTCTGTTACTCAACTGCTAAAACTCTGACTCAGGCCCTCATTCTCTCACGTCTCGATTACTGCAACCTCCTGCTGTCTGGCCTTCCTACCTCTCACCTGTCTCCCCTACAATCTATCCTAAACACTGCTGCCAGAATCACTCTACTCTTTCCTAAATCTGTCTCAGCGTCTCCCCTGCTGAAATCCCTCTCCTGGCTTCCGATTAAATCGCGTATCTCACACTCAATTCTACTGCTCACTTTTAAAGCTTTACATTCTTCTGCCCCTCATTACATCTCAGCCCTAATTTCTCGCTATGCACCATCACGACTCTTGCGTTCTTCTCAAGGATGTCTTCTTTCTACCCCCTTTGTATCTAAAGCTCTCTCCCGCCTTAAACCTTTCTCACTTTCTGCCCCACACCTCTGGAATGCCCTTCCCCTCAATACCCGACGAGCCCCGTCGCTATCCACCTTTAAGACCCACCTTAAGACACATCTGCTTAAAGAAGCATATGAGTAGCACTGGATAATCATGGACACATGACACAAAGCTTGGCCCCCTGCAGACGCACTTACTAGTATTTCCTCCTACTGTCTCTGTACGTTCTCCCTACCTACCAATTAGATTGTAAGCTCCTCGGAGCAGGGACTCCTTCCTTAATGTTAGTTTTACAGTATGTCTGAAGCACTTATTCCCATGATCTGTTATTTATATTTGTTATTTATATGACATGTATTACTACTGTGAAGCGCTATGTACATTTTATGGCGCTATACAAATAAAGACATACATACATACACTATTTCCGTATTAAAGAGGAAATATTGAGAACCGCTAGAACCACCCCAAAGGTAGAGCAGGATAACGTCCCACTCCTCATCATCCCGGACTTGGCTCAAATTACGCTGAATAAGCGGAGAATGTTCGCGTAGATCACCAACTCACAGTGGAACAATAAAATCTGCTATCGCTGGGGTTTCCCGTGCAAACTATTGTTCACTTATCAAGAAACAATGTACATTCTACTCTCACCAGAAAAAGGCAAGGAAAAACTACGATCATTGGGTCTACTCGAACCAGAGGACCCGGAGCCTCTCTAAGGCCTCGTCATTCACCTAAGGCACAATGCCAGGCATGGGTGAAAACTCCAACCCCTAGGCAAGCAAAGACCCAACCCACTTGAAAAACTAGAGCTGGATACTTACTTAACACCTATTTAAGATGGCGGCATGCCAAGACGTGGTCTGGACATAAGGTACTAATCGAGACGTGGCCCACTCCAGCAACCCACCTAAAAACTAACCAATGGTCGTGGTACCTGGAACACATCGACCAACTTCATCAAACCACATCAAGAAGTTACCGAGTTTAGTTTCTAAGTTTCTAAAGCGTGCGAGTTCCAAAACCCAGGTTATTTTTTTGTTCACTGTGGAACTGTTCTCCCAAGTTACCCACAAGTTCGAGTCATTCAATGTTTGACAACCAGTTTGAACTTACCTGAACACTTAAAGGGACTGATATACAATGTTTGTTTGGAACTGTTTTCTAGATAAAAGTGTAATTGTAATATAAGTCTTAGACCGATAAGTTGTCTATAATAGAATTGGTCTCCCAAAGTTCAGCTACTAATTCTTTATTACAGACTAAAATATTAAAGGTTACATTTTAGGTCATTTTTTCCATGTTTTTTATCCCTCTCCCCCTGTAGACTACGAATGCAGAGTCTGCCAAACTATAGCTGCCAACCAACCCTGCTTAATACTTTTAAAATTGAGAAAGGATATGTTGATGTAAACAGTTATAACGTTTAATGCCCCCCATTCTTGCTTTTACTTCCCTGATGTGTAAGATCACACACAACCCACCCCGTACTCTTTGGGGTGATTTTGTTTTCCTTTTTCGAAGCTCCTAAACAAAGGAGCACTGCGGCGCTGAGCCGATGGGCCACTGCCCGTCCCCCCATGTTCATTTAACCTGTGAGTGCGAGAGACTCGCACCACGGGTCCTACTATGGCTGGTCCCCCCAAACAATGTTTGGAAGCCGGAGTCCTCCCTCTCTTCCCCTCCCCTCCTCCAAGTTCTGCAAGCATTTGTCACTATCATATAATAGTATGTACACTGGCGACACACTTTATTTGAGCGTGGCTAGTCCCACGAATTCGGGTATACCCGGGTGTATTGAGGTTTGTGACTGTTTTCTGCCCGAGTACATTGAGGTATTTTCCAGGCAGGGATTGAAGCATTTTATTCCCACTGGCTGCAATACTGCACAGTATATATATATATACTGCATTACAATTCATGAATTTATGCCATCTGGTAGACACGCGAAGCATTGCAGCCTATTAAATCCTAATCATTATCATTTAACAGATCAGCCGCCCGTCAGCCAGGCATGAACCCAGGCTGGGAAGGCAAACACAACGGGGCTTGTCAGAGGTGAGGAGCGGCGCATTCCAGGTATCTGCCAGGTACATACTGGGTATTTGCTCGAATAAAGTGTGTCGGTGCAGTATATCTCTCGTTGTATATGTTCCCATACCAGATTGTTTCCGATGACGGATGTACCGACTCTTCAACTATATGTAAGTTATTGCTCTGTTCATTTGTATTATAGAACCCTGAACCACCACCATGCCGATTAATATAATATCCCAAAACACCCCCCGAAAGAGACGTATTGCCCTCTCGGAAGCCAAAAGACTGGCAGGAGATATCATTTTGCTACAAGAAACTCATTTGAAAAAGGAAGTTCAATCGCTGCTGTTCAGCAATGACTACCCTCTAGTCGACCACTCATCAGCTCCCACGAAAAAAAATGGCGTAGCTACACTTTTCCATAAAAATGTAAACTTCAAAGTAGACAAAATTAAAAGCAATCTCGCTGGAAGAATTCTAATTATTACAGGGTCACTGGACTCCACTGATAGAACAATAGTCAACACTTATGCCCCTAACAAAAATCAAGAATCTTTTTTCCAGGAACTAACAAATTTAACTCTCTCTGTCCAGAACGGCCTTTTAATTTTAGCAGGAGATCTAAATGCAATTATGGACCGAAATCTAGATAAATCTCCCAATCTTCCTCCGCCACAAAAATTAGTTCCCTCTACTGGGGGACTTGTATCTATTACCAAGGAGCTGTTGTTGGTAGACTCCTGGAGACTAGTTAATAACAAAGTAAAGGATTTCTCTTTTTTCTCTCACCCCCATAATAGCTATTCTCGAATTGACTATATCCTAATAGACCAACAAATTAGCGATAATATTTCCTCAGCAGTAATTGCCCCCTCTGCTTGGTCAGACCACTCTACACTTATAACCAAATTGGCTGGCCTCACTACCAAAAATAAAACAAGGTCGTGGTCCTTGAATGAATCCCTACTATTGAACCCACAAAATCTCCAATTAATAGAAAAGAACTGGCCCAATATTTTGAATTAAACAATACCCCAGAGGTTTCCTCTTTTACCCTTTGGGAGGCCCACAAATCAGTGATAAGAGGCAAATTGATTTCCCTGGCCTCTCAGAAAAAAAAAATAAAAAAAAAATCGAAACACTAACACAAAAACTATCAGAACTAGAATTTATTCACAAGTCAAACCCATCTCGGGGGTTGAACTAAATCTTTTGTTGGTTTGAAACGCAGAAAGAGCTATAAGATGGACCCAACAGAAATACTATGAAAAAAGTAATAAAGCAGATAGAATGCTCTCATGCAAATTAAAGCAAAAACAAGCTAAAGCTAAAATTCATAACATCTACACTAAAAATGGCTCAGTATCCCACAAACCCAAAATTATTAGTGACGCATTTAAGGACTATTACACATCCCTTTACAACCTACCAGGTCCAGTGGGAGACTCGGCTAAAAACAAAAGAGCAATAAAGATTCGAAATTATCTAGCTGAATGCCGACTCCCCACTCTAGATCCGAATGAAATCATAAACCTTGAAAAAACTATAGAGCCCCTGGAAATTATGGAAGCAATAAAATCCCTGAAAATTAGGAAGGGCGCTGGCCCAGATGGATTTTCTAATCTTTATTATAAGAAATATTCCACAACGCTCCTCCCATTTCTTACCAAAGTATTTAATGAGATGCTACTAGGCCTTCCCCCTCCTAGGAATATGCTTTGTGCTACCATAGTGGTAATCCCAAAAGAGGGGAAAGATCCTCTGCTGTGCTCTAGCTACAGACCTATTTCACTGTTAAATACTGATCTAAAACTTTATGCAAAGATCTTAGCCAACAGATTAAATAATATCCTCCCTAAATTGGTTCATCCGGACCAGGTGGGGTACATCCTGGGCAGACAAGCCCTTGAAACACAAGGAGGACGGTGAGTCTAATACACGTAGCAAAACACACAAAGTGCCCATCTCTATTACTCTCTTTAGACGCAGAAAAGGGAACGCAGCAAATGGAACTAGACAGGGTTGTCCGCTGTCACCTTTGTTGTTTGCCTTAGCCATAGAACCATTAGCATGCCGGATAAGAATGAATCCCAATATTGCAGGTATTCCTGTTGGCCAGGAAAAATTCAAAATAGCTCTTTTTGTGGACGATATACTATTGACGCTCTCAAAACCTCTCACATCCCTCCCTAACCTTTTTCATGATTTATCAGAATTCGGCTCCCTTTTAAAATTAATCATTCCAAATCCATGGCCCTTAGCTTAAATCTCCCTAAATAATTAGTAAAATTACTCCAACTAAATTTCGACTTTAAATGGAATTCGAACCATATTAAATATCTAGGGGTCCAATTAACAAAAGATTACTCAACTTTATACAACGCAAATTTAAAACCCTTTTTCGACCAGATAGCTAAGGATTTACCCACTTGGAATCCATATATAATATCCTGGTTTGGGAGAATAACCACCATTAAAATGAATATTCTACTTAGACTCCTCTATCTCTTCCAAACACTCCTGGTTAAAATCTGTCAAAAAGACCTAAATAATACACAGAAGAGAATTTTGAAGTTTGCTGGCAAAATAGGCGACCCAGAGTTCGTAAAGATATTCTTTATGTCCAAATCAGAAGGAGGCTTAGCTCTCCCTAACTTACAAAACTACTATAGATCCGCACAGCTAGGGCAACTTATTAGCTGGCATTCAAATCCAACCGAAAGGAGATGGGTTGAGATAGAGGACTTGATTTGTTCCCCATGTAAAAAAAAAAATCTTCTCTGGCTCAATAAAAAGTCTAGACCAACTGAGATTTACAAGAACCCGGTGATATCCTTTGCCTGTAATCTCTGGGATTCCCTCAAAACCAAGTTCCAGCTAACCGATACCCCTTCCTTTATGCAACTCCTATTCTCGGACCCCTCCCTTCCTTTTTACACAGGAAACCCGCACTCCCATGCCTGGGTTAAAAAAGGACTCATAAGAGTTAAGGATATCCTCACCCAAGGGAAAGTCCCCCCATTCGCTTCGTTACAAACAAACCATGATATCCCCTCCTCCGAATTCTTCATATTTCTCCAGGTTAGGCATTATATCCAATCAATTTACAAGCCAAGCCAACCCCATGCTTTAACTTTGTATGAGGACTGGTGTCTACACCAGCCCCACACAAAAGACATTATCTCCAGAATATATCACAGTTTATCCTCTATCAAGAGCAACCAAACCCCCGATAACTATATGGTATCCTGGGAAAAGGATCTTAACGTCTGTATAGATCTCGATATCTGGAAAGACATCTGGGAAGCTGCTTCCAAAAATTCATCATGCGTTGTAATTAAGGAGAATATTTACAAGTTAATATTCAGATGTTATATGACTCCTGCCAGGTTACACTCTTTTCTCCCAGGCGTTTCCCCTCTGTGCTGGCGTGGTTTTGGTGAAGTGGGGAATATACTGCACATATTCTGGTCATGTCCCAAAATCCAACAAACATGGACGGAAGTGTTCACTTTAATACACAAGATACTAGAAATCTCTGTCCCACACGACCCAGTATATATATATTGCAAGGAAAACCAATGGCTAATATCTCCAAAAAAAAAGCTAGAGTAATATCCCAAATTTTAAACGCTACATGGTGTACCATTGCCAAAAATTGGAAACAACCGGACCCCCCATCCTTAAATCAAATAAACAACAAAATTTGGCATATAGTCTATATGGAAAAACTCTCAGCCTATCTGAATGGCTCTACCTCGCAATTCTCTGAGATTTGGGCTCCTTGGTTCCGCCATGCAGGTATGTCCCCATATATAGACTAGAATACTTTGAACAGAGTGATACATGTGGTATTTAAATTGTTATGTACATTGCTATATTGGTACAAATGCTACCCCTTCCCCCCCTCCCCAATCTCCCTCTCCTCTAATGTTCCACAACCAGTTTATTTGTATTACTGTATCCCCCCTTTTTTCTGTGTTGTATGTTTTGTTTACCTTATTTTGTATGTACAAAAATGCTCAATAAAAAATTTAAGTAATAAAAAAAAAATGTAATTCTTTAAAAATATTTTTTGGTGTGTTCCAGTTTGTACTCTGTTAGCGTTTGCAAATAAAACATTTCATTCTTTGAAAATACTTTTTGGTGTGTTCAAGTTTTTACTCTTAACATTTAAATTAAATACACTTACTGTAGTACTGTAAATAAAGTACTAATCTCATTTAAATATATATATAAATATCTCATTTAAAATATTTAAAATATCTCATCTCCCATGCCCCCTACCCCATCATCAGACATACAAATATGCAAAAGCTCTAGTAGCCAAATATGGCTAATAGCGCTTTGTTTTTGCATATTTGTGTTGTAAAATATGAATACACAATAAAATAAAATGTACATTACAATACAATGTAGGCAATAAACCCATTGATTGTCACTGATAACCTATTCCACCCATTGATGCACAGCAAACCGAATGGACAGCCAAAAAAAACCCAAAAGAAATGCTATGACATGCATATGCATTTCAACCAGGCTCCACAGCCAGCGACACGCATGCGCAGCACACTACTACTGTAAGTGCAATTATTAATATTGAAAACTCTACTTTACACGCAGACGTGCAAGAGCCAGCCAGTTCAAAGCAGAAAAATAAAAGAAAATTGTAAATTTGGAAGAAGAGACTTTAGAGCTATGCTATAAGCTCGGTAAGCCACTTGTCGAGGCCTTTTCACCAAAAAGGCTTACTGCTATTCAGTAAGCCTGCATAAGTGGTCGATAAAAGGCTTTCTCTGAAAATAAATTTCTCCAAAAACAAAAATTGCCAGGCGAGCCACTAATCAGCAGGTTTTTACATTTGTGCAATTCTAGTAGCCTCGAGTAGGTTATTAGGGCTAATCGAGGCTCTAGAATGGCGATTTCCTCTCAAAATCCTCCCGCTAGTAAAAGTTGGCGTGAAGGTGATCAGAACCTGCCGATAAGGTAACGAGAGAGGACGTAGAGAAAAAATGTTTTTTTCTTGAATCGTAATGATGCCGGGGGCCTCCGAAGCTGACACTCATTAATATCTGCAACTGAGGCCCTGGCATGAATCCATGCAATAAAAATGCATTTACAGGCAATTTCATTACCTTACCGGCAAACCGGTTAACTACTGGTTCCAGGTTTATTGTGGGTAGCGGGGGTGGGTGAAGGTGTTATTTGGCCCTTGGTGGGTGTTCTGGCCTTGCGATGGGGTTGCAGGTGGAGTTAACCCCTTCATTTCTTTAGTGGTCAATACCGTTTAGGTAATGAAGTGGTTAACCCATTCCGCTACCACCCGGCAGGCCTAAACATCCATCCTTGGGCTACTACCGCCTTCACCCAATCCCTCTAACCACAGTAAATAAAAATACACATAACAGCCCTACTACCCACCTTCTCTACCCGCAACAAACCACCCCCCCCACCCCACCTCATACAGTACAGTAATGGGTAAAATTACTATTATCCACAAATGGATAATAGTGCATTTGCCCATTATAAAATCAAAGCTTTGCCAGTCAGCAGCAATAAAGTAAATAAAACGTTCAATTTACCCTTGCCATCATGAAGGGCATCCTCATCAGCATACTCTAGGTCCATGTCCTCCGATGCCAGCAAGAATAGAAGAAACAATACAATCGAATAGCCCCTAACTCCTTAATTACCTTAGCGGTTAATAACCGCTATTGTAATTAAGGGGTTAACCCACCCTCCCCCGCTACCCACCTGGGAGGCCTAACCACTCACCCCATAACCACTATACCCACCCTCTATCCATTGACTGGCATAGTGGTACATAATACCTATATAATCTGGGCATGATAAGCCACTATAGTGGCATGAGGCTGACAGTACTAGTTGCATATTGCATTTAGTCTGTTGATCGGGACTTGAGAACCAAAGACCCAAGACTCAACGCTTACCACCTGCTGCACGGATGTCAATACTGAGGTGCAGCTGAGTCCGTTCCTGGGCTGTACAAGTTCTTCAAGGATACATCCTGTGGAGACTTACTGGTGGATTTACCTAACTGGCGGTGACAATATTGTTCACAATCTGTATGATTTTATGCTTCCTTTGTGAGTGAGCTTATTCTCTCCCTTCCCTTTTCCTTTATTAAATGTGAAACGTTTTTACTCTAGAAAGGGCCGTGCACTTTCTTTTTTTTTCTTCTAGATTTCCCATCAGATGTGGTTCCTCCCTTTGAGAGCCGCCTATACCCTTCCACAAGCGTTTTTCTACCAACGGGACATTCAAGGGACTGGTTATATTATTTGTTTTTCTTTTTGTTTTGTTATGTTTATTTTATTTTATTTGGTATTGTAAACATTGTATTATCCAGATTAACAAGGTAGGGAGAGGCTACCGCTCACCATAAATTTGGAATAAAATTGGCTGGTAAATAAGGATAGGGTGCATACGGGATAGGTAATTAAGCTGAAAAGGGTGGTAGGTCACAGAGGTGGCCTTAAAGACTCCTATTTGCACTCGCTTGACCAGTTGACTTAGGCTAGGAAAAATTCAATCCTTGGAGATAACTCCATAGCCCTACATGTACAATTATAAAATCACATTTATTAAACATATATACAAAAGAGACCTAATGTCTAAAAATGCCACTATGTGGCTCCAGGGAACACAGAGGAAGCACAGGGGTAGGGGAAAAATTGCTGTTAGAGTATATTCCGTTATTGGGAGACTGCTACTGAGTATACTGTCGTTTTGGTTTTGCTAGTACTTTCCTAGGGGGAATTCCCATCATAATCCTCTGTTAATAACATTGAGGTGTATAGCCTGTGTGATAGGATCCCAGCATGGGAAGGTTATTAGGTAGTTGTGGTTTATAACCATGTAGGATTGGGCTATGTAGTTCAGGGTAGAGTCCCTATGTGTCATATAATGTAGTATATAGACAGGATAGTTTAGGGACCCCTATATAATGTCCCTCTACCTTCCTTCAGTAAGGTGCAAGGTGCTCCTATGGAGGCGCCCCGCTATACAAAACTGTTAGCAGTCTGGGCGTCACTACGTTTAGCGTGGCGCCGCTATTATTAATGAAGCAAGACAGTCAGTTATGCCGCTTTAAATGCTGTTTTCAGTGCTGTCTAAATGCATTCACCAATGTATATATAGAGAGAGCGTGTTCCCTTCAGCTGTTCATACGACCTGTCAGTCTCGCAAAACTCTCAGCTTCCCGCTTTGTGTTCCTCCGCGACTCCGGATGACGTCACCGTCAAATTGCATTCAGCTACACACACACACACACACACACAACACACACACACACACACACACACACACACACACACACACACACACACACACACACACACACACACACACACACACACACACACACACACACACACACACACAGTAAGAATGTACTGAAAATACTAAAAGCTGTTGATGAGAACTAATAGTACAATAAAGTAGCTAGCTAAACAAACCAAAAGATCCTGTGACAGTTTAAAAATGATAGCACAAAAAAGGTCAGTCCAGGTATAGAGCAAAGTCCATCATAGAACACGGTCCTTATTACATCACCACAGAGGCCAATTAATGCAGATGCACGGTCCCTGAGACGTGATGAGTAGAGAGGGGTACCTTACAGCAGCCATCTCATTGGATATCGGGTGTAGCATCAGGTTACCATAGTGACGGGACGTGGTGACGCTAAAAGCGTGATGACATCAGCAAGTTGTGGATTTTGAAATCAGCTGCTTCACTCGGATTTCAAATACGAATCAGCTGGGAAAGCCAGAGCTTTGGCGCAAATTCTTTGTGCAATTATATCTATAAATAGTATGTTCTTTGTTGTGTAAACCCCACTCCCAGAAGAAGATGGTTGTCGAAACGCATTGGAGCGGGAGCTTTAGTTGAGATTTCTATCTCCAAATACATGGGACTGCTCCCACCACCCCATGACGAGGTTGGCATAGGAAGGTGCAAAGCATGTACCTATTGCGGTCCTACATGTATGGAGATAGAACCGCCCATCAACCACACCGGACACTTACACAAAGACACAGGTTTATACATTACAGCTGCAGTTGGCTCGCTTTGGAGAATATACCTTTCCTCACCGGCGCAACAGGTCTGGCTTTCACAGATCTGCACCCTATCTCCACCCCTCCATTACCTCCCATCTACAGCACTGTTCACATTCCATTTAACACCATCAGTGCCCGCTTTTATTTTCTATGATCATTGGCTCCATATAGCCACAGTTTTTGTTCCTTTGAGCTTAAAGTCGTTTTTTTTCTATTCGCAAAGGTAATGAAGCTGCTCTTATTTTAATCACATATTATTGTAGCAGGTGTCTCCGGAGCTGAACCGCTTTGGTTTCAGGTCCAGGGCCCATGCTTCCCAAGTTTCTGTTCCTGTTATGGGGTGCCAGTATCCCTCTGGTTTGTTTAAATCCCCCGAGAATTTAAACATGGCCACCGGGATACCGGCACCCCATAATGGGGCCTGTAACTTGGGAAGCAGGGGGTTCCCAGCCCTGAAATCAATGTGGTTCAGCTCCAGAGACCCCTGCTACAATACGGTGTGATTAAAATTAAATAAAAGCCCTGTGATCGTCTGTTAGAGGCACCCAGGTAGAGTGACTGATTCAATCTATCTCTTACTGCCTGTCTATTACAGACAGGTGCAGCCTGGTAGTATTCACACAGCGCGAGTCTAATTAAACGCATGGACCCCCGCTGTGTTAACCCAAATGGGCCATTAAATCTCCTCGGCCCATCTCGTGGGGAATTTGGAGAATTGCCCGCGATTTTGTCTCGTGATTCAGTTGAAAATAGCTAGTTGCTACTGTACAGTACGGTATATCTGTGTGATATCAGAGCGTGTGCACATAAACAGGAATAAGTGACAGGTTGCATTACAGTTAGATTTTTAAGACACAATAACTCGCGATCGCCGACTTGCCGGTATTGCCGGTTTCTGGCCGGTATTGCAGACAACGCTAAATTTCAATATCTGCCCTCTTTCAGATTACGTCTTGATCGCATGAAAACTAAGAATTTCCGTGGAGCGGGATGGGAGCGGATTAGGATGCCGCACAGGACCCGTGTGACAAGTGGCTCAGAATCTGCAGTTTTTTTTTTTTATAACTTTGGTTTTATTGGGTGAGATACATCTTACATGGTAACACCATCCATTGTCTACAAATATATCACCATATTTAAATCCTTCATTTTTTTATATAAACCTTCCAAAAATTTGACAGACTAGACTCACAAGACGAACCGGGGGGGGGGGGGAGGGGAGACACGCCCATTAACTAATGGAGCCGGACGAGGGAGGGAGGAGGGAGGAAGGGGAGGGGGGGTGAAGGGTAGGAATGCTCGATGCGTGGTCCAATGATCCTCTACCCGACGGGCTTCGTGTTTATGCTTTAAATTGATTTAGGCCGCTCACACCGGTGGCATTGATCCTTTTGCTCGCACTGTGACCCCTCCGGACTTCTCCGTCTCCCTGTGTCTCTTGTGGCCTGGATCCCTCTGCTACTTTGGGCTTTCGGTCTCTAAGTTGTCAGGGATCCCTTTCATTACCGGAGAATGCATTTGCCGGTAATCATTGCAAAATCGTGGTGATATCTATTCTCGGGATGTCTGTCTGTGCCAACCAAGGCTCCCAGACTTTTAGAAAATTTGAGCCGGTGTCGTTGACCAAACTCGTCAACTGTTCCATCCGGCACACAAACCAGATTCTGTTTCTAATCTTTGGGAGAATTGGAATCTCTGTTTGTTTCCATACTGCTGCGATCTCGCATCTGGTGGCGGTGGCCAGATGTGCGATTAATTTGTGTGTGGCGTTTGATAGCCCCTCGACTCGTCTACCCAATAGGAATAGCCACGGGTCTAAGGGGATCTCCACTTCTAGCAGTCTTTGAAGCCAATCTTTAATTTCCTCCCAAATCGGGATCACCTTTTTACAAGACCACAGCATATGGAATAAGTCTGCTCTCTCTCCGCACTGTTTGGGGCAGAGCGGGGAGTAGCCTTTGACAAATTTGGATAATTTAGCGGGCGTATAATACCACCGCATCAGGACTTTATATGCATTCTCCTTTAATGTGGTGCAGATGGAACTTTTGGCTGCCATCTGCAGGATCCTATCCCAGTCCTCGTCCTATCCCAATATTTCGCCTAGGTCCGCCTCCCACTGTCTCATGTATGAAAGTTTGGGTTGGTCGTCCGTCTTCGGGCATACTACTTCCCTGTACATTCTAGATGTTAGTCCCCTTGTGTCCGTGTCTCTTGAACAGAGCTGCTCAAAATTTGTTCTCCGGGGCCGAATTGGGGCTTCATTGTAGAAGGCCCTGATCTGGAGGTATCTAAAAAATTCTGTGTTGGGTAAATTTTTCTCCTCTTTAATGTGATCGAATGTTTTTACGTGTAACCTGCCCTCCAGATCCTTTAAACGGAGATATCCTGCCTGGATCCATTTTGAGAAAATCGCACTATCCACCCCTGGAGCAAAGTTTGGGTTCCCCCAAATGGGAGTCATCAGAGAATGTAGGGACGTGAGATGGCATTTGAGCTTAACTGCGTCCCAGACCTTCAAGGAGTTAGCCATGGTCCGCAGAGGTGTCTGCATAACGGCCCGACTTTTTTGGGGCAGCCAAATCAGATTCTTAATCTCTATTGGTGAGCAACATTCTTTTTCTAATGCTACCCACCTACGAAGATTCGGATCGGTGTGCCATTGCACTATCTGGCACAATTGCGCTGCTTTGTAGTAGGCGAACAAGCATGGCACCCCCAACCCTCCTCTCAAGGTCGGCCTCCTCAAGATTGCTCTGTTAATTTGTGGGTTTTTCTTATTCCTGACAAATTTTGTTATCAGGGACTGCAGCGAGAGGATATCTTCTCTTCTCAGGGGGATCGGGAGGGCCTGAAAAAGGTACAGCACTCGTGGCAGAAGATTCATCTTTACGCTGTGAATGCGGCCTATCCACGAGATACTGCACTCCGCCCATCTCTTGAGATCCTCACGGAGAGTCCGAAACAACCTGGGATAATTCGCTTTATATAAAGCCTGATATTCTTTTGTAATGTAAACCCCTAAATATTTTATCATAGAGGGTTGCCATTTAAATTTGAAATTGAGATCAATCAGTTTTTCTACTGGTTTGGGCAAATTGATATTGAGGGCTTCCGATTTGGCCTGATTAATTTTGAACCCAGAAATTTGTCTAAAGGTCCCCAGGGTTGAGAAGACACTGGGCAGGGAGGTGAGAGGTTGTGATAATGTCAGGATTACATCATCAGCGTAGAGCGCCACTTTGTGTGATTGCACTTTTACAGTTAGTCCCGTAATGTCCGGGTTGTTTCTAATATGTGCCGCCAAGGGTTCCACGCATAGGGCGAACAACAAGGGGGACAACGGGCATCCCTGTCGTGTGCCGCTCTTAATTGGAAATTGCTCAGAGGAGAAACCCTGATGCCGCACCCTTGCCGCTGGCCCCTTGTATAGTGCCATAATGGCCTCCAAGAGGCGTCCCTCAAAGCCGAATGCACCAAGCGTCTTCCTCAAATAGGGCCAATCTATTCTATCGAAGGCTTTTTCAGCGTCCAGACTTAATACCATTGACTGGATGTTTTGTTTTTGTGCCAAATCTATCAGATCTATTATTCGTCTGGTATTGTCTGCCGCTTGCCTTCCTCCGATGAACCCTACCTGATCTGGGTGAACTAACCCGGGAAGGACGATACCCACTCTGTTAGCTATTAATTTGGAGAAAATTTTGACATCCGTGTTAATCAATGAGATGGGCCGGTAGCTCTTGCAGTCTGCCGGGTCCTTTCCAGGTTTATGGATCAAGGAGATTGATGCCTGAAGCATTTGGGCTGGGAACGAGGCCCCATGTAGTATAGAGTTAAATAGCTTCAATAGGTGTGGGGCTAAAATTTTCAGGTACTTTTTATAGTATAAGTTGGAGAAGCCATCTGGCCCGGGCGCCTTGGCTGGTTTAAGTGACTTTACAACTTCCGTTAACTCTTCTAAAGAGAAGTCCGACTGTATCGCTTCTTTCTCCACCCTGCTCAGTGTCGGCAATTTGGCCTCTTTTAAGAATTCCCCGAGATTATCCCTCGTCTTTTGATTGTGTATGACCTTACCTCCATCGTACAGTGTCTCGTAGTAGTTTTTAAACTCCGTTACGATCTGCTCAGGATTGGAAGTAAGGTCTCCCCCTTGTGTGCGTATAGTTTGTATATGGAAATTTGGGATTTTGTTTCTCAGTTTGTTTGCTAATAGGGTGTCCGGCTTGTTCGCCTTCTCAAAGTACCTACGTCTGGACCAGCTCATCTCCTTTTCTGCCTGGGAGGCTAGCTTGATGTTCAATTGCTGTTTGGTCTCTGCTAATGCCCGCAGGGTGTCCGTGGTTCTATATACTTTATGCGCTTTCGATAGGGTCGCCAGCTTGTCCTGCAGGGCTTTTATCTGTTTCTCCTGATCCCTCCTGCGCCTAGCAGCTAGGCACATGAGGGAGCCTCTGAGAGTTGCCTTATGGGCCTCCCATAGGGTAGTGTCGGACGAGACACTCCCGACGTTCTCAGAGAAGAATTCCGTAATCCTGTCCCCTATCTCTCTCTGTATGTCTGGGATTTTTAGCAACAACTCATTAAGCCTCCAGTTTGCTCCAGGTCTGTCTAGTAAATTTAGAGAGCACCGCAGCTCAATGGGTGCGTGGTCAGACCAAGAAATATCGTGGATCCCTGAATGGGAGACCACCGGAACCAATCTATTGGATACGAGGAAGTAGTCCAGCCGGCTGTATCGGTTGTGGGGGTGGGAGAAAAAGGTGTAGTCCCTACTTCTGGGGTGCTGTTCCCGCCAGATGTCTACTAATTGACAGTTTTTTAACCCTTGTGTGATTTGTTGGATATCCATTTTAGGGGGGGCTTCCGTAGGTGTGCATCGATCTAACTTGTGATTTAGGGTCCTGTTAAGGTCTCCCGCTATTATCAACTTTCCCTTAGCCTCCCTGTGGAGCTTTTGGAAGAAAAGGGAAAAGAAATCCGCTGAGGCTTCACATGGTGCATAGACCGACGCTAACGTAAGCGGATTCCCTTGTAGAGACCCCACTAAGATTAAAAATCTGCCATCTTTGTCTGCCAATTTCTTCTCAACTATAAAATCTAATCTGTTGTGTATGGCTATTGCTACACCTCTCTTTTTCACTTGGGCGGATGCTAGATGTACTACCCTGAAGTCTTTGTCCAAGAACTTTGGGAAACTGTCTCTAGAGAAGTGCGTCTCCTGGAGAAAAAGGAGATCGGCTCTGAGACGTTTGTAGTCTCTCAAAGCCAGCTTGCGCTTTGCTGGGCCATTGAAACCCTTAACATTATGTGATATGCACCTGACCTCATTACTCATAGTATTTTATTGGTGACCTGATTCTGTCGGTGATTTCCTGAGCCATTCTGAGCCCCCTGGCAGGTGTGTGGATCCCGATTTCAGCATCTTTATTTCCGGCGCAGCTTTTCATCTGCGTCTTGTTGGGTGGATAGGGTGCGTGGGGAGGGAAAGTGGAACAGAGGGAAAAAACATTAGGGGAAATTACATACAAGTCGAAACACATATACATATATACGTATACATATATGACATAGGAGACAGGACTTCCCTGTCCTGCGTGTCCTATCATTGCCTTTCGGATCGGGGACCTGGCGAGTCCGAGACCCTGCCCCCCTCCCCCTCTCCGAAGGACTTTAGGTGGTTCTGGGGGCCAATCCCCCATCGCCTCCTTATCTAGGCTTATGCTGACTCCGGGGTACACCAACTGGTTCCCACCTCGTGTCCGCGCTTCTCGTACACCCTAGGTGTTGAATGGGGTTATATCCCCTTAACTGTTTAACTTGGAATGTCGGAACCTTGAATTACCTATCTATCTAATATTGTTTTACTCCCTGTCATATCGCCTCTTGCCTTACTCTCTCTCTATTACTCTAACTCTGTTCTTCAAACTCTAGACCTACTCCACTTGACCCTGATCCGCCCTAACTGTGCTACCCTTATCCTATTCTCCTACTTCCCCCACCCTGTGTCTATCTATCCCTGACCCTCAGCCACCCACTCTTTACTCACATAGCGCCTCCGCCATCTATATCTTGCTCCTGTCTCTATGATCTAAACCTCTATACTATCTTGTCTTTCCCGCCTCTTCCTCATTCTGTCTTTCCCCATCGCTAACTAACTTTCACCTTCCTTTTCCCTTCTCCCTCGTCTCCCCTTCCTTATTCCCTTGTACTGTCCATAGCTTATTTCCCTTATACCCTCTCATCCGTCTCCGGCTATCGCTATATCTATTTCTCCCTTTATCTACATATTTCCATCTTATCTGCTAACTGTCTCCCCTTTCTTGCGTTTTCCATGGCCCAGAGTTCTCCAATATGAGCCGGTTCTGTGTGGGAGATCCCCGCGGTTTCAAAGCGTCCTTTCGCCTCCTCCTGCACGGTGTGTCTCAGTATGTTGACGTCATCTATCTCTTTTGCCACCTCCAAGATGGCGTCCGTCGCTATACATCCGCTCGGAGCTGCTAGCTGATTTCCTGTTTCCTGTTTCCGGTCGCCATTTTAGGAGGTGCTCTGCCACGAGGAGGTAGGGCGCGCTTCTTCTTCCTGCCTTTGGATTTCTTCCGCCTTCTGCGCCTCACGCTGGATCTCACCATACTCCGGCCTCGTCGCCATCTTTTGCTGAGTGAAGGTAAGTCCCCAGGGATTTTTTACAGGGTTTAAGCCTTCATCTTGTCCACTTTGGAATGGCCATCCTCTGTTCCAGGGCGGATTTGTTCCCCGGGCTGCAGCTGTTACCTTGCAGATTTTTGAAGAGACCTGGGGTTGACAGGTCAGGAGCGGATGCGGGTCTGGGTGAACCTGGGCTGTTGAACGGCCGTTTTTTTTTTTTTTTTTTCCCCAACCAGGTTGGGAATCCCGGGAGATAGGTATATGCCAGGCAGTGGCACTATGTATATTTTAAACAACTTGATAACTTTGGATATGCGCAACCGTGCGCTTGTATAGAGACGAAGGAGCTGTATTTCAGCGTTGTTTGCCTTTTGTCTGAGGGGAACCAGGCCCTCCACTCCACTCCGGCTCCAGCACCTCCGGATCCTCCACTGCTGATGCCGGGGCATCTCTGAGGCCCAATTTTATTAAGAACTCCGGGCCCTCTGCGGGGTCTTTCATATGGAATGACCTCCCGTTCCTGGTTACTTGCAACCCGAACGGAAAGGTCCATCTATACCTAACATTTTGCTCTCGGAGGACCTTTGTAATGGGGAACAGGTTGTGGCGCCTGAGAAGAGTGGCTGGGGACAGATCTTGGAAGACTAGCATCCTATTCCCCTCAAATTCCACGGACGTCAGGGGCCTTGTGTGTCTTAATATGGCTTCCTTTGTGGTGAAGTAATGCAGCCTAATAATAATGTCCCGGGGCCGTTCATTTTGTACTGGACGCGCTCGGAGGGCTCTATGGCATCTGTCCAATGCTAGGGCATCTTTTTTTAAATCGGGGAGAAGGGACTCAATCCAGCGGGTGATGTAGTCACTGCAGTCCTCTATCTCCTCTGATACACCACGGATCCGTAGATTATTCCTTCTATCTCGGTTCTCCGTATCTTCCTGCCTCTCCCGCAGCTCGTCAATTTGCTTCTGCAGGTCCCCTGTTTTTTTGTCCGTCTTTTTTATTACTTTAATAGTCTGGTCCATCTTTCTTTCTAGATCATCTGTTCTGGTGCCCAGCTTCCCCACATCCCGTTTAACTTCCTTTATATCTGCTTGTAGGAGTGATTTGAGGTCGTTATATAACCTCTCAAAATCACATCTCCTAACCGGTAAAAGTGCTTGGTCTCTGGGGCAATCTTCCTCACCTTCCATTTCATTGTCCGTGTCAGGGTTTGAAGCTGGCGCCATTTCTTCTCGGCTCCCGCTTGTGCTGGCGCTGCCAAAGAAGTTCCTCGCATCGGCCGGTTTCGGTTTTTTTGGGGACACCGGTTTCTTTGGTGCCATCCTGGGATGTTAAGAAAGGCTGCCCGTATTGTTTGTTATAGAATACTTTATTTTCTTGGTGTTTTTATGTTGTCTTATGTTTCGCGCGGCACGGAGCTAGAAACCTATGCTGCTATCTCCGTGTCCGTCGCGCATGCGCCTCCAGAATCTGCAGTTTTATCTGCCCTGAGGGATAAATGCAGAAGAGATCAAGGGCCTCATGCAGTAAGCCCCGATAAGACTTTTTCGGCATTTTATAGCCGTTTTTTGCCCTCCTGATTCAGTAAGCCCCGATAAGTGGGAATTATCGGCAACTTTTCTTCCGAAAAAAAAATTTCCGCCACCCGGCTGCCGATAAGCCACTTATCGGGACTTTTTTTTCCCGCCTGAATTCAGTAAGCCCCGATCAGCTTTTCGGTGCTGATCGGCAGGCCAGATTGGAGATTTTATGGCCAATCCAGCCCGCCAACTAAAGTTGGCAACTTGCTGAAGGAGAAGCATCGGCAAGGGCGACACTTAGGAAAAATCAGCCCTTTTTCCTGCCTGTGATTGATGCTGGGGGTCTCCGGAGCTGATACCCGCACCGGAGCCCCCCGGCATGCATCCGAGGCAGGAAAAAGGCATTTAAAAGCCATTTCATTATCTTAGCGGCTAACCGCTAAGGCAATGAATGGGTTAACCCACCGTGCCAACGTTATTGTGGGTAGCGGGGATGGGTGAGGGGGGTATTTGGCCCTGGGTGTGAGTTTAGGACTTGCGGGGGGGATGCGGGGGCACTTAACCCCTTCACGACCGTAGCGGTTAATACCGCTACGGTCCTGAAGGGGTTAAGGCCTCCCGCTACCCACCCGCAAGCCCTAAACAACCACCGTTGGGGCTAATGCCCCCTTCACACACCCCCACTACCCACAATAATAAAAAAACACACCCCAGCCCCACAATAACGAAATAAATAAATAATTAAATAATTATATATATATATATATATATATATATATATATATATATACCCAACAACACCTATACCCCCCTAACATACAGTATAGTAATGGGCAGAATGACTATTATCCACAAATGGATAATAGTGCAGTTGTCCATTTAAAATACATACACAACAATAAAGACATTAAATACATATAGCACTCACCCATGTCCCACTGCCACGATGAAGGCCATCCTCATCTTCATCCTGCCCATGCCCCATCCGCTTCTGCAAAACAAACACAAGAATTACAACATCCAAATTAATGTCCCCTAACCCCTTAATCACCATAGCGGTTATTAACCGATACAGTTATTAAGGGGTTAAGCCACCATCACCCACATACCCTCCCCCACAAAGCCCCCCAACCACCCTCACCCAATACCCACAGGGGAGTCCTACCAAATACCCTTGGGCCTAATACCCCCTACCCCAGCACATACAGTACAATAATGTGCCAAATAACTATTATCCACATAGGGATAATACATTATTTGGCCATTATTAAACACATTCAATACCGTTAAAATGTAAAGAAAATTGTACTAACCTCATCAATAAGAAGTCTCCGTCGCCAGCATCATCCTTGGGGTCCGTTGCCAACATTATAAATAGCCACAACATTTGAATATCATTAACATAACACTGAACCCCTTAATCACCTTATCGGGTACTAACCTGAAAGGTAATTAAGGGGTGAAGCCATCCTGCAATGCCTACAACAGTTATGCATAACATCCTCAGTGAAATAAATACCCATTGCCTAACCAAATTCCATTTAATCATTCAATCTGTAGGCTCACATGCCTCATAAAACATTGCATTTACAGTGTATACATGTAGCATAACATGTAAACTGCATGTACACGCTGCAAATCAATGTTAACAATACAATAATCCCACTCAAATCGCCATACATCACAAGAAGTATATTATTTAATCCAATAAACTCACCATCAATGAATTACCACACATCACTTACTGTACATCCCTAAACAATTAAAATACCATCCATACCAATTACACAATGAACTAAAGCTATCCTAACAGAGAACAACTTCAAAACATAGAAAAAAGTACACCAACAATTACAATATACTAAAGCAAGGCTTTCAATATCCTACTGTACGGCCTGGAAGCCCAAAACTTACATCTGTCTAAAAATAAAATACATTTAGCACACATCAATGCATAGCCACAATGATTAACAATACAGAATAAGAAGCTTTAACAACACTATCATTTCTTACCCTGTATATATATCTGTACACATACATACAGACATACATACAGTGGGAAGAAATGATATGCATTATAAAAAATGAAAACATGAAAAAGCAACAAAAAAAACAGTTACATTAAGAACATTTCTTTATTTAACTTACCATTACTTGCCCCCACCGACTCCCGTTGATCAGCTTACTCACGTACCAATCCACGACACCATCCACGACACCATCCACGACACAATCCAGGAACAAATCCACGAACCAAACCAGGAACCAATCCAAGAACAAGTGCAGGAACCAATCCAAGAACAAGTGCAGGAACCAATCCAGGAACCAAGCCACGAAGAAATCCACGAAACAATCCACGACACGATCCAGGAACAGGAAACCATAAAAGAAAAAAACATAACAAATTAAACATTAAAATAATAAAACATGACAATCAAGGGTTGTACTAGTTTTATTCTTAGTGAATCTGTATTAAAATACCTTGTTCCGGGGTCTTCTTGACGTCCGGTGCCACGCCCTGGTCTTCAATCTTCAGGAGGAGGTCCATCCTCCTCGGCATCTGCCTTCAAAATGAGACAACATAGGCTTTTAAAGGCCTATGACGTCACATTTGTCGTCATATGGTTCCCACGGCCCTGATTGGGCCGTGAAAACCATGTGTTTTGGCCGATGTAAAAAAATTTGATGACGTCACTTAAAGGCAATGCCAGCACAGCCAATCAGAATGGCTTTGCTGCTATTGCCTTTAAGAAAACGTCATGAAATGACACATGGCCGGACTCACATGGTACTTGAACCAATCAGAGTAGGGATGGAGTTCCCACGCTCTGATTGGCTGGCTTACCATGTGAGTCCGGCCATGTGTCATTTCATGACGTTTTCTTAAAGGCAATAGCAGCAAAGCCATTCTGATTGGCTGTGCTGGCATTGCCTTTAAGTGACGTCATCAAATTTTTTTACATCGGCCAAAACACATGGTTTTCACGGCCCAATCAGGGCCGTGGGAACCATATGACGACAAATGTGACGTCATAGACCTTTAAAAGCCTATGTCGTCTCATTTTGAAGGCAGATGCCGAGGAGGACGGACCTCCTCCTGAAGATTGAAGACCAGGGCGTGGCACCGGACATCAAGAAGACCCCGGAACAAGGTATTTTAATACAGATTCACTAAGAATAAAACTAGTACAACCCTTGATTGTCATGTTTTATTATTTTAATGTTTAATTTGTTATGTTTTTTTCTTTTATGGTTTCCTGTTCCTGGATCGTGTCGTGGATTGTTTCGTGGATTTCTTCGTGGCTTGGTTCCTGGATTGGTTCCTGCACTTGTTCTTGGATTGGTTCCTGCACTTGTTCTTGGATTGGTTCCTGGTTTGGTTCGTGGATTTGTTCCTGGATTGTGTCGTGGATGGTGTCGTGGATGGTGTCGTGGATTGGTACGTGAGTAAGCTGATCAACGGGAGTCGGTGGGGGCAAGTAATGGTAAGTTAAATAAAGAAATGTTCTTAATGTAACTGTTTTTTTTGTTGCTTTTTCATGTTTTTATTTTTTATAATGCATATCATTTCTTCCCACTGTATGTATGTCTGTATGTATGTGTACAGATATATATACAGGGTAAGAAATGATAGTGTTGTTAAAGCTTCTTATTCTGTATTGTTAATCATTGTGGCTATGCATTGATGTGTGCTAAATGTATTTTATTTTTAGACAGATGTAAGTTTTGGGCTTCCAGGCCGTACAGTAGGATATTGAAAGCCTTGCTTTAGTATATTGTAATTGTTGGTGTACTTTTTTCTATGTTTTGAAGTTGTTCTCTGTTAGGATAGCTTTAGTTCATTGTGTAATTGGTATGGATGGTATTTTAATTGTTTAGGGATGTACAGTAAGTGATGTGTGGTAATTCATTGATGGTGAGTTTATTGGATTAAATAATATACTTCTTGTGATGTATGGCGATTTGAGTGGGATTATTGTATTGTTAACATTGATTTGCAGCGTGTACATGCAGTTTACATGTTATGCTACATGTATACACTGTAAATGCAATGTTTTATGAGGCATGTGAGCCTACAGATTGAATGATTAAATGGAATTTGGTTAGGCAATGGGTATTTATTTCACTGAGGATGTTATGCATAACTGTTGTAGGCATTGCAGGATGGCTTCACCCCTTAATTACCTTTCAGGTTAGTACCCGATAAGGTGATTAAGGGGTTCAGTGTTATGTTAATGATATTCAAATGTTGTGGCTATTTATAATGTTGGCAACGGACCCCAAGGATGATGCTGGCGACGGAGACTTCTTATTGATGAGGTTAGTACAATTTTCTTTACATTTTAACGGTATTGAATGTGTTTAATAATGGCCAAATAATGTATTATCCCTATTTGGATAATACTTATTTGGCACATTATTGTACTGTATGTGCTGGGGTAGGGGGTATTAGGCCCAAGGGTATTTGGTAGGACTCCCCTGTGGGTATTGGGTGAGGGTGGTTGGGGGGCTTTGTGGGGGATGGTATGTGGGTGATGGTGGCTTAACCCCTTAATAACTGTAGCGGTTAATAACCGCTATGGTGATTAAGGGGTTAGGGGACATTAATTTGGATGTTGTAATTCTTGTGTTTGTTTTGCAGAAGCGGATGGGGCATGGGCAGGATGAAGATGAGGGTGGCCTTCATCGTGGCAGTGGGACATGGGTGAGTGCTATATGTATTTAATGTCTTTATTGTTGTGTATGTATTTTAAATGGACAACTGCACTATTATCCATTTGTGGATAATAGTCATTCTGCCCATTACTATACTGTATGTTGTGTATTGCTGCTATGTTTATTGGGGGCATTTGTCCACAATAAACATGCTACTATGCGTTAACCCCTTCATTGCCTTAGCGGCTATCCGCTATGGTAATGAAGCAGCATTAATGTATTTTAATAATATTGTGCGGAAGCAGGAGGCCCCCTGAGCTGAAGCACATTTATTTGTGGCTCAGAGACCCCCTGCCTCCCGAGTTACAGGCCCCGGTTTGGGCCATCGGTTACAGTGTGGACACCATGTTTATTGCGGGGACGCTATAAACATGGCGGCGACACTGCCACCCGATGACACATACCGGGGCCTGTAACTCGGGAAGCAGGGGGTCCCTGCTCCACAAAGCAATGCGGTTCAGCTCCGGGGACCCCCTGCTCACTGTACAGTATAATTAAAAAGACATTCATGCTGCTTCATTACTGTTGCACATAGCCGCCAAGGTAAGGAACGAGTCTTTATTGATGTGTGTGTGTTTTATTTATACTGTACATGTGCAGAGGGTCTCCGGAGCAGAACCGCGTTGGTTTGAGGTCCGGGGACCCCCTGCCCCCCGAGATACAGGCCCCTTTATGGGGTGCCGGTATCCCTCTGGTTTGTTTACAGGTCGCGGTCACGTGATCGGGACCTTTAAACGCCGAGGGATACCGGCACCTCATAAAGGGGCCTGTATCTCGGGGGGCAGGGGGTCCCCGGACCTCAAACCAACGCGGTTCAGCTCCGAAGACCCCCTGCACATGTACACTATGAGTAAAAGTTGTTTTTAAATACTTTTTTTGTTGCCGATGTTTGCGCTGAGAGAGCGGCTTGTCTCTCTCAGCTGCAAACATCTATCTGCACCAAAGGCCTATCGGAAGGCTTATCGGGAGCCAGGCTGTATCGCCACAGGTCATCGGCAGCTTTGCTTTCGCAGTGCTTCGGCAGGGATCGGAAGGATTCGGCCCTTACTGAATACTGCGAGGGCAAATCGCCAAAAAATGGCCTGTTAGCCACCAATCCGCAACCCTTACCGAAAATGTTGGATCGGGCCTTACTGCATGAGGCCCCAAGTGCCTAAAGTGAGAAATATTGATATGGGAAAGAGAATCGACTATTAGGTTTTCTTTTGTTTATGTAAACTGTTTTTAAAAGAATGTTACATTGCAAGCATTAAAGCACAAAAGCTGGAAATTTGGATCAATGGGACAGAACAAACTACCACCATTTCTTTATCAGAATTAAAGGCATTTAAGAGACCAGTTAAGAGATCACACTAAATGAAAACTGCTACCCCACAGTCAAAATTGTAACAATGCTAGGCTTTTGCAAAGTCCTACTGTCACCCAATGATGAGACCACTTTTATGCACACAATGTCCTTGGACACAAATCCCAACATTCACAGATGCAGACGCATATGTGAACAGTTGATTATTGCTATTCACCACCAGATCCTTCGGCCACATGGTCTTGCCATTAAAGTCTTGCACAAACTGTTCCAAGTGCTGAGATCATGTTTAAGTTTCTTGACAGTTTAATAAAGTGAACTGGCATGCAAATTTCAACCATCGCCAAAGACAACCTACAGTAAGTAATGTTTTTTCAATAAATTACCTTTTTATTTTCTATTTTGGCTTTGTCACCCATTGGCTGTGCACTGTTTTTTGTTTTTCTATACCAAAGAGAACTGAGCAGAAAAAATCCTTTATATCACACAAGACCGGTGTAAGGTCAACTTTTGCTGGTGTAAGGTCAACTTTTTTTAACCGTTAATTCCTCTGAGACAATAATCGTGAGTTCATCAACTTTTTTAGCTGGAAGGTGGTAGAACATGTTGCTGGCATCAATATCTATATCCAATAATGTCAGTTTGATAGTTGGCCCTTCATACCTACCATAGGTCACAGGAATGCTGAATCTAATAGGCAACCAATGTGGCACAAACAGTAATGCCCACAGGTTCCACGACAGAAAGTTGAATAAGTAGTATATACGATTATATGAGCCAGACTTAACCTTCACTGCCCAATCAAAACTGCCCAATCAAAGAAAGAGCTAAACAACTCAAAATTGGCACAAGATACAGAGCAGCTCACAGGGAGGCATACATCCATTAAGAACGTCTCTAAGTGGCAGGAACAGGAAGAATGTAAAATGCTAATTTATTGTCAATTTTTTTCTAATCGAGAGCCTTCACTGCTTCATCTAACTAACCCCATGATTTGGCCGAAGTAAGTATAGGTGACCATAGATGTATACCATAATTTATTAAAGCCCCTTCCAAGTAGAAGTTCTGTATGAGTTGTAAAGAACAGTCTCCTCTTTGGAGAGTACACCTAACAGTGAAACACACAGATCAGTTTTGCTGTGCTCCTTCTATTTTTGTTAATTTCTTCCTTTCGAAAGCTGCCTTAGTCTCATGATACATTCTCAATTGAAGATCTTATGAGGGCGTACATACAGTACACTCTATTCATCCTCCTTTTAGAAATACAATAGCAATTATTTATAGTATCTAATTCACCCATCCTGTTCACATTTCATATTATCTTATATTGGATTTCACTCACCAGAGATATATATATATGTGTGTGTGTGTGTGTGTGTGTGTGTGCGTGTGCGTGTGCGTGTGTGTGTTTCCCTTAGTGTCAAACTCTCACATTTATATTGGGTCATATACACCACACCTGTATACATTGGGCCTATTTCACATACACTGATCTCACATTGACCAGCACTACTCATATACAGTATACACACATTTTACATGTAATAAGCTTTATCTGTCTTCTCACTTTTATGCAGATCTTTCATGTTTTGTGTATATATATATATACACACACTATATATATATATATATATATATATATATATATATATATATATATATATATATATATATATATATATATATACCACGACTATTAAGGTTATGGTGGGTAAAAAAAGTGACTAAAACCCTCCACAGTAAAGCATAAAGCAACTGTAAATATTCCTGTATATTCATTTGCATGTCTTAGACAGGTCTGCAACCCTGTCTTTCACCATTATCACCCAGCAAACAGCACTTCCACTGCAGCAAGGGATTCTGGGAAATGACATGCAAATGAGCACACAGTGCCACTTTTTATCTCATGCTCACATTACATGAGCAACCCTTAGTCAATGCATGCTGCTTTAAACACAGCTTTTAAGCAAGGACTTGGGAGATGCAAAGTCAGTTAACCCACTCACAGACATGTTTCAACCTTGATGGGTCTCATCAGTGTGAGGTTGCTCATGTAATGTGAGCATGAGATAAAAAGTGGCACTGTGTGCTCATTTGCATGTCATTTCCCAGAATCCCTTGCTGCAGTGGAAGTGCTGTTTGCTGGGTGATAATGGTGAAAGACAGGGTTGCAGACCTGTCTAAGACATGCAAATGAATATACAGGAATATTTACAGTTGCTTTATGTATATATATATATATATATATATATATATATATATATATATATATATACATATATATATAGTGTGTGTGTGTATATATATATATACACAAAATATGAAAGATCTGCATAAAAGTATAAATATATATATATACTCCCTGCTCTTTAATGGGAATCACAGTTATTATTATTAATTATCACAACAACTTTTGCTTGGGTCGTGAGAAATAGAAATCAGTAATTAAAAGGACAGCTATATACATTATTTTACTGTAATGTTGTTTTATTTGCAGTATGGTATGTGATTGCATACAGTAGGTGGTTGCACTTGCTCTAAGTGAGTGGCTTGACCTAATGAGGTGAATGATGCACAATAAAATAAAAGCTTATGGGCTTTCTTATTGAATGGCACAATGTGATAAGTGATATATTGTACAATTGTTGCCAGCTGTAAAAATGATTCATTTGATTGTAACATCTTTTCTATTTTAAGCTCCCTGCCTACCTAAATATATGTAGTCCACTTAGACAGCACATTTATTAAATCTATTTAAGTCTAAAAGTTCTTCTAATTAACATGAAGGAGATAAGCAGGGTGTATTCAGTTCAAGAGACAAGGTACTATAAATAGTTTTTTTTTTTAGTGGAGGGCCTGCAAAGGGTTTTTATGTTATTAAGACTGGTACAGTAGAACCCCTATTTTGAACTTTGAAATAGTAAAGTTAAGGATAATGTGTTACTAGCGTAATGTAGTTTGTTAAATAGAATTAAGAGACCAGAAATTGTTAATTATATTTGTAATTTGACGCACCATAACGTTAAAAGAAGAATGGTGATCTTAAACGGAAGTGAGATGGCATTGTTTTTGTTTTGCTCTTGCATATAAGGTTGGACTTTAACAGTACTTGCATATAAAATATTCTGGGTGAGTAGTGGGTAATCTTACCCAACTGTGTATTGGGTTTCACTGCTAAAATGTTAAACTTGAGCAGACACCACATTAGATTCAAAAAATTCTATGCAATCAAACTGTTTTCTGGTGTACTATAGAGGAGACATGAAGAGCATTAGAAAATGTTGAAGAACTGTGTGCTTAATTTTGAATGTATACAAATATGGATTTAAAAGTATAACTACACGCAATATCACTCAAAAGTGATCAAACCGTGTTTATTATTAATTAAGCATACAATAAAAGGTTTGAATTGCAATGCACATATTTGTTTGGTTTGCTTTTTCTTAATATTGTCTCAATTTCATGTCTTGCCCATACCTAACAAAAACACATAAGGAACAGACAATTAAATCTATTTTAGCCTCAAAAAATCAATGTCAAGATCCATTAACACGTGACAGTCTCTCTTACGTATAGATTTGTGGGTGCTAACTATTAGAAAAGTTATCTGATATTTTTCACTAAAAATGAAAATCCACTTTCATTACTTTCCCACTTCAATTTGTTTGTCCTTCTTGCTTTATTGCTTAGTTTTCCTTTTCTTATGTTCTTTTGTACAGAATAATAACATTGAGTTATTTTTGTTTAATTTCAAATAAAGCTCTTGACTATGAATGGGCACATGCAGAGTTATCTTACTTAGAAGATGTAGCAGTAGACGGTAAGTTATTGTTTTTTTTAATTCTGACATTTTAATAACCATTATACAGTATGAACTCTGTTTGCCTCTATTAATTTTTTTTAAATAATAACATATATTTTTATTCTATGTGATCTAAGTATCTTTCATGTTTATTCCTACCTTCTTCAACTTTCGCTTATTATTTGACAATTAACATTATCATTTTTTTTTTTTACTTTTATAGATAATATTGAGTAGCCTTCTTCTGGCATTAGATGCCCATAAGCAACAGTCTCAAGCTGCCAGCTGGCTTTAAGACTCTGGTTCAATGACAAATGATATGGATGCAACATCTTCCTGTTGAGCAGCTGCAGTAGCAGTAGGGCATCTGAAATAGAGACAGGCAACGAGTAGCAGCCACAGGCTCTGATGTAGCATCTGTTTTGCATGATGCCATGTTGAGATTTGTTTCTATAAATGCAGACAAATAATGACAACGACCCTGTTCAGAAACCCAAATATAGATTGTCTTCTTAGAAGTCCTCTGGATATGGGGAACAAACTTGATTAGTTTGTGAATGAAACGATCAGAAGATAATTACTAGTATTTCTAACTCATCAAAATTATTTCAATGCAAACTGGGTATTGTCTCCTCCGCAATTAAAAATGGCATTTGCTTTCTACATTGTCTGTACACTAATAATTAAATTTTACCTCCAGACGCTTACAGTGGTTATTTTTTTAAATCTCTGGATATTTTTATTAACATATATGGATACCAGTGTACTAAAAAAATATTAGGTTAGAAATGTAATATTTCAATATTTGTAAATTTCTTGTTAAGAACTAGTACGAGCAATAAAATAGGTTTCCCTGTGATAAATGAAAAATTTGCCTTAAGAAAAGCTTTCAAAGTACTGTAGTTTGAAAGGCTTATGATGGGGGTAGATACTCCAGTCCTGGTTTTCTAATCCCATTAAGTATTTGAGTAAAACGACTTGATTGCTCCTGAGATGCCTTTGCTTATATATTGTGTGTTGAAGCAGTTGGATTGCAGTATGGTTATCAGACTGAGTAGAACTTACTACCTATCCTTCCTTCTCTTTCCCTGTCCCTTTGCTCATACCATTGTGAACCTTCACAATTGCAGCCCTGCATATAGTATGGTCAAAAAGATACTACCCCTTCAGTGCCCTATATAGTACTTAAACAAAACAGTGTTCGTGGCGCAAAGTGATAAAACTTTTTATCACTTTGCGCCACGAACACTGTTTTATTGAGGTTATCTTAATTTGCGGTTTTGGGGAAAACCGTGGGTGTTTAGGCTGCAGCTTGATTATATCACATTATTTGTTGTGCTTTATTATAGTTTTTTTCCTATACAGTACTGTATGTGAGAAAAAGAGCCACCCTAGAGGCCCTTATGAAGTATGAAACATCATGACTTTTTGATGTTTTTTTAGGTGCTTTCCTTCCGGTCTGGCCGATCACACCTCAGCTGAAAAACTGCCATCCATGGCAATCTCAGACTATATTCTTCATATATATGTAACCCGTTCTTATTTCTTTCTATACTGTATATTTGTCTTTACTAGGGCTAGGGTTTGAGTCTGCCTCCCCTGTGTAAGTAGATGAGCAGCAGCCAGCAATAGGCATGGCTGAGGTCAAACAACTTCAAAGTGACAGATATAAGGCTGTGATAACTGTATTATATATATATATATATATATATATATATATATATATATATATATATATATATATAAAACTAGAGACATAACATAAAACACAGACAAAGCTCAGTGCACATCCAGAAAAACTTATATACGGTACAGTGCCTAAATATACATGTATAAATAACTAATAAATAAAATGGTCTTTAAGTTTAACATTTTGGCAAAATTGTTGTAAGCCCTTGAGCCAACTGCATGGCAGACCACGTTTCAAGGGTCCCTAACCTAATATAGATTCTTAATAACCTATGCATTGCCAGGAAGAATGATTTATAATAAATCTGTCAATATTAGTTGCAAAAGTTCTAAGTCTGATTGAAGCTTTTATTAACCTGTACATTACCAGGAAAAGCACTCTGTAATAGATTTGTCACAATCACACTGTAAGCAAGCAAGTTCCCCTGAGAGTGGGAGATGCCATGGAGTGAGCTTTTAACCATTTAAATGTGGGAGGGAGTGAGCTTCAATTAGGTAGGAGGTTGCCACCCTCCAATCAGCTAAGACTAGCTGAACAAGAATTATAAAACATACAGAACACCTACAAGCTCATATTGATCCCCCAAAATAACCACAACATATATATAAGCATATAAGTTTCACAGAGGAGTGCTACTGAGCATGGCAATATATATATTTAAAACCAGAGACATAACATAAAACACAGACAAAGCTCAGTGCACATCCAGAAAAACTTATATACGGTACAGTGCCTAAATATACATGTATAAATAACTAATAAATAAAATGGTCTTTTAGTTTAACATTTTGGCCAAATTGTTGTAAGCCCTTGAGCCAACTGCACGGCAGACCACGTTTCAAGGGTCCCTAACACTAATATAGATTCTTAATAACCTGTGCATTGCCAGGAAGACTAATTTTGACAGATTTATTATAAATCATTCTTCCTGGCAATGCACAGGTTATTAAGAATCTATATTAGTGTTAGGGATCCTTGAAACGTGGTCTGCCGTGCAGTTGGCTCAAGGGCTTACAACAATTTGGCCAAAATGTTAAACTAAAAGACCATTTTATTTATTAGTTATTTATACATGTATATTTAGGCACTGTACCGTATATAAGTTTTTCTGGATGTGCACTGAGCTTTGTCTGTGTTTTATGTTATGTCTCTGGTTTTAAATATATATATTGCCATGCTCAGTAGCACTCCTCTGTGAAACTTATATGCTTATATATATATGTTGTGGTTATTTTGGGGGTTAAATATGTGCTTGTAGGTGTTCTGTATAAATATATATATATATATATATATAATAGAGTTATCACAGCCTTATATCTGTCAGTCTGAAGTTGTCTAAGTATGTCTAAGTCCCTGAGAAACACAATTCCTGCTATACCCCCTTTGATAGAACCTCTCCCTCATCTCAATCGCTCTTTGTTCAAAAATTGAGATGAGGGAGAGGTTCTATCAAAGGGGATATAGCAGGAATTGTGTTTCTCAGGGACTTAGACATAGTCGAACTTGTAAAAGAGACACCCTGCTTATACTTAAAGTATGAAAAAAGCAGGATGGTAAAATCAGATTTGTGGGTACATTTAGTCAACAATGGCCACAACTGCAAAGTATCCTCCAAAAACACTGGGGGGTACTTTTGACAGATACAGAGCTTAAATCAGCTCTGGGTGACCAGGTGACTATGACAACTATACATATGTGGAGGAATGGTGCTCAAAAATACAGGGATCTATAGCCTTATAACAAAGGGAGTAGAGCAAACACTGGGTACTGATAAATAAGTAATAAAGCACTAAACCTATAATGGGGCTCTAATAAACCCTGAAGGTGGGGGTACGTGCACAGAGACACTTCCCCCTCCTCATTGGGCTGGCCCCAGGTAAACGTACTCACAAACTTGTTTTTCCCAGTAGCTCTTTCCAAAGCGTGCAGCTGTATCAAGTCAGGAGAATCCAAGTGCAGTGTGTGTGCAGCACACAGCCAGAAATGAAGGAGAGCAGGTCTGGCAAAAAATCACTCTTTATTGGGAAGCATAAAATAGAGGGTTGCAGCCCTTCTACGCGTTTCGTGCAAAGCGTGCACTTTATCAAGAAGTGTCATATACAATACACGGAACATTTAAATAGCAGCTGACTGCCGTTTTTGGCGCCAAAACCGATGACGTCACCAATTTACATTTGGCCAATGTGCATTGCCCCCTTGACGCATGCGCTATACAACCAGGTCCAGGAGTGAATCCCATCACGAGGCATAGCCAATCAGCAGCCCCAGGGAGCAACACACACCCTGTGGCTTATGACGAGCCAGATCTCACGAGATGCGACCCCTCTCTGTCCCGTCGGCACGCGCATGCGCACAGGGACAAGGCATAAGCCAATCACATATCTCCCTCTGTCTAACAATTCACGCACGCGTGAATGGGTTAAAATTTCTACCCTAGCCTCCGCATTTGACAGTATGCAAGCGCACTCAATGTGCAAAGCACAAAATCGGGTATGTATGAAAGGCTTTTTATTTTCTGTACATTTTTTCTTAACATATAATAATTTTCTTCTCTTTTATCTGAGGAAATGATTTATGTACATACTGTCCACTATATCATCAGTGGGGGATCCTGCCGTGAAGATCTGATTGGACTGCATCTCCAGAATGACAACCTCAGGATTCGATCTGCATTCCTGAGCACTGCGGCATGGGTTAATGCTGACTTCCGCAGACTGAGAGCGAGTGGTTTTTACAGATGATCTGGGGCGCTGAATAGCCTCTCCATGTCGCTATGAATCGAAGAGTAACTCTTTTGATTGGATGGCCCTGCTGTGACGTCACAACGCCATGCAGGGTTAAACGTACTTCCAGGAGACACAAATATGTGTCTTTGGATACTGTTGGACCTGCAGATCTGCATAAATAGCGGACAGATGGGCAGAGATGCACGCCTCCTTCCTCCTCTGACTTTACCAGCCAATAGCGAGTGATTTCATGCTGGGGACAGCTGTCTCCAATTCCTAACTTTCTTTTAAATAGTGAGTCTTTTCCTGCAGTCTCCACACTCCATGAAGAAGCCGCAAGGTGAAACACGTGTAGAGTGGGAGCTGTTGCAGTGACCCTGAGACTCTAATCTGTGATACATATTCCCTTGCTGACTCTGGGACTCACAATAATATGGATTCTGATATCTGGTGGAAACTTCTGTCTGGCATCTTTGAGTTATACTACCGCACTCTATAACTCAAGGGGGGATGAGTATATTTTTTCTTTATTCCCTATGCAACAATTGAAGGACTTTATATGCTATTCATTTATTCAAGATTTCATACCATCCTGGATACAACTGGACATTTGTTCTTTTTTATGTTAGGATTTTCTTTTTGACACTTAGGAAAAAAAAAATTGTGTTATTTTTTCAAACGAATTTATCCATCTCTACACAGTTTTCCTAGATTTCTGCACTCTTCCCACTACGGTGGGTTAGCTTTACCTTAATGGTTTCCATCTTGCAGTGTGTGTGGCTTACATGTGTATGACATCAGTATATTCATTAGTGTGTCCCTTAGGTCTTTTTGGTATATTTTGTGACCGGCCGGTCTTGCTGATCCAGGGAACTAGTTTCCCTGGGATCTCACCTTACACTCTTCTGGCATTAGCCTGACATTTGTGTATAGGTTTAGACTTTTTGTATTGGCCATATGTTGTTACATGTAGTCACTTTATCTATTTCAGGGTTCTGTTTTGTGTTTTTATTATGTTTTAGTATGTTACATTTGAGGACATTAAAGTATAATTTTTTGGGGGGATTTTTTGAGTGCTCATTTTTGAGACATCTTGTGTCTTTTCTGTAATATACATATATATTGTGACAGAAACCAGGGGATGGTAATAAATTCCATATATAGGGCTCCAGGATACTGAACAGTTTCTATCCTGTTTAGGCTGGAAGTGCAGCCTCATAATACATGCACTCCATCCCACAGTTTGGCCAGTGCTGGAACTGAGGGATGAGGGATCCAAACCAGAGTTTGTCTGCTGCCTGATTTCTGTCACCTGTCCTGCTAATTAGAAATCAGGTATTTAAGACTGATTTCCTTGTTCCTCTTCCCTCTCCCCCAAGAGCCTGGAGGCAGGAAGACAGCTGGAAGCAGAGAGGGGAAAAGCCTCTCCCCAAACAGGTTAAAGCATTCTGCTCTTTTTTTGTCTAAAACTGCAAAGTTCCTTATTTTGTTGTTGGAAGTGGAAAAGCCACTTCAACCCTGAGTCAGGGAAAACCTAAGTTAAGTTATTGCTCAGGTGAGCAGGTTTTTATTTTGCTTGTGTTTCTGTTGTATGCACTGTGGCAGTCTCAGTGCATGGGACTGAATAAACCAGGCATAGCCTGTTTAAAGGAACCGCACGTGACGCCTCGTCATTTAACCTACCCTAAAAGACCGTGTTCTAACAGTCCCGGACAGACGGCGGAGCCCCGGAGTAAGCCGTTTGTCACATTTAAAAAAAAATATATATATTTTATAATATAAAATGTATATATTCACTTGCTTTCAGTAACCCTTTGACACCTCTAGCTATAAAACACATCCACATCGGGGGAAGGACCAGCACAGATAACATTCCAAGAGACACTGTTTTTAAGTAATCCTTGCTTCATTCATTGTAACATCGCTGGAAGAAGAGATCAGTGTATCTCGAAAGCTCGCACAAATAAAAGCATTTCGTTAGCCACAGAACGGTATCATCTATTTATTTTTTGATTATTGAAGCTCGGCTAACACGGTACTGATACCTCTACATGTATATATATATATATATATATATATATATATATATATATATATATATATATATATACTCATCCCTGAAGATGTATTTGATGATACGAAATGCATAGGAACGGATAGTGTGTTTTTTTATATATATTTTATATTTCTCAAGTCTACTGTATATCTAGCGATTCAATGATCTAAGAGCCTTCTATACAGGCTACCTGTTACAATTCCACTCAGAAAATGAGGCTAAGCATATACACTCATTTGTGAGTAGCACAAGCCAGGTGTAATGACTTCTGGAGATCCGCCCTGTATGATGTCTTGTGACCACTGAGACCTGAAAACTGGGAACAGGTGCATTCCTTAACCAGCTTCTGTTTGGAACAGAGCAGTAAGCGGTGAGAAAGAGGTGGAGATGGATTCGATCCTTCACCTTTTCTTACACCAGAGACGGGAGCGTTTTTTTCACTGCCAAGCCGAAAGCGGGTGCATTCCCTATTGGAATTGCCTCAATAATTTTCAAGTGTGGACTGTTATTACAAGTTTTTATTCTATAGTGGCAAGTTTCCACTCTAACCAATGAGCTTGTTTTATTACGAGTGGTTAATCTGTATCAATCTGTTTCAATTCTATACCATTCCCACTATTCTATTGTTATTGAAAATGTGCCCTTGTATTCTCCAACGTCTTAGCGTGAAAATACACCAGCTGCCCGACTCGGGATGACTTCAACCTCCGGAGGATTTAGCCCACTCTTATAGCGCTGATGATCTGGGAAAACAAAATGGTGGACGAGCTCGGAGGAAAGCAGTAATTGAGTCAGACAGTGAAGCTTTGTCAAAAACTGTTCTCCTGTTTATTGAAGGGTATACAGCCAGTTTATATAGCAAACTTGAGCATAGAAAAAACACACATATGAGAACATACTTCCCCTTTTAATTTACAGTCTGTCTATCTCAGCAAAATAACAGTTAGACAGCATAGACAGTTTATAGTCTGGGAAGGGGCCTTAATACCGAACTTGGAGGCAGTTAAAGGAAATGTCAGTCTTTAGGACAGTATGTTGAGTAATGCATTCTTGTGTAACTCATGCTCAATATGGCTGGGAAGAAGTTCCTGTTTCTACAGGGCAAAAAAATAAGTCTGAACAAATACAGTTCAGCTAGTGATAAGTGGGTGATAGGTCAGGTCATTTTCTCAGATCTGCCTGGACGGCACAATTACGTATGGCATATAGCATGTGGTTAGTTCCTGAGACTTAAATGTTAGTACAGAATAGTTATAGAAAAATGGTTATCCAGCAATCAAAATGGAGTCCCCCCTTATATGCACATTTTCAATCCCCCCTTTTGTCATGACTAAATGACAATTAACCTCTAGGATATGGGGGTCTCGTATTGGATTTGAATATTATCATAATCCATCAAAGGTATCTGGACTCTAGTGGCAGTAGGTCCAGAGTCATGTATCATATTTGGGAAACTGTGAATGGGGGCATTAACGTCCAGTGATGCATATGTGTGATCAATTGACTTACCAAAAGGCATAATCATTTTACATAAAGATAAACACATTAATTTGCAACATGAAATAATAACAACTAATACTACAAATATGCAAACGATAAATATCAGTCCCATAACAATTCTCTTTCCCTCATTTTGTCATGGGTCCATAACCTAACAACTACTATATTGTTTTTGATATTGTCGATATACTTTGTCGTACTGAAATAGTGGTGCAGGTTTTGGGGGTCCGAAGAAAATAAATATATATATATATATGTGGCCACAGGAGTTCTTGTTTGTAGAGAGATATATATCGGTGTGGCTGGTATGATATCTTTTCTGTTTACCGGGTTGACTATTACTACAAAAACTATTACCAATTTCTAAATTACTATTCACACTGCTCTTCTGTAACTACTAGCACATTATGGCGGCTAAAATTTGTGAAAATTGGTGGGGGCTAATTTCTACCGGGAGCGATTGCACAAATATCCATCTTGCACGCATCTTTCATACTGCATTTATTCAGAATGGCAAAACAGAAAAATGGCTGACTTATGATCCTTTCCTTGTGGCTGACACACGCCTCTGGGTGACCTCCCACTTTCCTCATAGCCTCATATCCAATCTTCTTAGTCCCCTCTTAATCTTTAGAGACAGTCTATTTAAAGAACAGTTAACCATTGCATAGTCCTGCTGGACCAGGAGATTGTCCAATTGTGCCTTGTCATTCTTTTCGGCCATTATATCGGCACAGTTGATTTCTTCTCGGTCTCTTCTTCTGGGGGACTGCTGACATCACCGAAAAGAGGCATAGCGTCGGTGGGGGTGCAACGCACTTCTGGATCAAAGTTTACTGCATATGACACATACATAGAGAGTGATGAGTAGGACAGACACACACACAAAAGCATCCAATAGCTTCGCTTCCAGAGAACTAATCCAACCACCAAGTCCCAACAAATCCCATCCGTCATCTCTACCTTTAAACACTGGACTATTTTCCCCAAATAACATGACCTGTTCTAGTTGTAGGGTAATATTCTATCTGTCCTCCTATCACAGAGTCAATAACTTCCCTAGGGCAAACTCTTATTTCTACACCCTTCGTAACCAATTTCTTATAGATGGTTCTACAAATGTCTTATTTCATATTGTCTTTTTCTCAAGGGGTTAAATATAACACTTATTTTCCCTGGGGTGCAACCTATTGAATATAGATAGTATATTGGGTTATATTATACATAAAATATGGGCTATGTTTACTAGGATTCCATTGTGTGACAAAAGGTGTGCATATATGCTATACACAAGTCAATAAAAACAAAATAACAATTACTAAACAAAATATACCTGTTCCTACCCTATCGTCTTTGTGTGCACACTATTTACACAAACCTAATAGACTATACATTTATAATTAAAATAACAAAACCTGTAAAGAAAAAAGATTATTAAAAAGTTCAAAGTTCATGTGTTGAGGCCTGGAATTTTGGCTGTGTCTCTAGGCTTTTCCACTTTGGAACGTGGATCCAAAAAGAGACCTCTGCCACTTTATTTGCTGTAGTGGTGATTAAAATAACTAGTTCCTGAGACTTAAATGTTAGTACAGAATAGTTATAGAAAAATGGTTATCCAGCAATCAAAATGGAGTCCCCCCTTATATGCACATTTTCAGTTATGGCTCTTATATGTGCAGAGTATATGATATTGCTATTATAAATTTGTATAACTTCACGTGATTTTTTGTGCTGATATTCTTTTTACACATAGAAGAAATGTCCACCTTAGAGATAGCAGCTTTCCATCTACCAGGAGGCTACCTGGCAATTACCATAAATGGACAGTACAACCTGCGGTGCATCTGCCCTCAGTGATGGCTCCCTGGAGGAGAAGCTAGCTCCACTGCCCAATGCAAGCACTGCTGGGCCTACTTTATGCAGCCTGCAAGCCCTGGGCCAACCTACACTCTTCTACCACATGACTGGGCCACCACACCGGCCGGTGAGGCCCTTACAGCCCTCCCATTCCTTGGTGCAGACAACCCTGACCTTTACAGAGCGGAACCCCTCGTGGGCCCGTGGGCCCACATTCCCACGACCAGAGGCCCCAGTGTACCAGTGCAAACCTCAGTACCAGCTGTGATACCTGAGTCGGTTCCAGGACTGGAACCCTTACCAGCTGATCCACAGGGTGAGCGGACTGCCCAGGGAAAGATGGATGTGCTTTCCCTGGTGGCGCGGGAGTGGGAGAGCTCCACACCAATTTCCGCCAGGGAATGCGGGGCGCCCCAACACTGTTTCCCTGAAGAAGTGTCCTTGCCATCCTCTGAAGATGACGTGCGCAGCCAAGTGTCAGTGGGTTGCTATCCAATGGAACCACGATCCAGGCCACCTGTGGAGAGAACATCCCTTACCTGCAGCCTACGGTGGAGTCCAGATCCGGAGATCTCCCTTTGGAAGGCCTTGGTTCGGCGGAGTCCTACAGCAGAGGTGGACCCGACGGAACCTGTGGACGTTCTGATCGGTGAGGCTCCATCTTCATACTTCAGCCTGTTGCGGCCTACGCAGATGATGTACTTGTCGGCGCCTTGTTCGGCATGCAGAGGAGTGATGACGCACTTCCAACGCACTTATTACACATGTATATAGAGAGATACAATGCACCCTGCCATGCAATTGCGCCACAGTGTTTATTGTTCAGTCCAGGAGGCTCAGATACAGACTGAGAGACTAATGTTGGTGCCAGTACAGCATTTGAACTCTTATGAAATATATTAATAGTTAAAGGTGCCGGTCTGGTTTTTAAAACGTGTGTACAGTATACCCTAACAGCGTGCGATAAAAGGACTCTGCAGGGTAGTGGAGTGGTCTCCGGGATGTGGTTCTACTTAGGTTACTTACTGCTCTGGATGCCCCAGGTGATGTGGGTACCCTTTAATTAAAATCAGTACCCTCTCTGGACTCGCTTTCGCCACACCTGTTATGCAATGCTCTTTTATACAGGGAAGGCTCTTCTACAATGCTGTAGATCTGGACAGGAGCCTCTGGACAGTACTCCTCTCTATACCCCCTTCAGGAACTCTCTCCCTCTTCCATGTGCTTCTTCCTTTCTCTTCCTACAGTACATCACTCTGGGTCACAGACCTATGATCCTTTGCACTGACTGGCTGTAATGTCATGTCATCCTATCTCAATAGCAGGTTATTCTGGGAGTTGTAGTCCTGTTACTGTTGTCGATTTACACCTCCTACCCTGTCACAGGAACCCTTCTTAAGGCTTCAGTCTTTGACTCAAGAGCCTGTCCATCAATGCTTCAGGCTGCGTCCCCGCTAGCGCTGAGCTCGCTGAGGTGACTTGCATATAAATATATATATGCAAGTCCCTGCTCACGCAATGCATGCCCGCGTATGTGCAGGCACACACACTCACTGGCGCTTAAGTAAACAAATTATTTAAACTTTCTAGCGCACTCTGCTTCCTCTGCAGCGTATCCCCCGCCCACCCCCGCGAGCGCTTGCAAAAATTTAAAGGACACCCGGCTCATGATTGGAGAGCTCTCCAAGCATGAGCGCGCTCAGTGCATCGGGAACAAAGCCTTACTCCTTACCAACAGCACACACCAAAGTGGAGTCTGCTAGGGACAGCATGCATACATAGCTGTATCCTATCAAGGGGGCTACATATATATTGAATCAAGAACTAATCAGCTGTCTCATATTTTAATCTGGTCAATAACTGTTGCATACGCCTATAATATATATTATCTCTAACTGTGCATGCAATGTCTTGTATTTAGTGTATACCCTGTTCACTTATGTAACCATGTATTTGTAACCATGTATTATTTGTCATTTTAACTCTATGACCAGGACATACTTGAAACCGAGAGGTAACTCTCAATGCATTACTTCCTGGTAAATCATTTTATAAAAAAATAAATAAGTGGCCCATGCTATAAGCGTGCATTAAAAAAAAATCGCTGGTCCATTTAAATCACCTGTTTTTTGAGCGTTGATATCACGGTATTCAGAAAGCCTTGATTACCTGTGATAGCAAGATTCCCAAAACGGGCGAGTAGCCGGCAACGTGATGATCACATCTCTGAAAAGGCCTTACCCGGCGATTTCTTTCAGCTGCAGAGAGAGCTACTCAGAGAGAGACGCCTCTCCTTGCGAAAATCTCGGCCGAAATGAATGTTTTTTAATAAAAAAAATGTAATACTAGTGGCAATCTTGTGGCAATTGTTTTTGCAATACATTGAAATAAATACACCCCCCTCCAACACATACAGTACAGTAATGGGCAAAATAACCATTATCCAGATATGAATAATAGCTCATTTGCCCATTATAAAATAAAACATTAGCCAGCCAGCATAAATAAAGTAAATAAACCTTTCTGCTTACACCTGCCATCATGAAGGGTGTCCTCATCCGCATACTCCAAGTCCATGTCCTCCGCTGCCAGAAAGAATACAAGAAAAAATACAAACCTAATGGCCCCTAACCCCTTTATCACTGTAGCGGTTAATAACCGCTTTAGTAATTAAGGAGTTTACCACCCTCCCCCGCTACCCACCCGGGAGGCCAAAGCACCATCTCTGGGACCACTATACCCACCCTGTATCCCTTGATTGGCATTGTGATACATCATACCCATATAATATTGGCATGATAAGCCACTATAACAATCAATGGTCACCCCTAAAAAAAAAAAGCAGGAAGGCCAAATATACATTTTGTTTCCTAAGTGCCTCTCAGAAGCTTCTTACCAGCCTTACGCCATGGTCTTTCCAGCTTCATGCCTTCCTGGTGTGAAGGATTTTGGGAGCAACTCGCTATTCTAGAGCCGTGATTAGCATTGATAGGCCTTGATAATATAATCAAGGCTACTAGAATTGCACGAGTTTCAGAACCTGCCGATAAGTGCCTTATCACCGCTCACTCAGCAATTTTTTTATGATGGATGACATTTTTGACAATTGACATACCTTTATTGCCCACTTATCGAGGCTTACTGAATAGCAGTATGGCTGATGAGTGGCTTATAAACGTTTATAACATAGCCCCTAAATCTCTAATGTGATATTCATTAAAAGACAAAGGGGCCTATGCACTAAAAGTTCATAAAAAAAAATCGCTGAGCCATTTAAATCACCGTTTTTATGAGCGTTACTATCATGGTATTCAGAAAGCCTTGATTACCTGTCATAGCAAAATTCAAAAAACGGGCGATTAGCCGTGATCTGATGAATGACCCTCTGAAAAGGCCTTACCCGGCGAGTAGTATCTGCTGCAGAGAGGGATGCTTTGAGAGAGCCGTCCCTCCCTGTGCAAATCTCACCCGAAATTTATGTGTATAAATTTTAATTTTGTTAATAGTTTAGATGAGCTGATCCGCATTGGTTTCAGCCTCGGGGACCCCCTACTTCCCGAGAACAGGCCCCGTAATGGGGTGCCAGTATCTCCTATGCATTTTATTCCCACGGTCACGTGACGTGGACATTTAAATGCATAGGAGATACCAGCACCCCATAACGGGGCCTGAATCTCGGGAAGTAAGAAGTCCCTGAGGCTGTCCACTATGCTAATGAAGTTTACTATAAATGCATTTTTATTGCATAGGATTAATGCCAGGGGTCTCTGGTGCTAATATTAATGGGTATCAGCTCCAGAGATTCCCAGCATCAATCCTATGCAGGAAAAATGCAATTTTTTTATAAGTTCCATCTCACTGCTTCTCTGTAGTTTTCCAACACCTTCACGCCAACTTTTTCTGGAGTGAGGATTTTATGATAAAATCACCATTCTAGAGCGGCGATAGGCGTTCATAGCCTAATCACTGTTACTAGAATTGTGCGAGTTTATGAACATGCCAAAAAGTGGCGATAAGTGGTTTTTCACCGCTGCCTCTGTGATTTTTTTTTATGAGCAAATTTTTTGGGGCAATTCAGTCTTTTATCACCCACTTATCACCACTTACTGAATAGCAGTAGGCATTTTGGGCGATAAGTGCTTGAAAAGTGGCTTATAAACGCTTACTGCATAGGCCCCAAAGTGGCTATTTTGGGAGCTTAACACTAAGGGCCTAATGCAGTAAGCGGCGCAAAGTCACTTTTCACCCGTTTTGCGCCAAAAATGCATACCACGATTCAGTAAGCCCCGAAAACTTGGAGAAAAGCAAAAAAAACAGTAAGTTTGTTGGCGATTTTTTTTCCTGCCATCGGCGCGGCGAAAAGGCACTTTGCACCGGACCCCCCGGCATGCATCCAAGGCAGGAAAAATGCATTTAAAGCCCACTTCATTACCTTAGCGGCTACCCGCTAAGGCAATGAATGGGTTAACCAGCCGTGCCAGGTTTATTGTGGGTAGTGGGGGTGGGTGAAGGGGGTATTTGGCCCTTGGTGGCTGTTTAGGGCTTGCGGGGGGGTTGCGGGTGGACTTAACCCCTTCATTACCTTAGAGATTAATACCGCTATGGTCATGAAGGGGTTAAGCCCTCCCGCTACCCACCCGCAAGCCCTAAACAACCACCGTTGGGGCTAATACCCCCTTCACCCACCCCCGCTACCCACAATAAAAACAATGCACACACAACAGCCCCACAATAAATATATATAAATTACCCCATATATAGAGTCCCGTGTATGAAATAGTGAGTCTGTACTAAAACTGGACAATATCACGTCCGCAAAGCACTGCTTTTAGTACAGACTCACTATTTCATTTACGGGACTCTATATATTGGGTAATTTATACCTATCTCAGCCAGTCATTTGTTATCCTTGCGGGGGCTGCTACTACCTATCTGGTGAATCCTGTGACGTCATTGAGTTCTCTCGGGATTTGGATCGGAGACTCACTGCAGTGACGAGGGATCTGGATTAGGGCGGCGCTCCTTATCTCCTCCGGTACACGGAGTACACTGTGGAAGTTGCTGTATTCCCTTCATACCGGACGATCTCACCGGAGTAACCTGCTTCCTGCAATCTGGCTGGCGATTGAGTATTACTCATAACTGCTTTTATTCCCGTTTTGTTTGTGAGTGTGTTTTTTTAAACCATCTACTCCATATAAATTTTGTTAAACTTTATTACGCTATGAGTGCGTCTGTTTTTTGTCTGTTTTTTTTAGATATCTTCAAGGAAGTTGTGTACCCTTACATTCACGCTGCAAAGACTCTATTGGATTGCCTGTGGAGCTACATTTGGATTTGTATTTAATCTGGACATTATTTTTATTTTTTCAATTTGTTTATTATTTTATTACACACATTTTTTTCACACCTTTTTATTATATTGTTGTTTTTTATATTATATATTTTTGTGTATCAGTCCTATACAACATAGTTTTCATCATTGTTTGCCTTTTACACATTTAGTGGGTCTGGGTGGTGCCATATCCTTTTTCTCTTTTGTGTTTGTGTGTATATATATTATATATATATATTACACAACAACCCCTATACCCCCCTAACATACAGTACATACAGTATATGCACAGCAATGATACTATAGGCCGGCAGTGGCCCTTGGGTGTTACCCGCAGGTGCCCCGCGTGCCTGCAGTACCAATTCAGTGCCCCCCAAAAAATAATTTAAAAACACAAATACTTATAAAAATATACACTCACCCCCCTAACATACAGTGTAGTAATGTGCAAAATTACTATTATCCACAAATGGATAATAGTGCATTTGCCCATTTAAAATACATAAAGAACAATAAATACATTCAACATATTGCACTCACCCTTGTCCGGCTGCCACGATGAAGGCCATCCTCATCTTCATCACCGTCCATGCCCCCTCCGATGCTGCAAAAAAACAAAAGAATAACAAAAGCCAATGTAATGTCCCCTAACCCCTTAATCACCATAGCGGTTATTAACTGCTACAGTCATTAAGGGGTTAACCCACCCTCACCCACCACTCGGGAGGCCTAAATACCCTCCCCCACTTCCCACCCCGTGAGGCCTAACCACCCTCAGCCAGTATCCAAATGGGAGGCCTACCCACATACCTTTGGGGCCAATACCCCTTTCCCCCACCCTTCACAATAAAAACAATACACAGCCTCACAATAAACATCATTATATTTATTAAATACATAACCCACTACCTGTGCCCCCCATAAATACATGATTTATTATTTTACATACAGGGTTAATACCCAAGCCCCACGGGAGTCCCCGGTGGGCCTGACGGGTGTCCGTAGACCTCACAATGGCCCAGCACCATGTTTCAAACAGGGTCTTGAGTCCTACGGGTCGTCCCCACCAGGCGCCATGGTCCACCAGGTGGTCTCTGCGGGTTACCGTGGGCCACAATGGGGTCTCCACGGGTAGGCCCATGGTTGTCTGGGGGGGTCCCGGGTCAGACCCACAGGTGTCTGAGGGGCCTCGGGTGGTTCTTCCCAACAGGTGTCCCCCGTGGACTCGCCAGCCGCGAAAATTTGACATTTTCGTCAAATGGTTGCCACGGCCGTGAAAACCATGTGATTTGTGGGGTGGGGGGGAAATGGATGAGCTTCAATTGCTTTTAAGATGACGTCATGAAAACAAAGATGGCCGGCAACACATGGTACGGTAGCCAATCAGAGCGTGGGAACGAAATCACAACTCTGATTGGCTGAAGCAAAGCCTCTGTCACATGGTCTACCAAAGCCAATCAGAGTTGGGATTTCGTTCCCACGCTCTGATTGGCTACCGTACCATGTGTCGCCGGCCATCTTTGTTTTCATGACGTCATCTTAAAGGCAATTGAAGCTCAGCCACTCTGATTGGCTGGCGTCATTGCCTTTAAATGACATCATCATTTCCCCCCCCCCCAAATCACATGGTTTTCACGGCCCAATCAGGGCCGTGGGAACCATTTGACGAAAATGTGATGTCATAGGCCTATAATAGCCTATGTTGTCTCATTTTAAAGCCAGACGCCGAGGAGGACGGACCTCCTACAGATAGAAGAGGACCTGGGCGTGGCGCTAGAAGAGAAGAAGACCTGGAAGAAGACAGAAGAAAGAAGAATATAGATTACAGATGAAGCCCCCCTTTGATGAAATGGATTACAAATAGAAGACAGAAGACACACGTGGATTATGTGTTTATTATTTTATGGTTACCTTTGGATTGGTTCGAGAGCTTATGGTTCCCCTGGATTTCGGTGAGTGGGCATCTAATGGTAAGTAAACGAAAGAAAAGTTTATTATTTGAACTTTTACAGGTTTTTTTGATTTTTTATTCATGGTTTTTTTTTTCATTTAATGCCCCTGAATTTATCTATGTCCCTATGGATATACATACATTCAGGGACACTGAATGGGTGTATTCTATGTGATTTTTTTGATGGAAATGCAATGCTTTGTATGCTCTTGTATTGCACCTGTATGTTATGTTTATATACATGGATAGACATACAGGGATAATAAATTATTGATTTGCTAACGTTGATGTTTTTTTCATGTATTTCAAATGTATTTAGCTGCTTTATTTCTACATTGTTGTATGTGTAATTTAATTTGTATTTAGTTCAATGTCATTTTTATTGTTCTTTGCAGGAGTATATTTCAGGGTCTTGCTTTTGAATAGTGGCTTATTTCTGGTAGTTAGATTTGTATGATGGTGGTTACTTTGAATTAGAATTATTTTCTCATTGGTTTGTATTTAGGTATTGAATAGTGAATTGTATAATTGATTGGGATTGTATTGTAATTGATTCAGGAAATTGATTGATTGATGGTAAATGTATTTATGTTTACTTGCTTAGTTTCTATTTGAATTTGTGGCTGGCATTATATGTATAGTGGCTGGCCTAGTGTATTTTATTTTCTGGTTTAATTGTAAGATGCAATGTGGTGATTTTAAGATTAACATTTCATGTTTTTATTTATGCATGTTTTATGTGTTTCATAATGGGCAAATAATCTACTGTATTATCCATATCTGGATAATAGTTATTTTGCACATTACTGTACTGTATGTGTGGGGGGGGGGGGGGTGTATTTATTGAAACGTTTGTGTTTCATTTTTTTGGGGGGGCCACATAATTGGTACTGCAGGCCTGCGGGGAACACCCGAGGGCCACCACCGGCCTATAGTATCATTGCTATGCTTCCCAAAAATGTAATATATATACTGTGGGCATAGGGTGTGACAAACGCCCCTCTTTTGTAGCTCTGACATCTGTCTGGGTTCTTCCCGACACAGGGCCTCATGCAGTAAGCCCCGATAAAATCTCTTCGGCAAGTGTTGCCGATAGGCCTTTTTTGGCGATTTGCCCTCGCAGTATTCAGTAAGGGCCGAATCCTTCCGATCCCTGCCGAATCACTGCGAAAGCAAAACTGCCGATCAGCCTGTGCCGATACAGCCTGGCTCCCGATAAGCCTTCCGATAGGCCTTTTGTGCCGATAGATGTTTGCAGCAGAGAGAGACAAGCCGCTCTCTCAGCGCAAACATCGGCAAAAAATAAAGTATTTATAAACAACTTTTACTCATAGTTGTGCAGGGGGTCTCCGGAGCTGAACCGCATTGGTTTAAGGTCCGGGGACACCCTGCTTCCCGAGATACAGGCCCCTTTATGAGGTGCCGGTATCCCTCTGCATTTAAATGTCCCGATCACGTGACCGCAGAATGTAAACAAAGCAGAGGGATTCCGGCACCCCATAAAGGGGCCTGTATCTCGGGAAGCAGGGGGTCCCAGACCTAAAACCAAAGTGGTTCCGCTCCGGAGACCCTCTGCACATCTACATTATGAGTAAAACACACATATCAATAAAGACTCGTTCCTTACCTTTGCGGCTATCTGCTATGGTAGCGAAGCAGCATGAATGTATTTTTAATAATAGTGTACTGTGAGCAGGGGGTCCTCTGAGCTGAAACGCGTTGCTTTGTGGATCAGGGACCCCCTGCTTCCCGAGTTACAGGCCCCGGTATGTGTCATCGGGTGGCAGTGTCGCCGCCATCTTTATAGCATCCCATACGCGACGTAGCCCGCTATAAATATGGCGGCGACACTGGCACCGGTGCTCCAAACTGGGGCCTGTAACTCGGGAAGCAGGGGGTCTCTGAGCCACAAATTAATGCGGTTCAGCTCAGGGGACCCCCTTCTCCCGCACAATATTATTAAAAATACATAAATGCTGCTTCATTACCATAGCGGATAGCCGCTAAAGCAATGAAGGGGTTAAGGCAGAATAGCATGTTTATTGGGGACATTTGTATACATACATACATACATACATACATACATACATACTGCCGGACGCGCCAGTGAGAACACCAACGGAGGAAGAGATCTTGCCGGATCCAACCACGCGGCTGATGCTGGGCAACAAGAGTTGCCATTCAGTGTGAGTGTGTTTATTGTTTATTCACTTTGTATTTGCATTTATTTTTATTTTATTACTGTCCATGCTTGTTTTTTTCATGTTTTAACTGTCACCAATAAAGACCTGTTTATTTTACTAACTCTGGTTTTGCACATACTTTGGTCTATGGGCGACGGGGAAAGGAGCCACTCACACACCACACCCATTGGGGATAGTTTGCTGAGACGTACCTGCATCACCTAAACAGGCTGACATCACCCACTGAGGGAACGAACTTACATTAGGCCGTGTGAGTTTTATGTTTACTGTCACTCCTGCATAGGAGTTTACATTCACGAACCACAGTCAGCGTTGAGGGTGAAGTCTCACACAAGCCCGTGTGAGTCATTGAAACTAATTGTTCACGTTTCATTAACTGTATCATCCAGTGGTAATCCACTATCACCACCCCCCACACATCCCCTGCCTCCTCCCCCCCCAGAGATATATCTCTGTATATATATATATATTTGTATGATGAAGCCACTGTACAAATTCATGGGTGAAGGGTGGGTATCGGGCCAGTGTGGCTTAACCCCTTAATTACCTTTGCGGTTATTATCCGATAAGGTGTTTAAGGGGTTAATTGATATCTGAATGCAATTGCAATGTATTGGCGTTGTTTTGGCTATGTATTTTGTGGGCAAGACAAGGATGTTGCTGGCGATGGAGACTTCTTATTGATGAGGTCAGTAGTACTTAATTTATTTGAATATGCTAGTTAATATTTTTATTAATGGGCAAATAATCTATTATCCCTATCTAGATAATAGTTATTTTGCACATTATTGTACTGTAGGTGTTGGGGGAAGGGGGGGGGGGTGTATGTACTGAATGTATAGGCCAGGTTTATTTTTTTTACATTCAGGGTTTGTTCCGTGGTTCTGTGTGGGACCTCTGGAGACCACCTGCGGGTCTCCTCGGGTATCTCACAGGTATCAGGCTGGTGGTTCCACGGGTGACACATGTTGGGATGAAGCGTTGGCCTCACATCTGTGGGGCACCGCGGACCCGTAGTCTGCGGGGATGAAGCGGTGGCTTCACATCTGTGGGGCACCGCGGACCCATAGGTGCGGGGATAAAGATGTGTGGTCTCACTTCTGTGGGGGCACCGCGGACCCGTAGGTGCGGGGATGAATATGTGTGGTCCCACTTCTGTGGGGGCACCGCGGACACGTAGTGAGCACCCGTGAGTTCCCCATACCCACGTGGGAACCACCCGAGGCCCCGCAGACACCTGTGGGTCTGACCCTGGGCTCCCAGACATCCTTGGGCCTACCGTGGGGACCCAATTATGGCCCACGGTGACCCAAGGAGACCACCTGGGGGCCATGTTGCTGGCGGGACCCACCAGCAGGCCTCCAGAACCTGTTTGAAAAGGGCTGCTGGTACCCTGTAGGTCTGTCAGGTGCCCCGTCAGCCCACCAGGGACTCGCGTGGGGCTGCGTTATGAACCCTGTTTGTAAAAGGATAAATCTTGTATGGGTAATGTATTTAATAAATATAATGATGTTTATTGTGAGTCACTATTGTTTTTATTGTGGGTACTGGGGGTGGGGGGGGGGTTCCCCAACGGTATGTGGGTAGGCCTCCCTTGTGGGTAGTGGGTGAGGGTGGTTAGGCCTCACGGGGTGGGGGGTTAGTGGGGGAGGGTATGTAGGCATCCCGAGTGGTGGGTGATGGTGGGTTAGCCCCTTAATTACTGTAGCAGTTAATAACCGCTATGGTGATTAAGGGGTTAGGGGACATTACATTGGATGTTTTCATTCTTGTGTCTGTTTTGCAGCAGCGGAGGGGGCATGGGCAGGAGGAAGAGGATGGCCTTCATCGTGGCAGCCGGACATGGGTGGTAAGTGCTATATGTATTTAATGTATTTATTGCTGTTTATGTATTTAAAATGGGCACATTCACTATTATCCCTTTGTGGATAATAGTAATTGTGGCCATTACTATATTGTAAGTGTTAAGGGTGGGGGGGGGGGGATTCTTTATAAGTATGTATGTGTTTAGACATTAATTTGGGGGGGCACATAATTGGTACTGTAGGCCTGTGGGTAACACCCAAGGGCCCCCGCCGGCCTATAGTATCATTGATGTGCATATATGTGTATGTTAGGGGTTGTTGGGTTATATATATATATATATATATATATTTATTTATATAGAGATATTTATTTATTTATTTAGATATATTTATTTATTTATTTAGATATATTTATTTATTTAGTGTGGGGCTGCTGTGTGTGATTATTTTTTATTTTGGGTAACGGGGGTGGGTGAAGGGGATATTAGCCCCAATGGTGTTTGTTTTGGCCTTGCGGGGGGTAGCGGGAGGGCTTAACCCCTTCATGACCGTAGTGGTATTAACTGCTATGGTTGTGAAGGGGGTAAGTGCACCCGCAACCCCCCCGCAAGTCCTAAACTCACACCCAGGGCCAAATACCCCCTTCACCCACCCCCGCTACCCACAATAAAGCGGGCACGGTGGGTTAACCCCTTCATTGCCTTGGCGATTAGCCGCTAAGGTAATGAAGTGGGCTGTACATGCCTTTTTCCTGCCTCGGATGCATGCCGGGGGGCTCCGGTGCGGGTATCAGCTCCGGAGACCCCCGGCATCAGTCACAGGCAGGAAAAAGGGCTGATTTTTTCTAAGTGTCGCCCTTGCCGATGCTTCTCCCCCAGCAACTTGCCAACTTTAGTTGGCGGGCTGGATTCCCGATAAATTCTCCAATCTGGGGTGCCGATCAGCACCAAAGAGCTGATCGGGGCTACCTGAATTCAGCCGGGTTCAAAAAGTGCCGATAAGTGGCTTATCGGCAGCCGGCTCCCGATAGTTTTTTATCGGGAGGAAAAGTTGCTGATAATTCCCACTTATCGGCACTTACTGAATCGGGAGGGCAAAAAATGCCGAAAAAAGCCTTATCGGCGCTTACTGCATAGAGCCCACAGTCTTCTAGGGTTATTTATACAAAAACAGGATCATGCAAAGTATTATGTTGCTTAACTCAGGCTTCTGTCTGCTTTATTTTCATCCAAGTAAGGGACTGCAGCTTTAACATGTGTAGGCAAGAGTCACTCAGATATTTACATTCAGCGGTTTACTCATATCAGTGTTATAGTATTTCCCACACTGTTATTTCAAGTAACAAGAAACCAAATTATATAAACAAAATCCTATCCCTTTCAGGGATCTAACTACACATCATAATCAGCCTCTAACTGCTGTTGGGCCAACTAACCTGGTTCCCCAGTTTAAAACAATGCCCTCTTATTTAGGGTCACCAAATAAAGCATACTGTCTATTAGATACGGCAGTAAACATGTGTTTGTCTTATCTGTTCATGGTGGGAACTCGATCCCAAGTGTCCAGGCAAATCCTCTGGTACTGTGATACTTGAAAGGGCCGTCCACCACGAACTGGATGCAGGGGAGCAGCGACACCCCCAGCCCCCAGGCTCTAAGGAGAGAGACTGAAAAGCAAACCTCTCTGCTCTAAATACTTGTGCTAGTGATTAGGAGGGCAGGTGAGGGAGAACTAGACACATTGTAAACTGTGGTCTGGATTTTCCATCCACCAGCCTGAGTAAATGTGAAGCTGTGGAATGGATCATTTTGAACTATTCCTGCATTTTCTGACCTTAAACGGGGCAGAAATCTGCCTAACATCTTTGGACTATGTCACAAGGGGTTGTTGGGGGCACAGGGGGTGTATGTTGTTTATTGCAATGTTTATTGTGGGCAATTGTCCCCAATAAACATGCTATTATGCCTTAACCCCTTCATTGCCTTAGCGGCTATCCGCTATGGTAATGAAGCAGAATTAATGTATTTTAATAATATTGTGCAGGAGCAGGGGGTCTCCTTAGCAGAAAGTGGAAAGGAAGTAATGGTCACTACTTCCTAGAGAACCAACACAAGCGTGATGAATAAAAAGTTCTTTATTACAAAAAGCTGGACATCATGAAAAAAGCGTTACCTTCTGCCGGTGTATCCTGTAGGAACGCCATACACGTGGGATCTCCAGCTACTGTGTACCCGGTAGCCGTTTATTGTTCATCATGGGACACTACCTCAGTCTACAGTTCGGCCGGAGGGGTTGGTACTGATACCAGTCGGTTAAGGTTAGCATTATTGGAACTATTCATGTGTCACAGTTGGTGTGACGGTGGTTACATTTTCCTGTGCCCCTTGTCCACATTTGCTCATTAACCCCCGACTGGTTTGATTATACCAATATAACCACCCCACATTTATATCCTATGCACTTTATACCTTATACCTGTTTTGAGACTCCAATCCTAGCTACACCTGGACAGTGATTGCACATCATAATACATATGATTGTTTAGCATTTGGAACACAGGAGTTCACTCTCCATTTCTTCTGGTCTCCTTAGCAGAACCGCATAGATTTGTGGCTCAGGGACCCCCTGCTTCCCGAGTTACAGGCCCTGGTTTGGGGCATCGGTGCCAGTGTCGCCGCCATCTTTAGAGCGGGCACGTAGCGTATGGGACGCTATAAAGATGGCGGTGACACTGGCACCCGATGACACATACCGGGGCCTGTAACTCGGGAAGCAGGGGGTCCCTGATCCACAAATCAATGCGGTTCAGCTCAAGGGAACCCCTGCTCACTGTACACTATTATTAAAAATACATTCATGCTGCTTCGTTACCATAGCAGATAGCCGCAAAGGTAAGGAATGATTGTTTATTGATGTGTAGATTCATAGTGTAGATGTGCAGAGGGTCTCCGGAGCTGAACCGCTATGGTTTTATGTCCGGGGACCCCCTGCTTCCCGAGATACAGGCCCTTTTATGGGGTGCCCGTATCCCTCTGCTTTGTTTACATTCCGCGGTCACGTGATCGGGATATTTAAATGCAGAGGGATACCGGCACTTCAAAACGGGGCCTGTATCTCGGGAAGCAGGGGATCCCCAGACCTGAAACCAATGCGGTTCAGCTCCCTGCACATGTACACTATGAATAAAATTGTATTTAAAATATTTTTTAATGTTGCCGATGTTTGCGCCGAGAGAGCGGCGGATCTCTCTCTGCTGCAGACACATCTCGGCAGGGGACGGCTTCTCGCCAGGCAGACTGTCTCGCCACCGGTTACTGGCCATGTTTGGGAATGTTGCTCTTGCTTTGATTTGCCAGGGATTCGGCCCTTCCTGCATACAGCGAGGGCAACACGCCAAAAATATGGCGAATTCAAACCCCTGGCGAATGCAATTTTCCTCCGCTTACTGCATGACCCCCTAAGACTTCTGGATATTGTATGAAGTAAAGTGTTACTTACATAATTGGCCCTTCCTGGCTTATTCTGATTACTATACTGTACTAAAAATTCACAGTTATGTCTTTTAAAAATATCGAAAAACTACATCTGCCTTGTTTTATACAGTACAGTCACGATTCCCCCTCATAAGGTACCTTTAAAACAACTCTGTTTCCACAGGACTCACTTGATTGGTGTATTCTTTTAGTATGCAGTACAGTACCTTAAATCACATGACCACGAATGTAATCCCAGACAGTACTGTTCAACATACATACATATCCCTCTTAACCAATGGAATTCACATCGCTTTTTTTTTTTTTTTTTACAAATAGCCTTCTTTAATATGGCCTGTTCAATATGGTCTGTTTGTGAAGGCACTGTGGCTTTAAGGATACAGTTTTCCTTGAGATTCATTACCGTCCCTTCTTATCCATTTCTTTTTGTTTTGATTAATTGATGGTGGCAAGAGTTTGCAATACTGTACCTCCCTTATATGCAATTTTAAATAGACTGTTGCTACTGACATTTTTTTTCTATCAACTTGTTATATCAACATAAAGTTACATCTGGGCAACACGCCCAGCAACAATGGAGACACAGTGTTATGTTATGTTATTTTTGAACAACATTCAGTATGTTTGTTCATATTTTGTATGTTTTTTCATATATTGGATATAATTATGATTTAGATATCTAACTTTGTTTTTTAAGCTGTTTATTTTTAGGTCTCTGATGCAACAGTTTTTCACACTATTCTGAAGAGGATGGTGGTGTTCATGATTGATGCAGCTTGCAATCAGGTATTTTTAACATTAAGGTGTATAGGGCTAACTTTATCACTGTGTTTATTGGTGTGATCTTAGAAATACCCACAAAACTTGATGATGTCGCTCTTATGAGCGGTGATTAGTCACACCCCCTTCACCTGTATTATGTAGAGCAGTTCACATTAGTAACTGATATAAGGTAGATTGTATGCACACCACTTTATCTTGTCAAAGGTCAGTATATTTGACAAAAACATCGATCTGTGTGGATTAAAATTTCTTTTTTTTGTATGCAGACCTCTCGAGTGCCAGTTCCTTCGGGTTTTAGGAGGATGTGCCCTCTATTATAGGTCTACCCAGTAGGGGTTGATCTTTGTGCACCTACGGCAGTTACATAAATCCAGTGAGTGCACCTAATTTCTTTCTTACACCAGTAGTGTTGTGTTGTTCAGGGACAGGCCCCAGGTTAGGGACCCTGACCCCTTATTATTATCCAGAGTCAGTTAGGGACACAGCGGACGCTGCGCGTCCATCCAGAGGTCTGGGCTCAGACCTTCGCTTTCGCTGCAGCAGCCATTCGGGTGGGATTGCCCCGGACGGTAGTTCCTGTGGTCAGCGGTCATCGGATCCTTTGTGAAGCTCCTTGGCAGGCCCAGGCACTGGAGTGCTCGGCAGGTAACCATCACCAAGTGCACCAACTATACTCTATTATATTTACACGGGACTAGTGGCTGTGCAGTCACACATATCAATCTCACGTGAAGGGACATATTGTGTGGGGGTTACTGGACATGGGGTGGGATCACCCGGTGAAAGGTGGTAGCGTCCTGCGAGATGCAGTAGTTAGTGTCTCCTCTAGAGAGGACACCTGTTGATATATATATATATTCATAAGTACGGTTGCTACAGTAAAGTTATTGGTTGTTTTACATGCTGTGTGTGTGATGTATATATATTGTCCTGCGACGAACCACTCCCCCCTCAGGTGGGAGCCATCGCAGGTGGAGGCGCTGCACCGAGTATGAGGTTACTCCTATTATTTGTACGTGTCCCAGGCTCCCTGTGGCGGAGGTTTAGTCCTCCTGTGAGCCTAACAGGTAAAGCACCATACCTGGTAACATTAAGTTCCCCGCACACACATACTATATGCTATTGGGTGGGGGAATACCCGTTACATATACAGTATAGAAAATAGGTTATATCACACCCGCATTGTAGTTGTTTCCCATTGTCTGACCTTAAATCACGTGTGGCATATCATTTAGTCATAAAGAACTTGCCCACAGCTTCCGAAACAGGGGCCTAGAAAAAAAATGGGTTACATACAGTATAGAATTTGTGAAAGTTATGATTGAAAGAGAACAGTGGATTAAGTTCACATATAACATTAGCACATTAAAAATTCATACAGTAAATTAAATCATTCTAAAACAGTATTTCCATTTCCATATGTACACCCAGTAGAAGAAACATCTGTATACAAAAATATATGCTGTGTAAATATTGTGACATGACAGGAATGACCCTAATCACACTTCACCTGCTGCAGAGAAACATACTTCTTTCTGACTGCTACTCAGATATGACTGAAAGCTGAACTTTATCACATGGATTGATAGGTTAAAATCAGACACCTTTTTAGTACTGCGAACTGTTTGCTTTATCAATATGACTGTCATGTTTGTCCTGTGTTTCAGTTTTCTTTCATAAGTGCACCTGTCAGGATTTACAGTATTTGCTATTAGATGTATTTTTAGTGACACAAACATTGCTTTTGTTCTACCTTTTTGATTTAAGCATGAAACTACTAGCTCTTGTTTTATTTGAGACCACAGAGCAAAATAGCAGACATACTGCTTTCAATAGCATGTACAGTATTCTATTCTAAATTAATAACGTTATTGACACGATAATCTGTCATGGGATATGATTCTTAATTAAAATATAGAGTAATAGGATACATTTTCTTTATTTGTATTAGTATTTCAAGTTTAGCACTATAATAACCAGTTAAAGAATGAAAAAGTCACTGTAGGAGGGGCTAGTTTGCTACCAGCCAAGGCTAGTGGACTCGGACATGAAGGAGTTAATAGCTTGTCAGAAAGGCCTTTAAAAGCCAAGGGAGCTACAACACACGCTGAGGCTGTGCTGCTGAGGCTGTGCTGCTGGTCTCGGGTATGGGCCATGACCAGAACATGGAAACCCATGCTTTATATACTGTACAGTACACTATATGTAAATATAATTCCATGTGCTGGACTATGTTTGGAAACCTGTATGTTGCTAGTGCCCTGTTTTGACAGAATAAAAGCATTTACTTGTGAAGCCCTCTTTCCCCTTAATAAAGAGTCTACTGGTATGGCCGTTACCTGTTGGCTCACAGAAGGCCAGAGCCTCCGCCACTGGGAGTCTGGGGTGATCAGATGTCCACCTCGATGCCGTGCCTCCACCTGAAAGGGATCATGACGCAGCAGAATAAGCCCCTCCCAGGAACAATACCATTAATACACACACATATCTGTATATATAATAACAACCTTTAATATGAACCATAAACAGTACCCTGTACCACCCCCAACCCCAACTCCGTACCACCAATGTGTGTCCCCAAGGTACATTAGGTGCTAGGCACCAATACCCTGATGTCATTTTCCCCAATGTCCGGGTCCACCCAAGAGTGTAGGGAGAAGCGCTACCGCGTGAATTGTTGGTGCACTTTGTGAAGTACCTGCCGAGTACTCCAGTACTCAGTGTGGCCGACTTAGCGATGGGTATCCGCCAATCCAGCGATGTCACATCCGTGATGGTGTCTGCCTCTGTGTGGGGTGGTCTCCAGTAGGAGGGTCCCACATTTAAGAGTCTCTGTACATAGGTGATCTGGTCTCAGACCACAGGCCGCAATCACCATGTGGCGTCTTCCTCTGTGTCCCTGACACTACTCAGTAAATGGGGAAGCATCCCTATCTAGGGCCTTCCCTGAAGAAACCACAAGCTCACTTGAGTGGGGTCTATCTGGGACCTAAGGGGGTACTCTGGCCTAGTCTGAGTAACACTGACACTCAGACCCTCTGTCCTGGCTCCGACTGCCCCTTGCGCCCTGAGCGCGCCAACTGTATCTTTTTCTCACAGCCGGGATTGCTGCTGCCCGGGCTGTGCTGTGCCGCTTCACCTCTCCCTTGGTGCATGCTGGGAAATGTAGTTCCTCTGTGGAGCAAATGTCTAATGGCCGCAGCTTGCACTATCCAGTGCGCATGCGCGAGGTGTTCAAAGATGGCCACCTTACCTGGGAACGCTCTGCGCATGCATGGGGAGTCCCAAGATGGCCGTCGCCTACAATGATGAGTTCTGTGGACTGGATCACCCCTGCTACCACCAGCCGTGCAACTCCTGACACACCGCAGCCCACCCACCAGAGGTGTCCCGATAGCGTCCCCCTCCTGCAGCCCGGAGGTAAAAGGGGGACATGGCTACACTTGTTTCACCTACTCCAAGTCTCCTGGTGTTACTTCTGCTTGCATCGTCTACAGTCAACTTAAATAAAGGAACAAAATATTCCCTACATTTTCGGTCTTGTTACTTGCCCATATGTTATTTAAGTTGTTGTCTTTATTAATGTTGCATAAATGCAGATTATGCAGGCTTCATAATACACCTTTTGATTAATATTCATATTTCCCGCCCTTTATATGTAAGTTCTGTTTTGCTACAACATTTATCAGAACTGCTGCAGGTGTATATTTTATTCAAAAAATTTGCAAATAAAGTTATACAGTATATTATTCACATCTGGGAAAAAATGTCCCCACAACATCTGGTATGCAATATGTAAGTTTGGTAAACATGTGGTATAGCAGGCCCTCAGATCGGTTAATTTACTATGTGACTATTTCACACTTATTATGCATACATGACATATCCTACGGGTGGGCCATGCCATTGCATACACTCTTAGGGCAACATGCAGTAAGCAGCGGAAAGGCATTTCTCGCCACTTTCCCGCCTAAAAAGCCTATCCGTATTCAGAAAGGGGCCAGAAAGTGTCGAAATTAAAAAAAAACGCCAGTTTGGCTGGCGTTTTTTTTCTCCGCTGGTGGCGAGGCGAGATGGCACTTTCCGCCAAAAAATCCAACTTTTTCCGCCAAAAAATCCAACTTTTTCCGCCACGCTGTATTCTAGTAGAGGCGAGTAGCTAAGCGGAGCTATTCGCCACTCTAGAATGGCATTTTGCAGGCGGATCAGCCACGCAAGAAAAAGATGGCAAGTTGCTGCTGAGAGGCAGCGGATGAGTGGCGGATCGGCACGTAGAAAAAATTCATGCCTTTTTCCTGGCTGGGATTGATGCCGGGGGTCTCCGGAGCTGATACCATTAATATCAGCACCGGACCCCCCCGGCATGCATCCAAGGCAGGAAAAATGCGTTTAAAGCCCACTTCATTACCGTAGCGGTTAACCGCTAAGGTAATGAAGGGATTAAACAGCCGTGCAACTTTATTGTGGGTAGCGGGGGTGGGTGAAGGGGGTATTTGGCCCTTGTTGTTTGTTTAGGGCTTGCGGGGGGGGTTGCGGGTGCACTTAACCCCTTCACGACCATAGCGGTTAATACCGCTACGGTCATGAAGGGGTTAAGGTCTCCCGCTACCCACCCGCAAGCCCTAAACAACCACCGTTGGGGCTAATGCCCCCTTCACCCACCCCCACTACCCACAATAAAAAAAAATACACACAACAGCCCCACACTAACTAAATAAATATATATATATAAATATATATATATGACCCCAACAACACCTATACCCCCCTAACATACAAAACAGTAATGGGCACAATGACTATTATCCACAAATGGATAATAGTGCAGTTGTCCATTTAAAATACATACAGAACAATAAAGACATTAAATACATATAGCACTCACCCATGTGCGGCTGCCACGATGAAGGCCATCCTCATCTTCATCCTGCCCATGCCCCGTTCGCTTCTGCAAAACAGACACAAAAATATAAACATCCAATGTAATGTCCCCTAACCCCGTAATCACCATAGCGGTTATTAACCGCTACAGTCATTAAGGGGTTAACCCACCATCACCCACATACCCTCCCCCACTAAGCCCCCCACCCCCTGAGGCCTAACCACCCTCACCCACTACCCACAAGGGAGTCCTACCACATACCCTTGGGGCCAATACCCCCTCCCCCCAACACCTACAGTACAATAATGTGCCAAATAACTATTATCCACATAGGGATAATACATTATTTGGCTATTATTAAACACATTAAATACCGTAGTAAAATTAAGAAAATTCTACTAACCTCATCAATAAGAAGGCTCCGTCGCCAGCATCATCCTTGGGGTCCGTTGCCAAAATAATAAATAGCCAATACATATCAATGACATTAACATACCAATGAACCCCTTAATCACCTTATCAGGTACTAACCTCAAAGGTAATTAAGGGGTGAAGCCATCCTGCAATGGCAACACCACTTATGCATAACATCCTCAATGAATTAAAAAGCAATTTCCTAAACAAATCTCATGTAATCATTCAATATGAAGCCTCAAATGCCACTTAAAACATTGCATTTACAGTGTAAACATGTAGCATAACATGTAAGCTACATGTACACGCTGCAAATCAATGTTAACAAAACAATAATCCAACTAAAATAGCCTGACATCACAAGAAGTATATTATGTAATCCAATAAAGTCACCATCAATGAATTAACAGACATGAATTACATCCCTAAACAATTAAAATACCATCCATACCAATTACACAATTAACTATAGCTATCGTTACAGAGAACAAGTTCAAAACATACAAAAAAGGACACCAAAAATTACAATATACTAAAGCAAGCCTCTCCATAACCTACAGTACAGCATATAAACCCACAAATTACATCTCTCTAATAATAAAATACATTTAACACACATCTATGCATAGCAGCATAGCCACAATCATTTACAATACAGTAAATCAAGCTTTTACAACACTATCATTTCTTACCCTGTATGTATATATCTAGTATATATGTATATATGTATATATGTATATATGTAGACATACATACATACAGTGGCAAGAAATGATATGCATAAAAAAAAATTAACACATGAAAAAGCAAAAAAAAATACAGTTACATTAAATACATTTCTTTATTTAACTTACCATTACTTGACCCCACCGACTCCCGTTGATCAGCTTACTCACGAACCAATCCACGAACAGGAACCCATAAAATAATAAACATTAAAATAATAAAACACGACATTCCAGGGGTCTTCTAGTTGTAATCCATCTTCATCTGAATTCTTCTACCTTCTTCTGGGGTCTTCTTCCCGTCTGGTGCCACGCTCTGGTCTTCTTTCTTCAGTAGGAGGTCCTTCCTCCTCTGCGTCTGGCTTCAAAATGAGACAACATAGGCTTTAAAAGGCCTATGACGTCACATTTTCGTCATATGGTTCCCACGGCCCTGATTGGGCCGTGAAAACAATGTGTTTTGGCCGATGTAATAAAAAATGATGACGTCACTTAAAGGCAAAGAAAGCACAGCCAATCAGAATGGCTTTGCTTCAATTGCCTTTAAGATGACGTCATGAAAAGAAACATGGCCGGACTCACATGGTACGGCAGCCAATCAGAGCGTGGGAAGTCTATCCCTACTCTGATTGGTTCAAGTACCATGTGACAGGCTTTCAATGACATCATATCCGTTCTTCCCCAAGCCTCTGTCACATGGTCTACTAGAGCCAATCAGAGTAGGGATAGACTTCCCACGCTCTGATTGGCTGTGGGTAGTGGTTGAGGGTGGTTAGGCCTCAGGGGGTGGGGGGGTTAGTGGGAAAGGTTATGTGGGTGATGGTGGGTTAACCCCTTAATGACTGTAGCGGTTAATAACCGCTATGGTGATTAAGGGGTTAGGGGACATTACATTGGATGTTTTTATTCTTGTGTCTGTTTTGCAGAAGCGGATGGGGCATGGGCAGGATGAAGATGAGGATGGCCTTCATCGTGGCAGCCGCACATGGGTGAGTGCTATATGTATTTAATGTCTTTATTGTTCTGTATGTATTTTAAATGGACAACTGCACTATTATTCATTTGTGGATAATAGTAATGTTGCCCATTACTGTATTGTGTGTTGTGTATTGCTGCTATGTTTATTGGGGGCATTTGTCCCCAATAAACATGCTGTTATGCGTTAACCCCTTCATTGCCTTAGCGGCTATCCGCTATGGTAATGAAGCAGCATTAATGTATTTTAATAATATTGTGCGGGAACAGGGGGCCCCCTGAGCTGAACCACATTTATTTGTGGCTCAGAGACCCCCTGCTTCCCGAGTTACAGGCCCCGGTTTGGGGCATCGGTTACAGTGTGAACGCCATGTTTATTGCGGGCACGTAGCGTATGGGACGCTATAAACATGGCGGCGACACTGCCCATCCGATCACACAAACTGTAACTCGGGAAGCAGGGGGTCCCTGGTCTACAAAGTGATGCGGTTCAGCTCGGGGGACCCCCTGCTCACTGTACAGTATTATTAAATAAATATTAATGCTGCTTCGCTACCATAGCAGATACCCTGTAAGGTAAGGAACGAGTGTTTATTGATATGTGTGTTTTACTGATAGTGTAGATGTGCAGAGGGTCTCCGGAGCAGAAAGCGCTTTTGTTTTAGGTCCGGGGACCACCTGCTTCCAGAGATACAGACCCCTTTATGGGGTGCCGGTATCCCTCTGCTTTGTTTACATTCCGCGGTCACGTGATCGGGATCTTTAAATGCAGAGGGATACCGGCACCTCATAAAGGGGTCTGTATCTCGGGAAGCAGGGGGTCCCCGGACCTGAAACCAATGCGGTTCAGCTCCGGAGACCCCCTGCACATGTACACTATGAATAAAAGTTGTTTTAAAAATAATTTTTATTGTACTGATGTTTGCGCCGAGAGAGCAGCGGATCCCTCTCTGCTGCAAACACAACTTGGCACGGGACGGCTTCTCGGCAGTTTCTCGCCAGGCAGCCGTCCCGCCACCGGTTACACGCCATTTCATCAAATGGTGGTGGCGCATTCATTCCCCAGGGATTCGGCCCTTACAGCATACAGCCAGTTTAACACGCCAAAAACATGGCTAATTGCTAAACTGGCTAATGCATTTTTTCGCTGCTTACTGCATGATACCCTTAGTCGATGGTAAGGAGAGAACTTTTAAAGGAATTGAAGAAATATAACAAGAGGATTGATTATTCTTCAAGCAAGATTTGAAGCCATCAATTTAAAATTAAGGATTGTTTATCAAGGGGACAGACACATATTCAAGATGATCATTGGACCTTGGATTAGACCACTATTTATGCCTTGGGCTACATTTATGGTGGCGCTGTTTTCTTTTGTTTGTACTTTTTGTAGGCCACTGTCATGGGAGAGATTCCACCTGGCTGATTAGGACTCTGAGAAAAGCCTGGTGTGAGAAATAGGAGAGAGATTCCTTAGCTCACATTTGGGCTGACATAAGGAGAAGGAGGACTGCAGAGATTTTCCTCAGAACACAAGGTGCTGCAATGAGGTGAGATTCTTGAAGCACACAGTACTGTGTGTTGACAGTAAGACATGAGGACAAGACCGCTATACCTGGGCACAGACATTTCCATAGCACACAAGATTTCTGAGCCTGGAAAGCAGAGAGGCCATCCCCTACAGCTACAACAACAGAAACAGATAACAGACTTTCTTGTTGGACATGTGCGTGCGTGTGTATATATGTATAGATGTGTGTGTATATATAATGGAAATATTACTGTATGCTCATTTGCATGTCTTAGACAGGTCTGCAACCCTGCCTTTCACCATTATCACCCAGCACACAGTGCTTCCACTGCAGCAAGGAATTCTGGGAAATGACATGCAAATGAGCACACAGTGCCCCTTTTTGCTTCAAAACCATATAACATGGTCCCCTGTAAGCTTTTGCTTGCTGCATTTCACAGCTTTGAGCACAGCCTTGGTTAAGATACATAGCCAGTAAACCCACCCACAGACAGCTATTCCAACCTTAATGGGTCTCATCAGTGTGGGGTTGGTTATACTGGCTTTGCAAAGTAAAGCATGGGATAGGTTTCACCACACTTAGTTAAGTTCTTGTGGGTAAAAAAAAGTGACAAAAACCCTCCACAGTGACATGCAAATGAGCCACCTTTTGCTTCAAAACCATATAACATGGTCCTCTATAATCTTAGTTAAGATGCATAGACAGTAACCCCCCCCCCCCCCCACACACACACACACACACACACACACATATATATACATATATATATATATATATATATATATATATATATATACAGTAATACAGTATATAGCAAAAACAGAATCTTTTAAAATTAGACTGTGTCTATAGCTGTTTTAGCAATATGTGCAAATTTACAAAAACCCTCTATTGGAGATATGACCCATAAATGTAAAGCAATATAATTCTACTATACTAGTCAATATGAAAAATAAACAACATATATGAATGCACAACAATAATTGTATATAATAATGAAAAAATGTTGTAGATGAATAACTGGGAAATACAGTATACTAATACCAATGCTTTATGTTTAAGGGAAGTTAATGAATATAACCATATAATATTTAAATAAAATGTTCAAGAAAGGTTTTGACAAACCATAACATATACTGTATATCTGATAGCACTGGGATGCTGGCAGCCTTCTTCGTGGGCACAACTAACTCCCGTCACACAACCTGAATGGAAAAGAAAAGAAGAAAAAGCACCCGACCCTGGTGATATCGTTGATAAAAATGTAATAAACTTGAACATAGACAAATAAAAACTCACGAACATCCGAAGATTTTGCACGTGTTATGAGTAAAAACTTCATGCTCTAGCATCAAACAGGAAACTGCTACACTTGTAATGCTCTGCTCCCATGATCATCTCATCACGTGTCCTCCTAAATGGGTCTTGCCACTTGGAGAGTCCTCCGGCAACCAGAAGCAGGACCGCAGTGTTCCAGTAGGAATAGTTTCCAAACTGATGAAGTCAGCTTGACTGAGGAAACGCGCAGGGTGACGTGCTGCTAAGAAGTAGTGTGGTATTATTCAAATCACTGTGCCGGAGGAGTGTGTTCTCTGCTCTGAAGTTTGGAAACTTTTCCTATTTGGAACACTACGGGCCTGCATCTGGTTGCCGGAGGACTCTCCAAGTGGCAACACCAATTCGGGAGGACACATGATGAAATGATCGTGGGAGCAAAGCATTACAAGTGTAGCAGTATCCTGTTTCATGCTAGAGCATGAGTTGTTACTAATAACACGCGCAAAAACTTCGGATGTTTGTGAGTTTTTATTTGTCTATGTTCAAGTTTATTACATTTTTATCAACGATATCACACCAGGATCGGGCACTTTTTCTTATTTTCTTTTCTTTTATATGTATGTGTATGTGTATGTGTGTTTGTACTGTACATGTATATATACAGGGTGGGAATTAGCTTAGCTAGCCACTCAGTTGGAAGGGCTGGAGTAAAGGTTTAGTTGTTCTCTGAAGTGAAGTAGACCTTTATTTTGTTTCTTTTTGTATGGTTTGCCTTGTTAAAAAGAACGGGCGCAATAAAGCCAGGATTTAATTTCACCCTAATCGGTCTCCATTAAATGTACCTCTGCACACATCTGTTCCACAGAGATATACCTGAACCAGTACAGAGGAAGACTTACATTATTACTCATTTCAATGAAAATGTAACAGTGTAAGGGAACATTTTAACAGATTCTTAAGTTTCCTACACCACTGTAATGCATGTATGCCCGCAGACTTGGCCAGTCCCCAGTACTGAGGTGGGTAAGGGTATAACACGCACCCATAGCAGTGAGGGCGTGCCCGGAGTGTGGTAGTAGCGTTGCCGGGCCTGGAGAGTAAGAGTTAACATTATTCTTGCTGAGTCCAGGGTGCCAGAGGTCGGAGGGTAATATCCAAGTGCCAGAGTTCAGGGGTTGGAGAGAGCAGCGTAGTGATGTCCAAAAGCCAGGGTTCAAGGGCAGGATAAGGCAGCGTAGTCAAGTCAAAAGCAGAGTTCAGGTTCAAACCAAAGGAATCCAAACAGGGGCAGGGACAGGAACCAGAGCTGGAACAGACAAGGGAGCTAGGCATAGACACTGCACACAGGAGCTACAGGAAAGCTATGCAGAGCAAGGACTGAGAGGACAGAGTAGGGTTATATGGGAAGAAGGGCCAATAGGGGTGAAGGGAGGAGCAGAGGTTCGAGTGGGTAATTGCAGGGATATGTCTGTGAGAGCAGGGGAGGAGACAGGGAGGTAATCGAGGGTAATAGCCTGCAACCGGGGGGCGGAACCAGTGCCTGAGGACGGCTGAAAACTACGCACGCGTTCTGTAACCTTGTTATGCGCGCACCACGCGTGCACCAGAGCGTGGGGGAAGCATCGCGGAGGAGGCGCTCGGCCCGAGAGACAGAGGGAAGGAGGAGCGGAGGGGACCAGGTAGGGAAAGGGCTGGATGACGGAGGCACGCCGAGGGTCGCGTGTACCACGATAGGAGACAAGCAATCGGGAGCGCGCGCGCTCGGTGAGGGGACCGCGCGCGTGCGCAGAATGTGTGCCTGGGCGTGCGGGCCGTGTCGTGGAGGAACGGTTCAGGGAGGAGGATAGAGATTGGGGACGTAGGGGAGCGGGACAGCTAGCCTCTGTGGGACCTGAGGTGACGGGGACACGCTGGGAAGCGTGAGTCCCCCTATCCGTTACAAGCACATAGAAACTTTTTGTCTCTAACACGTGCTCTAGTAATCAACACACTAACATATACAGCTACAGTCTCTACATTTCACTAATTACTAGTGTACTAAAATTCTAAAGTTTTTAGAGCAGGGACTCCTTAGTCCCAATCCATTATTTTATGTGATGTACTTGTCTCTGTTTTGTACATATATCTGTACTTCCCTGTATTGTCTGTTATATTTGGGGTCTGTGTCAAAATGTGTGCAGTTCTGATGCAAAAGAACTGCACCAGATGACTGTAGCAAACAAAAATTCTAATTGATAAGAAAAGAATTTTCTTTGATACATCTGGTGCAAACTATTACAGTACAGATGCAGCGGCCGTTATTCGAACACTTCAAGCATTGTATACCTCGGAATACCCATGTCATGGCGCGTGATTTCTTCAACTCAGGAAAGGCATTCTAGCGGTGGTGCTCATGCGCGGCGCGGGCAGTGCGCGGGCTCCATCGCTCTCTGCGATTCCTGTGTCCAGGGTGCACTCTCTGGTGTTACTTCTGCTTGCATCGTCTACAGTCAACTTAAATAAAGGAACAAAATATTCCCTACATTTTCGGTCTTGTTACTTGCCCATATGTTATTTAAGTTGTTGTCTTTATTAATGTTGCATAAATGCAGATTATGCAGGCTTCATAATACACCTTTTGATTAATATTCATATTTCCCGCCCTTTATATGTAAGTTCTGTTTTGCTACAACATTTATCAGAACTGCTGCAGGTGTATATTTTATTCAAAAAATTTGCAAATAAAGTTATACAGTATATTATTCACATCTGGGAAAAAATGTCCCCACAACATCTGGTATGCAATATGTAAGTTTGGTAAACATGTGGTATAGCAGGCCCTCAGATCGGTTAATTTACTATGTGACTATTTCACACTTATTATGCATACATGACATATCCTACGGGTGGGCCATGCCATTGCATACACTCTTAGGGCAACATGCAGTAAGCAGCGGAAAGGCATTTCTCGCCACTTTCCCGCCTAAAAAGCCTATCCGTATTCAGAAAGGGGCCAGAAAGTGTCGAAATTAAAAAAAAACGCCAGTTTGGCTGGCGTTTTTTTTCTCCGCTGGTGGCGAGGCGAGATGGCACTTTCCGCCAAAAAATCCAACTTTTTCCGCCAAAAAATCCAACTTTTTCCGCCACGCTGTATTCTAGTAGAGGCGAGTAGCTAAGCGGAGCTATTCGCCACTCTAGAATGGCATTTTGCAGGCGGATCAGCCACGCAAGAAAAAGATGGCAAGTTGCTGCTGAGAGGCAGCGGATGAGTGGCGGATCGGCACGTAGAAAAAATTCATGCCTTTTTCCTGGCTGGGATTGATGCCGGGGGTCTCCGGAGCTGATACCATTAATATCAGCACCGGACCCCCCCGGCATGCATCCAAGGCAGGAAAAATGCGTTTAAAGCCCACTTCATTACCGTAGCGGTTAACCGCTAAGGTAATGAAGGGATTAAACAGCCGTGCAACTTTATTGTGGGTAGCGGGGGTGGGTGAAGGGGGTATTTGGCCCTTGTTGTTTGTTTAGGGCTTGCGGGGGGGGTTGCGGGTGCACTTAACCCCTTCACGACCATAGCGGTTAATACCGCTACGGTCATGAAGGGGTTAAGGTCTCCCGCTACCCACCCGCAAGCCCTAAACAACCACCGTTGGGGCTAATGCCCCCTTCACCCACCCCCACTACCCACAATAAAAAAAAATACACACAACAGCCCCACACTAACTAAATAAATATATATATATAAATATATATATATGACCCCAACAACACCTATACCCCCCTAACATACAAAACAGTAATGGGCACAATGACTATTATCCACAAATGGATAATAGTGCAGTTGTCCATTTAAAATACATACAGAACAATAAAGACATTAAATACATATAGCACTCACCCATGTGCGGCTGCCACGATGAAGGCCATCCTCATCTTCATCCTGCCCATGCCCCGTTCGCTTCTGCAAAACAGACACAAAAATATAAACATCCAATGTAATGTCCCCTAACCCCGTAATCACCATAGCGGTTATTAACCGCTACAGTCATTAAGGGGTTAACCCACCATCACCCACATACCCTCCCCCACTAAGCCCCCCACCCCCTGAGGCCTAACCACCCTCACCCACTACCCACAAGGGAGTCCTACCACATACCCTTGGGGCCAATACCCCCTCCCCCCAACACCTACAGTACAATAATGTGCCAAATAACTATTATCCACATAGGGATAATACATTATTTGGCTATTATTAAACACATTAAATACCGTAGTAAAATTAAGAAAATTCTACTAACCTCATCAATAAGAAGGCTCCGTCGCCAGCATCATCCTTGGGGTCCGTTGCCAAAATAATAAATAGCCAATACATATCAATGACATTAACATACCAATGAACCCCTTAATCACCTTATCAGGTACTAACCTCAAAGGTAATTAAGGGGTGAAGCCATCCTGCAATGGCAACACCACTTATGCATAACATCCTCAATGAATTAAAAAGCAATTTCCTAAACAAATCTCATGTAATCATTCAATATGAAGCCTCAAATGCCACTTAAAACATTGCATTTACAGTGTAAACATGTAGCATAACATGTAAGCTACATGTACACGCTGCAAATCAATGTTAACAAAACAATAATCCAACTAAAATAGCCTGACATCACAAGAAGTATATTATGTAATCCAATAAAGTCACCATCAATGAATTAACAGACATGAATTACATCCCTAAACAATTAAAATACCATCCATACCAATTACACAATTAACTATAGCTATCGTTACAGAGAACAAGTTCAAAACATACAAAAAAGGACACCAAAAATTACAATATACTAAAGCAAGCCTCTCCATAACCTACAGTACAGCATATAAACCCACAAATTACATCTCTCTAATAATAAAATACATTTAACACACATCTATGCATAGCAGCATAGCCACAATCATTTACAATACAGTAAATCAAGCTTTTACAACACTATCATTTCTTACCCTGTATGTATATATCTCTGTAGACATACATACATACAGTGGCAAGAAATGATATGCATAAAAAAAAATTAACACATGAAAAAGCAAAAAAAAATACAGTTACATTAAATACATTTCTTTATTTAACTTACCATTACTTGACCCCACCGACTCCCGTTGATCAGCTTACTCACGAACCAATCCACGAACAGGAACCCATAAAATAATAAACATTAAAATAATAAAACACGACATTCCAGGGGTCTTCTAGTTGTAATCCATCTTCATCTGAATTCTTCTACCTTCTTCTGGGGTCTTCTTCCCGTCTGGTGCCACGCTCTGGTCTTCTTTCTTCAGTAGGAGGTCCTTCCTCCTCTGCGTCTGGCTTCAAAATGAGACAACATAGGCTTTAAAAGGCCTATGACGTCACATTTTCGTCATATGGTTCCCACGGCCCTGATTGGGCCGTGAAAACAATGTGTTTTGGCCGATGTAATAAAAAATGATGACGTCACTTAAAGGCAAAGAAAGCACAGCCAATCAGAATGGCTTTGCTTCAATTGCCTTTAAGATGACGTCATGAAAAGAAACATGGCCGGACTCACATGGTACGGCAGCCAATCAGAGCGTGGGAAGTCTATCCCTACTCTGATTGGTTCAAGTACCATGTGACAGGCTTTCAATGACATCATATCCGTTCTTCCCCAAGCCTCTGTCACATGGTCTACTAGAGCCAATCAGAGTAGGGATAGACTTCCCACGCTCTGATTGGCTGTGGGTAGTGGTTGAGGGTGGTTAGGCCTCAGGGGGTGGGGGGGTTAGTGGGAAAGGTTATGTGGGTGATGGTGGGTTAACCCCTTAATGACTGTAGCGGTTAATAACCGCTATGGTGATTAAGGGGTTAGGGGACATTACATTGGATGTTTTTATTCTTGTGTCTGTTTTGCAGAAGCGGATGGGGCATGGGCAGGATGAAGATGAGGATGGCCTTCATCGTGGCAGCCGCACATGGGTGAGTGCTATATGTATTTAATGTCTTTATTGTTCTGTATGTATTTTAAATGGACAACTGCACTATTATTCATTTGTGGATAATAGTAATGTTGCCCATTACTGTATTGTGTGTTGTGTATTGCTGCTATGTTTATTGGGGGCATTTGTCCCCAATAAACATGCTGTTATGCGTTAACCCCTTCATTGCCTTAGCGGCAACCCGCTATGGTAATGAAGCAGCATTAATGTATTTTAATAATATTGTGCGGGAACAGGGGGCCCCCTGAGCTGAACCACATTTATTTGTGGCTCAGAGACCCCCTGCTTCCCGAGTTACAGGCCCCGGTTTGGGGCATCGGTTACAGTGTGAACGCCATGTTTATTGCGGGCACGTAGCGTATGGGACGCTATAAACATGGCGGCGACACTGCCCATCCGATCACACAAACTGTAACTCGGGAAGCAGGGGGTCCCTGGTCTACAAAGTGATGCGGTTCAGCTCGGGGGACCCCCTGCTCACTGTACAGTATTATTAAATAAATATTAATGCTGCTTCGCTACCATAGCAGATACCCTGTAAGGTAAGGAACGAGTGTTTATTGATATGTGTGTTTTACTGATAGTGTAGATGTGCAGAGGGTCTCCGGAGCAGAAAGCGCTTTTGTTTTAGGTCCGGGGACCACCTGCTTCCAGAGATACAGACCCCTTTATGGGGTGCCGGTATCCCTCTGCTTTGTTTACATTCCGCGGTCACGTGATCGGGATCTTTAAATGCAGAGGGATACCGGCACCTCATAAAGGGGTCTGTATCTCGGGAAGCAGGGGGTCCCCGGACCTGAAACCAATGCGGTTCAGCTCCGGAGACCCCCTGCACATGTACACTATGAATAAAAGTTGTTTTAAAAATAATTTTTATTGTACTGATGTTTGCGCCGAGAGAGCAGCGGATCCCTCTCTGCTGCAAACACAACTTGGCACGGGACGGCTTCTCGGCAGTTTCTCGCCAGGCAGCCGTCCCGCCACCGGTTACACGCCATTTCATCAAATGGTGGTGGCGCATTCATTCCCCAGGGATTCGGCCCTTACAGCATACAGCCAGTTTAACACGCCAAAAACATGGCTAATTGCTAAACTGGCTAATGCATTTTTTCGCTGCTTACTGCATGATACCCTTAGTCGATGGTAAGGAGAGAACTTTTAAAGGAATTGAAGAAATATAACAAGAGGATTGATTATTCTTCAAGCAAGATTTGAAGCCATCAATTTAAAATTAAGGATTGTTTATCAAGGGGACAGACACATATTCAAGATGATCATTGGACCTTGGATTAGACCACTATTTATGCCTTGGGCTACATTTATGGTGGCGCTGTTTTCTTTTGTTTGTACTTTTTGTAGGCCACTGTCATGGGAGAGATTCCACCTGGCTGATTAGGACTCTGAGAAAAGCCTGGTGTGAGAAATAGGAGAGAGATTCCTTAGCTCACATTTGGGCTGACATAAGGAGAAGGAGGACTGCAGAGATTTTCCTCAGAACACAAGGTGCTGCAATGAGGTGAGATTCTTGAAGCACACAGTACTGTGTGTTGACAGTAAGACATGAGGACAAGACCGCTATACCTGGGCACAGACATTTCCATAGCACACAAGATTTCTGAGCCTGGAAAGCAGAGAGGCCATCCCCTACAGCTACAACAACAGAAACAGATAACAGACTTTCTTGTTGGACATGTGCGTGCGTGTGTATATATGTATAGATGTGTGTGTATATATAATGGAAATATTACTGTATGCTCATTTGCATGTCTTAGACAGGTCTGCAACCCTGCCTTTCACCATTATCACCCAGCACACAGTGCTTCCACTGCAGCAAGGAATTCTGGGAAATGACATGCAAATGAGCACACAGTGCCCCTTTTTGCTTCAAAACCATATAACATGGTCCCCTGTAAGCTTTTGCTTGCTGCATTTCACAGCTTTGAGCACAGCCTTGGTTAAGATACATAGCCAGTAAACCCACCCACAGACAGCTATTCCAACCTTAATGGGTCTCATCAGTGTGGGGTTGGTTATACTGGCTTTGCAAAGTAAAGCATGGGATAGGTTTCACCACACTTAGTTAAGTTCTTGTGGGTAAAAAAAAGTGACAAAAACCCTCCACAGTGACATGCAAATGAGCCACCTTTTGCTTCAAAACCATATAACATGGTCCTCTATAATCTTAGTTAAGATGCATAGACAGTAACCCCCCCCCCCACACACACACACACACACACACACACACATATATATACATATATATATATATATATATATATATATATATATATATACAGTAATACAGTATATAGCAAAAACAGAATCTTTTAAAATTAGACTGTGTCTATAGCTGTTTTAGCAATATGTGCAAATTTACAAAAACCCTCTATTGGAGATATGACCCATAAATGTAAAGCAATATAATTCTACTATACTAGTCAATATGAAAAATAAACAACATATATGAATGCACAACAATAATTGTATATAATAATGAAAAAATGTTGTAGATGAATAACTGGGAAATACAGTATACTAATACCAATGCTTTATGTTTAAGGGAAGTTAATGAATATAACCATATAATATTTAAATAAAATGTTCAAGAAAGGTTTTGACAAACCATAACATATACTGTATATCTGATAGCACTGGGATGCTGGCAGCCTTCTTCGTGGGCACAACTAACTCCCGTCACACAACCTGAATGGAAAAGAAAAGAAGAAAAAGCACCCGACCCTGGTGATATCGTTGATAAAAATGTAATAAACTTGAACATAGACAAATAAAAACTCACGAACATCCGAAGATTTTGCACGTGTTATGAGTAAAAACTTCATGCTCTAGCATCAAACAGGAAACTGCTACACTTGTAATGCTCTGCTCCCATGATCATCTCATCACGTGTCCTCCTAAATGGGTCTTGCCACTTGGAGAGTCCTCCGGCAACCAGAAGCAGGACCGCAGTGTTCCAGAAGGAATAGTTTCCAAACTGATGAAGTCAGCTTGACTGAGGAAACGCGCAGGGTGACGTGCTGCTAAGAAGTAGTGTGGTATTATTCAAATCACTGTGCCGGAGGAGTGTGTTCTCTGCTCTGAAGTTTGGAAACTTTTCCTATTTGGAACACTACGGGCCTGCATCTGGTTGCCGGAGGACTCTCCAAGTGGCAACACCAATTCGGGAGGACACATGATGAAATGATCGTGGGAGCAAAGCATTACAAGTGTAGCAGTATCCTGTTTCATGCTAGAGCATGAGTTGTTACTAATAACACGCGCAAAAACTTCGGATGTTTGTGAGTTTTTATTTGTCTATGTTCAAGTTTATTACATTTTTATCAACGATATCACACCAGGATCGGGCACTTTTTCTTATTTTCTTTTCTTTTATATGTATGTGTATGTGTATGTGTGTTTGTACTGTACATGTATATATACAGGGTGGGAATTAGCTTAGCTAGCCACTCAGTTGGAAGGGCTGGAGTAAAGGTTTAGTTGTTCTCTGAAGTGAAGTAGACCTTTATTTTGTTTCTTTTTGTATGGTTTGCCTTGTTAAAAAGAACGGGCGCAATAAAGCCAGGATTTAATTTCACCCTAATCGGTCTCCATTAAATGTACCTCTGCACACATCTGTTCCACAGAGATATACCTGAACCAGTACAGAGGAAGACTTACATTATTACTCATTTCAATGAAAATGTAACAGTGTAAGGGAACATTTTAACAGATTCTTAAGTTTCCTACACCACTGTAATGCATGTATGCCCGCAGACTTGGCCAGTCCCCAGTACTGAGGTGGGTAAGGGTATAACACGCACCCATAGCAGTGAGGGCGTGCCCGGAGTGTGGTAGTAGCGTTGCCGGGCCTGGAGAGTAAGAGTTAACATTATTCTTGCTGAGTCCAGGGTGCCAGAGGTCGGAGGGTAATATCCAAGTGCCAGAGTTCAGGGGTTGGAGAGAGCAGCGTAGTGATGTCCAAAAGCCAGGGTTCAAGGGCAGGATAAGGCAGCGTAGTCAAGTCAAAAGCAGAGTTCAGGTTCAAACCAAAGGAATCCAAACAGGGGCAGGGACAGGAACCAGAGCTGGAACAGACAAGGGAGCTAGGCATAGACACTGCACACAGGAGCTACAGGAAAGCTATGCAGAGCAAGGACTGAGAGGACAGAGTAGGGTTATATGGGAAGAAGGGCCAATAGGGGTGAAGGGAGGAGCAGAGGTTCGAGTGGGTAATTGCAGGGATATGTCTGTGAGAGCAGGGGAGGAGACAGGGAGGTAATCGAGGGTAATAGCCTGCAACCGGGGGGCGGAACCAGTGCCTGAGGACGGCTGAAAACTACGCACGCGTTCTGTAACCTTGTTATGCGCGCACCACGCGTGCACCAGAGCGTGGGGGAAGCATCGCGGAGGAGGCGCTCGGCCCGAGAGACAGAGGGAAGGAGGAGCGGAGGGGACCAGGTAGGGAAAGGGCTGGATGACGGAGGCACGCCGAGGGTCGCGTGTACCACGATAGGAGACAAGCAATCGGGAGCGCGCGCGCTCGGTGAGGGGACCGCGCGCGTGCGCAGAATGTGTGCCTGGGCGTGCGGGCCGTGTCGTGGAGGAACGGTTCAGGGAGGAGGATAGAGATTGGGGACGTAGGGGAGCGGGACAGCTAGCCTCTGTGGGACCTGAGGTGACGGGGACACGCTGGGAAGCGTGAGTCCCCCTATCCGTTACAAGCACATAGAAACTTTTTGTCTCTAACACGTGCTCTAGTAATCAACACACTAACATATACAGCTACAGTCTCTACATTTCACTAATTACTAGTGTACTAAAATTCTAAAGTTTTTAGAGCAGGGACTCCTTAGTCCCAATCCATTATTTTATGTGATGTACTTGTCTCTGTTTTGTACATATATCTGTACTTCCCTGTATTGTCTGTTATATTTGGGGTCTGTGTCAAAATGTGTGCAGTTCTGATGCAAAAGAACTGCACCAGATGACTGTAGCAAACAAAAATTCTAATTGATAAGAAAAGAATTTTCTTTGATACATCTGGTGCAAACTATTACAGTACAGATGCAGCGGCCGTTATTCGAACACTTCAAGCATTGTATACCTCGGAATACCCATGTCATGGCGCGTGATTTCTTCAACTCAGGAAAGGCATTCTAGCGGTGGTGCTCATGCGCGGCGCGGGCAGTGCGCGGGCTCCATCGCTCTCTGCGATTCCTGTGTCCAGGGTGCACTCTCTTGCCTCTGGCATTGACGTGCGATGCACGCGCGGTGCGCGGTCTGCCCGGCGGTCTGGATTCCCCTGTCTCTCGATCCCGCCCCTGCTCTGACGTCAGAGCTACGCGGCACAACAGTAACCCGCGCTCCTCCCCTGTGTCTGTGGGTCCCGCCTCCGGTCTCCGCCCGTACCGATGCGGGTGCCGTGACGTGCACTGGTGGCGCATGACTGGGTCGCCGGCATGATACGCGGGTTACGCGTGGCGCGAGCGCACTCTCTGGAAGCTCCACCTCTGCCTCTATCGGCTGTGTAATGGTACGCACCTGCGCGATCCAGCAGCCTATCAGATAGGGCATTTCTGCTTCCTGGATGCCTCCCATTGGTGGGAGGTCCTTTAAATATGCTGTCTGAACTCTCTTTCATTGCCGAGCATAACTTCTGTTTGTGACGCTGAACCTCACTGCATCTAGCCTGTCTGCCTCTTACCTTGCTGCCTGACCCTGCCTAGTACCTTGGACTTTGTGATTCTCTCCTGCACTGACCCTGGCATTGGATACGAAGACTCTACCCTCTCATGCACTGACCCTGGCTTTTGGATTACGATGACTCTGCTCTCTCCAATCCTGACTCCGGCTACATACCCCAACGATCCGCTACTCTCCACTATTAGACCCAGCAAGTATCACGTTTACGCTTTCCTCTATAACCCTGATCCAGCTTGCAAGACTATCCTACACTCTAGACGCGCCCTCGCGGTTGTGGTCGGCGTTCAATATCAATCTCATGCCTCAGCCCCGCGGTCGCGCCTCGTTTGCGGTGAGCTACATGTTACACACAGTAGCACAGTACTGTACACATTACAATTCATTCATTTCATTGCACACAAAGAAATAGAATCCATGAAATTCAAACAAAGCAACCGCGATAAACACGTGTGCCTGGGGCGATTGACCGTGATAATGCCACTTAGAGTACAACAGCGCACACGAAAACGGATCCGTAATTTGTTCGAATAACGGCTGCTGCATCTGTATGTAGCACACTTCCCCCCACCCCCTTGGTGGGTGTGTGGCTACGGTTTGGATGGTGCAATACCTGTGGCTCACAGGAGGTCTGAGCCTCTGCTGCAGGGAGCCTGGGGTGTATACTGGTACAGTGTTCTTCAGCGCCTCCACCTGTAACTGATTCTACTGTATGGAATTACCCATTATAGGACCTATATAAATATCTTAATATATAAAATCGAAAGGTTGGTACTAGCTGCGGTGAATCTGATTGGTCCTCAGCCTCTGGCCAATCAGATTGGTGTCTCTATGATGTCACCCGGCTCTATGACGTCACCCAACTCACTCTCTCTCTCCCCCTCTCCCTCCCCCCCACCGGCTCCCGGACGGAGGGGAAGCGCAGCGCGGCCCTCCTGCCCCAGCCGTCAACGCTCACTTCCCTCCCTCCCCGGCGGGGGGACAGGCAGTGGGCAGGCAGCCTCCGGAAGGACCTCCCTCCTCCTGCAGCTGCCCCCGGTAAGATGGCGGCGCACAGCGGACAGGCGGGGGAGGGTATTCAGTCAGGAGAGAGGGGGGGGGAGTCAGGAGAGAGGGGGGGGGAGTCAGGAGAGAGGGGGGGGAGTCAGGAGAGAGGGTGGGGGAGAGAGTCAGGAGAGAGGGGGGGAGCGAGGGAGTAAGGAGAGAGGGGGGGAGAGAGGGAGTCAGAGAGGGGGGGGGGGAAGGGAGTCAGGAGAGAAGGGGGGGAAGCCTGAACAGCTGTGAAGAGGGGGGGGGGAAGGGAGTTGAGAGGGAGGATGGGGGAGGCAGAACATTATATCACGGGCAACGCCGGGTATATCAGCTAGTAAATATATATATATACTTATACAACGCACACACCGGGTAAAACATAAAATAACAGATTTACTGCAGGACAAAAGTATGGCTACTGGTTACAGCCTACCCTCCAAGCCTCGCACGGCCGTAACTACCCGCCAAGTGTCCCACACTCCTGTCCACAGTCCCCAAAGTACCTGATGGGGCCCTCGGGCACCCAACCACCCTGGTGTCCTCAAGGATATAACTCCTCACCCTTATATGTTGTCAGCGCTGCCACTATAGTGTGTGTTGGTGCACTTGTGCGTGGGGTACCTGCCAGGTGCGTCCACACCCGGGCGCGCTGCATCCTTCAGTGGGGTACACGGACCCAATGATGATCAGTGACTCCGGTGCTTCCGCATCCACGTGGGGTGGTCCCCGCGTGGGGTGTCCACCTCAAGCATAGTTTCTTCCATGGGATGGTCTGGTCCCAGACCACCAAGGGCCAGGCTGTCGCTGTGTCCTGGCTGAGTCCCTCACTACAAGCTACAGGGGCAGTATTCCTGTCTATGGGCCTGTCCCTGTAGCAGCCACAAACTGAGGGGAGTTGGGCCTAGATGGGACCTATCAGGGGTCTCTGGCCTAGTGCACATGCCCCAGGCACCTGCACACTGACACCCTACCCCTTCAGTGTCCAGCTTCCAACTCCCTAACCGCCCTAACAGTCCTTACAGTCCTAATGGTCAGCTCAACTAACATTCCAATCTCAACTCAGGAGATTCTAGGAGCCCTTTTGGTTGCCTAGCAACATGTGGTCTGCAGCCTGAAGGTAAGAGGGAGACCTGGCTACATTTATATCAATGAAATATTCCCAGTGGCCATTTTGTGATTGGCAAATGACTCTTCATCAGCATGTTTTTGTTGTAATGGGACGCACTGATAAAAAATTGTTTGGGGTGGACAATGTTTGTGTATGATACAAAAGTTGTAGGCATTATAAACTGGCTTTGGTCTTTGAGAAATCAGTAAAGCTCAGCTGATAGCTTAACTTTGAGAAGTCCCTAATGGCTTGAAGAGTAAAGATACATATATTTTCATTTGACACAGTAGATTATAACAACTTTGAAGCATTCTATTTGTGCTAGAGGGACATCACTCATCCGTCACTTCTACCCGGGACTGGTGCTTTACATGCATCTGGATCGACATTTTAAAACCTTTTGAAATTAAGATTCCCCATATCAAGAAAAAAACCTCTGGAAGTAAGGCTCATAGGATGTACAGTATGTTTTACTAATTAGAAGAAGAAGCCATTTTAGCTTCCAAATATCTCATTGCATTTTTAGCCTGCTATGTATTTAACCATTGAAATGCTCCTCTATCCTTATTCATGGCTTACTAGCCTGGGCCTTCACCTATTTTGAGGACCCAATTTGTTCACTTTGCTAAAGTAAAACATATATTACTGCTGCCTTTATCATTTTCATCTTCTGTCCTCACCCTACAAAATGCTAAACATTGTATGCTCACCTTTTCCTTAGAAGTAAGGACACACAATATTTACGACAGTTCATAATTTCTTCAGACTTCTGAATTCTAATTATAAATCAAATGTTCATATATTTTCTATTAACCATGTAATTAATTTCATTATTACAAAAGTTCACTTATTAACTTTATTTTTTCTTCAGGTTTTGTTTTCATAAGCTTTCAAAACAAGAACAGGAAATTAATGGCTTTGACACTTGTCACCTTCCCTGTTCACTCAAGAAGAGCATCGGATCAGCAGTTATAGAGTAATATAATAATACCCGAAGAAGAGTTAGGGGCTCCAAATCAAACCTTGACAATGGAAAGCCTTTACCCACTCTAAATTGTCTTCTATTTGGTTGCACATAAACTAGAGAATACAAGATACGTTCAGAGTTTTCTAGAGTATACTTTACTAACATGAGCTTTGGATGCTAAATGAAAAGTTTTCAAAAGATACACTTGCATGCATGACAAACATTGCAAATGAATGGGAAAACTGTGTTTTTTGGAATCTAGTTTCGTTTTCAACAATCCATTTAAATGCTAAAAATAGAAAATGTTTTCAATTTGAAAGGCTTTGAGGAATATTAATATATCACAGTTGCAACAGGATTCATTTGTGCTTTGGAATCCAAGAAGTAGGTACATCTGTAAAGACTTATAGTACTTAAGAGATGATTGTACAAGACATATGGTTTAATCATGGTGTTTTTAAGCCTTTTTTTTTATCTGCTTACGATTTCAATGTTTCTTTATTTAATTTAAGTTTTCCATCACTAAAAAGCAAACATAAGTAATATTACAGTCCACATAGTTCGACAGAGACAAATAAATTAAGGATAGAAAGAAACCAATAGCCTCACATGACTTTGTTAATCTTATATGTACATATGTTTTGTTGATTTCTGTATTTTTAATTTTAAACTTGATTGTACGGTAATAAAATGTATATAATCTGTGTCATTCATCATGGGAACTATTTTCTTATAACCAAACTCCAAAATAATGATTTATTTTTAAAAATATTTAACAAACAGTGTTCATAAATATATATGTTTTATTTCAGGACTCCTAACAATAATGCTTTAAAATCTAAAATCTGGTTCTTTATGCATGTTACCACTTAAATTCCAGAAAATTTCACGGATTCCTAGCTTAAAAAAAAAACAAAAACATTTTTGATCTCTTTATTCTTTTAAAATGAATATGTATGTTTGTTGAAAGACATATCCCCAACAAATTGTAAATGTATACTGTACTTGTATGAAACTGCTTGCACTGTAACAATGTTTCTTTTTAATGATGTGATGAATGTTTTTAACAAAAACCTTTTTTCAACATTATACCAGTTTGGAAGCTCCCCTTGACTAAATTGTGTTCAATCCTTTGTGTTCTGAGAAAAGATTGTTTTTACCTTACAACATAAAACACCCCTTTTTATTCACAATTTAACCAGTGGCTATGCACATTAATACCCAATGGTTAATTAGACATGCTATTATACTCTTTTTTCCAACACAGTAGCACAGTAGGTATATGTATATTTTAAGTGAGTTTCTTGACAAGAAAATATTAGCTTATTGGTAAAAGAATTTTTAATTTGAAGATATCTAAGGGTTCTATTCTTTGTAGACTCTAGGGAGCTATTACACATTTGAAGCCCTCTAAAGTCTGTGGCACAGAATTTTGTTTACTGCCAAGCTACAGTATTAAAACAAAACTAAGCAGTGCTTCACAAACACATTTGGTCAATTATATAAGGACGCGAAACAATACAAATAATGTTTCTGTATGTGTGAATAATTAACTATGCTATTTATTTATATGTTTATCTGTGATAAAGTAATCTGAAGTTTTTAAGCAATACTTAAATAGGGGACTTTGTTATGGTGGAGAAATATTTATTTACAGTATTATTTATTATCCCTTTTAGTACTACTGACTCTCTCGCACTAGTGATAACGTTACCGCTCTGCTGAGTCATCATGTGATTGTTTCCTCATTCCAGTGACCGCAAAAGAAGAGTAGGGTTTCCCCCTATGGTTTAGCTTGTGGTCGGCGCTCCAGAGTGCGAATGCCGCTTAGAAAACTAGCAAAAGGCTGTGATATACAGTTTGCCATAAGGGTACATAATAAATACAGAACATGTTGTTGATATTTGTAGATGTCTGTGAGTAATAGAAAGATGTAAAGAAAACTAACAGGAAATCTTTGAGTTTCCTTTCACAATAAGGTATAGAGTTGTATGTGATACTTGATATTAGCGTATAACAAATATTTTTAAATGAATACTTCCTTAATGTAAGAATGTTATAATGTGATCATTTGTTTCAGTATATCTGGTGAAAAATTATTCACTGCCATGTCACCTGCATTTCCAAAAATATCTGATTGTTTTTATAAAATGTATTAATTTAAATATTTAAAAATGTATCAATATAACATTTGATATAATTTTGCATCTTAACAAAATTCCTTGTGCAACAAAGCTGCTTTCCCCTTGCTCAGGAATATTCAAGGCAAATTCCAATGATCGAAGCTGAAATTTTCCTGAGGAAGGGGGAGATTTCTTCTTCTCATAATATTGAATAGGATCCTTAATCTCCATGGTCCAGATTCACAAAACTCAGTAACTCAATGCTAATAATGAGATATAAAAATCATTAACTTATGTTATTTTCCCTGAGGTTAATGTATATCCATAAAGCCAATTATATGCAAAAACAATGGTTTTTTTTTTATATCTCATTAGCATAGGCTCAACACATTGCTCGAGTAAAAAAAAAAAAAAAGTGCATTAGAAAGTGTGTGTGTGTGTGTGTGTGTGTGTGTGTGTGTGTGTGTGTGTGTGTGTGTGTGTGTGTGTGTGTGTGTGTGTGTGTGTGTGTGTGTGTGTGTGTGTGTGTGTGTGTGTGTGTGTGTGTGTGTGTGTAACAAAGATGAGAAGCACATGTTCCATAGTATAATATAGTACACAAATATTTTATTTAATTAATACAAGTAGCATTAGACAAATCTTCACTAACACAGTGTCAGATTTAAAATCACATGGTACTGTATATACAGTATAACTGGCAATTCATTTCGCAGGACATTCATCCTCTTGGTAATGTTTAGGAATACCGTCAGTCATAAGTGGCACAATACAATCAAATCCCCAGTCTCTTGCACTTAAATCCAGATGATAAACGGTACAAAGGATTACCCCCCAAATGAAAGTTCAAAATGAGCTGAAAGTACTTGCCCCTAATGCTGCTATGAGAAAGAAGCAGAGCTCCGGTGTGATGTGACAAACAGATAGTGATAATGCGGAAGTCCGCAAGAACCACATGTTGTGACAAGAGTCCCTATGTGTCATTGTTAAAGCGACTTCTTCAGGGATATGATGGAGAAAGACTATATACACTGTGGTTGCCTGGCAACCAATTGAAAAATTGAAACAAAGCATTGCATTTAGCAAAAATTAGATAACAAATGTAGGTACATATAACATGACATGATCTATAGTGAATCTTTGTATATATACAGCGGGTGATACGGGGAAAAGAATCATCCCAATGCATACTAACAAAAACAAATAATAATGGCATTCTGTTGTGACAGAAACCAGGGAATGGTAATAAATTCGATATATAGGGCTCCCAGAATACTGGACAGCTTCTAGCCTGTTTAGGCTGGAAAGAGCAGCCACAGAAGATGTACTCCATCCCAAAGTTTTGCAGGTGCTGGAACTAAGGGGTGAGGGATCCAGACCAGAGTTTGTCTGGTGCCTGATTTCTGTCACCTGTTCTGCTAATTAGAAAACAGGTATTTAAAGCTGGTTTCCTGGTTCCTCTTCCCTCTCTCTCCAAGAGCCTGAGGCAAAAAAGACTGCTGGAAGCAGAAAGGGGAAAGCCTTTCCCCAAACAGGGTAAATTGTATTGTTTTGTATGTCTTTATTTATATAGCGCCATTAATGTACATACTGTAGCGCTTCACAGTAGTAATACATGTGGTAATCAAATAAATAACAGATAATATAAATAACAGATCATGGGAATAAGTGCTTCAGACATAAAAGTAACATTAAGGAAAAGGAGTCCCTGCTCTGAGGAGCTTACAGTCTAATTGGTAGGTAGGGAGAACGTACACTGGCGACACACTTTATTCGAGCTCGGCTAGTCCCACGAATTCGGGTATACCCGGGTGTATTGAGGTTTGTGACTGTTTTCTGCCCGAGTGCATTGAGTTATTTTCCGGCAGGGATTGAAGCATTTTATTCCCGCTGGCTGCAATACTGCACAGTACATATATATATACTGCATTACAATTCATGAATTTATGCCATCTGGTAGACACGCGAAGCATTGCAGCCTATTAAATCCTAATCATTATCATTTAACAGATCAGCCGCCCATCAGCCAGGCATGAACCCAGGCTGGGAAGGCAAATGCAACGGGGCTTGTCAGAGGTGAGGAGCGGCGCATTCCAGGTATCTGCCAGGTACATACCGGGTATTTGCTCGAATAAAGTGTGTCGGTGCAGTACAGAGACAGTAGGAGGGAGTTCTGGTAAGTGCGTCTGCAGGGGCCAAACTTTATGTATCATGTGTTGCAGAATATACACAGTGCTATTCATATGCTTCTTTAAGCAAGTGTGTCTTAAGGTGGGTCTTAAAGGTGGGTAGAGAGGGTGTTAGTCGGGAACTGAGGGGAAGGGCATTCCAGAGGTGTGGGGCAGTCAGTGAAAAAGGTTTAAGGTGGGAGAGGGCTTTAGATACAAAGCGGGTAGAAAGAAGACATCCTTGAGAAGAACGCAAGAGTCTGGATGGTGCATAATGAGAAATTAGGGCTGAGATGTAAGGAGGGCAGAAGAGTGTAAAACTTTAAAAGTGAGGAGAAGAATGGAGTGTGAGATGCGGGATTTGATCGGAAGCAAGGAGAGGGATTTCATGAGGGGAGATGCTGAGACTGATCTAGGAAAGAGTGATTCAGGCAGCAGCGTTTAGGATAGATTGGAGGGGAAACAGGTGAGAGGCAGGAAGGCCGGACAGCAGGAGGTTACAGTAATCAAGACGGGAGAGAATGAAGGCCTGAGTCAGAGTTTTAGCAGTCGAGCAACAGAGGAAAGGGCGTATCTTTGTTATATTGCGGAGGAAAAAGCGACAGGTTTTAGATATGTTTTGAATGTGAGGGGCGAATGTGAGAGAAGAGTCGAGTGTGACCTCTAGGCAGCGTGCTTGGGCTACTGGGTGAATGATTGTAGTTCCAACAGTAATGTGGAAGGAGGTAGTAGGGCCAGGTTTGGGAAGAAGTATGAGGAGCTCTGTTTTAGCCATGTTGAGTTTAAGGCAGCGGAAGGCCATCCAGGATGATATAGCAGAGAGACATTCAGAAACTTTGGTTTAGACAGCAGGTGTAAGGTCGGGTGTTGAAAAGTACATTTGTGTGTCGTCAGCATAGAGGTGATATTTAAACCCAAAATATGTTATTAGGTCACTTAGAGAGTATGTACAAAGAAGAGAGAAGAGGTCCCAGGACAGAGCCCTGGGGTACCCCCACAGAGAGATCAATAGAGGAGGAGGAGGTATTATCAGAAAAGACACTGAAAGTACAATGGGAGAGGTAGGATGAGATCCAGGATAGAGCTTTGTTCCGAATACCAAGAGTATGGAGAATGTGAAGGAGAAGAGGGTGGTCCATGGTGTCAAATGCTGCAGAGAGGTCGAGTAATATGAGCAGAGTGTAAATCATTCGGATTCTATGCTAACTTGCACATTTCCTTATTTTGTTTGGTGGAAGTGGGCAAGCCGCCCAACCCTAGTCAGGGTGAGAGATAGAAATACACTCTATACGTATAGCTTTATATCAAGCGGCGCCAGACAATAGATAGACAAAAATTAGAATGGTATACTTATTGTCCCGCAGCTAGAGTCCAATGGAGGCTATTCAATTTCCTCCCAAAATAGACAGTAGAGAGGAAGCAGAGTCCTCCAGCGCGTAGACTTTAAATATTCTTCTCCTCAATTTGTGTAGAGGTGAGATATAGAGAAAATACAGAACACAGACAAAGGTATAATACACGTTGATATTGTAGAAAATCAGAATAACCTTAGAGTTACTGTATAGAGCTTGACACTTGCCTGTGCCTTCCTCTCATCCGATGCACTTCTTCATATTCTCTTCAGTAGTGGCTAGGAGGAGTGGTCCGTTCTCTCCTAGATGCCGGAGCGAGTTTGATCCAACACCAAATAATGGACGGGCCCTATATATGCGCCAGTCCCGGTGAGCCAGTCCCGTTTTCTCACATTGATTCCTTTCTCTCACACCACTCTTCCTATCATAGCTTTTGAACCGCTGTTCGAACCGCTGTTTGAACCGCTGGGACTGGGCACCGGGACTGGCGCATATATAGGGCCCGTCCATTATTTGGTGTTGGATCAAACTCGCTCCAGCATCTAGGAGAGAACGGACCACTCCTCCAGCCACTGCTGAAGAGAATATGGAGAAGTGCATCTGATGAGAGGAAGGCACAGGCAAGTGTCAAGCTCTATAACTCTAAGATTATTCTGATTTTCTACAATATCAACGTGTATTATACCTTTGTCTTTGTTTTGTGTTTTCTCTATATCTCACCTCTACACATATTGAGGAGAAGAATACTTGAAGTCGACGCGCTGGAGGACTCTGCTTCTTCCCTAGTCAGGGTGAACCTGGGTTAGTTATTGCTCAGATGAGCAGGGTTTTGTTTTGTATTTGTGTTGAGTGTTGCAGTCTCAGTGCCTGGTACTGATTAAACCAGGCAGAAGCCTGCTTAAAGAAACAGTACACTACACCTCATCGTCTTACCCTAAAAGACCGTGTTCTAGTAGACCCGGACAGACGTCAGAGCCCCCTGACTAAGCCATTTGTCACTGTATAAATATATATAGAATCAAAACACAATAGTTAAACATGATTGAAAATACAAAATACAATAAAACAATGAATTATATAAAGAATAACCAATGTTAATAATAAAACATAATGATACATTTACATTTGTGGATGTAAACAACAAAAATAATGCTATATATAGTCAATTAAAACAAAATAAATAACATTTGAACAACATCAAAATAATAAATAGATAATGTTTTAAACAATGTAAAATAAAACTAACAGATACATCTAACAAATGTATATAATAAAGTTAAACATATAATAAGGATATTCTAAAAAGAGACGTGTGTATATATAGGTTTAGGGAAGGGATGGGAGGTGATCATGAACAGAACTATATTGTGGTGCTCCTCCTTACAGTGACCAATCTGTAGACAAGAGATGTAAAATGTAGATGAAAGAAGTGCTCACAACAGTATGTACAAGTTTAAACCAATGTATTAAAGATCCCCAAATGACAATTTGGGATATTAAAAAAAAAACACTTAAAAACAAAGATGACCACTGTCATTAGAATGCAAAGTGTGTATGTACAAAAGTGCACTGTATGGCAGAAGGATAAAAGTCATAAGACAAAATGCACACTGTTAAACATGCAAGAACATATCTGATGTGCGGTGTCACAATATAAGGTCTTAGGGAGCAGTCTTTACCCAAAATAATAAAGGAAACGGGACCTGCAGGGCACTGCCTCAGCATCATACTTGCCTATGGGAATGTGTGTGTCACAGGAGACCAGTGCTTTTAACACAAAATTACCCGGATACTTTGATTGAACAAAATGTGAGATAAAATAAATTGTAATTTATTTACACAAGAAACACACACAGCTTGAAGTACAAAATATTACGAATGAACACTTACTGGGATGGGGCAAAAAGAAATAAAACGTCCACGGAATAAAATCTAGAGAAATCACGTTTCTAGGCATCAATTCCCAGTAGCGGGCGCAAAAAGAGCCATGTATCAGCCTTTGGCTGGGGCGCCGCTCGCAACCCCTGTATCTTCACTGAAAGTAGTTTTTTCGTTTCCCCCTTTCAGAATTTGTTTTCCAATCCTTACATATCTACATAGTTACATAGTAGATGAGGTTGAAAAAAGACGTAGGTCCATCAAGTTCAACCTATGCTAAATTTAAACAACAGATACTTTATCCTTTATCTATACTTACTTATTGATCCAGAGGAAGGCAAACAAAAAACCCCATTAAGGGGAAAAATTAATTCCTTCCTGACTCCAAGAATTGGCAATAGGATTAATCCCTGGATCAAAATCCTTCCCATATATACTTATTTGGTATATCCCTGTATACCTTTCCCATCTAAAAAGATGTCCAAACTTTTTTTGAACAAATCTATTGTATCTGCCATTACAGTCTCCATGGGTAATGAATTCCACATCTTAACTGCCCTTACTGTAAAGAACCCTTTCCTTTGTTGCTGGTGAATTTTCCTTTCCTCCAACCTTAAGGGATGGCCCGAGTCCTTTGTACTTCCCGTAGGATGAATAGTTCTTTTGAAAGCTCCTTATATTGTCCCCGAATATATTTGTATATAGTTATCATATCCCCTCTTAGATGCCTCTTTTCTAATGTAAATAAATTTAATTTAGCTAGCCTCTCCTCATAAGTTAGATTGTCCATCCCCTTTATTAATTTGGTGGCTCTTCTCTGCACTCTCTCTAGTTCCATAATGTCTTTTCTTAGGATTGGTGCCCAAAATTATACTCCATATTCAAGGTGTGGTCTTACTAATGCTTTGTAAAGGGGCATAATTATGTTTACTTCCCTTCCATTGCCCGTTTGATGCAAGATAAGATCTTGTTTGCCTTTGCAGCTACTGCATGACATTGGGCACTATTGCTAAGCCTGCTGTCTACAAGCACTCCTAAATCCTTCTCCATCAAGGATTCTCCCAATATATCTCCATTTAATTTGTAAGTCTCCTTTTTATTCTTGCATCCCAAATGCATAACCTTACATTTATCTGTATTAAACCTCATCTGCCATTTACCTGCCCACGTTTCCAGTCTCTCCAAGTCTTTCTGAAGAGAAATTACATTCTGCTCTGATTCTATTACCTTACACAATTTAGTATCATCAGCAAAGATGGAGACTTTTCTCTCGATCCCAACCTCAAGGCCATTAATAAACAAGTTAAAAAGCAGGGATCCCAGTACCGATCCCTGAGGTACTCCACTCACGACTTTAGCCCAACCTGAAAAAGTTCCATTTATGACAACCCTCTGTTGACTGTCCTTTAACCAGTTTTCAATCCAGGTGCATATATTATTACTTAGTCCAATTTTCTTTATTTTGTACACCAACCTCTTGTGTGAAACCGTATCAAAAGCCTTTGCAAAATCTAAGTAGACCACATCAACTGCATAACCCTGGTCTAAATTCCTTCTTACCTCCTCAAAGAAACAAATAGGTTAGTTTGGCAAGATCTATCCTTCATAAATCCATGCTGACTATTACTAATCATTTTGTTTTCCATTAGGTATTCCTGTATATTATCCCGTATTAAACCTTCAAGTAGTTTCCCTACTATTGAAGTCAGGCTTACAGGTCTGTAATGTCCCGGTTGTGATCTAGCTCCCTTTTTAAATATAGGCACCACATCTGCTTTACGCCAATCTTGTGGTACTGAGCCGGTGGAAATTGAGTCCTTGAATATTAAATATAATGGTTTGGCTATTACTGAGCTTAACTTCTTGAGAACTCTTGGATGTATGCCATCGGGGCCAGGTGCCTTATTTACTTTAATTATTTCAAGTCGCTTATGAACTTCTTCCTCAGTTAACCAATTGTTCATTAATATGGAGGTTGTGGCTTTCTCCTGCAGCACTACTATTGAACTTGATTCTTCCCTGGTAAACACAGAGGCAAAGAATTTGTTTAATACCTCTGCTTTTTCCTTATCTCCAATAATCTGCCTACCCATCTCACACTGAAAGGGTCCTATATTTTCTTTTCTCATGTTTTTGTTATTAAGGTCCTTAAAGAACTTTTTAGTACTAATGAACTTTTGAAGCAGGGTACAACTCTTAGTTACGATGGAATACGCTGTACCGCATGATGTATCTTTACGTGAATCCCTTTACAGCATGATGAATCTAAACTCCCGATTGGCGGCACAGACTTTTGAAAGCACTAACGTCCTATCTGTATAATGTGCAGCTGATCACTCCATGGGAACCAAATCACCACCCTGTGGTGAAGTTGCCCACAGTTCCTGCAGCCATTCAAGGGGATTCATGGTATGCTAAGGGTCATGTGCTAACCTCACACCTGAGCCGCTTAGCATACCTAACCAAGCCCCCGGACATCTGGACATCTGGTAGGGAAACCTGATTATATTTACTTCCCTCCACTTCATACTTTCCAATGTCAGTACCTTTTTAAGTCCGGACTTTCCTAGACACTCTGGAGTCGTCTCAGCGTGGTGTCTTAGAAGCCTCCACTTAAGGTATGCATGAGTTACTTATCGAAATGGCCTGTTAAATATTGAATTGGCAAATCCCTAATGTATCCGCTGCCCTACCTGCCTGAATGTAAATGCCCTGGCTCTTTATAATTTTTATACAGAACAAGAGAGGGACTTTCATTTACTAACTTTCATAAACCATAACTGCTTTACTGTTGGGACCCCAGCAGCATTCCCCCCAAATCTCAAAGCGCCGGCATTTTCCTAGCCTGAGTTAACCCTCTGGGTTTTGCGCTGTGTGGAAAAGCGGCTGACGTTTTAAAAAGAATCTTTTTTCTGCTTTGCGGTTTGGCAGTGAAACATTGTTGCAATACTCATACAATGTAGCTTGAGTTAACGATGTGGTACTTGTGGTTACAACATTCGGAACCATGACTGCAATCATAGAATGTAATTGAGTTTAACGATGTGGTTTAAACTTTCTTCCTGTCTGCGGTTTGGGTAGTGACTCATTGTTGCAATGTACAGAGTTAAGACATGACCGCAGCCATACTTATCCAATTAACCTGAGGTTTGGGGCATGACTCATTGTAGCAATGCGCGGAACTTACCTAACCGCAACCACACTGACCTTAAGACAGTTATGTGGGCCCCTTATACCAAGCAGGCCGCACATAGACAGTTTATTATACATTTATAGGACTGCAGCAGCCCTGGGCTGCAGAGCTGACACTTCACAGTGACAATTTGACTCAGGGGCACCCAGCCGGGCATAATACCTTTATTTACTTGCCTGGGTACCCCCTAACCATCAGTGTTTCACCAGTCCCTGCCTCCGGAGTACACAAAATAGTTCACAGGGTGATTATTGAGGAATAATAGTGTGGGCCACAATTTTTCCTGGATTGAAGATGGCCATTTACTACTTGTAATGCACTTGTCAGTGACTGCTGTAGTGTAGCAGAAAATCTGAGTGATGTGTGGATTTCCTCCTATGGAACTACTTTGGATTCCTCCTCCGTTCAGATCGCATGATGACATCAGGGACGTCAACCCAATGCGTTTCGTTACTGGGAGTGACTTCATTAGGGTTACTTTATCAGGCATAATACATAATAATAATAGCATGTTCTTGTATAGTGCTGCTAGTTGTACGCAGCGCTTTACAGAGACATTTTGCAGGCGGAGGTCCCTGCCCCGTGGAGCTTACAATCTATGTTTTTGGCGCCTGAGGCACAAGGAGATAAAGTGACTTGCCCAAGGTCACAACGAGCCGACACCGGGAATTGAACCAGGCTCCCCTGCTTCAAACTCTTAGTGCCAGTCAGTGTCATTACTCACTGAGCCACTCCTTCTCCACATAGGTATTTCTAGGCTATAAAACAGCCTTTACTAACAATTTAATTTACTAACAATTTAATCTTGTCCATTCTGATTGTGCAATTATGAGAATTGAGGGGAAATAACAAAACTATACAGAGACATCTGAAGTGCATACAATAAAAATCGCAATGCATTATATTGAACTTTGCAAAGGTAATGAAGCCGTCAGAAATTTTCTAGGCTCTGATACTTCAATGGCACCGGTACGGATGTAGCACAATGGTTGATTCCGCAATCCACACAGAATCCACCATGGGAATGTCTGACCATGCATGTGTTCGCGGAGTCCCAGCAACTACACTAATGGCCGATCAGGATTAACTCCGTGGGGGTCCTTGCTTCTGAATAGGACTCCTGCTGTGTGAATCCTACCAGATCACATCTGTCTGTAAGAGATGCGCATTGAGAGTTGATTGAATCTGTCACTTTCCCTGCGTGCCTGTAATAAGTGAGCACGCTGCTTTTATTTGTTTTAAAAACACAGTATTGAAGCAGGGGTCTTCTGATCTGAATCGCATTCATTTCAGCCCCAGGGAAACCCCTGCTTCCCAAGTTACATGCCCCGATATGGGGTGCCAGTATCTGCAATGTTTAAATGTCCCGGCCATGTTACACGTGTCTCAGGTGTCACGGCCATGTGACATCCGAGAGGCCTAACCACCCACCATTGTTCAACTACCCCCTTTACATTTGTCTGTCAAATTACCAATCCTATTGGTGGGTGTACCATGTGACTGCTTCCATTTTTGTTGTTGTTGAAGTGACATCATCTTAAAGGGAGAGAAGCATATGCTACTTGATTGTTACTAGCCATTAGCTGTGCTTTAGTATTATCAACCTACAAAGGAAAGTGAAAAGAAAAAACAGTAAATGTCAGCAGAATCAAAACGTTCCATAGACATGCCACTTTATGTATGCAGAGTTTTGAATAAAAGACACACACAGCTTCTGATGTGTTATCAAAAATACAGAATGTCATGGAGTGGTGGCCAACTCCTAGGGCACTTGAGGTTGGGTTTGTGGCAGGGGATAGTGGTTCCAACTTGGTTGCAGCACTGAAACAAAGTCACATGACAAACATTCCTTGTATTCACCCCAGTGTCATATCATCCAATGATATCTCATAAGGGGAAAAATAAATACAGCTAAACCCCGTTATAACGCGGTCCTCGGGGTCCACCCCGAGACCACCGCGTTAGTAACGGGGTCGCGCAAATTTTTTTTTAAAAATGGCCGCCGCGCGCCTGATCGGGAGGGAGGGAGTTAATTAAATAAATAAATAAAAAAAAAGTTTTAAAAAAATGGCGGCGATTCATCCCTCCTCCCTCTCCCTCTCAGCCCCCTCCCTCCCTCTCAACTCCCCCCCCACCCCCTCCCCCCCACCCCCGAGGTATGCCCCCGCAGGGCAGTGCCCCTCTCTGGGTGCAGGAGGGTGGGTTACATGTCAGCCGCACGTTGTACTCACGGTCACAAGTACAACGCTGCAGAGGCTGCAAAATGGAGACGGAGCCCCCAGGAGGAAATCTGGGACCGGAGCCAGATGCTGCTAGAAGCAAAGCATTCTGGGAGTGGACGGGGCTGCCTCTGTCCAGCCTCATCTGCCCCTCACAGGGAGGGGGGATCCCCCATAGAGACCTGCCCCCCTCACTCCCAGCCAGGGCACAGGGGTGACCCCAAAACAGAGACCTGCCCCCCTCCCTCTCAGCCCCCCCCCCTCTTCCTCCCAGCCTCCTGGTTTTGCGGTGCGTGGCAACGTGTGTCTGTGTCCTCCCAGCCAGATCTGCTGCTGCTGCTGCTGCAAGAGGGAGGCAGGGGTTGTGCTGCTGACATGTGAGTTCTGCTGACATGTGAGGGGGGGGGTGGGCTGCTGACATGTGAGGGGGGGTGGGCTGCTGACATGTGAGGGGGGGTGGGTGGGCTGCTGACATGTGAGGGGGGGGGGTGGGCTGCTGACATGTGAGGGGGGGGTGGGCTGCTGACATGTGAGGGGGGGGGGTGGGCTGCTGACATGTGAGGGGGGGGTGGGCTGCTGACATGTGAGGGGGGGTGGGCTGCTGACATGTGAGTGTATTGTGAGGGCTGTGTGCAGTGAGTGTGTGCAGTGTGTGTGTGCAGTGTGTGTCAGTGTGAGCAGTGTGTGTGCAGTGTGTGCAGTGTGAGCAATGAGCAGTGTGTGTCAGTGTGAGCAGTGTGTGTGCAGTGTGTAGTGTGAGCAATGAGCAGTGTGTGCAGTGTGAGCAATGAGCAGTGTGTGTGCAGTGTGCAGTGTGAGCAATGTGCAATGTGTGTCAGTGTGTGCAGTGTGCAGTGTGTGCAGTGTGAGCAATGAGCAGTGTGTCAGTGTGTGCAGTGTGAGCAATGAGCAGTGTGTCAGTGTGTGCAGTGTGAGCAATGAGCAGTGTGTGTGCAGTGTGAGCAATGAGCAGTGTGTCAGTGTGTGCAGTGTGAGCAATGAGCAGTGTGTCAGTGTGTGCAGTGTGAGCAATGAGCAGTGTGTCAGTGTGTGCAGTGTGAGCAATGAGCAGTGTGTGTGCAGTGTGAGCAATGAGCAGAGTGTCAGTGTGTGCAGTGTGAGCAATGAGCAGTGTGTCAGTGTGTGCAGTGTGAGCAATGAGCAGTGTGCAGTGAGAGCAATGAGCAGTGTGTCAGTGTGTGCAGTGGGAGCAATGAGCAGTGTGTCAGTGTGTGCAGTGTGAGCAATGAGCAGTGTGTGTGCAGTGTGCAGTGTGTGTCAGTGTGAGCAGTGTGTGTGCAGTGTGAGCAATGAGCAGTGTGTGTGCAGTGTGCAGTGTCTGTGAAGTGTGTCAGTGTGTGCAGTGTGAGCAATGAGCAGTGTGTGTGCAGTGTGCAGTGTGTGTGCAGTGTGTGTGCAGTGTGTGTGCAGTGTGTCAGTGTGTGCAATGAGCAGTGTGTGTGCAGTGTGCAGTGTGTGTGCAGTGTGCAGTGTGTGTGCAGTGTGAGCAATGAGCAGTGTGTGTGCAGTGAGTGTGTGCAGTGTGTGCAGTGTGTGCAGTGTGCAAAAAAAAAAAATATATATATATTTTTTTTTTTTTAAACGGGAGCCACGGGAAAACCGCGTTATAACCGAATCACGGTATAGCGAGGTGCGTTATAACGGGGTTTAGCTGTACCTTCTTGACTCCAATAATTGGCAATTGGATTATTCCCTGGATCAACATTCTTCCCATGTTTACTTATTTGGTATATCCCTGTATACTTTTCCTTTCTAAAAAAAATTGTTCAACCTTTTTTTGAACAAATCTATTGTATCTGCCATCACAGTCTTCACGGGTAATGAATTCCACATTTTAACTGCCCTTCCCGTAAAGAACCATTTCCTATGTTGCTGGTGAAATCTCATTTCCTCCAAACTTAAGGGATGCCCCCGAGTCCTGTGTACTACCCTTGTGATAAATGGTTCTCTTGAATGCTCCCTGTACTGTCCCCAGATATATTTGTATATACACATGCACCAGCCGTTATTCGAATATTTCACGAAGCCATTTTTGTGTGCTCTGCTGTATTCCATGCGGCATTTGCGCCTGTGTTTACCGCTGTTGATTTGTTTGAATTTCATGGATTATGATCTTTTTGGGTGCAATTCTTCAGTATCCGTGGCAGAAATGAATGAATTTTAATGTGTACAGTACTGTGCTACTGTGTCAATTTGCAGGTGTTTAAAAACCAGAACACTAAAATTTCATTTTCTGCACTCGATAAAAACGAGTCAACACGCAGTAAGGTTGGAAGAAATCACGCGCCATGACATGGTGTACAACGCGTGAAATGTTCGAATAACGGCCGCTGCATCTGTAGTTATAATATCCCCTCTCAGACGCTTAATTTCTAATGTAAATAAATCTAATTTAGCTAGCCTCTCCTCATAAGTTAGATTGTCCATCCCCTTTATTAATTTGGTGGCTCTTCTGTGCACTTTCTCTAGTTTCATAATGTCTTTTCTAAGGGGTGGTGCCCAAAATTGTACTCCATATTCAAGGTGTGGTCTTACTAACTCGATTAGTTAACTCGATAGCTAACTTATACTCGATATCTTGAGAATAGTAGCTACTGTCGATGTCCCCTTTATGGTTCATTCTGTAAAATAATTGTGTGACAACTTAGTTGCTGTACTTAATAATGAACCAGAAATAATAAATGCTTAAAGGGGCAATACAAATTATTATTATTATTATTAATGTATTTATTTTTATACAGCTTTGAAGCAGGGATCTCTATTCCTGCAGGTATGTCAATGTATGCACACGCGTGGTCTAAGGAATGCAAATACAATTTGTGTTTCAATGTAGGCACATTTCGTCTAAGGAATGCAGATACAAACTGTGTTTCAATGTAGGTGCATGAAACGCATATGCTTCTCATTTGTGAATGATAGTTCTATGTAAAGTTGCAAAAAGGGAAAAAAAACAGACAAGCACAGCCTGTATAAGTAGATTGTATTGGTACAATAAAAAGTAATGTCGCTCACTTACATGTGAGTAAATATTGTTGAGTGATGTGTAGTACGGGCACAGGGACTTCCATGTCCTTCAGGTCTCTCTGGCTTTCCAAAGGATTCCGTGTGGCTGTTACTCTAGTACTGGAGTCCTGTACGTGTCTACGCCTCCATCACTTTTGGTGCCAACTTGAAACAGCGGCTTTACCGTTCTCCAGCTCCACAGCTCCCTCTTGGATTTGGCATACTATCACACAGTATTGTCTGGACCATAACCCTACACGTTTTGCACACAGGCTTCATCAGGGGAATTTCCCTTGCTTATCCCAGGTTGATAATTGGGTGGCAGCAACCCATTGAACCCATAGTAGAAGTTGGGATGTTTGTTCATGTAGTTTGCAGAGTTTTTAGTCCATCGCGATATTTCGTCATGCAGTCACCTGACATCATATAGGTGGTTGGCATCATGTAGTTAGTGATAAAATCATATATTTCTTTCAGAGTTGCATTCTTATCTATTCGGTCTTGTATGGCACAAAATATCATTTAAGCATAACTGATATTCGGTTTTGTTTGTCACATAGAGTGTGACATGCTGCCTCAAATTTTTAAGTGGTATGAGTTCTTTTTTCAAAATACAGTTATTTTAGTTAAGTGAGTCCAAGGTCATTTAACAATGAAAGACACTGTTTTAAGCGATACATGTGTACATTGTACGCTATCTCGGATTTGGACACCTTCATATTACTGTAGTCTAGCCTTCAAGGACACTGAGTATAATAGGTGTACATATTCAGTGTGACACTGTTAGAATAGGATGCAGGCTGCACCCCCGAGATGTCAGGATCAGGCATTGTGTTAACTCTATCATCAGAACAGCTTGTGCCTCATCATTCTGCTGTGCAGAAATAATAAACGCTTAAAGGAGCAATGAAAATTATATATATATAAAGATAACAGCAGGCACTTCAAAGGCTCCAAAGAAATACAGTAGGTGCTTGTTCAACAAAAATATCAGGAAACCAGGTGTCCCACCAAGGAGACAAAAAATAGCACTCAAGGTATATTGCAAAAGTGAATTTGAAAAAAAGCAGGCACATATAAATCCAACGTTTCGGTCCTGTATAGGACCTTCCTCAGGAGCGTGCTGGAGAACACTGCCCAAGGAAAACATATATACCCATCACCCACTCCCCCTTCCTGTTCCTTCCTTTCCTTTATGTCTGCTTTTTCAACTCTTACAAGTAAATCTGCATTCACTATTCATTTCTCTTGGTAGCATGTTAGAGTGATATTAGTATATATATTGTTGTTGCACTATTGATAGTGATTTTTATTAATACTGTGCTTCTGGAGTATATATTTTCACCTCTTCATGTGTTTTTAATACTGCACTTTCATTTTGGTTACAGGACGTGTTGCTGCTGGTGATGTGACGTCATCATGTTCACACAGCTCAGTGCCCCTGCTCCCTATTGCAGTCTGCTTCTGCCTATACTCCCATGGTTACAGACGCTTTAGTTGCATCGCCATGGCAACGGGGGATGCCTTAGAATGACTGGTGTGCTCACTGGCTCCACCCGCAGGCACACATGTGCGGTGTGTCTGGCATTGATAGCTAAGTGTTAACAGAGGAGTGGTGAGGCTGGGCTGCTGCACAGTGATGACAGGGCTCCCATGCGCCTACAGTACTCCCGTTTTTAATTACAATCAGCTGGTTCTTGATTATGCACACAGGTGGGTGATGGGTATATATGTTTTCCTTGGGCAGTGTTCTCCAGCACGCCCCTGAGGAAGGTCCTATACAGGACCGAAACGTTGGATTTATATGTGCCTGCTTTTTTTCAAATACACTTTTACAATATACCTTGAGTGCTGTTTTTGTCTCCTTGGTGGGACACCTGGTTTCCTATATATATATATATATCAAATGGAAATATTACTGTATGCTCATTTGTATGTCTTAGACAGATCTGCAACCCTGCCTTTCACCATTATCACCCAGCACACAGCATTTCCACTGCAGCAAGGGATTCTGGGAAATTACATGCAAATGAGCACACAGTGCCACCTTTTGCTTAAAAACCATTTTACATGGTCCCCTATAAGCTTACGCTTGCTGCATTTCAAAGCTTTGAGCACAGGCTGGGTTAAGATGCATAGCCAGTAAACCCACCCACTGACATCCGTTTATACCTTAATGGGTCTCCTCAGTTTGATGCAGGGGGTCTATATGCATGCAGATCTTTCAATGTAGGCGCATGCATGTTCTATAGAATGCAAATACAATCTGTGTTTCAATTTAGGTTCATTTGTTGTCTATGAAATGCATGTTGCTTTGATGCCAAACCTCCTATCACACTCCGGCAATCAATCATGCTTCATCTGTATATAACGGTATATGTAAAGTTGTTTAATGATAACACCTATCATAATGTTATAAAGCATAAAGTAATATGTTCTATATTATCACCTTATTATAAGTGCATCCACGTCTACAGCTTCGGCCAGGACTGAACATGTGGATCACTCTCCACCAGGTGAAACAATTATGTTACTTTTCACTTCTTTAACTACAGTAGATTTGGCTGTAAAAACATGTACAGTATTTATGCTAATATTCATGTGACAAGAATAATGTATTTCCCAGCTCTCAAGACATAAAAAAATATATAAATATGCATAGTAGCTTCATAATTGTAAATAACTGTAAAAACATTTTTTAGGAATTTACACTTTCACACAATAAATAATGCACATTCCATTAACATATGTTATGTGTAAACTATTATAGGTCTATTATCATGAGAAAATGGTCATGAAAGTACCCAACATATGCTACCTTCAAGAGGTAAGTGCAAACACATAAATTTGTCGATCTGTGACTTAATAAACTCCTCACTAACTTTCCCATGCAATAGATGTGAAAAGTGCAATCCAAGATTAATGGCATTTGCATTTATGAAAACATTTCCTAGAATGCTTTGATTTATAAAATGCATATTTCTCTTAACAATACTCATCATGTAAATATTATTCAGTAAACAAACATATTAATATATGTGAACACCATTTGGGAGCTACAGTATGTGTGTATCTAAACGAAACTTGCCTCATACAGGTACATGTTTTTATTTATAATTTTCCAAATTTGGACTGTAAATGTCACATAATACTGCACTTGTCACGCATCATACCAAACTCATTGGCATTAACTAAGAATGAATATACTTCATCAATAATCAATATACCTTTTTACAGTAAAGTATCAATACTCATATTATTTAGGGTAAAGCTGGAATGCTCATTTTATTATTACAGTATTATGTTAAGTGTTTGATGCTGGCTTAATGCAGCCCAAATCAGACCACATTGTTTATCCTCTTCAGAGGCTGCAGAGGATGTGAGGAAAAAGATTTGAAACCGGTATACAGTATACACTGGTGCTAGAGACGATGTGTAAATTTGCTCTGCTTCACCAAGATGTATCACAGGTGAATAGGAGCTTTCTGGCTCACACAGCACAGTGCAAACAAAAGACATGCTTTAGAGCAAAAAATTATGAGGCAATTCATTAAATTCCAAAGAGATTGTCCCCAGGCAAATTAGGCATATAATGCCATACTCGTAAAAAATATATATATTTCACATAACCCTTTGGGAACCAATAGGACAAATATATTGTCCCAAATAAACATAGTAATGACCAGGTGTGTAGCCTTTAAAATCAGGCCATCACTATCTTGAAGCCAAAACAAGTTCCATAAGTGAAGAAACACCACCTGTGTCAACACCTACTATACCTGCTGGCACCTTTACTACATCAATCCTGCTGCCCTCTCCTGCTTATAGAGGTGATCGCACACAAGGATGTGGAAGACACAACACTCGGCAAAGTCAGCGGGGCCCCATCCGGGCTAAGAGAGGGCATAAATAAATGTGATTATATGCCCTATGTTGTTTTCTGTTTGTGTTCTTCAGGAATTTGTTTATAAATAGATCTTACTTACTACAAAACAAACTTGCTTCTTGGTATTTCCACACTTAGCACAACATGGGTGAGTGTGTGGGGCTGGGGATTGAGGATAATAGTAAGGGGAGGGAAGTTGGTCATGTTGGTGGTTGTGGCAGATTTGGTGTTTTGTGCTCCTCTTTGTCTATTCACATTAACTTTATGATTAATAAAGATTTGAATAACAATTAGCTAATACACATTAAGTTGCCAAAGTGGGATAGGTAATGAATAATATTTAGTGCATTTACCCCCTTTATCAAGTAGTCGAGTTAGGCAGACCACAGATGATCCTAATTAAGTGAGCTCATCTGCTTTAAAAAGGGGGAAAAGAAATGCCTCTGGGGCAGCAGTATCTCTCAAACACAGAGAGGACAGATGAGAACTGACATACAGATCCGGGATGCTCATACTTATGGTATGGTGTCCCAAATGGAATAAAGCTCGCAGGTTAGGAGAAAGGTGGTATTACCAAATATTGTTGGTCGGTCTAGTTTCGCTAACCAGCCGGGTAGATAGGCTTAACTTTATTTAGTTAGTTTCCCTAACAGGGATAGGCTTTTGTTTTATGTTTTTTGTTTTACTTAAAGGGACAGAGTACCCATTGATTTGTTATGTTTATGGACCAATAAAACCACCAGCATATTATTTCACCAGAAGAACTGTTTTGCCTCCTCAGTAACCACGGTCATCCTGCCACAAGTGGTGTCAGTAGTGGGATGCCAAACACCCTGTAAAAGGGACGCGCTGCAAATTGCGACTGTTAGATCCCATGCGGACTGCTACTTTCAGTATGGAGGATGGTGTGAAGCCCTACTGCACAGCACCGCTGTTCAGCAGGAAACTAACCAACAGGCAGCAGATAGCATCGCTAAGGGGCTTGAAAGCACTGCGGCACAACGTGAGACGAACCAGATACTTGCAGCCCAGCTTGCTGTTATCGAAGAAACACAGAGGGGGCTGGTTTAATGGCTGGCCCAGATTACTATGGACTCGACTGGTAGAGCCGAGGTGCGGCCCATACGGGTGAACCTATACCTGCAGAAGATGATGCCGCACAATGACGTTGAGGGTTACCTCCGGTCCTTTGAGAGAATCGCTACCCGGAAAAGTTGGGCCCACTCCAAATGGGCTAGGATTACAGCACCCTTTCTACTAGGGGAAGCCAAAAGCATATTGTGACTTCGACAAAGAAGCCACAGCAGATTATGAAAGCGAAATCCTTGCGAGGATTGAGTGACACCTGCAGTCTGTGTGCAAAGGTTCCATACATGGAGATACCAGGAACAGAAGTCACCCAGATCCCAGTAATGGGATTTGATCCTTCGGGCGACAAAGTGGCCAAAACCCGAAACCTATAATCCAACCCAGATTATTGAGTTTGTGTTTGACTGCTTCATTCGAGCATTACCCCAGTTCCTACGTTAATGGGTGGGACAAGGAGATCCCCCCACTTACAACGCCATGGTAGGCACAGTGGAACGTTTTCTAGCTACTCAAGAACTGTCACGCAGCACGTTCTTTCACACAAACCAAAACCCGCGGCCCAACACGAACATTATAACCCAGCTCTGGAACAAAGACCCCCGGGTGGCCTCATGGTTTTAGGGAGTGGAAGAAAACCTAGATAAGGACAGAAACTCGAAATCTCTAAGAGGGTTTCAAAACCGAAATGGGCCGATTGTTTGTTTTGAGTGTGGGGAGGTGGGGAGTTGTTTGAACCAATGGAGTGTGAGTAAGGCTCTGCGAGGTCAGAGTTCTGTGGAGTAGCATTTGTGAATTTTGGGGATAAAAATACCCACAACTTTTTCACCACAGTGGTTTTAAATGGTAAACCAATCTGCGCCCTGGTAGACTCAGGGAGTGATATTAACTTGGTATCAGGGAAATTTGTTAATCCTCTCCAGTTATGCCAGGGTGAGAAGATGCGGGTATTATGTGTGCATGGGTGTATGCTTCCATATGCCACGACTCCGATAAAAGTAAAAGTCGAGGGGCAAATCATCCAAACTACGGCAGCAATTGTATAAAAATGTCCCCATTCCCTTGTTTTAGGATGTAGTTTTCCTGGGTTTGACACCCTGATCAGAGGACAACTCACCTTAAATAATCCTACTCTGGATGATGTTTTTCCGTTTACTGACCCTGAATTAGTCTCTGAGGTGCCCAAAACCCCTAAATCAAAATGGGAACGTAGGAAGGAAAAAAATAGGTCCCTACCCACCCCTGTTAGCACTGGTTACTGTTCCTAAAAGAGGGAGAAGAGAGGAGTTATCAGAGACAGGGCTTGTTGACACTCAGGAGTCAGAGTTACCCGTAGATGTAACAGGCCAAACTCCAGAAGGGGAAGGCTTTGGAAGTCTAGAACTTTTCCCGAGTAATTTTGGAAGGGAGCAGGCTAATGATCCCCAATTGAAAAATGGGTTTAGCCAAGCGGTAGAAGTTAATGGGGTCCCGGTAGAAGGGGCAACCAAGAACTCCTATCCATATTTTTATGTTAAAAATGATTTGTTGTACCATGTGAGCCAAGAGGAGGGCCAAGAAATAGAAAAATTGTTAGTACCCAGTTCATTAGTAAGGAAGGTGCTAGAGTCAGCACACACTCACTTATTAGGGGGTCATCTTGGAGTGGAGAAAAAACAGAAGAGAATCCTGAAAAGATTTTACTGGCCAGGGATAAATATGCAGTAAAAATGCTCTGTGCCTCCTGTCCCGAGTGTCAGTTGACAGCCCCCCGACCAAGCTTGAGGGCCCCATTAATTCCAATGCCCATTATTGAGATTCCATTTGAGAGGATTCCTATGGATATAGTGGGTCCCTTGGAGAAATCTGCCAAGTGTCATCAATACATCCTAGTAATTCTAGATTATGCCACTCGCTATACAGAGGTGGAGCCCTTAAGAAAAATGTCCTCCAAAGCCATAGCTAAGGAATTTTTCTAAGTATTCACCCGACTCGGGATACCGAAGGAAATTTTGACAGATCAGGGCATCCCGTTTATGTCTAAACTCATGAGAAAATTATGTGTAGAGCTAAAAATAAAGTCCCTAAGAAAATCTGTTTACCATCCACAAACAGACGGACTGGTAGAGAAATTTAATAAAACTCTTAAGATGATGTTAAGGTAGTTGCTAGTGATGGGAAGAACTGGGACTCCTTGTTGCCTTATCTCTTGTCTGCTATCCAAGAAGTACCACAGGCCTCTACAGGGTTTTCCCCAGTTGCACTCCTGTATGGGAGAAGTCCAAAAGAGATTCTGGATAGACTCAAAGAAGAGAGGGAGCAACAGGCTGTTCCAGGGAAGAATGTCATCCAATATGTAGAAGATTTAAAAGTACGCATTGCTCATGTTACTCCCATAGTCCGACAACATTTAGAAGACGCTGAGAGGGCCCAACAGAACCTTTACAGTGGGCATGCTACGGTTTGCAGCGTCCGACCAGGGGACCGAGTAAGGGTACTTGTTCCCACAGCCGAAAGCAAGCTGTTATCACATTGGCAAGGGCATATGAAGTTCTAGAACAGGTCGGCCCGGTGAATTATAAAATTAGGCAGCCATATCGGAGGAAGGTAGAACAAATCTAACACATAAATCTATTAAAATCCTTCAGTCATGTAACTCAGCTACTACTATATATCCTGATATTACTAAGTAACATTATCTATTGTTACAGTTTACAGCTCAAGGGCTGTGAATATTGGCAAGAAATGATCCCAAATTGGAAAGTGTTGCAAAGATCTTGCACTGCTTGGGAAATGGTGTAACACCTGCTTTTTTTGTTTAAGGAAACCCACGTGAAATTCTGAGGAACCCCAGCCCTCGTTAATAGCATGACTGTGATCAGACGCATTGTAAATTCTTCTGTATTTAGTACAATATTCAAATGAACTGAAAATAGCATGAAACACTTTAGGGATGACCGGGCAACCCCGGTTGAAACACACTGTGCTAGAGAAATCAAAGCATGGTTTACAAATGATTACAAATTATTTAATTAAACAATTAAAAACATTATGTATTATGTAATACTATGGAACAGGGAAAAACCCGGGCGCTCCCTGGGAAGTTTAAAACAGGGGAAATATAACAATGAGTTTTACAACCTTATAGACAAAGGTCCCCTCAGGTTCGTCTTCTCTTCCTATGGCTCTGACCCCAATAGAATCCTATCCAGGATCCTTATTGGTACAGGGATATAGAGAAAAAAGGGGGAGTACAGGTTGAGGAATTTGGGGTGTGAATGGTATCTAATAGATACTGATGGGTGTGATCAAAATATATACAAAATCACTTACACGGCCTTGTGTAAATGCTCTCACAGCAAGGTTTCGTTGCAGTTTTCTTGTCTTTTTATTTCCTGGAATGGTTTCTTTCTTCTTTTCAGGTCTTGATCTTCTTCCTGGTTTTCTCCAGCAGTCCTCAGCTCCCAGTGAGGATATCCCCTCTCAGTGAACAGATTTAAAAACAATTGTTAGAGGGGAAATACAGACAATATTATAGGATATCCAATAGTTAAAACCTAAATAAATAAAAAAGCAGTAAAAGCTGCAAACACTCACACGGGCAAGTGTGAGTGCAGTCCTAGGGGAAGGTGTCTTTTATCTGATGAGAGAGCTCATCACTAAGCAATTTTGAACTAACACAGCCACCGTCAAGGAGTGGATCAGAGAGGAAGCAGCACTATACCCGGATGCGGAGCAAGTTAGCTGCGTGCCACGAGATCCACGAGTTACACCCTACAGACGGGCTGTTCTTTTTTTCTGCATTTTTTATTGTATATTCATGTTTGCATTTTTTTTTAGTGTTTTAAACAATAAAATCATTTGTAGTCTACCAGAAGCGAGACATTGTTCTAATTCGCACTGACACCGAGGAGAGGCTAACTGCTTATATTTCCCTACTTGGAAGCTAGCACCACTACTCCTTAAAAGGCCGTGTGAGTATCATTTCATTTTTATCTTTATTCGTATTTATTGCACACCAGACCCCCATTACCCTTGCAGGTCACCATGTATGAAGACCCCATCAGATAAAAAACACCTTCCACTAGGACTGCACTTTTTTATTTATTTAGGTTTAAACTATTGGATATCCTATAATATCGTCTGTATTTCCCCTCTAACAATTTTTTTTTAAATCTGTTCACTCCGAGGGGGATATCCTCACTGGGAGCTGAGGACTGCCGGAGAAAACCAGGAAGAAGATCAAGACCTGAAAAGAAGAAAGAAACCATTCCAGGAAATAAAAAGACAAGAAAACTGCAACGAAACCTTGCTGTGAGAGCATTTACACAAGGCCGTGTAAGTGATTTTGTATATATTTCGATCACACCCACCCGTATCTATTAGATACCATACACACCCCAAATTCCTCAACCTGTTCTCCCCCTTTTTTCTCTATATCCCTGTATTACGTAATACTACAGAACTGATATATTATAAAAAATCCCATATGATTTCACAAGTTTTGAGGCTTTAAAAATTCCACTTCATCACCTATTCCATGCAGGTTTACCTGACTGTGTATATAATTTCCTATTCATTTGGCACTACATACATAGGAAAAAAGAGCTAACGATCACTTGAATTAGGAGAAATAATTTACTGAAATAAATTAGTTCAATCTGTTGCAATCCGTATTGAAAATGCATATTTTTACTAAAACATTTACTACAGTAGTTGTATGAGTTTTACTAGTAGTAATCTTGTTTTACTCATCAGATCAAAATGTACCAATTCGTGGCAGAACCAGGGTACTGCATGCAAGTTTAACAATAATGTACACATTTTTGAAGATAACATCTTCACTTTTACTTATCAATGCTTTATGTGTCCGGGCCAAAGACAGAAGAAAACTATGTTGCCCCATATGGATGAGACTGTTACAAATGGCAAGGATAATCTAATTGATTGTGTCCAGGTAGTCTTGGAAAAAGAGGAAAGGCAAAGAAAGGAGGCCAATGGAGGTTCTAAGAAGGCATCCTCAGTGGGCATACATTATAAACAGAATTAAACAATCACACTGTAGGCATCATCATCACTTTCTTCCTCTCAAAGTCAGGCCTCAAGTAAAGTACAGTAGCTTGTTGTTGCTGTAGTGGTGTGGGTGGTAAGGGTGGTGGTGGCAGTGGCAATCGCAGAATCAGAAGCCAAAGTCATGGAAAATTACTATGGCAAGGCTCTGTCACTATGGTATAACTCCTCTAAAAGTACTAGTGCTATGGACATCGTGGAGGCGTATATACAGTAGGTGATAGTTCATTCCTGCCTCCTGAATCTTATCCTCTTGAATACTGTGCTGCTAATACCAAATATATTAATTTGGAACGATTAGTATTGGATTTGTTTCCTAGACTCTCTCTCTGGAATCAAACCCTGTTTCCATCCTCACCATGGTAGGCCCAGAAAGTACAATCAAAATTTGATAAGGCAGAAATCTATATCTATAGTTACCAAAGTGTCATAATATTTTCCACTAATTAATGAATGAATAATTAAAATTAAATAGCAAAGCAATCCCCTAGAGCTCTTTTACAATCTAGTAGCACTAAAGTCTAATGACTAAAGTCATGAAAAAAAGAAAGCTGGATATTACACAACCTCAGCCTCAATACCCACATTGATATAATAATGTCATATGAAAAATATAGTCCACAACAGGGAATTCCCTGTAATGCGTATAAAACACAAATAAATGTTTATATACAGCTCAACCCTGTTATAGCGTGATCCGCTACAATGCATATCCACTTATAACGCGGGTTGAACTTGGCTCCTACACATACAGTAACATACCTTTTTTTCCCCGGCTGCCTGCACCACCATGATGAGGACGCGACCCAGCTCCTCAAGCGGCGCCGCGCAAATGATGTCAGGTCTACGTGTGTGTGTCTGTGTCCGTGTGTGTCCGTTACCAATAAAGATTTGAAAAGATGTTTTAAAAAAAAAAAAGCAAACATATATTCAAAGCTTTATTGGTAACAGATACAGAGACATGGACACACACATTGACACACACACACACCCGCGATGGCTGACCCATGGTGTCAGATCCCCTGCACCCTGCGCCGGGTAAGTCCTTATCATGGCAGCCATTTTTTTTTCCGCGATCCCGGTTATAACGCAGTCTCATTATGTAGACCCGAGCACCGCGTTATAACGGGGTTCAGCTGTATATGAAATATAATCAAACAACCACCTATATTTTAGAAGTCCTGCAGCCTGGAGGTCACACGGATAGTCCAAATCCTTCTTGATGTCTTTTTAGGAAATAGTCCTCTTTGGTGCTGGTCTCCAATGGTCAGTGCAACATGCAATATGTGAATGAAAAATACATAAAAAGAACAGTGTATAGAATCAAACAGTAGAGATAGTAAACTTCAATATCCATACAGTGTTGGAGATTTGGTATCAAGAGAATCTAAATTTCAGGTCACCATATACAGAGAGATTTAATACCAAGTGGTTATTACATTAATTGAAGAGCACTCTTGAGCACCCTTGATGTGGTTTTTTTTAAATCTGTATCCCCTATGTTTCATGCAGTACATAGTTATATATCACAACAGTGCTCCTATGATTATAAGAACTCACAATGCTAATGCGTCTTGATACGAATTAGAGTTCCTTGGGAGACAGTGGATTGCAGGATTGTATTTGGTAGTTGCACCAATTGTACTGTATATAATAAGAAAAGAAAGCAACATAGCACAGATCTGCATAAAATTTTATAAAACATATAAAACACCTGGAGTGCCACTCACAAATTTTCCATCCTTTTGCGCTTTGTACAAGCTATAGTTTGGTTGTTATCCCTCGGGCTCTGTTGTATGGATCCTCTGCGGTCTGCACTTTCTTGGTGTCCATGTGCCACTGGGGGATTGTGTAATGATGGCAGTATACTTGACATTTCTTGGTTTTTGCTGGCCCTACCTTGCATGATAACAGCACGCGCTAGCACGCTGGAGCACACAGCTTGCCGGTTGACTGTCCGTTTTATCTCAGCGCTCCCTCACTCTGTCCTGCAGTTGGCTCTCAGGCTCCAAGCTTTCCTGGTGATCTACTGAGTCTCCAACAGGCAAATCAACCACAAGCACAAAGGCAACTTTGGAAATGTTCACCCTTCGCGTTTCACGGAAAATGATTCACTTCCTCAGGGGTATGTTGTCCACAATGGGGATTTATCCATTATGTAGTCTCCTCAAATAAAATTTAAATTACGGACAACTGGGAAGTGTTAACCTTTGAGATGCCATTTATGCATAGCCCACTAATGTTCAAACACCTTTAACTTCAATAAATCTTAATAAAATTTACTTGCACCCAAATTCATGTTGGTTGTGGAGCAATGTATATGATAGGTGATATAACCGCTAAGATGCATTAATAGCAGTTCCATGATGGCCCAAAAAATAAATGAAAGAGATATATGAAATAGTGTAAAAACTCAAACACAATTTAATATGCATGCCTACATAATGTACAATCTGGCTATTTGGTGTGTCTTTAAAAAATGTTGTCCACAACATGCGCAGCTACTGGGGGTTGGTGTCAGCGTACTTTACTGGAGTGAAGACGTCTCCGATCGCGTTCGCTCTGGAGACACCGCATCTCTCCTGGAGGACATCGCAGATCAGCCTCAACCTCCTTCTCCGCCTGCACAATTTTATGTAGGTTAGCTCTACCCCAAACATTTTGTGACCTCGCAGGGTCACTTCCTCATGGGTTTTGGCTACTCATATTACAGTCTAGCTTTAAATAGTAAACCTTTACTAATTGCTAGTTCTCATATGAGCCAATTCTTGTAGCTTTGTGACCCCATCAAATAGTTTGTCATTTGTGTTTATCACGGTATTCAGAAATAATCAGAAATCATTACCACAAGTCACAAATCGTGAGGTAGAAAAATGCCAAAACCGCTCAGCGAAGCAGTGACCTTATCTCAACCTTTTTCTAAATTCTACCATTGCGATCTTCCCACTATCTGTAAGAGCTGTACGGAGAGAGCTGCACAGAGAGCTGCTTCTCACTGAAAAGCTCTTACAGGCGATCGCAGTGTTTTTTTTTTTTTACATTTTAATAACAGAGTATTGAAGCAGGTGGTCTCCATAGCAGAACCACATTAATTTCAGGTCCGGGGATACCCTGCTTCCCTAGTTACAGGCCCTGATATGGGATACCTGTACCTCCTATGCATTTAAATGTCCCATTCACGTGACGCAGGAGATTTAAACAAAGCAGGGGGATACCGGCACTCAGGGAATGTAACTGCATCTCTCTACAGCTTCTGGATCTCTTCAACTACAGACTGCATGCCGTGGATGCCTTGGAATGATGCAACAAATTGACAGGTACTAGATTGAACTGTCTGCATTGCCTTGTCATTATATGAACTTTATACTGCCACACTAGATTGGGAAGATATTACTGTGTTTTACTTTGTGAGTGGTCAAGTGGACACCACTAGACACAGACCCATCTTTGTGTTATACTACATATATTGCATATAGGACATTCATAAAACATCCATAAATTTAAGAAATTATATATGAAATAAAAAGAAGAATTTTCTTCTATAGAGCCACATGTGATTTCTCTGAGTACCATTTCCTATACCAAACAACACCTGTAACTCGGTAAGCAGGGGGTCCCTGGACCTGAAATGAATGTGGTTCTGCAATGGACCCCTTGCTACAATACTCTATTATTAAAATTTAATTCAAAACAGGTTCTTTACCTTAGCGGCTAGCCATCAAGGCAATGAAGGGGTTAAACAGGGGTTTGGCCAGAAAACGTATCGCACAGCAGATGGTAATGCCAATTATCGACTATGGGGACATAGTATACGGCTGGCACCCCAAACCCACCTTAGCAAATTGACACCCTCTACAATTCAATATGCCTTTTTTTCTGCAATGCAACTACAACACACATCACTGTGAAATGCTCAACAAACTAGATTGTCATCACTTGAGTCTAAGCACCTAGGCGCAAAGTTTATCTTTCCTTTCTTGCCTTTAAATACATTCTGGGCAAGCTACCCGTCTATCTGAACAAGCTCGTCACCCCACCACATGCAGCACTTATCATCTAAGATCTGACTCCAAAAGACTGTACATAGTCCCAAAGTTCAGCAAAGTTTCCAGCTCCTTCTCTTACCGTGCACCACAAAACTGAAACAACCTACTGGAGACTCTCACAGCCACCATCAGTCTAAGTTCTTTCAAAACTAAAGCTGTCTCACATTTTAATCTGGTCTGTAACTGTTACATACGCCTATAATATGTATTATCTCTAACTCTGCATGCAATGTCTTGTAAATGTGGCTAGGTCTCCCATCTGGGCATCCCCCTCAGCCCTCTTGGGCTTCCTCATTGAAGGAGAGGAGAGGAAAATAATGCAGATAAATAATGCAATATTAGTTAAATCCTACTTAACTGTGTTGTTACACCAATCCAGACCATATAAATGTTCAGGGTCTACATTTAATAATGCAAAGGTATAACTTACTGTAACTAATGTAATGTTATGTCCTTGTGTAAACCCTAATGGACATGTGTGTATTTACAATGTTTACTGACTGCAAGACAGGATACGAACCTGCAAGGCAGAGGTAGGGAGTAGTACACCGACCTTGGCCTGGGATATGAGGCCTGAGATGCAGGGGTAGTTAAGTCCAATTCCGGGGTCGAGGCAGGCGGCAGGCAGGGATAGTTGTAGCTTTGGGGAGCGCAGGTTTCACCACATAAAAAACAAAGAAATACTACAATAGAGCAATAAGTTCCAAAATGTTGTGACTTTTAGGTATCAGCCCAAAATGGGGACTCACACTTTCCCAACAAATAGATAGCAGTTTCTACACTGGTGTAGTCTTAGATGTCTTCAATCTCAGGTGAATAACAGGGGTCTCTGCATTATGTTCCTCAATAGAATAAAGATGATGATTTAGTGTGAGGAATGATGAAATATATGAGGAAAACTGTACTAGATGAAAAGGAATCTGGGGGTGAGGAGTGGTTCCTGAAGGGAAGACGGGTCCAGGAGAAGAGGGGTGGTAGGCAGTTACAGCACCAAACAGGTGGCAGGCAGATGAGCAGTCAGGCAAGCAGATGTCATACACGTGGTGTCCAACGGAGAGAAAGGGATCAACAAATAGCAAAGGGGCAAGTGCAGCAACAGAAAAGTAGTCCGAGAGGAAGCAGGGACCAACAGGGATTAACCAGAAGCAGCAAGGTAGGGTAGCATTTCATGAATATTTACAGTCCCAGAGCAACAGATGAAGAGATATGGAGAAAGCAGAGCAGATCCTGAGCAAACTGATAAGCGCCAAGATCCGATAATCCGCAGTAGCTAAAGACATTGCCTTGGGAAGCCAGATGAGATGTTCTGCAGATTAGTTGTTGGCACATGACAGTATCCCCTCCCCTGGAAGGGCCATGTGACTACAGAGCAGGGCAAGGCCCTGGATTGGTTGGCTGGTTTACATGTAATGAACGGACAAACCTGCACATCCACAGCATCTTCCCATGAACAGTTCTCAGGGTTATAACATTTACAATCCACAAGATACTCCAGATGTTTGTGTCAGATGCGGGACTGCAGTATGTGCTTCACCTCACATTCCTGGTTACTCTCATAACCAAAGGCGTACTTTTGATCAGGAGATGAGCCGGGTTGGCTCTTTTGAGAAAGGAGACATGGAACACAGGGTGTATCTTCCATTGATGGGGCAACCCCAATTCAACTGCCACAGGGTTGATAATCCTCGTTATTATAAATGGGCCCACAAATCTTTATCTGAGTGTTGGGGTGATATCCCACAATTCACAAATGCCTCATCGAGATCCAGGCCTGATACTGTACCAAGAACTTGAGTGCCAGACTTAGTTTACAATCGGAAAATCGCTTATAGGTCTGTTTTGCACACAACAACCTCCGGCCCACTTTTCTCGTCACCTGTATTAAGTGTCATGCAGCATCTCATGACATAGGTATGTCCTTAGTCGTTTCTAAAATTGGCAAAGCAATAGGAGTTAGGTTGCCTACTAGAGGTGCAGGAGAAAGGGGAGACACCAGTGGAGGAGTGGGCATGGTTATTGTAGGTGAACTCGGATAAGATAAATAGTTCTACCCAGTTGCCAATTAAGTTATTGCTCTAGAATCTGGTGGACACACTTGGTCTAACCATCGGTCTGTGGATGGAAAGCCGATGAGAAGCGCAATTTAACCACGGAACTGGAAGTGAGTGGTTTCCAAGAGCTTGCAGTCAATTGCAGTCCTCGATCAGTAACAATGCTCACTGGTAACACGTGTAAGCAGTATAGATTCTGTAGGAACAGAGAGGCTAAGGTCGAGCTGAGGGAAGACTAGAAAGGGCTACGTAGTGTCTCATCTTTTAAATAATTTAGATTATAACCCAGATGACCAAGTTTGTTTGGGACATGGGGAGACTAGTGTTGAAGTCCATAGATAGCATTTGCTATAGCCTCACTGGCACTGGCAATGTGCGAAGGAGTCTGGAAAGCTTCTGTTTGCAATGTCATCATCTGTGCACAAGTAATACAGCACTGTACGTACTCTTCAACTTCATATGAGGCCACCAAAAAAAAACGTTGAACAAGTTCAAGAGTCTTCAGTTCTCCTGGGTGACAAGCCAATGGGGTGTCATGACACCATTTCAACAATAATTCACGTGTCTTTTTTAAAGATAAGTAAAACTTGGAGCCTTTGTATACAAAATCCCCTATTCCTGGGGTACCTTCAAGATGTTTCTTTAAGAATTGTAATTCCTTAAAATCGGTAGGAGGGACCTATAATTGGGTTTCTAAGGCTGATGGATCAATACTTGCGATAACCTTCAGAGGAATCAAAATGGGCAGTGGTTCTGGGCGATACCCAGCAAATGTGTGTAACTGGGACAAGGCATCGGCCTTCTCATGTTTAGTTCCTGGTCGATACAAGATCATGTACTAAAAGTGTGCAAAGAACAACATCCATCTTTCGTGTCTTAGTCTAAGACACCTTGTTGATTTGAGGAATGTCAAGTTGTTATGATCCGCGAGCACTTTGTTGGACTGAAATGTTGTGACACCTCTCTGAAGTCCAAAGGTTATTTGTCGTATATACAGTATGGAAAGATCACAGGATGGTAATAAAGACAACAGAATGCACAATTTTTTCTGTGTTGTGTTGCGACACAGTGGTCCCTAAAGTGCTGCTAGAGCCATATGTTTCAAGGACAAAGGTTTTACGAGTGTCAGGTAGAGCCAAAACAGGATTCACAAAACCTCACCTTCAGCTGTTTAAACAGGGACTCGACCTCGGAGGTCCATCCAAAGGCTATTTCTTTGCAAGTGAGGTTAGTTAGAGATGTTACCAATTACAAAACCAAAATGGCGCTGTCACATGGGACTAGCTAGAGCCAATGAGATCATGGGATCTAAATCCACTATCTCATTGGCTCTAGTCCCATGCGACGGCGCCATTTTGGTTTTGTAGACGTCGTGTTAAAGGGAAATGAAGCACAGCCATTTTGATTGGCTGGCGTTATTTCCTTTAAATAACGTCATCCTTTTTTTTTTTTTTGCCAAAATCACATGCTTTTCACGGCTTAATCAGGACCGTGAGAACCATTTGATGCAAAATGTGACGTCATAGGCCTATAAAAGCCTATGTCGTCTCATTTTCCAGCTAGACTCCGTGAAGAAGATGGACAGTGCGTGGCGGAAGAAGAACCCAGAAGACCACAAAAACCCCGCAGACGGTAAAGAAGACACTGAAAAGAAGACCACTGACGGTATGGATTACAAAAACAAGAAAGAAGACATAACATTGGATTGAAATTTTATTTTATTTTATGGGTTCCTGGTTCCTATGTTTGGATTTGTTCGAGAGACAGCGGTTCCCCCGGAAGTCGGTCATTGGTCATCTAATGGTAAGTAAACAAAAGAAATGTATTTTATTTAAGTTTTAAATTATTATTTTTTTCCTAACATGTCAGAATTATTTTTTTAATGTCCATTTAATGCCCCTGTATGTATCTCTACCCCTATGGAGCTATATACATACAGGTTTATTAAACGGTTGTTTTGCAAATGTTTAATTGCCTTTTTTCATGTCTTGTAAAAGTATTTTCCCTTTTTGGTTACAAATGTGTGTGTGAAATGTTATTTTGATTTAGTTATGTCATTTCAGATGATGATTGCATGGATTTATTTCTTGTCCCTGCCTTAATTTTTTATAGTGGCTTATTTGTTGAAGTTAGATTGTGTCTGATCGTTTTAGTTAGAAATAGAATATTTTTTGGAATGGTTTTGTTTCAGCATTACAATAGTGAATAGGGTTATGGGTTTGGATTTGTTTGTAATGTATTTCAGATGGCATCAATTGCATGTTGGTAATTTATTATTGTGTACTTGCTTTGTTTATATTGAATATTTGCTTTGAATCGTGTATTTGTTTTGGACCATTGATTGCTATTGTGTATATGATGGAAATATTATTTGCATCATGTACACATTGTTAAATTGTATGTTTTATTGCATTTGTTATATATTGCTTTGGATAGGGGCTTATGAAATGTGTTTTAATTTTCATTTGGCTTTGTTTTTAATTTGGCTGTGAAGTTGTCAATTTGCGATAGGATGTTTTAAATTTGTGAATGTATATCCTTAACCATTTCTTAGTAGATTGGTTAATCATACATATATTTTAAATATATATATATTTTAAATATTTTTATATATATATATATATATATATATATATATATATATATATACAGTATATATATTATTTGTGAATGATGAATGATGAAGCCACTCTACAAATGAATGTGTGCAGGGTGGCTTAACCAATTAATTACTTTAGCGCTTATTAACTGTTATTGTTTTAAGGGGTTAAGTGACACCAGAAAATATTTGCTATTTATTTGTGTGTCAACGGACTTTTCTGGCGTAGGGGCTTCATATTGCTGACGTAAGTACATCTGTCTTTATTTTATAATGCTAGTTAATTTTTTGAATAATGGACAAATAATCTATTATCCATATCTGGATAATAGTTATTTTGCCCAATACTTTACGTGTGTTTGATGCTGCGGGGGGGGGGGTTCTTTTATTTAAATGTAGGAGCATGTTTATTTTGTTTACATACAAGGTTGGTTCCTTAGGTCTGCGGGGACCTCTGAGGTCTCCTCGGACTTCCCACGGGTACAAGGCTGCCGGGGACACCTGCGGGGAATATCTGGTGGCCCCACATCTGTGGGGGCACCACGGACCTGTAGGGACCACCCGAGGGCCCCAAGACTCCTGTAGGAACCACCCGAGGACCCTCAGACACCTGTGGGGCTGACCCGGGGACCCCCAGACACCTGCGGGCCTACCCGTGGAGACCCCATTTGGGGCCCACTGTGACCCGTGGGGATCACCTGGAGGCCTCTGGTGCCTCTCGGGGACCACCCGTAGGCCTCCAGACCCTGTGTGAAACCCTTTGCTGGGCCACTGTGGGGCCTACGGGCACCCATCGGACCCACCGGGGACTCAGGTGGGTCTGGGGGTATTAACCCTGTATGTGAAATAATAAATGATGATTTATGGGGTGGGCACAGGGGGTGGGTGGGTTATGTAATATTTATTAATTATTATGTTTATTGCGGGTCAGTGTATTGTTTTGAATGTGGGTATTGGGGGTAGGGTGTATTGTCCCCAAGGGAGGGAGGGTAGGCCTCCCGGTGTGTAGGGGTGAGGGTGGTTATGCCTCACGGGGGTGGGTAGTGGGGAGGGGTGCTTAGGCCTCCAGAGTGGTGGGTGATGGTGGGTTAACCACTTAATGACGGTAGCGGTTAATAACCGCTACGGTGATTAAGGGGTTAGGGGACATTACATTGGCTATTTTTATGCTTGTGTTTGTTTTTCAGCACCCGAGGGCATGGACGGTGATGAAGATGAGGATGGCCTTAATTGTGGCTGGCGGCCAAGGGTGAGTGCAAGATGTATTTATTTTATTTTTGGGATTAATGTATTTTACATGAGCAAATGCACTATTATTATTGTGGATAATAGTCATGTTGCCCATGACTATACTGTATGTGTTAGGGGGGGGGGTGTATTTATTTAAAAGAAAGAATGTATTTGTAATTGATTTTTTGGGGCACACAATTGGTACTGAAGGCAAGTGGTGACCCCCGGACACCTGCGGGAACACTCGAGGCCCACTGCCGGTCTATAGTACTGCACTGACACACTTTATTCGAGAAAATACCCAGTATGTACCTGGCAGATACCTGGAATGCGCCGCTCCTCACCTCTGACAAGCCCCGTTGCGTTTGCCTTCCCAGCCTGGGTTCATGCCTGGCTGACGGGCGGCTGATCTGTTAAATGATAATGATTAGGATTTAATAGGCTGCAATGCTTCGTGTGTCTACCAGATGGCATAAATTCATGAATTGTAATGCAGTATATATATATATATACTGTGCAGTATTGCAGCCAGCGGGAATAAAATGCTTCAATCCCTGCCTGGAAAATACCTCAATGCACTCGGGCAGAAAACAGTCACAAACCTCAATACACCCGGGTATACCCGAATTCGTGGGACTAGCCGAGCTCGAATAAAGTGTGTCGCCAGTGTACCTTTCCTGTGCCTAAAAAAATACCTAGGTGTTATGTATATAAGGGGGGTTTTGGGGGCACAGGAGGTGGGTGTGTTGTGTATTGCAATGTTTATTGAGGGCAATTGTCCCCAATAAACATGCTACTGTGTCTTAACCCCTTCATTGCCTTAACGGATAGCCGCTAAGGTAATGAAGCAGCATTAATGTATTTGTATTAATAGTGTACATGTGCAGGGGGTCTCCGGAGATGAACCATGTTGGTTTTATGTCCGGGGACCCCCTGCTTCCCGAGATACAGGCCCGGTTATGGGGTGCCGGTATCTCCTATGAATGGAAATGTCCCGCGTCACGTGATCGGGCTATCTCCATGCATAGGAGATTCCGGCACCTCATAACGGGGCCTGTATCTCGTGAAGCAGGGGGTCCCCGGACATAAACCCAATGCAGTTCATCTCCGGAGACCCCCTGCACATCTACAATATTAATCCAATTGTAATGGAAACATTTTTTATTTGCCAGCGAGATTTGTGCAGAGAGAGGCGGATCTCGCTCTCTGCTGACAGATCTCCCCAATGGAGACCTTCTCGCCAGGGATCACCATCTCTCTGCCGGATTCCTCTCACAGATATGCGCACCTTCCTGCATACTGTGACGGGAATCCGCCAAAAACATTCGAGTTCTACGTCTGCCGAATGACTATTATCGCCGTTTTCTGCATAGACTGAGTAAGAAACATATTAAAAATCCAATTAGTGATTACAAAATATACTAATAGGGGTAGGATTAACTCAAATAACATAAACAGGACCCTTTACACCACCATTATTCATATAGATGAACAGTGGCATTTAAATGATATATATATAAAGAAATAATATATTAATTCAAACGAAGTTTGTACCAATATACACTTAATAATAACAACATATATATTAAAGAAAAATAATAAGCAAAATAAATTCTATTCACTAGTAATAATAGACCCATAGACACTCATGCAGGAATGAATCCCCTATGTGGATGCATAGCTACAAGGTTGCCACTAGCCCATAACAATCAACAAATTCTTCATTTGAATAATCTTATTCGTTTTAATAGAATTTGAATCCATACATTTTATAAATGCATAATGATTTCTCTAACAATGTCACTTTCTGGTGGACAGAAAACAAGGGAACAAAAACTTATAATCAAACCATATTTTGATGGTATATCAAATTTATCTTTGTATATACAGATGCAGCGGTCGTTATTCGAACATTTCACAGAGCCATTTTCATGTGCTCTGCTGTATTCCACGCAGCATTCACGCCGCCAATCACACCAGGCACATCAGGATTCTGATTTCTTTGTGTGCAATTCTTCGCGTATCCGCCAGGTGGCAGAAATGAATGAATTGTAATGTGTACAGTACTTTGTTACTGTGTCAATTTGCAGGTGTTTAAAAAACAGAGAAAAACAAGTCTAAATTACCACAGTGTCCATTATGAATCAACCTTGGTCCTTGAATACGCTGAAGACGTTAACAAATTTAGGCGTTTCATAATAAAAACCTCTAAAACACAATGCTGTGGGCTTTTTTCTACATTCTTATCCCTGCAAATTGCTGATGGGACTGAACACCAAGTGTACACAGTACACATATAATAAAGCAGACAGTAGTTATGCATTTTTAATATGTTCTGCAATTAATGCTGCAACAGATAAGATGGCAACTGTATCAGAAATATATGAATATTTCATTTCGAACTATGATTTTTAAAAAATTTCACCTGACGTTCGTGGGTTGAAGGGTTCGATAAAGTAAACTTTAACTAACGATCATTGTTTTTTTCGCATCGTCCCTACTCCCAGAGATAGAGGAGGGTATTGGTGTGTGATCCCACATTTCTACACTTTGTTTGATCATGGCAACTTCAAAAGGAGAAAGGTTGGGTTTAATCCATATAAGATTCATCAATCCCAACCCAGCAATGTGCCAGTGACAGCAACAGAGCCAGCACCAGCACCGGTTTATAACAACGGTCCGACCGTCAGTGAAAACCTGGTGAACTGCAATCCTTGCTACCTGTCCCCGCTGGAATACCCGTAAGATTTACAGCCTGATTTCCAACCAGATTACATGTACAGGTACCTGAACTAGCATGCTTACAACCAACATAATTACCAGCTTCAGCAGCTATCACGTACAGGTGTAGCAGGCCAGCTGTCATCTGTCAACTATAATGCAGACAGCAGTGGCTCATCTCCACCCATTTGGCAAGTTTATAATGAAGGTAAATATAATATACTGTATTACACTATACAGTACAGTATTAAGTTTAAAGCTGCAGTTCAAGCTGCCATATTTAAACAGAAATATTCTTTTTTTAAACAATTTGTGCATTAATACAATATACACACAGAGAAGTGATTAGTTACAGTATGCTTCAGATCGACCGATCTCCTGTAATCAATCGCTTTACTCAGGGTTATTTAATTCAATTCTTGCACAGCATTATTGAAAATGTAGTCTTGCAATATGATTGACAGAGCAATTACTACAGTAGATACAATTGGTGGACTGCAAGGGAGAGGGCGGGGCTCAAGAGCCTGAGCCTATCAGAAGTTTGTTCTCATCGTACAGAACTGATTAATTTTTTTTTAATGTAGGATATTGCTTGAACTGCTGCTTTAATTCCAAATTATACTATAGTAGTGTACAGTATGCTTGCCATACAGTATCAATGCTTGTACTCACGCAGCATGCGCAATACCGGAAATAATAGCATAATTTTTCCCCCAGAAAATAAACTTTGACATCAAGCGGCAAAAGATAAGGAGGAATTTCGATGGAACTCTAATATCGCTTTTTTAAAACATTGCTGGCGCATTGTGAATCTGATTTAAAAATCCAAGTAAGCAAAACATTTCAAGTGACAGTGTAATTTTTATTGATTAGGAGAGAATAGTAGTAGCACCCTCTTCCCCCCTCACAAAGCCTAACAAACAAAAGTGAATTCAATTTCTTATCGACACCTCCCCCAAAGCCATTCATTATGTTTCAGGCTTTTGGTGAACTGTGTAGAGTCTGGAGGCTGGTTTCACACATGCAGGCACACGTGTGATAAGTCCTTCTTGGGGATTTGGCGAGATTGACTTCACATTCAATGTGAATTTCAAGTCTGAAAAAAAAAAAAAGCATACTGGATAAACTATACACCAGTTTTTCTTTAATTTGGAAGTGAATCCCATATTTTTGGAACCCCAGATTTTTTCCTTTTCCTTTCAGGTTAGGAGATATCATCATATTACTCCCTTGGAGCAGGTCGATGGGACTATCAAAAGACCAATGTGGGGGCAAAACTTCCACTTCCACTGAATAAAAAACATCTCTAAAGTTCTGATACTCTTCGGTTAGCTCCTTGTTACACTTAGTGACAAACTGTTCTGAAGGTACTTACTTGAAGTATCCCTGTGAGATGTCAAACTGAATGATTTTAAAATCATACCTCTTGACAAAGGAGTGAGGAAAATTATATCTTCCGAGTTTGCCAATTCATACCCAGTTTATACGTGGGTAGCCATGGCATGCCCAGCATCACTTTGAAATGTGGTGCATTAATTAAATCAAAACGAATGTACTCTGAGTGATCCATAGTTTTCATACATAATACGATGGCGCCAGACATCAATAATGATCCATCAACCATGTGATGGGCTCTGGCTTTTTTGTTAAAAAAATGGGGATGAAGTTGATCTTGGCATACTGATGATCCATAAAGTTTCCTGAGTCTCCTGAATCGATCAAACCTGCAAAGCCAACAGATCATGTGATCCCACAAAAACTACAGGTAAAAAAATGTGCTAGTTGGTTCACTGCCAGTTTTGGTTTAGGAGTGTTGATTTCTAGGGGACTATCACTCACAGGTACACTCCTACCTACCTCTGAGCGGGGAATCATTTCCTGTCTTTAGTCTTGAGCATTGTTTTATGAAATATACTTCTTTTGTCCGAGGGTAGATGCCCTTTACTAACTCTGATTTTCATTGATTCAGGTGGGGTGTTTTCAACGGCATTGTCAAAGGATTTATTACATGTAGCTCTAGAAGTTTGCAGGTGGTGAGAGTTCAATCTCCACTTTTTGCATCGTCATTCAAACAGCCATTTATCATATTGAACAGTCAAATTGACTGCCGCTGTAGAGGGAGCGGGCAACAGCTGGGCAAGGGCATCATTAAGTTCTTAAAGTAACCAATGTTGGAAAACTGCCACCAGTGATTCTTCTGAACAAGTCATTTAGGACATTAGTTGCTTAAATAGGGTCACATAAGCAAGCAAATCTTGGATCCCTTGACATAAGGTTAACATTTCTATGCCCTTGGTTTGTGCAGTGTATCATCTTTCAAACATTTGTCAGTACATGAAATGCATATAGTTTCAAATCATAGGGGTATCTCCATACAGCAACGGAGTCACCCAGGCTAATGTATTGCCTCCCAGGTTAGAATACGCTGGCTTCATGACAAACTGTAACGAAAACTGGTGTGGAAGGCAGTGAATGTATTGAAGACTTATTATTGAAGTATTTTGTGTATCACTGTGAGTAAGCGAATTTGTGTGAATAAACTTCAATTTATTTCAATACCTTGTTTTGTTCAATGAATGATCCTAGTAGAAAGGTGTAAATTGCCTTGTCTATGTGACACCTACCCAATGATCCCACAGAACAATATACATAGGAACTACTGGACACCATCAAATCATTCCCTAAATATATCCAGAAGAATGTCAGCTTCATCCCTGATGATCCAAAACCAGAAATATTTTACACGCTCCCCAAAATACACACACTGGAGAATCCAGGTAGACCCATTATACCTGGAATTGACACACTAACTGAAGCAATTTCAGGAGCGATAGAAAACACCCTAAAACCATTGGTTACAAAACGACCAGCTATATCCAGGACACCACCCACGTCCTCCAAAAAAATATGCAATATTGGGCATTTACATCCCATTAAATATCTCATATACTGTACTATGGATGTCAATTCCCTTTACACTAGCATCACACATGCTGATGGAATAGCAGCCTGTTTTAAATCCCTGCATGCATAGAGCAATCACATGAAATCCCAGCCAAATATATTGCCAAACATATCCCATTTATAGTAACCCTCAACAACTTCAAATCTAATGGCAAACACTATGTTAAACTGATGGGCACAGCACTGGGCACACGAATAGCTCACAAGTATGCCAACATCTTTATGGCTATCTAGAGGAAGACTCTCACACCAACTACTTGCATACTTCAGATATATTGATGATATCTGCATAAAATGGACAGAAGGTATCAAATCCCTCACAGAATTCCACCAGAAGCTCAACAACAGATGCCCACCAATCAAACTCTCCTTAGAACACACATAAAGTAATATACATGTTTTTGACACTATCATCACTTTAAAAGATTGCACACTAACGACAAGCATCTGCAGGAAGCCAACAACATCACAAATATTTCCATAAATCTTACAACCACCGTTGACACTCAAAAAAGTCTATCATAACAGCCAGGTACTTCGATACCCCAAGATAGGCTTTAATGAACTTTGAAAACAGCCTTTACCATACTAAGACACTCCTCCAGAGATGGAATAAAAAATGCAATTCCTGGCGCTTGAAAAAAATGAATAAAGTACCAATCAATATGTCCAATTGTCGTAGCCTCAATCCTTTACGATGGATATTAGTCCCACAAAAAATACAGGTGTTGCCTTGATTGCTCCTATGGAAAATGAAGAGAACACAAAACCATTGCGCAGTACCACAAGGGCATATGATGATCCCTTACCCTAGAAATATGCCTACTTACAAAATAGCAGACTAGAATTTTCAATGGATAGAATATGTGCTTACTTCAAGGACTTCCTTCTACTTGACCCCTCATGATGTATTTTCAGTCCTCTATCCCAAAACGCTCCATTGACATACACACCACAGATCATCCAAATGACAAGATGAGAGAGAAAAAAACAAATAGTGCAATAGAGCTACAACTATTCCTTTTACTCACAAACGATTAAAACATTGATAAGATTCACCTACAATGTATCCTGCCTTTAAAATTGACACAGACTGCCATCCGCAACATGTGTATACCCGATCGTCTTAAGCAGCGCTGGATCAGCTTCCTCCTTCTCCACTCGTGGCCATGGGCGTTCGGACGCTTCCCAATGACGTCACTGCTTCTTTCTGGTATAGTCGCAACAGATGAGAGTCTCTTATATAGTTTGGTATTATCTCAATCATTGAGCACTGTTTGAATTAGTTTTAGTGGTTAGTTTATGCACATTAGGTAGTTTTGTTTGTCACTCCTCCAGAGAAAGTGACAGAATAATGGCGCGTACTACACAAATACGAAAACAGCAGCTTTTACAGTACAAGGGGAAAAAAATCTGAATCCAACTCCACTGGTTGTGACTTACAACCCAGCACTGGAAACCCACAAAGATATTATCAAAGAACTCCAATCTAGACTCAATGACGACAACATCCTGAAACAGATTTTTCCTACACCACCTCTCCTTTGATACTGTACAATAAGCCTCCTAATCCTTTTAGTCTAATAATCAGAAACCAAACCCCCTACCCCCACTTTGAGGGCTTAGGTAGGCACAGTGCCAATCAATAGATTTAATGTCTTAACATTTGATTCTTATATTATTTCATGTAATGTATATTTTATGCACTCTATTGTGTTATCCTATTCAGTGGGCAAAAGCCCTATTAGGGACATTTGGCTAATTACCCATTACTGTATGGGGGGTAGGGTCTTGGGTGTTGGGTTAATTGCCCCGGGTAGGTGAATAGGCCTGGGTGAATAGGCCTTCGGGGGGTGTAAGGGGGCTTAGTGTTTATCTCCTTCATTACCTTGGCCACTAAGGTAATGAAGAGTGGTTATTATTGTTTTTAATATTGTTAATGGTTTTATTTAATTATAGCTTAATATTGATTGCCAATGTGGTTATTTATGCTCTCCATTAAGAATGCCTAGTTATGCACATTGGCAAGGATTTAATGTTTTAAATGTCTTTTGAATGTTCTTGTTTATTTAATAAAAATGTGTTTTTTTTTCTTGGTTAATGCCCCAAACCATTGTTAGCCACACCTGGCTAATAGTGATATAGGGCATTCGTCTAGAAGGGGGGATACATTTGTTTGGGGTAGGGAAGGTGGGTGAAGGGGTTAGTTGTCTGGGATAGTGTGACGGGAGCTTGTGACAGGCTATAATAATACACCAAATAACTGGGTTGAACTGAACGAGGCTTAGATATAATAAAGTATATTTATTCCTTAAATAGGTGAACACACAAAATAGTACAGTAACAGGCAAGAAGTACACTTACTTGGGAGTGGGGAATGAGAAGTATCATGTAGCAATTCTCCAGCAATCAGGTAACAATTCAGATGGTATAGAAGACAATGGATATAGGGATTACCACAGTTTATATATCTTTTGTAACCCTATCCTTAACATTAACTACAGGTGATTGGGCAACAATTAGCTGTATCCAATCTTTAACGTGGGAACACATTTTAATCCATGCCCCCCTGCTAATCAGCTCATGCGCACTAGGACCCTGGGGTCTCATTTCTGTAGCCACAAATTTACATTAGGAATGCCAGCCAGCCTACCAAATGGGATTTCTGGCAGGATACTCTTTGTTGGAAGGTGTTAAATGTGACACTCATGGACTGCTCTGGTTTGAGTCGTCTCTGCCCTCAGGTAAACAGTGAGGGTGACAAACCCCTTTGAACAACACTTAAGTTCTAGACATTGGGTCGCCTCTCTGACCATATGCTTCGTTGTATGCAAAGGAATTTCCTCTGTGTTTTATCCCTGCCTTGGAATACAGTGTTATAAGTAAAATACAAACATATTAAAATATCTGGTTCCGTTGGGTCTAGCAGGTCCAAGCTACCCAGATCTTAATGCCGGAACAGGGACACCATATGGTCCAAGTTTCAGCCCGCTACGACCTTCGGAACCGGAGTTACACAAATACAACTTAAACCGTTTTCTATTTTAATACAAAAAACTCCACTGTAAATTAAATCCCCATTGAAAACAACGGGCTCCGCTGCCATAGACTTTCAATGGCAAACCGCCGCCGTTGGCGGCTATGGGAATCCGCCGCCATAGATTTTCAACGGGGCATCGCCGCCGTTGAAGTCTATGGGGTTTCTCCGCCATAGCCGGTCAATGGAAATTGGCCGCCATTGGAGTCTATGGGAGAATTCCCCAAACTTTCAAGGGGGTCCATACTCCGTCGGGTTGGTACAAGAGGGTCAAGGATGGTTCTGCAGCCATGCCGGAGCAGTGCCTACAGATACCCCAAACCCTGGCCCTCAGGACCCTCTGGAACCGGAGGTATGGATTCATGGTTTTCAGCTTTTTACACTTAGTCGAATTCCTGAGCTGTTTCTGCCGCTGCCATTGGAACCTATGGCGCGACCCGCTCTCTCGGCACGACCCTTCTCGGGGGTCCAGGATACGGGGACCCGGTGGTGGTCGAGTGGGGGGAGGTCTAGGGACTAGGGGCAAAAATAATTATATTTCTGGGTGCCCTAGAACTGTAGATTCCCACGCCACTTAACGTTGAACTTGACTAACAGTGATCAAAGCTCTTTTTTAGAAAATGTATCCGCTTTGCGGTTTTGCGGTTTGGACGGCAGCCAACTCGTTCCTGGAAAGAGCCATCGAGGAATCTCCATTGAAGTCAATGAGCCCATTGACTTACAATGGGAAACCGCCGCTCCTCCTCTCGGACGCCATCTGCTGGTCTTCGAGGGAAACAGGTCCAAAACAGCAAGATCCACCATTGAAATGCATGGAGCTCTAATGGCGGCCTATGGGACTCTGCAAAATGGTGCCAGAAAAGGCGGGAAAATTACACGAAGGGCTATAATCACTGAATAACTATTAACCCTTGCACTCCCGGATGGATCCCAGTGTATGTGTGATGTAGACAATTATATAACAAGATATCACAATAAAGCATGGGGACAGGGGAATATACATTTACATGTTATAACAAGGGTTAAATCACATTGCTGGACCGCAACCCAGTTAACCCCTTGTATCCCTGGTGAGGTCAGGGGATGGCCAAATGGGGTGCAATCCCTTTAATACCGGGCCACCCCCTTTATCCCTCTAAAGATAGGTGGTTAGATCTCCCAGTGAGGTGCAGGAGGGGTTAGCCACTCTATGGTAACGAAGGGGTATTATTAATTTATTTGAATATTGTACAGTATGTTTTCTACAATCTGGCCTGCCCCTTGATAACGTAGATGTAGCAGGACTTAATGTCTCCGTGCAGGACTTACTGTCCCCTTGATCGCAAAAAACTAAGTGTAAATTTATTAGCATTTTTTGGAATGGATGTGGTGACCGTGTATGAGCTGTGACCATAAATATTTAGTTTAGCATTGGTGGAAGTACTCTGCAGTAATGATAGGTGGAGATAGTGTGCAAGTGTGCGTCTTTAATCTATATGCAATGTAACCCATCCCTAATTATCTTTCATACATTTGGCTTTTCATACGATTACTGTACTGTGACAGATACCTCTTGATGTGATTGTACTTACACTAGGCCGTGTAAGTATTATTGATATATTCTGTTCATTTCCTCCCCCCTCCCCTGCCCTCCTTGCTTTTCTTACCCTTGACGTTTGTTTGACCTGAAGACTGCTGAAATCTGTTTAACCCTTGCTCCCCCTTGTTTTTCCTGCTTGTTTCTCCTGTCTAGGGTTTTGGATAACCCCTATTGGGGTTGTAGCAGAGGGTTCATCAACCTAGGTTTTTCAATAAACTGCCTAGGGGTATTTGTCACCATCAACTGGTAATATTTAACCCTTTCTTTCTCCTTTGGATTTTTCATTGTGGGGATTAGCGCCGAGGTTTGTTGTTGTTATACATTTTTCTTTGCCTATACAGATGTACTGAAGCGTAATGTTTGGTCGCCCATTTAATTTTTGCTCACGTTTGCATGCAATGTGAGAGTGCTGAGAATTGAAATTTCAGCGTTGTTTGCCATACCAGCAAGAAAAGATGGTAGGCAATAGCGCGCTATTGTGTCTTCAAAATCTAAATGCAATGTAACCTGTCCCTTATTCCCATTCATTTTCACACGATCCAAAATCACATAGCATCATGCTGTTCAGGACTGTACAATATGTAATGGTATTGAATTGTATTTAATGGTATTGAAATTAAATGTAAAAACTTGGGAAGACTAAAAAGTAGTTTAGAAAAATATTTTATTTGAAAATATAAAGTTTAAATGAATAATGCAATAATACAAATGTCTTCGCTCTTCTTCAAAATGTACAATGTTCTTCTTTCATTATCTGCATCTTCTTCCGCCTGGCTAGCTATTGGACATCTTGGCCTGTAAAGAGAAAATATTCAATATTAATCATTGCATATACAGTAGTTTACTGCACATGCTTGTTGCTATGGAACCTAGTTGAAATGCATATGCCTGTCATTACATTTCTGCGCATGCGTGTCACGTTACATGAATTACAGTACTGTACATTACCTCACAGTGTCGGCTGGATTTCTTTCCTGCATGAACAGGGTGTTGGCTTTGTCCCACCACTAAACCTGTAAAACAGAAATGAACAGAAGAATTAAACAATGACTACATTTTGAATTGTTTAATTTTTTAGATCGTGTACTACAGTCGCATAAGATTATAACATAATCTTCTTTAATTGCCAATTAACATCTTATTGCTCTATCTGATTTTCAAATGTTACATACTGCAATTGAAAGATTGTTTTTTTAGAGAAGAAAATACAGTGGATGCATGATCTAAAGTACAGTACATTACCTAGCAGTATTGATGTATGGTTTTCCTGCATGAACACAGTGTTGGCTTCGTCCCGCTGCTAAACCCACAAAACATAAATGAACAGAAGAATTAAACAATGACTAATATAGTGCTCAATTTAAAATCAAATCAAATCAAAACGTTATTTATTAGATTGAAAACATTTCTGTAGCAACTTTATTTTTTTTAATACAGATAATCCTACTCCTGAGAACTTTGTTGGTGTCTTTGATGGCTTTTAAACTGAAAGGGGTTATTTTAAAATGCTTCTTCAGTTCCTTTATCATAGTTTTCCTCAAATTTCGTCAGAAGTACCCTCTTCCCCCTCAAGCTGTCAACGTTTACTTGTTGCACATCTCAGTATGCAACTCAAAACTGACATGGTACTTGTAAATTTAAAGGGAAAATTGACTAGGCTCTCAACATATCTGGCCACAGTGTCCATTGGAATAAAGTAAATTGGGATGTCACATACTGAACTTGCCTGCCCCCCGAGTAGTCGTAGCCTGCAGTAGTTCTGCAGGTGTGCATTGGTGAGAAGGTATGGCTATCTGCTGTGGAAATATGCTGTCCTATAGTACTCGGTCCAGGGGTCTCATTTCCAATCCTTCTCCTCATCTGGGATATTTTTAAAAACTATGGTATATCAATGAGACATAAGGGGTTGGCTGGGTGCCTCTGCTGGTGGAAATGGTGCCGGGGGTGTGCAGGGTGATTCAATGTTGGAGAAGTTGCATGGGGTATGCAGGGTGCCTCTGGAGGTTGGAAAGGGTGCCTCTGGTGGTGGTGAGTGTGCCTAGATCTCCCTTCTTCTGCTGTGGGCATAGGATGCAATCAAGAACCACCATATCCCACTCCATTCTCTCCAAAATCTTGTCCAACTTCTCTTCCTTTTGGTCCCTGTATTGCTGCATTGGGACAGGTGTTCTGCAATAACTAAACAGTTCCAACATGCATCTACTGAGCTGGATCAGGTTTGAGGTGGGCTTGGCTGCAGGAATGGTTTAAGGTGAGCAGGGGTTCTGATTGGGCTGCGATTGGTGTGTAGGGCGAGGTGAGTATGGGGGGTCCAGTTGGGCTATGATGAGTGGAGGGCGAGGTAAGCAGGGGAAGGGGGGGGGGCGATTGGGCTTTGCTAAGTGCAGGTGAGCTGGGGTGGCCCTTCCAAGAACTTGTCGAGGAAATAACTTTGGCCATGTTCCTCTTTCTCCATACCTGCCCATGTCCAAAGCCATCCAATGCTGCGTGATTTCTGCAGCCAGACTAATGGCTCATCGGATTAGCACAATGGGATCCCTGCATTTGAATGGGACTCGCAGCCCGGTAGGATTAACACAGCGTGAGTCCCATTGAAATGCAGGGACCCCCGCTGTGTTAATCCGATGGGCCATTAGTTTGACTGTAGAAATCTCTTGCTGCGTGCTGCAGAAATCTGGCAGCATTGGATGGGTTTCAGTGCAGAATTCTCAAGGCAAGTGGTCGAAAACCCCAGAATTTACTTTACTATTTGCGTTTTGAGAGATTTTATATCAAGAGCAGCATATAAAGATCACTTGACCTTGCACATTTACTTTTAATTATTAGCATTTACTTATTGCAAAGCTCACATTTGTTTGCAATTTAAAAAATAAAGAAATTGGCATATGTTGCCTAAGCAAACAATGTCTAAGTTTGTAGTTTGCTTTATTAATGGTATCACACTGATGTCAATGTCAAGATAGGTGATTTTGAGAGGCACTGCCTTTTGGCCAACAAGAATTCAGGAGCCAAAGTAACAGAAATATAGCTGTACGCTGTCCAAAGTACTGAAGGGGAATTGATTAGTGAACTGATTTTTAGCTAAACCCTGATATCATTGTTCTGTATTTTACTAGCTACAGTATTAGGAAAACAATTCTTAATTGCTTCCATTTTCTGTAGTAGAATGGTTTGTATGTGTAGGCTACAGTCTTTGAGTTCTTTTTGTAAAAGATAAAACATTTGCAAGGTTATTTTATTTTGTGAAAAATATAAAAAAAAAATCACAGATTCAGAGATTTCTAATAAAGGGATTTCCACAAAATGACACAAATGTTTCTTATATGCATAGGGGTAGGTCTCAAGGTTCTCTGTCGATTAAGCTCTTTATCCTTCTTTCTTTGCCAATATGAATACAAGCTTGAATTATGCTACCTTTTGAACAAGCCCTTGTCTGTTTGTCTGCTCCTTAGGTAACTGTGTTAAAATATCCTATTCCAGCTGTAACACTTGTTTTACAAGAGCCCTTTTTTTGTCTGACACAATATGGAACAACATTTGTCATTCGTTATCAGGGGTGATATATTTGTTAGCCTGCAGAGAAACATCTGCTGTGCTTTAATCTCCAGTGTGCAGGCCAATATTCATAGGATACAGCTGCATAAAATCAGAGTATTAGATGGGGCTGTCCAGTTTGACATGAAGACTAGTTGGCAGGGAGATAGAAACAGATTTATATTATCTGCCTTTTTACATATTTATTTATGGCAATATGTAGGTGAATCAGCACTGTATACCTGTTTATGCAATGATATCCAGGACTGCAAGCTCAATGAACTAAATGAGAAATGTGTCTTACATATTTAGTATAGACATTTGAATGATTATCAAATCTATAGAAGCCAAGCCTGCCCAATCACCCCTAAATAATGGATGAGAAAAGGATGTGACTCAATTTGTTAAATATGAAATATAGACAACTCCTGTCTCTCATTTCATCACTGTGGCACGGTTATCATTTTTTTTTATTTATCGGAATTGGCATTGCTCAATAAAATCTGTATATGAGAAAAAAGTCTTCTGTATGTGAAAAGAGAAGAAACTTTTTTTCCAACAAATTCCAACATAGGGAAGGATACAGAAAAGCATGTAGACTGATGTACATAATGATTTCCTTCACATACATTACAGTATTTTATATTAGTTGAATATTAGCAAATACGAATGTTCTGGAAAGCATATCACAGTACTTTATTACAGATGATTAGATAGATTAATTATTGTTAAGTATTTTATCTTACTGTTTTATACTGCCAAATCAGATTTAATTCAATATTTAGCAGCTCAACTATGGAAAATATTATCAAACCCATTAAGTGATTCTGCAATTACATCGTTAATCTCATTGCTGCCAGACAGACCAGTAATGCATTATTTCACAATTTGTGGCTGGTTTCACTGCAAGTGTAGGGTTTAAAGCAACTGATCACCAATTTTGCATTTTATTTTACTTTTGTACTTACTGTCCTTGTCCTTTCCAAAATGTTTTTTTTTTATTTTTAAAATGTGATGCTTTGTTAAGGAAATATAAGTCTATAAAATATTAAGTGGTTGGGAGGTTAAAATGAAGTTCACCTTAAAACTCAGTGCAGTGTTAAAGTTACTGCGGCAAACTCAGAAGCTAGAGGTTTCTTACCACTACAAAAACATTAGAAAAAAGTTTCAAAGCAGGACATGCTAAGGGTGCAAGATACTTACATTATACGAGAAACACATATAGGCTTCCGCGGGGTGTGTGCTAATTTAAGGATTAATAAAAAAGACGGACAAGATGCTTCCCTCTCTTTTCAATTTGGTTTATTGGCCAAAACAGTACACTGTGTTACTGTACAGTACACCGTATTTTCTAAATTCCTCATGAAAATATACCAAAGGGCCACTTAAAGTTAATGTTTGAAATGGATTCCTAAAAAGTACTATTTGTAACTGAAGTATCAATCAGGTCTTCACGGTAAGTGCATCCACTTCTCGTTTTTCCTCAGTTTATTGTTAGAGAGTACCATTGATGGGATCATAAAAAGTACTTTACCTACTGTATGAGGTATGATTCTACAACATGGAAAATACAACAGCCAGAAATATTTTTTAATCATGTCATAAGGAAAATTAGTATTGGTGTCATTGTATATGTACTGTAGCAATACATGTACTGTAGATGTTAGTGTATGCAACTGAACTGCTATTGTTACAGCAATACAGGTACAATTAATCTGCAATCGACAACTTTTTTCCATGAGACATGTGGAAAATGTTTCTCTTAAGGGCAAATTTCTCATTCCAGTATTCTCATGTTCAAGAGAAAATATATTTAGTAGCGCAAGCATTCACTTGCAGCGAAGGTCTAACGTTTAGAGCAATCAAACACCATTAAAATGCAGTTAATATGGCACCCACAAAAAAAAATACCAGGTGGTATTACAGCAATTTTATAACTAAAGTCATCAAGGTTATGGTAATTTTTACTGGGGTGATATATTTTTGACTAGTCACAATGTGGTAATTAATTAAACCAATAATAACAGATTCATTCCTGCACTGCAAACCAATTGGTGAGGGTAATACAATATTTCTTCCATAGTGTTATGTAATATAAATTATTACATAACACTGTGGAAGAAATTATATTAACCACTTTAATGCCTATGGCTAGAAAGGCATCATAGGGGTTAATATTTCTAAAAACAATACTACATAAAGCTACTGATTGTCACTGTGGCTACCTACTGTAGGCCCTCCAAATGGGATCCTAGATAGCCAGATTGAATATCAATGGAAAGCTGTAATAAAATTTTGTAATTTACCCCATTCAGGTTGAAGGCTGTCCTTACAGTATCTTCATGGCTGTAGCCCCCCACAACCGGTACAAAAGGGTTGATGCCCAATAATAAAAAAAAAATGAATCCAAGGCCCGATTGCCACCCAAAAAAATCTATATACTTTTAAAATCAATCCAAAGTCCAATGTCCTAAAAATGAAAAATGTAGACAAAAAAGAGAATCCAGGCCTTATGGTCTATTTGTAATCCAGGACTGGTGGTCGATTTGAAATCTATGGCCATACATGAGTCTTGACAAGGGATCCACAACTTGACACAAATCCCGGGATCCCCAGTTGATTGAAGAATCTTCATCTGTAAGTATTTCTTGTTTCTGTTTTTTTTCCCCTTAAAATATGTTTTCTTTTTCTTTAATCTTCTTCTTCCTTGAAGACTTCTGGTCTTCTGCCCAGGCATTTAATAGTTGTGAAGGCTGTCACATAATATGTCATAGGAACACATGGTATCGCAACTAATCAGATTGATTGGTGTACCATGTGCTTCTTTCCATTTATTGTGACATCACATATTTTGTCAATTAGAGGGAGCTTGGTTGACAAAATGTGTGATGTCATAACAAATGGCCATTAAATACATAGGCAAGCCAGGACGAATGCCAGTTTAGAGTAGGTGATACATATTATTTTTGTATTTAGCCTGAATCTGACTTGATGATTAGCATCAACGTGACTAAATTAGCTGTATTTAGTCATAGAGTACTATATTTACTAAGCAGAGCAAAGCCTTAAAGCACCTTATGACCTTTAATTTTATGATTAAAATGAAAGCACTGCGTGGAGCCTTAAGGCTTATCTCCACTTAGTAAATATGACGTGCTTCAGAAAACAACAAGATTTCATCATTCAAGAAAATGTGATAATTTTCAGAGAAAATCATAAGTTTATTAATATACAGTATTTGTGAATGAAGTTTGTGAGCTTTTGCCTACTGTAAATGCTTGGCAATTTCTAGTGAATCTTCAGGAAATACAGTAAACAATTTTGTAGTGTTTAGGGCATATTTTGCATTTTTAGGGCTATGGGGGAAGTATGCTATAATTTATCTCTGATCGCAGGAAAAAAAATGTTAAACTACCTAGCTTAAATGCCACTTATGGTAGACGATTTTTGTAAAATAATCTGGATTGACAATTATTTACCAAGAGATGACCGATTCTAGGAAATTCTTCACATTTTTTAATTAGCAGTATAGTCAGTCAGCACAGGAGTGTGACCCATTACCATACTTACAATCTAGAAGATGTTATCTGTCTGTACCATACTAGTGTGTATATATATATATATATATATATATATATATATATATATATATATATATATATATATATATATATATATATATTCCCTTCAATCAGTTACAAGTTTTTTATTTTTTAACCTATATCTATTGATTATTTTAATAAGTAGGTAAAAGAAACATCACAGAAAGAATTGTGTGCGTTAAGGAGATAATGCACGTGTTATCTTTGTTTTCAGTGAAGGTGCCGTATTGCTTGCTATAAATATTACTGTAACATTCGTTAATGCATCACATTAGGGTAATGAGTGTAATAGTGCCTGCTACATCTCTATAGGTGATCAGAGATACAGGAATATGACCTGTCTGTCTTGTCTCTAGTCTCAAAGCAGTGGCATAGGTAGACATGTGCGGGCCCGAGGGCAACATTTGTTTCAGGGCCTCATTATGAGCGAATATATTCTGTAGATTCAGGAGTTTCCATCAGGCCCCCCATGCTTATTGGTGGCCCTGTGAGCCCCCTCTCTTTTACACCTCCTCACTCTCTTCATGCATTTATCTCCCCCTCTCACACCCTATCCCTCATTACCCTTTTTCACTTGCACTCCCCCCTTCACTATCACTCAGTAAACCCCCCCCTCCACTCTCAATCCAGCTCCCTCAATCCCCTCCTCACATTCATTTCTCCTTCCCCCCCCCTGGCCATACACATACAATCCCCCCCCACAATACACAAGTTACAATAAACACACACACACACACACACACACACACACACACACACACACACACACACACACACACACACACACACACACACACACACACACACACACACACACACACACACACACACACACACCGATAACCCCATCCCCACACTACAATAACCTCCCCCCCCACACACACACTACAAAAATCAAACACACACACTACAATATACTCCCACACTAAAAATAACCCCCCCCCCCAAACGTGCACTGCAATAGTCCCCTGTGGATGAGGGGGGGGGGGGTCTTACTGGGAGGATGAGAAGCAGGGTGGGGGGGAGCAGCTGAGGAGTGGAAGGGGGTTCTGACTGTACACACAGCATACTGACACACTGACAGACTGAAAAACACAGCAAACTGACACACAAATGCACACAGCAAACTGACACACAAATACACAAATACCTTCCCACAGCAGCACATAGTAACTCCTCCCCTGATGTCACAGAGAGCAGGGGCGGGCAGAGCTGTGCAGCTCTCTGCCTCAGTTCCACACCTAGCCTCTGCTGCCTGCTCTCTCTGCAACCCCTCCCCAACCCCCCTCCTGTGCTGTGCTCACTGACTGAAGCTTTCACCGCAGCTGTTAAGAGGACCAGAGGAGGAAGGGGCCCCTGACTTCAGTGATCGGGCGGCTAAACAACTGGGCCAAATGTCCTGGCTCTCCTCCCTGTTGGCGGCCCTGAGCGGGTCCCCCAAGGGATAGCCCGGGGCTGCCTGGGCAAGAGCTACACCCCTGTCCCAAAGTCTACACTAGTTCAGAATATCTCAACAAAAAGAAAGGTGCTGAAAGTGCTTAAGCTTAGTAAACGATAAAACAATACTGTGGAATGTAGTCTAATAATTCAAGAGTGCAAAGTAAACTCATATAAATGAGCCAAGGCTGCCCGGAGACACTAACTGAACCAAATCAGAGAAAACAATGCAGAAAACAGATACAAACTGGCATCTTAAAGATACAGTCCAAGTAAATGTCTAAATCCACTTATAAGTAGGTGGCATCTAGTCCTTATAGGATGATCCAATCATATGCTCCTGGACTGGCTTGCAGACTTAGTGGATGGCGTCACGTGATATGTGAAATCAAGCACAAAGAAAAATCATAGTGTATACTGCTAGTTAAAATCACATATAACATAAAAACATACACACATAGAACTCCAATGACAAACATCAACATAAAACACAAAGACAAACACAAGCTAAATGAACAAGTAAACTAATGTATTAAAAATACTGAAAACAACTATGTTCAATAAAAATGGAGATGGCTTGTTGAAGATGATCTGGTTATAAAACCAGAATCCTACTTACAACACAGCAGTTTGTTTCAAGCATTTGGGTCCAACTGTGGCAAAACAATTCCTTCTCGCTCCTCAGTCATCCGGGGGGAGGGAGAGGGGGCATGCAGAACTTCCCAATATCACCAGTGCACTCCTTTGTAATTTTCAAACACTTGATGTGCTCGCCAGGGGGAAGCTGCTATTTGCTAATTTGGCTGGAAAGATGCCCCACACTTGAAACACTGCACACACTCCTCTCCAAGATCGCCTTGACCTCTGACCCTTCAGTTCAGTATATCTGTCAATCAGTTGCAGTTCGGTTAATATTCTTATGTTACCTTTTGGGTACCTGGTTAAATACTGTAGGCGATCAGAGATATAACTCTACAGTATCTAACCTATCTCACTGTCTACAAGTCTACTCTCAAGTCAAAAACTCTCTAGCAGTCCTGTATATAAGTTGATTAGTTGCACTTGCACTCCATTTACAACATAATATACTTGATCGTTTTAACGGTCTTTCTAAATACGGTAGTCTCTTCCTAAATTGTTTTTGTACTGTCTTGTTTTACTTTATTCTGTACTTTGAAAAAGAAACAAACACCTCCAGGTTAAATTACATTATGAGTTTTTAAATAAAATTCACAATTTTCCCATAATGCAAAACTTAATTCAATAGAGTTTTGTCAAAATCAACACCAAAACACAAAACAAATTAGAGCTAAAACACAGGGTTACATGCACTTCTCTACAGTAGTATTGTGCACTAAATTGCCACCCATTAGTATCAGGCAGCTCTGGTTTGATTTTGATCTCCCCTCCCTTCCACCACCACCCACAGGAATAGCACTGCTTAGTAAATATAGTCCACTGAACTGGATACAATTCAAGCAAATATCACTGAAAGGCATTCAGAGGCTTGTAATATGGGATCAATAACAATATGTTCGTGTCATAGGTGACACTTAAAGCCAAGTAAACTCCTTAATTATTTTTATAGTGTATGATGATGTGTAATATACCTTTTACAAGCAGAACAAGATTAACGTAAGTAACTAACATTTTTCCATATTTTTATTATAATGATTCACTTGGTTTTCATAGAATTTAGTCTCATTGCTTTAGTTTTATTGGTCTGATTTTAGGTGTATATACAGTATGCATATAATGTTGCATAAACTCTTTCTCTGCAATATATTTCGAATCTGAAAGGTATGGCCTCATTGGCTGAACCGCTCACATGACGTGGCCGTGATGCGGCCGTCGCTCAAGAAAATCAATTTCTGAGATCTACTCAAAATTTGCGCACTTGGATGCCTCATTTGCGCGCACTAAGTGGAAAACATGCATTTTTATTGGAGGCGCACTGCATCGTGCACATGGCTGCCGCTGGTATTCGCATGGCCAAAGCTTTTCCAGCCGCTACTTAAGAGACAGTTAGCCCAGTTAGTCTCGCTACCTCTGTTTGTTTTGCTTTCTTTTTTTACATATTATACTTTTAATAATAACACATTTATTTCATTTAGTACTTTTTTTTCCCAACGTTACACAAAGCATTTAAAAATGATAACAAAGCATGTGATATGCATTACTTTACATAGCATTTTATAGAAAAAGTCACAGCCTGACAATCTATATTTGGTGTCTGATGCACCGGAAGGTGAAGTGACTTGCCTGAGGTTTCAAGGACTTGACTGATACATGGATTTGAACCAATGTCACCAGCTTCCGAGGCATAGTCAATGTTTACAGAGTCAGTCTCTCTATTCACTGAACCCCTCTGATATCCCTCATTCTTTCCAGATTGAGTTTAAAAATATTTTTTTCTGTATTAACTATTGCAACCAATGATCATATATTTGAAACAGATTGAAACATGAAGATAAAAACATTAATTTTCAGATTAGTGCAAAATGTTGACCAAACACATTTATGTATTAATTCAACAAATTAACATTTCATATGATTTTTCCTCCTTTTCGTGCGTGAAGCTCAAGTGTTGGTTCTGCCAGCAGAGACATCTTTTTAGAAATCTGTGATATGAATGTTGCAAATTCAGATATTAAGATTTATTTTTACACATCACTGCTGTTTCCGTTGTGGACATATTCATTTGGAAGGCCTAATTTTAAGACTTCTTTGATCATAGTGAACATAAAAAATAAAAAAAACCTCTAACTTTCACACAATTTGCCCAATAATTTGCTTTTGTTGCATTCATTTTTGTTTATTAAATACTAATTACTTCTTTTATTGTTTGAAGAGATTAAACGTTAATAGGAGAAACTAAATAAACAGAACGCCTTTCTGCACAAACTATATGAGCTAGTAATTAATTTGTGGCCTCCTCTGAGCTAATTAACTCATATAAAGAAATGAAGTTAATGAACCATAATTCTAGTCATACAAGTGTAGATACAAGCAGTTTGACTTAATGAATTAATAAGATATTTTGGTTCTTATAGGTTTTTCAATTGCGTTCTCAGTCTGTAGGCAACTTAATGTTTATATTCTGTTAAAATATTTCATAAATGTTATGGTTATCTGGTCATGTGTGGAAGTCTAACGTTATTCAAAACAAGAAAGGTGAGACCCTAAAGCCTGAGTGAATAGGAAAATGTAACACAGCGGGGTGCTCATGCAAGTATGTACTGCAATATAGATGGTAAGAAAAGCTAAAGATTATTTTTCCAAGAAAACCTAGCATTTTTATCATAACATTAGTAGGCATGGCAATTTATGTGGCGGAGTTTACTGGAACTGAATTCCGACACCTTTTTTTGGAATTGAGTCATTATGGAATTGATCATGAATTATACTCGAAAATTCGGACAGGGGCTCCATGCCTTTAATACCACATTTCAAT